>NC_091015.1:151345918-152545918 GCF_041296385.1 Aphelocoma coerulescens | reverse complement strand
GAATCCCATATTCCGATATAGTTGGAACTCTATATACCTCTTTTAGAGGGTATTTTTCAGGTTTCCAGTCACATAGGAAGGACATCTCTTTAGGTTAAGCAACTTTCTATTTTTCCACTTGCGCTCTATGGACTAACACAGAAGTAAATCTGGCATGCAAACAAATAGGAAAGAAAAGCAGGAAATCCTCTGATGTTATTATCCCTCCATGTACAAAGCCCACTATGAAAACCACACATCACTTAAAATTCATTGCTCACTGAGCGCCTCAGAGAGATTTGATCCTGGCCTTATAAATGCTGCCCCTACAGCTTTGTGTGCCTAATTCCTAAGCTATCCATGTAACGAACGTGAGAGGAAGGGATAGTGTCACACTAAAAACAGCTTTTCACTGTTAGACGAGAACAGTTTCCTCCTCACTATGTCACACAGGTGATTTTCTTAACATAATCCATAAGAAGTATTTATACTTTCAGATGAATGTTTGAACTACTGCATTGCTGAAACTTTGGCTTTGCTTGTCAATTGTTGTTTGGAGTTATAGGGTGGATATTTTTTCATGGACATGCAATGGTAGCAGCTGCCACATATTTTTTCATCATTGTGCACCATATATAATAACTTACACAGAATTAAAATCACTAGTAATTACTGCCAAACATATGTGCCCATTTCAACGTCCCCTATCACAGTATAAAAGAAAACAAAGTAGTGGAGTAGCAGCAGGATCACTGTCCTTTGCATAAAATGTACATGAGTTTTCAGTTGAGTTGTTTTAAAATTCATGTATATTTTGACCCTGAACCATGGAGTCATTAACAATGAAAATCTTAAAAGCACAAGTCAGCTTATCTTAACAATGAACATTTTTTTTTTATTGGAAGCAGCAATAAAAGAAGACTAAGCTGTATGTCTCTCTGATCCCTGCTGTTTTATGATTTTTAGAGTTTTACTAATGCAGAAAAATTTCAGACAATTGCTTTAATTGTGTAACTAGTAACGACTGTGCAGTTCCTTTGGATAAAACCTCCTCATTGCATTCTAGTCAGTATTTAACAAAAGTAAAGATTACAACTAATGGCTGCATAGTCACACATCTCTTTGTTTTAAGGTGATTTTCCCTGAATACAAACAGTCTTTAATTTTCACCTCTAGATAAAATTTAAAATCTCTCTCTTAGACCTTTTGAAGTAAGATATTTTGCTAGTTTACAAAACTAATCAGTATAATAATCCTCTGTATTTATGCACTGTCCTTAATCTCAGTGTCCTCAACTGTTAAAGAATATTCCTTAGATTTTATACAATGCTTGTAAAGGAGGTGATTTCTGGGTCAAATCTGCCTGTGCAGCTACACAGCTCCTGGGAGTTCATTCATCTTCACAAGTGTGCAATCACAGAAGGTGCCTGTAATTGGAGAGGCTGTGTCTAACTCACAGAAACAGAAGCCACTTCTAGACAGCCACTGTACTTGATAATATCTAAGAAAAATAAGAAATAAAACAAAAAACCACAAAGTAGTACATAATTTTAAATTCTTCTGATTCTTAGAGATAGCCCAAATCTCCTTATATTCCTGTTAAAAATTTGGGGGAGAATTTTAGAAAGCATCAGCAGAGTAAAATATTCAGTTCAGAAATTACTTGTGTACTGAAGAAGACACTTTTCCCACCTTAAGCTTAATACAAACAGCATATGAGTATGAGATTTGTGTACAAGGAAAACAGAAAAAAAAACCTGTTAGGCCCTCATTTTTATTTCATGTCACCTGTTTTCAGCGTCCTTCTAGTTCTCCTTTTTTTTTCTGTTCATGCAGTATTGATTTCCATTTCTTATTGGCTTGTTCAAGAAGTGAATCCTGAATCTGCAAAAATATCTGAACACGTAATTATTTTTCTTATGTGTGAAATCAGATTTATACAAGAATATTTGCAAGGCTGGGAGTTAATCTTAGATGAGAATGAAAAATAAAGGTTTTGAAAAATTTTAAGTTCAAATGAACAGATAAGATGAAAATACTTTGCTTTTATTGTCAAGAAAATAATTCCCCTTGTAATATTTAGCAGTTTCAATTTTCCAGATCAGACTGGTAAAGCAAATAAGCTGTGCACTCCACTGTATATCTATATGCTTCTTTAGTTCCTATAGGTTGTATCATGTGCATAGGATGGGTGCAAACAGTTTAGGGAAAAGGTCTATGATTGATGATGACTTGTGAAGAGGAATTAAAAGAACTGTTTTAAAGTATTCTATAATATGTAATGTATTACACATTACATATTTTTATATACACAATATCTTATAGATTCATAAAATTATAGAATCATTTAGGTTGAAAAAGACCTTTATGATCAAGTCCAGCTGCAAATATAGTCCTGCCAAGTCCACTATTAAGCCACATCTACACATTTTTGAAATATCTCCAGGGGTTGTGACTTTACCACTTCCCTGGGCAGACTATTCCGATGCCTGACAACCCTTTTGAGGAAGAAATTTTTCCTGATATCCAATCTAATCCTCCTCATAGGCCATTTCCTCTTGTCTTATCACTTGTTATTTGGGAGGAGAGAGTGACCCCCACTTGGCTACAATCTCCTTTCTGTTAGTTGTAGAGAGTGGAAGGGTGTCACTTCAGCTTCCTTTTCTCCAGGCTGCACAACCCCAGCTCCCTCAGCCACTTCTCATAAGCCAGGCACTGGCCTTCTTGGCCACCTGAGCATATGCTGGCTCATGTTCAGCCAGTGGTTGACCAGCATCCCCAGTTCCTTTTCTGCTGGGCAGCTTTCCAGCCACTCTGTCCCAAGTCTATCAAGATATCTTGATTTCTCAAATCTGAAGTTTGCTTTAGCCCTACGGAAATTGGAAATACAGGCTATACTTAACTCCGTAAGCAACTTCCAGTCCTCCAGAGCATATTCAGTCACAGAGCAGTTGGAAAGCTTTTCTTCTGGCAACATAGACTAAAGACTCAGAGTGGTGAGTGTCAAGTGCCAATGAACAAAAGTAAAAGGAGCAGTACAACAGCCCAGAGCAGAGATTCTGCTTCTGGATGAACTCCAAGTGCCTTGCTGAGTCGAGCAGCAGAAATGTTTTTCAAAGCAGACTTGCTTTCATGATGTGGGGAATGCTTTACATTTACATTCCTTAAAATTAAAGCCATTAACTTTTTAAAAGTTTTAATACTTTCTCTACCCTCTCTGTTAATTATCAGGGTTTTGTTCTTCCTCACACACCCACATGATCTTTCTCTGTGATCCTGCAATGAATTCATCATGTTGACATTTTGACAGTTCACTTATTTCCAAGCAGTAGACTACTATGTCATAAACATAGTGTTTTGATTTTGCTGAAGAATAAAGAAAAAAGTTAAAGTGGAAAGAGAAAGAACATTTTTATTCAAAAGCAAATGTCAACAACAGTGACAGAGGGAAAACAGAACATTTCTGGCACAGAGAATTACTCAAAGAACCACTATCTTTTATCTTCCTAACTTTTGGTATATTTTTCCACAGATACACATGTACAAACATCAGTGAAATTCCTTTATCACCATGTTCCATTTTTCTTGCTATCTTGCTGATTTTACTTAAAAGAAAACAATTTTTCAACAAGTGCTTATTTTATAAAAAAATACTCTCAAATTTTCTCATGTATTTGACCATTTAGTATAAACTCTAAGACCAAACAGCAAAAAGCGATGTTCCTCTACCTTCACATCATGTCATAGTTTCCCAATTGCTTCTGTGACTATGATGAAATCCATAGGCCTTCATCATTCCAGCCCTAGCAAATTTGTTAATATTCAAAGCTATTTTGTAGCTAATGAAAAAAACCCCAAATTTATATTTCCTACACAAAATGTTGATGAAAAGAATTGCTGACACAATTTTCAAACTTAAGAAGTTATTAGTCAGTTTACTTTTTAAAGAGAAATAAACAAATCTTGCATCCTTGTATAGAATCATAGAATGGTTTGGGTTGGAAGGGACCTTAAAGATCATCTAGTTCCAACTCCCCTGCCATGGGCAAGGATACTACCACTAAATCAGCTCAGAGCCCCATCCAACCTAGTTGTGAACATTAGAGGGATGTAGCAAACACATTTTTGGGCAGCCTGTTCCTGTGCCTCACCGCAGTAAAGAAGTTCTTCCTAACGTTTAATCTAAACCTATCCCCTCTCAGTTTGAAGCCATTCCCCTTTGTCCTATCACTCCATATCCTTGTCAAAAGTACATCTCTAGCTCTCCTGCAGGCCCTGTTTAGGCACTGGAGTGTGCTATAAGGTCTCCCCAGAGTCTCCCTTTCTCCAGGCTAAACAACCCAACTCTCAGCTCGTCCTCATCGGAGAGGTGCTCCAGCCCTCTGATCATGTTCATGTCCTTCCTCCCACTCACTCCAAAAGATTGATGTCCTTCCTGAGTTATGCTTCCCCTTTTCCAATCATCAGGAACTTCAGTGAACTGCCATGATTTCTAAAAAATGATTGATTCTGGCATAGCCACTTTCTACACCAGTTCCCTCAGGACCCACAGATGCATCTTATTCAGTCCCATGGACTTGTGCACCTTCAGATTCCTTAGATGGCCTTGAACCTGATTGTCTTCTACAGCAGGAGTGCTTTTTCCTCCTCTTCATTGCCTTGCTTTCTGTGGCTGAGGCACTGTGGCTGGAGTATTTGGTGAAGGCAAAGGCAGAAAAGTTCATGAGTACCTCAGCCTTCTTGATGTCCCATCCGTCCTCCATGGTAGTCCAAAAAACAATTAATTTTGTGACCTACTGTTACAGGTTATTGTTTTCTATAGAAGTGAGCAAATTTTTTTTTGTTTTCCCCTCACTATGTTCATGTTTTGGGTTTTCTTCAGATATTTTTATAATTAATATATTTAATTATAATATTAAATTCATTTAATATAATTCATTAAATTAATGTAATTCTATATTCAAAAATATTTATATTTAATTATATTCAACAATATTTCTATTTAATAATATTTAGTATTTTGTGTTTAATATTTTGTTTTCTTCAATGTTTTGATACTTAGCAGAACCATTTTTTCTTATAGGTACCTAATGCAACATATGTGCTATCAATATTCATAGATGATTTTAGTGGAATAGGAAATTCACTAGATGCCAGTGTGTGTTGACTTTAGCTGTGTGCCTTGGCAGCCACGAGGGCCAACCATATCCTGGACCTCAGCTTGAGTCCTATGTACAGTTTTGGGCACAGCAATATAGGGTTATAAAGCTATTACAGGACATACAAAGGAGAACAACAAAGATAATGAAGGGTCTAGAGGGAAATTGACTGAGCTTGTTCACCCTAGAGAAGAGGAGACTGAGGGGAGATCACATTGCTGTCTAGATGTTTCTCAGGTGGGCAAGCAGAGGGGCAGACACTGATCTCTTCAGTGTCAGAACCCGAAGGAATGGGCTGAAGTTGTGTCAGGGAGGGATAAATTGGATATTAGAAAAAGGGTCTTCACCCAGAGGGTGGTTGGGCACTGGAACAGGCTCCCCAGGGAAGTTGTCACAGCACCAAGCTTGACAGAATTCAAGAAGTGGTTGGACAATGCTGCCAGGTACATGGTGTGACTCTTGAGGTGTCCTGTGCAGGGCCAGGAGTTGGACTTAGATGATCCTCATGGGTCCCTGCCAGCTCAGGATATTCTATGATTCTTGGACTTTGAATCAGTTTCCCAGAGGGCTGGTGTGTAGAACTCAGTTCAGTGTAAGCTGTAATTTTAAATAAAGTTCTGTGAATCTCTTGGATTTTCAACCACTTAAAAAAAAAAAAAAAGTTTAAAAGTCTTTATTCCCAGACTCATTCCAGCTGCTAAAATTACCAGTGTAACACTTATAAAATAAACTAATGCAAAATTTAAGTGCATTTTTCCATGAGACATAAAAAGGAAGGTGTTTTCCCACTTCAAATCTCTCTTCTGCTTATTTTCAAAGGGTATCTTTCCTATGTCTAACCAAAACTTTATTTCTGTGGTAGACTGTCTATACAAGAACTTCTGCTTCTAAACCCATGTTTATGACAAAAAAAGTCATAAACTTTTAAATGCAGACATTCTATTTAGAACTGTAAATGACATTCTGACTTAAGTATAAATAATAAAAGATAGCTCTAGAGAATCTGAGATACTTGGAAAATATTTATCCTCGCATACCTATAAATCCTCACCAGTTTTGCATTCAGAGTATCCCATTCTGGGTATTTTAATTATAGGTAAGTATAAGGGAGCTCAGTTGGTTCTGTAAAGCATATTTCATGTTAAATGACAAGATCTATTTTTATTTGAGACATCTGACTTGTTCCATTTAAATCAAATGCTCAGTTCAGTTTGTTTGTGGCAAGTCAGTCCTAACTTTGAAATGATATGACAATGCTTTGTTTTCCTTTATTTTCCCACAACAAGTAATGTTTTTAGACTCCTAATCTTTGGATTTAATATGTCATATAAATTCTCTTTACTTTTACTAGAACGTAAGGCACTACCATCATGGTAACTGCAATGCTTAGCTGATGTGAAAATCTTGTATTTTTCTCTCTTTTTTAATCCATACTTCAAGAAAATCTTACTTATTCAGAGTACCAGTTTAAATTGCTAGAGTTTAGTAGACTCTTAATCTGTGTAAACCTGAGAAGATTGCATACTCTTGCTGTTAAAAAAAAAATACATTTTGGAGGAACTCAATGCATTTAAATATCAGGTTCTTAAGGTCTTATGCATATCCAGTCTTCAAAACAACATAAATTTTGTCCCCAGTTGAGAATGTAACAAATACCATAAAAATATGCAAAAAACCCCTGTATGACAATAATCCAGATCCTTATCAAGAAGAGACATGTTTTCAACAATTCAATTTCCCAAGGCAATGACACACCTCTAAAGTCTTGTGGACTTCATCTGGAATCAAAAAAACAACCAATAAACCAAAACCAGGAACAACAACAACAGAAAGCCCACAGCCTTGATCCAATGAACCTTAATTTAAAAGTGGTTTCAGGGTATAATCAGCAGCATGACTCCAGTGAAGAATGTATGTATCATGTTTGAAGGAAGTATGACTAGGAATGTATAGTAGCTTTCTTACTATAGAGCGGCTTAATTTGATTATCTCCCTGGAAAGTGCCTTTACAAAAATATATGTAGAGTTCACAGTGAAATCAACACAGACGGAATGATATAATCAAGATTTTTTTTTTTATTTTCACGAGACAATTTGGGTTTTGTTTTTTTAAAATAGTTCCTTTTATTTTTGGGATTGAATCCCAGGATGTTTCTACCTTGTAGCCCTTCAAAAACCAAATAAAATAAACAAAACCAAACAAAATGCCCCCTTCCTATCCCCTAAGCTCCTCTCTCTCAGGACAATTTCTATCATATGATGCAGCAGAGGTCAATATTATAACTCATTCTGAAAAGATGACTTGAAATTAATTGAAACTTAAGTTAGCATACTTTATGTTTTATAGCTTCATACTCTACATTGAAAATATTCCATCAATTTAAAAACAGGATATTGGGTGAAAATTTATAACTTTTATGATGTCCTGCTAATATTATCAGTCCTCCAAGAAATGCAAAGCAAGCTAGGAATGAATGCTGAATGTTCCACTTATATTTCTCTGCAATAGGTTTTTAAGTGGCAAGTCTTTGAAAAAAGGTAAAAGATTTTTTAGAAACCTGAATCACTAAAATCAACAGTTCAGTGAATGGCTTTGAAATAGGCTTTATAGTAGCCTTCACAATGAGGTTTTAATTACTGAATGGTACTCATTGCAATGTCAATAATCCTGTAAAATAACCATTACTTTCCCTTTCAAAATTTTTAAGGAGGAATACATTTTTCCCCAGAAGTTTTTCCCCAGTTATTAATAAGTTTAATAGCTCATGAAGAACTATAGATTCTCCAAATATCATCAAAATAAAACTCATATGCCTGCAAGTTTTGCAGCATTTCACATCAAAGCTTTTTTACTGAACAAATGCATCTATCATAGTTTAACACTTAAAAAAAAGAGAGAAATACATTCTAGTCAAAGTGTGTCAATACAGAGTAGCTGTCTTATCAGCTTATAGGAAAAGTTAGGTTTAAAATTATATGAAAAAATTACTTGAAGTGTCTGCGTAACACCATTAAAATTGTCACCATCTTTATAGTCAGTTACATTTTTCGATTAACTCTCTTCTAAGATATTACTAAATATCCCCTATAGTATTTTTTAGTTCTTCAGAAAAAGACTTTGTTAATTCAAGAATAGAAATCTTCAAGAACATGGCATAATGCAATTCCTTTTCTGTATTAAACCTGAAGTTTAAACAAGCCCTTGCTTCTATCATAGGCAAGGAAATGAAGGAACTGTTCTTGGAGAGACATAGGATGAGGTATAGCGAACAGTGAAAGATTTATTCTCCATTTAACTCGAGAATAAAACTACTGTTAAACAAAGATAGCCAAGAATTTCACCCATACCGAGGAGTGGAATTCAAATTCAAGGAGAGTTCAATTCAGACATGTCACTGCTTGTCTTGAATACCTTACTAGGGATCAATGACTTTTCCCAGTCTGAAAAGATTTTCTTCAGAAATTTTTTTATCCTCTATGGCACTGGCTGATTGTTCAGGTTTAGATACTGGCTGTACCACATGCTTGGTCTCCACATTGTCAAGATTTCTCAGGCTGTTAATCAGCAAATATTCTCCATCTGTTGGCAAGGCAATTTATATTTTTACTTCAGTTTGGACTTTGTGAGCTAATTCCAGGGAAAGAAATGCAGGCCTAAGGATTCTGGGTTGTAACTGAGTTCCTCTGTTACACTGGCAACACAAGTATCTTGAGCCACATATTGCAACCCTGAGCTTTGCAACCCTTTGCACCCTTAGCATCTCCTCCTAAACCCCAGCTACCAGATCTGGTACTGATGTGGCCTTGGGATCTGAGGTGAAACAGCTTCTTTGTGTTTCAGTTCCCTGTGCTATGGTGAGAACAATAGCACTTCTGCAGTTTATAGGAGTGATGCTGGAATCCCATAGTATCAGAAGTCTTTCTATGCTAAAATGTCGTGCTAGAGAGAGCCACACATATAAAGTCCCTTAGCAAGAATGAGAACCATAGGAGTCATAGACACTGCTGTGAGTGTGGATATTGGAGACTAGAAATGAATAATTTCTACTTGCCTGGCTAACCTTAGGGACAGGAATTATTTATGTAGTGTGGCAAGGAGCTTTCTTTGACTCAGCAAGTCTACTTCTTAAGATACAAAAAAAAGGCAACACAAGATAAAAACAAAGCAAAAATATCATTTTTGACCTTCAAAATGTTTGTTTGTTTTTCATTTTGTTCACTATAACAGTCATGTCTGCAGTGCTGGTAAAAGACCAAAGGATGTGGAACAAGTTCAAACCACAGGTACATAATAGTTTACTAACTGATCGGCAGTGAAACAAAATGGAATAAAAATGCATAGCAAAGAAGTATGCATATTCCAACACCAGTTTTCAATACCTTATATGCTGTCATGACCAATAAAATTTTGTTTTTAAACCATTTCTTACTATCATTAGCCCCAAATACTTCCTAATAACTAGAACTGAGGCTAAGCACATTAGTATTTAACAAATTGATTTGTACTTCATTTGCAAGCTAGGAATTATACAATCAGACTTATTAAACTAATGACGTTTTTGTGAATTTATAAGCATATATAGAGATATATAAATATAATTTAAAAAAAAAATCCTGTTTTCAAGTAACAAAGACAAAATTTAAGCTCAAGTCTTGAATTTTTCAAATGGCCCTGAATAAGGAATATATCTGAAATGTGTGTGAACTGCTCTCAGAAAATCAAGGAATATACCATTTTGAGATTTGTTTGCTGAGGTCCACTGAAAAGCTATGCATAATATTTATCTTAGTGTAACTCTTGGACACCTGTTCTTGGTTTCTCTGGTGCCCCAGGAAAGCAACAGATAAATCACCAGAGACACCTGAGAAAACATTAAAGATTTAATTCTTCAAAAATGGTTTTAAAGAAGAAAAGCCACTACTTGGTCCCACTCCCAAAAATGCCTAAACCAGATAATTTCAAGCCTTTCATTTTTTAAGTTAAGGGACTGTAGTGGTTTGGTCCCAAATACTCATTACTGTTTATCTTCTGTGAGATAAGAATTAGGAGAAATGCAAAGCAGGCACCAAACTTGAAAGAATATAAAGAAGTTTATTAACAGACCTAAAAGAAGGGGAAAAAAAATATTATACCACCTTCAGAACTCTCCTCCTCCCCCCACCTTCCTCCCTTCCCCCACTGATAATGTAAAAAGACAGCCCTTAAGATGTTCAGTCTGTTTACCACTTCCATAATAACCTTGTTCAGTCCATTTAGAAAGAGAAGTCTCTTCTTGCTCGTGCTATGAAAACAGTATCACACCGAGACAGCCACCCACTTCCAGATATTGTTCAGTCCATTTAGGAAGAGGAGTCTCTCTGCTCGCAATGTGAGTCTCTTCCCCCGACTTGCAGCTTTTCCCGCAACTGCTTTTAGGGGTCCACTCTTGAAGTTTTTTGGGGTACAGTTTTAAGGCTGAGCCGTTCAGAAACAAAACACAGAGGCCCTTCTCCTTCCCTGGGAGCAAAGGGTCTTCCTCATCTTCATCATTAGGACTATCTCTGGGAGCATCTCTAGGAACTGAGGTTTTCTCCTTTCCCATTTGGAGCAAAAGTCCTCATCTGGTCCATCTCTCTCTGCCCAAACTTCTCATGAAATTACAGCTGCATCAGCATCTGCCTATCTCAGTGCAGGTGCTTTTGCTTACGAGTTGAACACTCGACCCCCCATATCTTCATGAAATTTCAATGGGATACTCTGATATATCATAGCTTCACAACAGACTTTCAGCTTTAAGCATCTCTTCTCTCTCTTCCCTCAGGTTTTCAGCTCTTCACAGCACTAAAAGGGTTAATCTCACCTCAGCCTTGCAGCTGGAATTTTTCTTATTGCAGTGGAGAGGGGGGAGAGCCGAGCCTCTCTGGCTGCCCACGGCAAGGCAGTGGGGGGGGGTTCCACGGATGGAACCGGGCCCATTGGCTCCAGGATGGCCGTGGCCCAGCCCGCTGGCCTCCGCACGGGGCCCGCAGCCGCCTCTCCCAGCACCAGAAACGAGAGAGAGAGCCTCTGCCTCAGGGTTTACTATTCTTAAGTGTATCACAGAGGCGGTCACAACTTTAAGTGGCTCAAAGAATTGTCCATATTCAAACTGGCCAGCTGATAGGTTCTATCAGGTCACAGAGGAAGCTGTAAGCACCCCTTAGCAAGAACATCCCTTCTGGGACTATGCTTGCTAACCCATGACAGGGACTTATAAGGTAGTTTTTACAACTCACAATTAAATCACCTACACTAGAAGTAAAAATTTAAGGAAGACATGTAAAACTTACTTTATCATTAAATATGATTTTAGTATCAGTTTATTACTTACTTTTGCTTGTGATGTTTCCTGTATTTATTGAATGAACACAGATCTATTTAATCAAACTGCAGATACACTGCACTTGGATGAAAAATATGGTGTGACTAGAGAGACATTGTCAATCAGAAATCTTATATGCATACAGTGCAAGAGCTTGTCCATGGATTCTAGTCTATTACCTTTATCTAGGATGACACCTGGATTATTTATGAAACATTTTTTACGCTGTTTCCAGAAAACATATATTTCACAATGGTTTCCTTTCTGTCCAGTAGGACATGTAGTTGTCAGTAAAGTAAATTTCATTCAACTAATTTCAATTATCCTTATTGACTAAGAATCTGTATAAAAGTATAACATTTGAATACATCATAGAATTCTGCTTTTGTTTCTGTATAATCTGTTTAATGCAGACCTATAGTCCTTTATTAACTTATATTTTAGAAGCAGTGCTCAAAAATATTGTTATAAAACTTACTTTTCAAAAATTGTCCATAGAAACTTAGTAATTTTGGTTAAGTTTCTCAGCCAATGCTCAACCTGTGCTGTTGTAGCCATTCTTCTAAAAAATCTTTGTTTTACTACTAGCAGAGGTAATGAGTCTATAGAAGTCACCATCATGATAGGAGATTTACCTTATCTTCAGTCTCCTCATTGATTTCTTTACAAAGAGAAATGATCATACAATTTAACTAATATATATTATTTTTGATCCAACCAGGAGATTCACAACAAATTCTACCCAGTGGATCCTGTTAGCTTATGTGATTAAATGCTAATTTTGCCCATGGAAATCTCTTTACCCTGAATCAGAAACATGAGCCCCTGTTCCCTTGTCCCCTGGGGCTATCCCAGGGAAGCATTATGAGCCCTATGGGCTTGGTGAATCCCAGCACTACGAGTCCACAAGGGCAGCTCCCTGATCTGGAAGATGGCACTCACTGGGCCAAAAAAGAGTGTTGTGGGACTGCACAAGATAATGGAATGTTCTGGGAAGGAGCCAAAGGTGGGGCAAGGGAGGGATGAAAGTGGTTAGAAAAGCAGGAAAATAGAGGGATAAGGAGATAAAATGGGCTGGTATTGTGTAAGAAGAGAATCTATGCTTGTCTAGCTGTCGCCTGTTCCTGGTCAATGAGTCAATTCTCTGTTCCAAATAGACTGCCTTTCTATCTGCTTTCCTGAGTGAGGACTCTACTGGGCATGCATGTGCACATGTGGATGTCTCAGTGCAGCAGCTGGAGAGGCCAGAGGGTGTTTGTGTCTGTGGTGCCAGAAGCAGAAGAGACAGGAACATGTGCAAACTGTACACAGGTGTGCATGTAGGTGCCTGAAATTTCCTAGAGAACTTCAGGGTGGACTAGATAATGAGTGGAATAAAAATGATGGGAATCAGGTATCAGAGGTGCCATAAATTTACTCAAATACAGGAGAGTACAGAGGTGTTGAGACTGACTACTGGAGAGACAGTTGGTCCTGTCTAGCTATTGAGATTAGAGGATCTCAGGGAGGGCTATGAGCAAGGCCACAGATCCAAACCACCTACCTGTGAGTTCCATTCAAGCAGGGAGCATGTTTGGGCATGAGGCAAAGTGGGAAATGCAGGGACCCATGGGCCAGCTACTTGATAGACTGTTTAATGTTTGTTACAGGAGGAAATGAAGGGGTCATGTGTCTCTGCATCCATGTGACCAGGGTTTTGTGTTTATGTGTGGGTATCAGCAACTGGAATGGGGCTGTGAACACTAGGGGTTCATGTGTTGATGTGCTGGCCGTGCGCTAGAGTAGGATCCAGACACAACCACCATTTATATATGTGTATAATTTCCTTGATCAGCCAGGAGGGGAACAGGATCAGGCCGCTTCTGCTTGTTGTATTTGAGTTAGTATGGTGTGGTTCATATCTGTATTCATCTATATGTACTGAACCACGCAAATATATACATACAGAGGGAGAGTATACATATTTAAAATACAGGCTCAGCCTCACTGCTGACTGGACATTGGGTTATCAAATTGCAATAGCCATGCCTCTGTTGGGCTGTAAACCTTGTCACTTCTAAAAGAGTCACCTTTAGAGAGTGAGATAAAAAGGTGTTAAAATCTGCATGGACAAAATAGAGCTGATAACTCAGCAGCACAAAATACACTTCATTTGTACAAATAGCTATCCTCAGCTTGTTGCAGATTTATACCAAAGAGTATAAATAAAATTAAAAAAAATTAAAAGGGGTTATTTAAGATTTGAAGTCTTGAATACGCAGGATTCTGAGCTGAATATTTTTCAGTGGCAAATGCTGAATGCAGTAAGTCTGAGCTCCACTGAATACTAAGTTTTGGGATATTTTGTCTTTGCTGCTGGGTAGTTGTCTATACAAACATTGAACAGACATTTTCTGGAATATCTCAGCTTTGAACTGTGTAACAGGTTCAATAAGTAGAAACACAAAAAGTAGAAAGCGCTATGTAGAAAATTTCTTACAAAAAGGACTTTAAATACTCCACAGGAGTAGAAACCAAAATGAAAGTGGGTTTCAAAATGATCAAAATATGCAGGTCATGAGGATTAAACTACACACTCAAAAAATGAAGTATTTAACTCTACCAATATAAAACCAAAACTCAGTCCAGATTTGTTAAAAAGGTCATGAACCATTGAACTGGACTTTTGACTCAAACTAAGCTTTTGAAAACTCCATTTCTTCCCAGAGGAGTAGTGAAAGAGGATTGCATTAGCTTTTGATATACTTTACTTGCTATCAGCAGGGATTCAGTAGTGCCTGAGGAGTTTTACTTTGAGTTTTCTCATTTGTTTCCATGCGTCCAAAGGAATTAAAAAAGCCCATTTTTCCTTTTCATAAGATTTATCTTGTTCTCTGGTAAAGCTTGGATAATTGATATCAAAAGGTTTAATCTTCTCTGAGAGTTTACCATAGATAAATCTTTGGCACCACAAGCTCCAACATTTGGCTACTTCTTTCTGAAATAGCACAATGACAAAGGCAATGTAAGAATAAAACCAGCAAAAGTCCATATTCTGTAGAAATACCCTCATCCCCCCACCCTCCATTACATTATTTAAAAAGAAGCTGGACTGATATGTACCTAAGAAGAATCTTGGAAACCAGAGTCTATCTCAAGATATCTCCTTTGGTCAGAATATTAAAACATCCTTATGTAGGTAAGGTTGTCTGTCTTCTAGCTTGGATAAAACAGTTCTGTGTCTAAAAGGCAATGTGTGCAAACTTCTGCAAGATGGAGACATTATAACAACAAAACTATATAAAAAATGGCAATTATCTCCAGCTCATACATTTACACAAAAGCTACAGCTGAAGCAACTCGTCAAAGAGTTGGTAACAATGCAATACCAAAACTGGGAAAAGCACAAATGGAAGCAGGAAGAGGCAGTTTCAGTTGCCTCTAATAATGGTGAAAAAAAATAAATTGAAAGTTCCTCTATTATAGAATGCTACAAATAATATAATATCATGAACACCCTCATATTTCAAACAAAAACTGGAAACTTATTCAAAATCTGGGGAAAAAATGGCAAATATAACAATAATTTAAATTTGAGATGTGTTTTAGGTATATGTCTGAGATTCATCTGTGATGAATCAGCTGTCATATAATAGAAAGATCACTTGAAGTAAAGCCAGGAATAAACGATTTTACTCACCCAAGCTGAGTGTCAGCTGTTTTCCTAAGTGGGAAACATGATAAAATTACTTCAGTACTGCTAGTAACAAATGCTGTAAGCATATTTGTATTCCTGGGTGACATTTTATGACTTAGGTTTAATCCACAATGGAAAAATTAAACTCCATTTAGTTATGGCCTTTTTTCACTTGAAACTTACAGAGGGCTCAGAAAGTTCCATTCTAAGATATCCCAGCCATACATTATTATTTGGAAAGTTTCCAGATTTATGTTTTAATGTCTTAGTTTTTCTTTTTTAAATAATCAAATTAAATATAATTATTTTTTTCTGTTGCTATATTCATGCAGTAGTAGAAAATGGGGGAAAAAGTAATGGTATGACATGCAAAAAAAAAAAAAAACAAACTCATTCTTTGCAGCTTAGGCAGCCAAATGATGATAATGCAGTCACTAGAACACTAAAAAGTGCCACTGCAGCATATCAGTACACACCTGGCCACCTGAACCAGTGACCACCTTACACATATGTAATTTTTGTATTGCTGTGATTGCTGTGCTGGATACAAGTACCATGGGAGTCTCTATAAACTTCGCCCTGGGAAAGGATTTTCAGGAGAGCTGCTGAGCTCTCAGACAAGCTAGATCTGCTCAGAGCAAATTAATTATGGGGGCAACACCTCAAAATCTGATTTAGATCTCCTAAGATCTGTAAGACTAAATTTTACCGCCCTTTAGAATGTAGGCCAGGAATTGGAGCAAGGAAGCCTTCTCATACATTGTATAACATAGATGTTGATTAAAGGCAATCATGTGAGAATTGTATTGGACATGATTAGACTAAGAGACAATTAAGTCTGTAAATTTTGAATTTTTTTCATTTTTGTTTTCAATCTCAAAAAGTCACTGCTTTCAGAAATTGGCTTCCAAAGTCACTGTGTTTGCTTCAGCACTGGAGTTAAAACTGATGGGCTATAAAACAGTTTCGTGAATTCAAACACTTATGATCTTTCTGGAAAGTTTCATGCCAGTTCCTTATGGATATTCTGGAATATTCTTTGGAATTAACTTGAGATTTTTAGTTAGTGGTCTTCTGCATCATGTCAAAGGTTGTCAGTGGTGTTCAAACTGTATGTCTATTCATATACAGTGGGTACGCACACAGTACAAGGCAGGAAACTCTAATTCCCATTTTGCTTTAGAAAAAGTCCTGAAAATGTATTAAGTGACAGCTATGTTACCTCCTTTCACATTCAGGAGCATATGTTTTCTCACTTTCCTTCTTCTATGCCCAGGTCTCTGATTCCACTCCTCAAGGTTTCCTTAACATATCCTGACTATGTATACTTAATGTATTACAGAAATTTCAGCTCTCCAATTAGGGTTAACTAGTTTAAGACTGAAACTGCTGAGATTTGGAACCTTTCATTTTCTCCTATATCCATAGAAAGTGCAGAAACAAATTTTTGAGTCAGTAACCAGAAAACTGCCCAATCCCAAGTTATTAGAGGACTACATTTGGCTTTGTTTTTAATCTGTGTGCTAAATGGCAGCATGATTTCAGTATTTCAAGCCATTTTTGGAGCACACATAACTTCTACACCTTACTACTTATCAGAGGTAAATGTACGTCTGATCTAACTGAACTTTTTCTTTCTTCTCCTCTTTGAAGTTATTATTTTCTAGTTCATTTTTCATTTTGTGAATGGGACAAAAGGCAAGACAGTAAGGTTGTATATTAAAAGTGCATCACAAAATGCAATGGGCCTATTTAAGTGAAATTATCTAATTGGAACATGGAGAATAAAAATAATCTAAATTTAGAAATAAAATTTAAATTTTAATTTATATTTTTAATTTATATATAGAATTGAACATTTTGTTGTTGACTATGCATTTGAACAAAAAAAAAAAAAAGAGGGTTTATCCTAGGAATGAAAAAGATATTTTGTTCAGCAATCAAGTTTCATAAACCCCAAGTATTTTGTGATAGTCTTTTAATCTTTAGTTTTTTTACATTCAAATTTTGAATATGATTGTGCTGAAATTTAAATATATTTCAGAAATAGATTTTCTCTGCTATCACTCTCTTTACTATTTCTCTCCAAAAATTCAACAAAAGTAATATTATAATTATTTTTTAGAGTTTTCTATTTATGATTAAACAAAATAGTGCCACAGATGATGCTTAAAAATAGCTTACTTATATGAGCAGTGTTAATAGCTATTTCCAATCATTTTATACAATTTTATGCAAATTTCCCGTTTATTAACTGCTTACCAAATTTAAATAAGTAGACAATAATCTGATGGATATGAGATGGCTCTGTTGACAATAATAATCTGACAAATAGGTCTTGGGAAGGAAGCACTTCCTCATGTAATTTTATTGTCAGAATGCTCAAAAATAAAGTGCATCTGAAGACAACAATTTCTCAGAAAAGACCAGTCACAAAATTGATTTGACAGGTTTGTTTTTGGCTTGTTGCCCTCACTCTCTTTAACATCTTAAATCAGCCTCCAGTTTTTCCTCTGACTGAAAGATTCAGATTGTTTCTCTTCTTTTCTTCTTTTTTCTCCTTTTTTTTCCCCCCCATGTTGGAATTTTTTTTTAGCTTTAATCTGAATATAGGCAGATACTCTATTTCTTCAGGCATGAACCCTAATTAAGATTAAAAGGTTTGCAATGAATGTAATCTGTTCCACCAGAAACCTAGAGCTCAATCCTACAGAGGACTTTAATACCAAAAATAGAATGTAGGTGGAATTGAGTTGCCTATATTTAAACTTGCTATCTTAAAAGCTTGGCAACCTGCACCTTAGCCTACTAAAGGTGAAAAAATGAGGTACACTTTTGCTTAACTCCACTGTGGGGGCTGAGCTGCTCCTCGGCATTTCAGTACCGTGACAGACTCCACATGGAATGATAGCCTGCTTTAGCAATATAGTGCTGGTGTTATAATCCTCCTTTTAAATAATTGTCTCAGGTTTAAAACAAGTTTTCAAATCAGGCATTGAAGATCATCATCATTCTCAGTTTAATAAATTCTATGAAAACCGCTGGACATTAATTCTATTTTCTGGAAGACTGATCTACTTACCAAGTATATTTTAAATATGTGAAGCGCCCAACTCCTGATAAAATTGCATCAAAGAAAACAAATTATGTAAAATTGATCAAGCCCTTTACATTGTCAGAAGTGTAAATCCTGGGATATTCAACTCTGGAAATTGTGATCCCTGATACAGCCCTGTTTGTGTATTCTCATCAAATGGATGTACATCACAGAAGAAATTCCTAAGTAAGGGCAGGAGCCCAGAATCTTTTCCTTCTATGTAAGAAGGACACTAAGTTGAAAAATCAAATACCCTCTGGTCTAGAGAAGAAAATGTGAATTATCTAAAAATATTTAGATTCTTTATTGTACAGGGGAAAAGCTACAAGAAAGGGAATAAAGAGTTGTCCCTACTTCTGACACTTAGTTACTTCTAATATAGTCATTGATGAGAGTAGATTTGGGTTTCAGTGTTCATTTTAGACATCTCAGTTGCTAGCTTGCCTTCAGTCTAGCTCCATTCTGAGTCTAATTCTTTATCATGTACCTAACTGGATAGGTACAGTGATACCATTTAGTCTCAACTATGATGCCAGTCAAGGAATTAAAGTGGAGTGAATCACAAGCTATTAACCGGCTTTGGACTTATTGTTTCACACCCCTGCCCTTTTCTTTTTCCAGGTCATGCAGAACATAATAGAGGGGTCAAATGAGAAGTGCAAATGTGGCAGAGTTTTCACACTCAAGTAAAAGCTATGTCTCCATTAAAAAAAAAAATAATAATCAAAAAATCTACTAACTTACGGTGTTAGGCTTGGACAATTGAAATGAGAATACATGAGTAGTGTTTTCACTGTTATTAACCAGAAAATTCTATAGCATTTTATCACTATAGACTTTTTATCTTTACAATGAGCACTCTAAGAATTATTTTCTTATAGGTTCTTATTTCTTACAGTAATAATTATTTGGCTTACAAAGACACAAAATGGGAATAGCAACTAATTTTGAGAATTTTTTATTGAGTGCCTATTGAAAATGAAATGTTTATTGTATTTACTCTTTGTCATAAAATGCATGTTTGTTTGCACTTGCTGTCATCCACCTTATTTTACAGAGATATCTATATGTAGGTCACAGATACAAATTTTCTTACAAACAAATTTTAAATGACCTGATATAGGATTTGTCTTGTAACAAATAAATTACTTCTGAATACATTACTGATCATTCAGAAGCATATATAACTTCAGTTACCTTAAGATCTATCTGTTTACCTTAAGATATTTCTGAGGAGCTACAGCTATTCTCTGTGATCTAGTATCAAGAACACAGATGTAATTATTATCCAACAGAAAAGCTCCTCCATTGAGCAGTATGTAAATGGGGTTGAAAGCTATATTTATTCTCTTGACAGAGGAACTGAACTTCTGAAAAATACCACCACATTTACTGTAAGTTTCATTTAGGAGTTGTTTTCACTGTGCATCTCTGCATATGTCTCAGCACACAGAGGTGGGAGCTCTCTAATATAAGTGATGGTTCCTTTGTATTTTTACAACTGCAGTGCACAGCTCTGCTAAGAGAAAAGATGTTTGCAAGACCTATTTTATCTTTCAGTGAGTACTGCACTCCTGGTTTCACTATTCCTCTTTGTTGAAATAGAATTATGGCAGTAACAATAAAAAGTGAATAAATGAAGTAAAAGACTAGTAACTAATGCCATATCATTGCCATTACCGTGAGGATGAAATCCAAAGCAGTAATCAAAAGGCAGTAACTAGGAAAGCAGCACACACAAGCTGATATATTTTTAATTTATATGAGACGTATCATATTTTGAATATTTTTTCATGATCATTCTTCTTTCACTTAGTAAATATAGGTGTGAAAGAAAAAACATTTCTAAGGAAAGTTCTACTATGCATTTGCAAAATAGTAAATGATGTGCATGTACTTGTGTATGAGAGACAAAGGAGGGGGAGGATATGAACAGTTCTCAGCTCTATTGTTTATCAAATGTAATATATGAGGTGAGACAGAAAAATAGTTACCACATTTATTGTTGTCATTGTTTTTCAGTTGGACTTTTTTTTTACTACAGTAATTCCATTGATTCAAAATTCAACTCTAAGCAGGCATCTGTGTTTATATTGTTCTATCATAGCACGATTTTACATTTGATGAGAGGAAAAACTAATATTTCTGTAGTCAAAACCTGTTCTGACATTCACTGAAATGACCACACAAAAGGGATGTTTTGCTCTAAAGAAACCTTTTTTCTCTGTACATTGAGATAGTACTCCAAGCAATGAACTTAAGTCAGCAAGTAGAGTACAGATAGACAGTACATTGTGCTTTAAGACGGCTTTTGGGTTGATTATTTGTAGAGGATTTTTGAGGTTTGTGGTTTGTCTTTTTTTCTTTCTCTTGTGCTAAAGCAGTAGGATGTTTTTAAACTACAACAGTGAGAGTTCACTTTTAACTCCTGTGTTTCTCTCTGTGCTGGTTGGAGCAATAAGTTACTCTTCAATTGTTTCTTTCCTCTCTACTGATGTCCCTTAAGTTCTCCTGAGTCTGAGTTGTTCTGAAGTTTCTGTCAGCAGTTTTTAAGAGTTTATAGATAAGATTGAAGAATATATTTAATATGATCACATTCTAACACATAGCTCTTCATCTGTAATTGTTCAAATAAGTGAGCATGAATGATAACCAATGAAAATATGCATTTTTGTGTTTTGCATATAGTAACTTCACTTTTAATGTGAAAACTTTGACACACAGGTAAGTAGAAACTAATTTGCTTGAAATATGCCCTCTAGCTAGAGCACTTTCTCATATCAGGTATAGTGCTATTTCATTGTCATTGAAATAAAAGTTCACTTTTCATTGCCCAGACAGCTGAAAAATCTATTGCAACCTCAGGTACCCAGAGTTACACAAGCTGACATTTACATTTGCCATATCTTGGTTAATAAATTTCAGATTCTGACTTTCCTGACATTTTCTCGTACAAAGTTACTTTCTTTACCTAGAAGTTTAGCAGGTGTGCATTCAAGTCTAAGAAACTGTAGTGTCAAGTTTGAGGGATGAGGTGTAGAAAAGAGAGAGTGCAAGACAAGACAGAGAGAAAAACTTAGGGAACATAAATTAAAGAAATGAGAAGTGGATTGTCAGGGAGTTTATCTTTGAAGAAACATAGTTATACTTTGAGTTTATTTTAAAAAAATAGCAAAAGACAGAAAAATTTTTTGCAATTTTATTTGTTTAATTAAAATTATAAATCTGCTGATGAGATTTAAAACTCTTGTATTGTTTGTATAGATGTAATAAAGAGCAGCCTAAGTCAAATGATGTGCTTTATAGTCTAAGAAAGAAAGTTCAAAGTTCTGAAGTTATTGTTAGTACAGGGTCTAACTTGTGTTGTCATATTGATTATGCCTTTACTATGAAATATACCCACAAGCAATTGTATCTGGTTTAGCTGATGATTCACTTTTTAAACATATGTTTTTCTGCATAAATATTCACTTTACTGCTTTGATCTCACTTGCCCCATTTTAGGTCTTGTTGAAAACAAGCATGCGTTTCAAATTTTGAAAACCATCTCTTTTGAGGGTCTTAGAGCAATAAGAAACTGTGTGACCACATTTAGTTTACTAGCATGCATTTTAAAATGCATAAAACAGATGCAGACAGAATATTTCCAAATTCATTTGAATTCCTGTATTAAATAAGTACTTGCTAACTTTTAAGTTCAAAATGTGTGTTTGCTTCTATATGCAACAGCTTTCTCAATTCCAGTTACAATTTCAGAATTCCTTTGTATATGAATGGTAAAAAGCTAGAATATGATTCTGATTTGACTTGGGTCTCCCTGGTTCTTTAACTTAAACGTACTTAAGTTTTTCTGTGTTAAGGTAGTTATGAAAATAAAATCAAGCCTGATATACTGGGCTATTTTTCTGACAACATTAGTTACTCTTAAACCAAAGGTTTTATTTTTAGCACATTCCTTTATCTCATTTTAAGAATTTTCTCTCTAGGTACAATTCTGTAGGCATGTTAGTGCTAACAGGCACTTCTAAATCTCATGGTTTTGACATGACCTTTCATCATCATATTACAAAAATCTATGGTTTACATATTGTGCCACAAAATGTAATTGTTGCTTAAACATCCTGTGAGTGACTTTGGAAATTTCTGTGCAATGTCTGCTTCTTCTGAAGACATTTTCTGCCTCTAATAACAGATTCCCTGCCGTCATCATCACCAGTTACCTTCATCTACCTGAGCTTTTTGACATTTCTATTGTGGCCTGCAATCCATTTGCAAGTTCATGTGGCTCTGTAATGGAATATTAACACCCTGAGAGTAGGCTTGCCAGCAGGAGGTGTGTCAGAGCAATTTGACAAACAGTGCTTTGAAGGACTGTGACCTTGGAAGCCTCTAGCAGGACAATTTATGAATTTGGAGTAGCTGCCAGATTGAATTGTAAAAGGGTGTATATTAACACATGGGATTACAATGGAGACTCATTCATAAACATTGACATCCTGCCAAAGAATGGATCACACAAAAGTTTAATAGAATATCTATTCTCTTATTATGAACACATAAATCCCCCAAATTATCTGTCTGCTTTCTTGGAACACCACAATTGTACCATAGTTTTCAAGTCCTTATTTTTTACACTTAAACATTTTCCTTATAACATGCCAAATCCTTCCCCAGCTGGGCACTGGCACAGGTCCCACTGATTTTAGCAGAAGTAGACCTGCCATCAAAAGACAGTTATGATAGTCATGTTAATATTGGAAACCATAACACACTTTAGACCACAGCTAAGCATCTGAAATTAAATTTCTAAATCCATATTGTTACTTCTACATAAATTTCACCGGCTTTTCAAAGACTTTCAGTGGCCATGAATCAACTGAAAAGACCTAGAGGACTGAAAATTAGGTCATATTTATCTCTGAGTTTAATAAGGATTTGAAGCTTTAACTGCAGATGTCCAGGTTTGGAAATCTTGGCCTATGGTTGCAGCCCAAACACCTCCAATATTTTCTGGGAATGATCAGACAATTATACAGTAAAGACCATATGCAGTGCTGTTGACTATGGCATAATTAAAGAGAGACAATAAAGCACAGAGTGCTCAACTTAAAAAATACTGTAAAATTACATGTTACCACTGAGCAGATTGTTTTTAGATTCTGTTGAAAAAAACCCTTCTCTGAGAAGTAAAACTACAGAAATAAAATATAAATTATAATTACTCAGCCTAAGTATACATTTGTGGGGAAATATTTTCAGTAACTTTGCATTTATGAACATAGTTTAAAAGGCAGATTCACACAGCAATGAATTCTCAGAAAAAAATCTTCCATTTTGTAAACAGAAATATGCTGCTGTTAGACAGAAGTACTTACATTCTTCATGCTTGACACTATAGTTTATCTCCTTTTTAAGTGTAAAGAAAATTTGAAAATGCTAATCCTACCAGCTTGCACTGCTCCTCAGTGCAGCATAGTAAGAACTTAAGCACGTATTGTCTGCAAAGAACCCTAGAACCATCAAATGTATGTAATTGGCATAAAGAGATATCTCCTTTTAGCTGGTGTCCCAGTTCAGTAAAACATGGCCTGACAGCACATGTGAGTCACACAATTCTGAAGCCCAGCTGGTATCCACAGCCTGAAGCAATAACCAACATAGACCTGATCCAAGGCTGGCTGAAGTGAAAAGAAACGATCTTATTGTTTTCAGTGGCTTTTGGATCATGCAATCCTTGATAAATATACCCTTCACTGCACCCTGATATAATCCTTATATCACACAAGGTAGCTGGACACAAAAGGTACTACGACATCAGCAGGCATAAGATTTATTTCGAGAAAGTTGTTGAATGATATTCTTTGTATGTCAAGGTTGATCCCCAGCCAGATGTGTATACCTTGCTTATTATTTGTCATACCTCTAGTTTTATTAGAAAAATACAATTCCTCCTGAAGTAGAATGTCAGTTACTCCACTAATAAATTAAATGGTTTTTAAAAATATTTTTCCCTCAGAGTTCATTTCACTCCATTTTGTAAATGCTGGTGTACAACCACATAGGGGCAGAGGCAGGCAGTGCCAGATCACTTGACCTTTACGATTCTCCACTGACAAAGTAAAATTGTTTACCTTTACTGTATTTTTTTCATATCTCCCTCTCTTTTCTCTTTTTAAATTCCTATGCTACAAACTGAACATATATCATTTATGACTAATTTTTTTTGTAAAATCATGGTTCTATTTACTGACATGAACACTGCTTTTAACCTCAGCTTTTCAACACAATAATAAAGAGCTACGTAGACAGTTCTGGGATACAATTAAAAAAATCATTTCTCAATAACTTAAAAAAGCAGTAAAGATGCATTTTCCTACCCACTGTACCAATTTATATTCTTATAAACAGAAGAAGCTATTTTTTATTAGATTGTAATTCAATAAATGGCACTCTACAGTAAGGGAAGAACAATTTTCTAAAATAATTTTTAATAATGATGTATAAACCAAAAAGCCCCCTTTAAATGCTTTATTTGTATAGTCCTTAGATAAACCACATCACCTTGAAAGAGGAGAGAACAAGTGAAACAAAATGAAAAATGTTGCATCTTTCAGTGGCCTTGAGTCACGTGTTCTGCAACAGATTTATGCTTCACTGTACCTTTGCTCCTTATACTGGATGTTTATTTAAAAATAAAGCCATAGATAACCCAAATAAGAAGTGGAAGCAGAATTATAGTGAGAGGAGCTATTGAAATAGAAGGAACAGAAGGTTGTGGGATATAAGGGACAGCAAGGCAACGGAGAGGAGTGTGGAGGAGGCTGCATATTTTCCATCACTAACTGAATATTCAGGTAGTTGGCACCAATCACTATGAACTCTAGCCATGGTTTCATGCCTAACAAAATTTAATCTGCAGATTATAAATGTGGAAATGCAGTACCTGACTATTTTTTGAGATAGAGCTGTGAATTCTACTCCCTGACTGCAATCACAGTTTCAAGTTATATTATTTAAAAAAAAAAAAAAATAAAGGGAAAATACAGAAAATAGAAAATAGGATTTTTTTTCTGTATATGTAATGGGCAGCTTCAGTGGAGTTTCTGTTAACACAAAAACTTCTTCCAATGTTTAGTTTAAATGTGTTTCTTGTAATAGCATTGTACTTTGCATTATGTACCTTTTCTCCCCCACTGTTAGTAAGTTCTCATTTCAGCCACTTTAGTGTGGAGAACAACCTGATACTTCTACAGTGAAATGACTGGCTTGCTAGATGAGCAGAAAGCAGTCAATGTTGTCTACCTTGACTCTGGTACAGTTTTCAGCACTGTCTCCCACAAAATCCTCAGAGAACCTGATGAGGTAAGGTCTAGGTGGGCAGTCAGTGAGGGGGATTGAAAATTGGCTGAATGACTGAGCCCAGAGTGGGGTGATCTACAGCACAAAATCTAATGGGAGGTGTCACCAGTGCAAACTGACAGTCAATACTGGGTGTGATCCTCTTTATTATCATCTTTACTGATCTGGATAATGGGGAAGAGTGTAATCTCAACAAGTTTGCTCATGACGCAAGACTGACACACCAGAGAGTCATGCTGCAATCCAGAGGGACTTCAACAAGCTGGAGAGTTGGGTCGACAGCAACCTCATTAAGTTCAATAAGGTGAGGTAAAAATTCCTGCACCAGGATATGCTGGGGACCACCCAGCTGGAAAGTAGCTTTGCAGAAAAGGACCTCACTGTCCTGGTGGACCATTCAGAGGACTACAGAAATCTCTGCAATGTGTGGCAATGCCCATTCAATAGTTCAAGATACCTGAGTTACTCTTTTCCTGTATCACATCTTGATGTACACACACATCTTGACAAAACTTCATGACTCTAAAACTGCTATTCAAAAAGTTACTGAAATCTCACTCTGCTCTAAGTGATAAAAAATAGGCACACATTCTCCTTTGATCGTGAGTCTATTTGTATGTCCACAGGGGACAGACTAACCTTATGACATACATTTACTATCAACACCCTTTGGGCAACAACACATATTATGACATTGTCTCAGTTTGCAGCCAAAAATATCTACCAAATGCAGACAGACTTCTTTTCTTTTTCCCTCACTTCTGCCTTTTCTTAGGTATATTTTTGCTATCAGTCACATATTCCTTAAACAAATTGGGGTACAGACTTCCCATTTAAACACATCTCCTGTGATTCTGTCAAGGTCAGCCTCACTTTTGTTTGGTACAGCTCATTAGGGATACTGGAGAAGTTCAAGTCCTAAGAATACAAATGTAAGAAGGTAAACTACCTTCCAGTTATCTAAAATCTAATGATTAATTTGTTGCAAAATGCCAAATGCCTACATGAAGAAACATTCACTTCTGTTATTTAGTACCATGCTGCATGTACAGTCTAATGCTTTAAGTAATTCACTGCAACTATTTCCAATTCATATCCAAGGCTGTCTCATGGTAGCTCTCACTGTCAGCCTGTATAAAACAGTAAGGTCATGCGGATACCCTGCTGTCACTTTGCCATAACTTGTCTATCACATGAAATATGCTCAAAGCATCAGGATCATAAAACTCTCAGACAGAGTGTGCTTATTTGTATGTCCCATGAGGACAAAAAAAGCTTACTTTTTGAGCATCAGAAGTGTCTTCTGAAAATCAGAAACATATAAAGAAAGACAAAACAATTATTTTTAAGTAATAACATTAGGTTCCGAAGTGAAGCTTATACCACAAAATCTGTTAAGAAGAAAAAGCGAATTCCTTTGTGTATATCAGACTGTATTACCTGTCTAATTTTTAGAATTGCTGAAGCACATCCTATTTCAAATGCAATTGCAACAGAACAGTTGTGATAGCAGACATAAATAGCAACTTTCTTTTCAGCATTTGTAATGGCACACATTACCACAAAAGCATTTATGAGAATTACAGCACTGAGTTTCCAAAATAATTCTATTTTACAGATATGAAGCCTCAGTGTACTTTCATGCTAGATAAATACAACTAAAGGCATGTCTTCTCTCTTATTCCTGGTGTACATACAGACACAGTTCCAAGCAAGCTGAAGTGGTATGGAGACTTAGGAAAACATGTCTAGGTGAGTCTGATTCGTGGTCCTGAATTTGGGCTTGTTTATTTTTTTTGTTCAGTATTTTGGCTTTGTCGCGGGTTGGGTTTGTAACCGGGCGGAAACACCAATTTAGTGTAGTGGTTTGGTCCAAAATACTCATTACTGTTTATCTTCTGTGAGATAAGAATTAGGAGAAATGCAAAGCAGGTACCAAACTTGAAAGAATATAAAGAAGTTTATTAACAGACCTAAAAGAAGGAAAAAAAAAAAATTATACCACCTTCAGAACTCTCCTCCTCCCCCCACCTTCCTCCCTTCTCCCACTGACAATGTAAAAAGACAACCCTTAAGATGTTCAGTCTGTTTACCACTTCCATAATAACCTTGTTCAGTCCATTTAGGAAGAGAAGTCTCTTCTTGCTCGTGCTATGAAAACATTATCACAACGAGACAGCCGCCCGGGTTGGTTCTCTGCTCGCATGTGAGTCCCTTCCCCCGACTTGCAGCTTTTCCCACAAATGCTTTCGAGGGTCCACTCTTGAAGTTTTTTTGGGGTACAATTTTAAGGTTGAGCCGTTCAGAAACAAAAAACCAGAGGCCCTTCTCCTTCCCTGGGAGCAAAGGGTCTTCCTCATCTTCATCGTTAGGACTATCTCTGGGAGCATCTCTAGGAATTGAGGTTTTCTCCCTTCCCATTTGGAGCAAAAGTCCTCATCTGGTCCATCTCTAAGGACTGAGGTTTTCTCCTTTCCCGTTTGGAGCAAAAGTCCTCATCTGGTCCATCTCTCCCAGTCCAAAGTTCTCATGAAATTACAGCTGCGGCAGCATCTGCCTATTGCTTACGAGCTGAACACTCCACCCCCCATATCTTCATGAAATTACAACGGGATACTCTGATATATCATAGCTTCACAATTCAGCTTTAAGCATCTCCTCTCTCTCTTCCCTCAGGTTTTCAGCTCTTCACAGCAATAATCTCACCTCGGCCTTGCAGCTTTGCAGCTGGAATGTTGAATTTGTCTTATCACAGTGGAGAGGGGGGAGAGCCGAGCCTCTCCGGCCGCCCACGGCAAGGCAGTGGGGGGGGTTCCATGGCTGGAACAGGCCCATGGCTCCAGGCTGGCCGTGGCCCGGCCCGGCCTGGCCCAAGCAGGGCCTGGCCGGGCCCGCTGGCCCCCGCACGGGGCCTGCAGCCACCTGTCCCAGCACCGGAAACGAGAGAGAGCTTGGGGGGGAGTTTGTCTATTCTTAAGTGTGGATCACAGAGGCGGTCACAACTTTAGGTGGCTTAAAGAATTGTCCATATTCAAACTGGCCAGCTGATAGGTTCTATCAGGTCCCAGAGGAAGCTGTAAGCACCCCTTAGCAAGGACATCCCTTCCGGGACTATGCTTGCTAACCTATGACAGGCTTCTCTGGGGTTTTTTTGTTATCTTACTTGCCATTTGGGACCACATCGTTCCACAAAACTTGTAGTGGCTAAATGGAAAAGATTATGTTTAAGCAAACATGGTTTTGCCTTCCAGTACATACATACCTAGTTTTTTAAAGCACAGACTGGCCTTTATGAGTAGAATAGATAGTCAGTCTGTTAGCTTTTCCCCTGCCTCCTCAGCTCTTCTCTCACAAATCCCTTCTCATGCTTTCAGAACATTTCACCTTAGACTTTTCCTATCTTTTAGTTCAGCATGTAGATACCTTGGCTGTCAGTTCATACAACAAATTACATATGATCCTGATGAAGCCATTAAGAGTTGTACAATGAACTCCCTAGAGTCAGTATGTCAGTTAATGTCTTGAAGTCATTAAAAAACCCCATCCAAACAAAAAAAACCTTGGTTTTCTTTCTTCATTTTAAGTGTGACAGCCCAGTACAAAAGGGCATAAAAGAGAGACTAATTACACTCTTTCCCTCAGCACCCTTGTGGCAGGATGGAAGTATTCCATCTACCCTGCAGTTAGGGAAATACACTTTCATAAATCTGTATAAGAAATTGATTTTCAGGGAAAGACTTTGTGATTGAACCAAAGGCTGGTACACTTTCTGAGGTCCTATAAGATCGTGTTCTCCCCCCAGGTTTAGTGCTAGCACTTCACATTCAGTCTTTGGGCTCAGCCTATAAACAGTAACTAAATTTACCATCAATTGTCTATCTTTCAAGACCATTAGTGTCAAATGACTGCAGCACCAAGGTACATTACACAAATTCTCTTCCCTTATCTTCACATTACCACTGACTAGAAACACAAGAAAAATCTTGGGGAACAAGCTCATATGGTCTCACAGCATGATATTGAGCTCTCACTGCTCCAAAATTCATTAAGTTATACCTGGTAAATCTCCTTGCCTTTCTCTGAATTATGTCCTTTGGCAACAAGATTCAAACTCAAACTAGATATAAGTGCTTTCTCAGTCCCCTCTGATTGCCAACTGATAATGCTTTTTGCTTTTTGTTTGTTTATTTTAGAAAGAAACAGGAAAGCTGAACATGGCATGAGAAAATTTTAACAAGGACCTAAAAATAATCTACTCTCTTTTCAGTAAATATCTGGTAATCAGTTTGGATGCAAAAAGCAACACAGGATCTACGAGAATCAAACTTGTTTTCTAGTTGTCTAAATTTTCTAAAGTCTAATATCCAACAGAGCATATAAAAGCAAGCTTTAGTTGTAGCTCAAGAAAATGACATGACAATGGCAGTGATATAGCACATTGCAGGCCTCATAATCACCATTAAGTGATGAAGTAATGCACATTTGGCATGAAGTTCCAAGCTTCATGGTGCTTAGGGCTGACTTAGGCCTACACCATGTTGCCCATTGTGTAAACTGGATATGCGTAATGGGCCTTTATGTTTACATATTTGAAAGGTTTGATTAACATCTGTTTTTCAACTATAAGAGCTACCAAAAAAGACAAGGACTACCGTGTCTATACAAGTGGATATACTCTGTATTAAGCAAGGTGGAAGCTTCATCTTACTTTTCATCTAAGGCAAATGTAATTTAATTGTTGTTGGGAACATTTTGTCGGGTGCAAGAAGAGACAGAATATAGCCCAACTCACAGCTTGACAATTGAAATATTGCTGGATAGAAGCTTAGAATTAGAAAGTATAATTTTAAGTACTATTGAGAAAATAGTTTAAAGATGTGCTTTTGTATTTTGATGAACATAATGACTTCCATCTAAGTAAGTTATAAGTACATTTCTAAGTAAGTTATGGGTACATTTATGCCAATTTGTTATTAATCAGTATCTTCTTCTGGTTAGATTTATTAAGCTAAATCCATTTTGTAGGCAGCAAATGGGTGAGACAGGTGAGTGAAATCAAGATTTAGCTAACTTTATCTCTGTTTCTGGCACTGACATCACCATTCCAAGTAAGAAGAGAGAGAGACATATGAGAGTGCAGGAGTGAAATGTCTTAAATAACTGAGTTTTTTGTCATATAAAAATCTTAGAGGAAAGTTTTACTTTGGGCTATTTTCAACTACTCACGATCTTATTCTAAAAAATAAGAAACACCTATATCAAACCAAATTTTAAAAAACAGTGAATGGGTCATCTTGTTTCTAGTAGCCTCCAAGTTTCTCATCCCTCTTAACTGCATGACTATAAAAAAACCCCTACTTTTATATTTTCCTACAGCTGCACATAAAAGCCTGAAACAAATTGCATTTTGAGCTTTGATTTTTGGCAAGTTGATAGCCCAAATATTTGTGGGAAATAAATAAACAATAGAAACTTGTGAAAATATTTCTTTCTTATTTTTTTTTTTTTTTTTCCCTGAGAACTAACATAAAATCATGGCTTTTACATCATGGAGGACAGAGGGAAGAAATTGTCTATTTCCTTTATTTCCTCAATGATGCCTTCTTCTCTAGATCAAACTTGAGAACTTCAAAATGGACTTTTAACAAGACTAAGTGGAATACCTATATAAAATATATATAAAAGTAAAAAGGATAATAATACACTGAATAACATCTACCAAATACTAATGTTAAATACAAATTTTTCACTTTGTGACTTGATTACAAAGAAGTTCTGGAGAGATATATCAAAGAACCAGAGAATATGCTGAGTTGGAAGGAACCCACTAGGATCATCGAGTCTAACTCCCAGCTAACTAAGAGCACATCCTCAAGAGTCACACCATGTGACTGAGAGCATTGCCCAAACACTTTTCCAGCTCTGTCAGGCTGGTACTGTGACCACGTCCCAGGTCACAGTACCAGAACCTGTTCCAGTGCCCAACCACCCTCTGCATGAAGAGCCTTTTTCTAATACCCAACTTACCCTTCCCTGACACAACTTCAGGCCATTCTCTTGAGTCCTGTCACTGGTTGCTACAGAAAAGAGATTCAGGGTCTGGCCCTCCTCTTCCCCTTGTGAGGAAGTCATCGACTCAGTCTCCTCTTCTCCAGCCTGAATGGACTAAGTGGCCTCAGTCTCATGCAGCTTCCCCTCAAGACCCTTCACCATCCTCATGGCCCTCCTTTGGACACTCTCTTATAGCTTAATGTCTTTCTCATATTGTGAAGAACTAAACTGCTCACAATATTCCAGGTGAGGCCATACAGTTACACTGCATATGCTCTGAAGCAGTTATTAGGCTGAATAACACCACCAACCTGTATCATAATTACATTCATGCTATATATTGATAGTAGTATAACAGCTGCTAGGGAGCTGTTATGATGTCAGTGCAATAAAATTGGGATTTTGTTGGCTCATCATTTTAATGTAAAGCATTTTTGCTGAGCATAATCCTGCCAAGGAAAACAAGTGGCCATTCTTGTATCATTTTCTTTGAATGGAAATAAGGAAAAAAAATATGGCTAAGTCTTCTAACGAAGAAAAATGGGGTTACTGAGAAATATTTCTGGAAGAACTACAAAACAGGTTCCTTGGCAACAGGTAATACCTCTTTTGAAAAACCCACCATGGCCCAAGTATTCCCACAGAAAGTTTAACTTGGTTTATGATTTCAGGTGACCACAAAGTTTTGCTTATGCTCTCTTTTGCAATACCTACAATGCAAGACTATTTAGTCATGATGCATATTCATATATGTATATACATATATCTTTACATATGTATCCATAAATATAGAGGCAGTTTCTTTTATTTCTGTTACTTTATATTGAATTTTTAACACAAAAATAAGATTGTAAAAATTTTGTTAAGATGAAACTTACTTTTTCTTCCATAAAATCTCTACACAGATTTGAATGCATTTTTAATCTTTTTTCTTGCACTTAAACACTTCTCTACCAGCCAGTACAGAATTGTGGTATCTCTGGCATATTGGTCCTCTAATAATCTGTTAACTGCTTAAAAACAATTGAAGCTCTTACTTACAACCTTTTTAAAGGTTAACCACAGTCCTGTTTCCCGTGTTTTGATTTCCAAGGCTTCCTGCCAGCAGATATAATACTTTTCCAGCCCTCTGCTTCTCACTTTGATTCCAGATATTCCTTCTTTTTCAAAACAGAAATTTTGAATTTAAACTTTTAGTCAACTTTTGTTAATGTCCATCTTTGAATAAGTAGCAATAATAAATAAATGCAGCACAGACCATACAGGTAATCTCAGGTCTGAATGAGAGTTGTGTTTAGGATTTCCAATGGGCTATTGTTCCAACAGGCATTAAAGACTATTTTTCTCCCAAGACCATGCAGAAAAATTAACATAATTTTCTTTAATCACCTTGGTGGATAAATTATAGTATCTGTTTTTCAAATAAGAGTCCCATGGAAGTCATTGGAAAAGTGAGAAGAGACTAATCTCAGAAACAGGTTAAGTTGATTAATGATCTTAGGTTCTTCTTTTTGATGAAGTCACTGTCATTAAATGTTACAAACCATGGTCAACTTGAAATGCAGTCTAACACTGAAACATTTTAGAGAGGAAAAGCTTAATTCAACCAAAGCTGGTGAATAATAGTCAGAAGATTTGGACTTCTTTTTTTAATACCACATTAGTTAATTATTTTAAATTATATGGACAGAAATATTCAGCAAACCCACTGACTAGATTGTTTGTATAACTTTTAATTCTGTGAAAAATTAGATAATCAGCCTTATGCAAATTGTCACTGACCTTTTATTTTAGTCCTTGTTATTAAATTTTCAGAGCATTTATTCAGTAGAATCCTTGGTATCTTTGCTATATAAGGAGAGGTTACTTTTACAAATGACTGTCTCAACATTATAAATAGCCCCACTATGTTACAGTTTTCCCATGAGTATCCTCACTATTGAGTAAATTGACCTTATACAGGACAGTAAGTCATTTATGACTGGGAACCTTAAACTACAGAATAAATTTGGAATCACTCAGTTCCTGACTAGACATTCTGTATTTAGCTTCAACATAACCATAAAAATGCTGTATAAAGTATCCAGCTGAGATCCTAATACAATTAGTCTCCTAGTCAAATCTGTATTTCATATATTCTGCTAAACTGCACTTCCATAAATGCACTCTCAGTGTGGGAAAATAGTACTGGTAGAAGACATGCTTTGAAGTGCAACTTTTGCTATGTAGAATCAAGTGGTAATAAAAAAGGCTTCTTTACAATTTTAGTAATGAACTTAAAGTGCACAGAAAAATCTTGTTCTAGTAACAGCTTAGTTAACAAATAGCTAAAAAATAAGCATAGTTTACTTCATCTGCACTTTAAGAGAACAACGAAAATTAGGAAAGCAGTTCACTCTCCAAATTCCTTGAGTCATTTGTCTGGTGAGATTTCTAGTATGAACAGTAGCTACAGAGCAGCTTTGTGATATGTGCTTGGCTTGGAAGTCCTGGTCTTGACAAGGAATTAAGCTGCTAACATGCTTTGGATCAGTACCACCCTGAGAAAAGATGACTGTAGTGATGGAAAAGGGTCATTTAGCTGTTCCTAGACCTCAGAACATAAAAATAATCTTGCTGAGTGTGACTTTCTGACTACTCAGGTTAAGAGTTGATGTTGCTAAATGAGAAAGATGAAAAGATGAGCAAATATTTTCAGTAATATCCTATGTATATACAGAGTCCTCGACTCCTCCTTTCCTCGCAATATAACAACTAAATCACAAGTAAATGAGGCTACTGCATATAATCCTGCACAAAAAGAAAATCATCCTTTAGGCTCTTCTAGGTTATCATCTTTCTTTCCTGTATTCATACCCTTTTCTTAGTGTAAGGAAGGGTATAGTCACTGCAGCAAAATAATCATAGTCCTTCCCATACTTTAACTTCTCTAATCCCAGGTCTTGTCACGTCTGTGGTCACAGATGGTTCCAACTTCTCTCGCTAACCACCAGAAATCTCTTTCTTTATGGAGCAGTGGAGATCAGACTCCACTGAGAGTGGAGACAAACACACGAGACTATTCAGAAATATACTGGCCCCTACAGAGACCTGACACTTTTGCAGGAGTCTGGATTCCTAAGATGCCGGTGCTAGTATCTAGACCTAACAGGTTCTCCTCATCTCATTTGGTAAAAACTATGAGATGGAAGCTTCTCCAAACCTGGCTTGTGCAACAGTGTTTCAGTCAAATGCTAAGCTTCGGGTCAAGTACATCTTCTCTTCTGTTCAGGCTGTTAAACTGCTCAAAGCAGGTCCCATTCTCTCCTTCAGTTCACCTAACATCAGCTTAGCAAACTACCCACACAACCTTAAATTACCCTTATTTCTAGAAGAGGGAATTAGGAGTAGAAAAGAAGAGAAAGAAAGAAAAGAAATAGAGAAAAGCAAGATATAGCTATCACCTCTTTGATTCTAGTATGAACTCAACTGCCATACAATCCAAGAACAATAGAGCCACAACATGTGCTTGCCTCATGCTTTGGCTTAAGTACCCTTTGGCTTTCCTGATCCCTTCCTCCAGGTAGGACTTCCACTCTGGTGGCCACTGAGGAGCTGGGTTAGGGGCTCCAGGGACAGCTGTGGAGCATTGCCTGTGGTGTGCCAGGGGTTGGTGGCTGCTGTGGGGATGGGCTCTAGGGTGGGGTGGGATGAGGTGTGTGGAGCAGGGCCCTGCCTCTCCAGGACAAGACTCTATCCCTTCTGCCAAACATACACCTGAAATGTTTCAAGACAGAAATCCTTCCAGTCTCTCACACTGGCTTTAAAAAAAGGAAAAGAGAGCCAGCATTGCCTGTATGCTTCTCATCCCTGAAGTTTCCCAACGCAAAAGTGACCATCATTTTGACCATAGTATCTGAAATCAGCATCATACTAATGGCTCCAGAGAGAGTAGAATATGACCTGTACCAGATGAAGTACAAAGTTACTCTGTGGGAAGTAATTTAAATCAATAGAAAATACCTCAGAATTCTCAGAGAGACTGTGCCATCCTACCTGCTCACTACTTTATTGATGTACTACTAAATGAAACTAAGTAGTACATCAATACATAGTTTTAATTAGGGTGCTGGGGCCTGAGGAGGTGTCTGACATTTTTTGGTGGGAGAAGAAAGTATCAAATCTAGCAAAGGAAAAAACAGAGCTAAAGGAAAAATCAGTGTCAGGAGAATAATAAAAAAAGTTAACAAAACCACCAGAGCTTGAACAAAGAAATAGGAGATGGTGCAGGTGAAGATCCATGTCTCAAAGCAAACAGAAGGGAGAAAATGGACTGGTGATATTGACAATAATAAAACTTCACACCTCTTGTTATTTTCTAGGGTTGTTGTATTTTTTTATAATAAAAATGCAAATATAGATTTAAAAAGAGAAATAAAAAATTGCTTATTGAAAGAATAGAGGTTTTTTTTCTCTTAAGTATGTGTGAAAAGTTTTCCTTAGGAAATTGTATTTGAAGCCATTAGATGTTTTTGGACTGTAGCTTTTCCTGCACTGATGAAGATGTCTGGAGTAAAAAGGTGAGAGAAATAAAAAAAATCTCAAAGCAGTTTGCTAATTGTTTAACCCAAGACAATTACTAAATTATCCTGAAGACTTCCAAACAACATTTACTGCCAATAAAAGTGCCCAAGGTTTGTTTGTGTATGACCAGAAGAATGCTATGGATATTATCATTGCTATGTTTTATTTTGAAACAATATTCCAAGAGAAATAAATATATTGAATTTTTATAAATAAATAGAAGAGACAGTTGTAATACACCATTAACCACTGTAAAATGTGTGCATGTGTAGATTTCAAAAGAAAGTTTCTTTTCAACAATATTGAACATTTTCTGAAATTTATTTTTAGATTAGCGGAAACTATTATAAAATGGCAAGACATTAAATCAAGAAATACAAAGATAAAAATTCACCACTAATGCAGTTTCAGTGACTTAAAGGCAATTTTACTTCAATCAGCCTGATTGCTAAAATTAAGTAGAATCAGAACAGGTTTTCAGTTTTCATTCTTATGAAGTAAAAACTATGGGAGAAGTCTTTTTATGTTGTTTTCTTTTACAACAATTCTGGAACAAATATTATTAATTTCCTTGTGTTCTTTCCTGGGTCTGTTAAAATTCTGGTGATTCCTGCCTGTAAGAGACGGTCCGAAGATCCCTCATCTGCCTCACGATCATTGCCGAGGACAGAGACTGAACACAGGAGTCCTGGCCTGGCTGAGGTGGGATGTCTGCCAAGTGTTGCCTGCAGGTGTGCCCACTGGGAACTGGTACGCATTCCTGGACAAAATTAGTGCAGGTCCCAATGGACTGCGCCGTTCTTGCTGCCCAGGCGGGAAGAACTGCGCTGAAGCGGAAAGGAAAGACCTGTCCTGTACACCTGTCCTGTACACCTGTCCTGTACCTGTTTCCCAAAGCAATGGGCCCCATAACAACGGCTGTAGATTTCCCAACCTCTTGGCCAGCTGCCCCTCGCTTCTGAAAAGGACTATAAAGGGACTTTCTGAAATAACTGAGCTCAAGATCTCCCCACTGAAAGAAGACGAATCTATTGGCAGAAGATCACGAGGACTTTGTCTCATCCATTGGTAGCTATTGCCCCCCCCCCCCCCCCCCCTTTTTCTCCCTATCTACTTTGGTTTTTTTTTTTTCTCTCTCTCTCTCTCTCTCCTCTATCGCATTATCGTGTTGTGGGCACTTAATAAAGGTGCACTGTTTTGATTAAAACTGAAATCCCTTGTGTCTTTTTACACTCTGAGATCTATAAACAAACCATCATGACCCCCACTTGTATTAGCAGATCATGATACTGCCCTATTATTCTTGGCTTATAACACATTAACAAATTCAAAGGCATTTAATTCCTGGAACTAATACGTAATGAAGTCAATAGTCATTCAATATTTTAATGAAGATAAAGTTCCTAAGCCTTTTACTTGAGGAAAACAATGGTAGAAATAAGAAACAATAAAAAAAGAATTTAAATTTAAAATTAATTCAGTTTGTCAAGATAGGAAGTCTTTTTTTTTTTAAAGTTGCTTCATAAATCCATTAATTCTAGGTTATGTAACTGATGTTTAAATCAGGATTTAAGAATATTTCAGAGAAGATGTGAAATTATTAGACATTTCAAATTCCTGAGCAAATACATGATAGAGATATAAGAATAGAAAGACACATTTTGAGAGTCCATAGAGAGATAGAAAAACAAGCAGAAAGTATTTTAATTGTGAATTGTATGGAGAAAACACAGATTAAAATATCAAGATTGTGTTTTGTGACAGGCTGTCAGGCATGAGAGAATTCTATAGCAGGACAAATAATTTCACTGAGTGATCATCTTGGAATTATGATTTTTCATTCCTTGTTGACCATTAAAGCAAGATACCTTGCAGGGACCATTTCATTCGGAATGTGTGAGCCTTTCCAAAGATTGGCAATTTTATTATGTACAGTGTAAGAGCTCTGTAAAATTAAAGTTTAACTCTGGTATTTGAATTTATGTTACGAAGATCTTGAGACTAAGCTTTTTTGGTGCTTCTGGGTATTTTGTTGGGGGTGCTGGTGTTTATTTTTTGGGGTTTTTTAATCAGTTTTACTATTTTTCCCACCAGGGTCACTGTACATTTAATAAAGGATGTAAGTGAAAATTTTAAAAATATTAATCACCTACCTATTTCTATTTCTATTTCTATTTCTATTTCTATTTCTATTTCTATTTCTATTTCTATTTCTATTTCTATTTCTATTTCTATTATTTCTATTTCTATTTCAAAAGTATTTAGAAAAATACTTTTGGCTTCAGGAGGAGCACCGGGATAAGGATTTATCTATTTTTTTAAAAAAGTTCCTCTTGGTATCTGCATTTTCATTGCTAGCAGAAGAAAAAGCAGTAGAAAATACAGTAGGGGCAGAAAAAACAGAATTAGAAACACAGACTGAAGTGTTTTTTAAAAATTTTGCTCTTATTCTTAGATAAATCTAGAGTAATTGCAAAGATGAGCAGATTTATTGTTAGACAATGAATCACATAATATCAAGAGTTCTATCTCATCAAGCCTGGGTGGGTTTTCTATGTAATTTTGAAAAGTTTATTAAACCTTTTCTCCAGCATCTCTTAGAAAAGAAAACTTAAAAACAAACGCAAAAAAATCCCAAAACAAAGTGAAAAATAAACCCCTACCCATAATTATTATAATCTCTGATAAAAAAGAAGCTGTGCTAATAGAATCCGTTAGTGTCTTTGATAAACTCAGTTTCTATTGCCATAAAGAAAATACAAGCACAGAACACAGGATGTAGTCTCCAAATCAACCATGGCAAATACTGACTTCCTTTAATTTTCAATATTCGGTTCAGCAATTTATCGCTCACATGCTTAATGATTTGAATACCAACTGCTCTTAGGTGTTGTCACAATTAATTGCATCAACTGCAGTTGGTTGTTGGTTAAACTGGAGATGGATCCAACGATCTTCTAACATTTGGTTAAATTATAAGATCCAAGAACACAGTTTAGTTCAGTTTGAGCACCATCAAACAGTTTTAATTTGTCATTAAAAACTCATCCAGCGCAGGTCTATCACTGCAGTTGGTCTGTGTTTAATAATTAATGAGATTTGTATGCAACAATTTATCAGTGGGAGAAGATGATAAAGAAATGCTATCTATAGCATGGGGAGGTTGATTTTATTCTGGGGGATGGTTTAAAATCTTCTTTCTCTGTCCCTCTCTAAATGTTTCTTTAGAATCTTGTTTACAAGCTGCACTTACTTCCTAAGCATATGTCTATATAAATTTTTTATTAATGATTTTCTTTCTTATTTTTAATTTCTTTTTCTAAGTTAAAATATTTACCTTGTGGACAAGACTGTATTGCTATGAGACTTCTACTCAGAATAAGGCAGAGTAAGTGCACAGGTTTGGAGGATGAGAAATGCAGTCAGAAAGCTAGAAGAGGGCAAAAAAAGCTCCCAAATAAAGTAAAAATCTATAGAAGAATAATAGCTATACATATGGTTCTATTTTAAGCCATATCTAATAAATAATATCGGTTTAGTTGCAATGGTGGCTAAGGAAAAAATAACATAAAGTCTTTGAATTTTCTCCCATTGAGTAAAACCTAAAAACAATCAACCCTCCACACCACTTCCCTAAACCTTAAAAGAATTAATATACTGAAATAGCAAGAAAAATATCAGAAATCAAAAGGAAAAGGGCACTGGAGAAGATCCTACAGTGTCGGTTCAAGATGTCCATCCATGGGACAGGAACAGCCATTCTTGATGTTGATGGGACATGTCTTGGGGTGACTTTATGATATGTATCCCCTATCACAGCTCTATGCCCAGAAATTAATTTTGTGCCTTTCTTTGCCTTTAAAATGAGCCCAAGAGGGGGGATAAGAAAAAAACCAAGTGAACTTTTCAAAGCAGTTGTTCAAGGACACAGATATACACTCCTCTGCTTCTAACAGCAGCAAGAGCGGAGGAAGCAGCCTGCTTGCTTTTAGGCCAGTTTTCAGCTCCTTTTCTCTGGAGGGAGACAAAGAGTTGAACTTTGTTTTCCTGGGACTTCGGTTTTTCCCTTCTCCTCTTCTGGACTGTTTCAACATCAGAACACATTGGGAGAATTTTCCACCGAGGCCCCGGAGGTGGGCCCATGACCCAGCTCTGAGGAGGAGGAGAGAGACTACACCTACAGGAGGACTCTGAAATCTTCCCAGGTTTCTCTCCACAGTGAGAGGTTTTATTATTCAGCATTATTATTCTTTTCCTGTGTGTTTGTTAAATAAACAGTTTTTTTATCTCTTTCACTTTCCTCTGAGGAAATTTTTTTTTTCCCCGAACCTGGTGGAGGAGGGGTGGTTGTAACCTGCCTTCTATCAGAGGATATTTTCCTCCAAATTTGTCCAAACCGCACAGGGCAGGATGAGGGGAGGCCCCAGATGGCACTGGGCAGAGCCAGGAAGGGTTATTAGTATCCTCAGGACGCTGAGAAATTTGACCAGTGTTCATCTGTCATCATCATATTCCAGAATCAATCCTACCAGCCTTTCAATAATTATGAGAAAGATGGTATTTATGTGGAAGGACTCTCTTCCTCAATCCCACACAGTTTTTCATTGGAACAAGCAATTAAGCAATTAAGCAATCCCTAAGTGATGTTTAAAGTCAGGGCACATTGACTATATTTTGTGTTCTCTATTCACTTGCAAGCTAATGGATTTGTATTCAATTAAAGATAAACCAGGGGGAAAAAAGGCCAAAGAGCACCACAGTATTTCAGTTTTCAATGAACTATTGAAAATAGAGTAACAAAAATCTCAGGTACCTGTTGGGGCCCCCCCCTGCCATGTAGCCCTGGGAGAGGGGCCCTGGGGGGGAGGCATGGGGTTTCCCTGCCCCTGGTCAGCCTCCTTCCCCATTGGTTGTTTTGTGTTCCCCTGCACGGGCAAGGACTCTCGGGTCCTGGGATTGAGCAGTTCCTCGGCAGAGCCCTGGCCATGTGGCTGGAGAAATAAACATCTCTCTGAAACATCTATCAAGAATCAGTCCATATATATTTCTTTCCACGGGGCTCGTTGTCTGATACATCATGTTGCAGTTTCCCCACTGTAACAGGTACCTAAGATCATTTGCTTGTTGAAAGAATTAATGAAGAGAATTGCTTAGTGAGGTGGTTTGACTGCTATTCCTCTGAAAACACAGAACTTCTATCAGTTGCCTTATTGTTTCATAAAAATAAAAGTCTGGCTCCAGTTTGCTACTCCATTGGCATTAAAAGACCAGTTTTCAGGCTTGAGTGCATAAGATGCCAGTAAGCAAATCCCTAAAATAATGCTTAAAATGGTATTTTATTGACTAAATAATGATCTATGTCCAACATTTTTATACTTGACTGCTTAAAATTAGGAAGGGTAAATAAATCCCTAGTTAAAAGACAGTTATTCATGCAGAAGTGGATTGATCTTCAAAGCTGGAAAAAAAACTAGCGGATGTCCGTGGAAGGGTTCAGATATGCATTCACTTTGCAGGATTAGACCTTCAGAAGATCAAGAATTTTGTTCTGTTTCCTGCATTTGGCTTATAATCTTCTCTTCCCTCAGACATTTTTTGAAAACAGTAGCACAAAAGACATAAATGATGAAATAGAGAAGTCATAGGAGGTTGCTATAATGCAATTATTTTAATTATTTTCTAATTACATGGGAAGATATATGGATTCAGATTCACTTGTGTGTAGGGTTCATTTCACTCAAACTTAGGTATCCTAATGTAGGTTCCTTCATTTGGAATTAGTTGCTTAGTTTCCCATTATAGGTAACAGAGGTCTAATCAGCACATTCACTGGAATTTAGTCTTAAGTCCATTGTCCAGGTGTAGAACTTTAATTTAGAAAGCAGTGAATTATACCTTAGCTTCCACACTGATCAATTATTTCCAATAGTGAGGGACCTCAGGTGATTTTCACACTGTAGTCACCAACATTTAACCAGATTAACCCAATCAAATTATAATACTTATAATTTAATGAAGTTATTCCTAAGTGACAACAGAATGAGGAAAGAAATTATAGTTCTTTGTGAATGCATAATGTAATACTGGATCATTTACCCATTATTTTATAACAGCTTCTTCAGAATCAGCTGAAATAAAGTCCTAAAAATCAACTTAGGAATTTTACTTTTTCTTTTTTTTTACCCCAGTGTATTCTCAACAAGTGCTGAGCATATTTGATTTTAAGAGGAAAATGAAAAAATCAATATTAATTTGTTCAGATGTTTTTCAGATTTTTAACAGCTTTGTGATGTGGCCAGCATATGAGACAGAGATCATTTTCTATTCATCACTACACAATTGTTTGAATGTTTCACCTTGACATAGCAGGAGTTAACTGCTAGATTCAGGCTTGAAAATTTCATTTATTTATCCTGTGTCTAATAGTATAATGGAAAGATGGTGTGATGTAGGGCAGTGATGAGTGATAACTATGAGGATAGAAAAGCTTTCAGTAATTTTTTCTTGCTGCTTGATTTGCAGAGACAAGAATAGGTGACCTCTGGAGAGGTCATAAATGCTCTGGAGAGCATTTATGACATGGGCATTTGGTTACAGGTTAAATAACATATTCTTGTGCAAATTAATGGTTTTCTATGGTCCAGTCTTCATTCTGCTTGGGCTGTACATGTTGTCATACTGATATAATGCATACAATTTTATTTTTTTTAAAGTTTTAAATAAATTCCATTATTTCTTTTCACATCTCAAGACATGGGTAAAGACATAATTCCCATTCCTAAGTTCCATGATAACCTCAGAGCTTCCTTTTCCGTTGCCTACAGTGGCAATATTCCAACAGGACAAATGCTGGTGATTAAGATTTTCTGCTTCAAGAAACTTGTTTTATTCGCTAGTTGTCAAAGAACTTTCTGAAGGCAAAATCCAGAAGAAAGGCACTGTGAGGAGCCTTGTTAACAAATCTAGGGCTTTCCAAACCTGGAAAAATGTTTATGATGTTTTATGTTAACAACAGTTGCTAGAAAGGTTTGTTTTCTCACAATCAGGTTTGCAGCCTGCTTATGACAATACAAGGAATATTTATTTGTCAGACAAAGCTCTCCCAAGGTTACCAGTCCATGTCATGAGTTGCTAAACACTGCACAATATTATCTGTCAACAGCAGAGGGTAGCTTGTAAGACCTTAAAATCTCAGTGCAAGAGTAAACAATGAGTGTTCATATAGTATTTTAATTTTAGATTAGGACAAAATCAAGATGACACAGGAAAAAAGCTCCTTGGATCTGTGGGTGTAAATACTGTACAAATTCCACCTCATTGTTTTGCTACCAGCTATCTGAAGAAGGTACCTTATTTGTAGTCAAAGGATTAAGTTGTATCAGGACACTACAAGTACTTTTACATGGAAGATATGAATACACTTTTGTCTCCACCTGTGTGAGACAGATCAGATGACTGGGCTTATACTCATCTGCACTGATCTCATCATTCCAAGGATGATTTAATTTAGAGTTGCTTATAAGAAACAGATGGTTTTTGCATTGCAATACTTCTGCCTCAATTTAGACATCAACAGCAAGATGAAAAGTATGTGACTGTAAACAGGCCTATTTCTCTTCATGGGCTAAGAAAAGAGTCCTGAAGACTGGCTCAGCTCTAGATATCTACCAGGTAGAGATGGATCATAAAAATATCCTAGCAGAGGGTAGACCAGGCCAGGGATTATCTGACATGATGTACCACAAGTCTATTTCCCATAGATACCCATATGTGACTATTTCACTAGCTCATTTCATGATCATTTTGTTTGCTAGTGCATATCTTGAATGCAATAATAATAAAAAAGTAGGAGTATAAGCAAAAAGACCTTTGAAGCAGAGATCCAGGTTTCATTGCTGTACTATTTGTGTGATTAACCTGTGTAAATGGTGCTCCATTTATGTTATGTTATGCAAACCAGATTTTCACAATTCAGAAATGCATTAAGAAATAGTGCATCAGAATTTTTAACCTCTGCCATTACCATATACATTTCTTCCTAACTTTTGACTAAGAACTTCCCTGTTTTTTTAAAAAGCCCTATCTTACTTGCAGTTACTTATTATAAGTTACTATTTTTAATCTCTTATTTTCTTGTTCGATGTCTAAAAGCTGAGAGCTGCCCAGCAATAACCTAGGTGAATCTGGCTGTGTGGAACTGAAACTAGGAGCCCACAAGAGATGGGCCCAGCTCCTTGTGCTGATAGAAGCTTACAAAGAATTACAGTACCCTCTAGGCTTCAAAGTTATGCATTAAATTTTACTTAACTGAAGGCTGGCACAGGTTTGAAGGGAACATGGGAAATGTCTCTGTTCCAGCTTTGTAAGATACAATGGTTACAGCAGATCTTCTCTGAAGTAAATGCTTTAGCTCTATGTCTAAAAGTGGACATTTGTGGCATCCTCTAAGCTGCTGTTGAAGAGGTAGGCAGCAACCCTTCCTCCAGGGTTTTCAATAAAAATATTTGTGATTATTTAGGCTTCCAGAGAATACTAAATGTACAAAGATTGTTCATATCAGTTTAGCTTCTTTGGGACCTGAAGCCAGTGACACTGGTTCTGTGAATCCTGAACAGCTGGAGGCTGGATGGGGCCCTGAGCTGCTTGTTCAGCCAAGATGGCAGATCCTCTAAGTAAGTACATTGACAAACTTTAGGCTTTAACATTTTTTCTGGTACAATTTGGTTGCCTTCAGGCTGTTAGGCACCTTAGTAGTTAAGTGGGAATTGCTGACCAGCTTTTTGGACTTCCACATGGAGATAAAAATTTACATTTTGTCTTATAATTTTTTTTATTATTATTATTTCTCCCTGGGCTGTTCAGAAGACAAGAAAATCAGTTTGGTATAACCATTGGATAAAGTGACTTACTGCAAAGAAAATAAAGTTTTGTTTGTCAGTGAAAAAACACTCTGAGTGAATTGAGTTGCATTCTCTGCCTATTGCAGACATCTGTTTCATATAATTTTCTTTGAATATGCATTAAATATCACTATGAAATTAAAGCACTTGATCTTTTTCTTTTTTAATGTATAAATATATGCATGAGAGCAATATGTACATTTGTGAGTTTCAGTTTGTGAAACCGGGTTACAAATGCTGCATTGGAAACTGTTCTCAAACACAAAAGCAATTAATAAAAATCAGCAGGCAAACATATTTTTAAAGTTTTTATCCCAAGGGAAATCAGGCACCTTCTTAAATTTCAAAAGTTTGACAGTGCTAGTGACAGTTAGAGAGTTTCAAAGTATCTGACACTCTAAACAAATTCAATTATTCTATTTCTTTTGGATTATGCATTAAGAATTGCAGTGTAAGTGTTATTAGAAGAAAAGCTCTTAGAATTAGTAAGATTTAATTCACTGATTCATATCCACTGCTGTTTTGTGCTGATCATTAACAGGAGAACTTATCTTGGCTGAACTGCCTGTCCCAAAAGGAGATTGCTTGATCCTACAGTGCTTTTTATGGTAAAGAAAAAAAAAAGGTTTAATGGAACTGGTTAGATTTTTCAAGAACAGGCAGTGCTGTTTTTAAATTTATATACTTACAGGAACACTTGATTGCTAATTTTAGCTAGTAGCACAAGATTTCCCAAATAAGGCACATCATTCCAATATAAAAAATAACTAATCTGAGAAGTTGCAAGAGGATTTTCTCTTTGCAGATGTCAGACAAAGAATACACTAAATTGTATCGTAGGCATTAAATATGTGCAAACCTATATGCATCAATTACTCCCACAACAGAGAAGCTTGGCGTTTCAAATAAATTCATGGGCAGAGAATCTCCCATAAAATTTTTGAACTGGATGTCTTTTCATACACTCTATGAACTTTTCATAAGCTCTCTGAACAACTTGCCAGTGAACAGGGATTGATGAAGACAGAAAAAAAGCAAGATGGCGACTTACAGAAGTATCTGTCTCTCTTATGTATTTTTAACATCAGCACCAATTTGCCAGTAGAGTCTTAAAGATCATGCTGTTGTAGATTGTAGACTCTGATGATGAAAGCTTTGGAAAACCAAAAAATAATTTTTGCTTTAAAATAGCATTGCAATGCTCACTGGAGGTTTTTGTTTTAAAGTTGACAGCCTTTTGGCAAGCTACTTACTCACTTTTCCGCAGCACTGCTAGAATATCTACCAACAAGGTAGATAATGGTGTTGTTAAAATCAATATATCCTTGCTAAATATTTATTTATTGATAGGGTTTATTTTACTTTATGAGAATCATATTTGAGAAAGTTAAATGCTTTCTTTAATTGCTCCACCCCACACACTAATTCAATAGCAATGATTGGGTCTATATACTTTTTTTTGGCTCTATAGATTTCTATGATTATATGAATTACATACCATATATTCTGATTTCAGAAATTACCAGTCCATGAATTTCTGTTAGAGACTCACAACAGTAGGCATTTTCATGTTCAAATGTGAAAAATTTGAAAGCATTCTGAGTCTAATGGATATTTATTATGCTCGACAGAAAATTATTTTCCCTTTACATGGCAAACTTTGAGACTTTTCATTTCGTCACATTTTTAAACAGAAAAAGAAATAAACCAAAAAATCTCTTTCATAAGTAAAAAGAAGAAGAACAAAAATATATTTATATATTTCATTCATATAGTTCATGCATAACACTTTGATTAAAATATTTTTTGCAATTTTATTATCAATTTTAAAGTTAGTACTTATTTTAAAAAAATTCAAAAGCTTCATTAATTTTATTTCCCCCTTTTTATTATATTCAGACAATGTTAGAGCTATTTCTGTGATAAAGTTAGATAAAAAATGGTATTTTTATATGTTTCATTTATTAGGAAAAAAATTATAATCAAAGATGATACTATAACACAAATAAAGATATAGGTACACCTAGAATTAGGGGAAAATGCTCCAGTTTTCCCACTGCATACCAGGGGTAATGGAAACTTGATTTCCCATTTTATCACTGATATAGACTTTCTGTATAGTATTATGTGAACTACATAATCTCTTAGAAAACTTTTGATTTGCAAGAAATGCAGTGAGGATTAATGAGCTGCTATTTGCTAGGGCTAGGAGGCTGAAAGGCATTTAAGAGCAGGACCACATTTGGGTGAGGATAAAACCTTGATATGTCCTAATTTGTCTATGACAGCAACTGGCCTAAAGATGTCTTCTGGATTTTGTTTACAAAAAGTATATTCTGAGCTCAGCCTGGGAGACAGTAAAATACTCAGATGTTTACAAAGAGTTGTTGAGAACCAGAACTGAATTCTGTTCAGTTCTCCCCTGTGGACCATGCAAGCCTAAATTAATTCCTTCCAAACATCACAATTTTTAATCTATGTGTTTTTTTCAGTTCAAGACCCACTAGGTGTGCCTTCCTTCCTTCCTTCCTTCCTTCCTTCCTTCCTTCCTTCCTTCCTTCCTTCCTTCCTTCCTTCCTTCCTTCCTTCCTTCCTTCCTTCCTTCCTTCCTTCCTTCCTTCCTTCCTTCCTTCCTTCCTTCCTTCCTTCCTTCCTTCCTTCCTTCCTTCCCTCCTTCCTTCCTTTTTTCTCTACCTTTCTCAGGTATTCTGAACATTATCAGGCCATTCACTGTCTATATATTAATAATGAGCAAGTGTTGATAGGCTTATTCTGTGTATGAGCAATAAATGAACTAAAAGTAAAAGGGCAGAGGACTTAGGGAACTGTATTTTCTCTTTGTAGTTCATTCCCACCTAGATAAAATAGAGCTCCAGTGATTTAGGTTTCACATAAGATGAAAGCCCAGCATATGTTGTACTTTCACAATTCTTTAAATAAGGATCAACAAAACATTCAAAGTGTTTGGATTTCTACTGGTGTAAATGAGAACTTTCATCAGTTTTCTGTGATCAGATCTTTGGATGCCGAATGTTTTAATACCTGATACTTTGGTGGAATACTGATAAAGTTGGTCAATGGTGAGCTGCTCATCAATCTAGATTCAGAGCTGGGATCTCATCTGTTTTCATTTTAGACAGTGTGATTTTTCTTTTAAAGTATGTTTTATGCCAGAAAGTTAAACCTTTATTCATGGCCTGATTTAACAGTACACAAAACAAACTACGCATTAAAAGCAAATCAAGCCCAATTTCTAACACGGACATCTTCTGCAGCAAGCCATTTGGATGGAAAGTTGGAGCGAATTTGCACAATTTACAGTTCAAAACAAAGGAAATTTTGACAGTTGTCAAAGGATTATCATATTGATTGATTATTTTGTTTTTAAAACTATATAACTGCATCACATCAAACAATGGAGAAAAAAGATGTCAAAGGATGGTAAGCTGGATTTAACATTTCAGGTATTTGTTAACATTTCAGCATTATTTCTTAATATACAATATGATTTACAGACAAATACAGGAGCAGTAAGGAAAAAAAAATGTGAAACAGATAGAAGAAGTATACACAGATAATTTTAAGTGAATATAAGTCAGTGTAAAAATTCTCCATCTCTAATGAAAAACAAGAGTCTAACCAAAATTTCTTGAAGTTAGTATGAGTGGTTTTATTATCTACAGAAGTATTTTTAACATACATATATTACTATTTAGTTGTGTCCTGATACTGCCTCAGAGCAGTTAGGATCACTGATCTTCATTGTGTTAGGTATTTTATGGATAATTGGGAAAACACGGTTCCTCTGTTAAGAACCGGACCATTCAGCTTTTATATTCAGCTAAAATTCTGCGCTATTTGCAAAGACATTGAATACAACAGAAAAAAAATTTAATTTTAAGCCTTGGGTTGGCTATTCTATCCTACTCTGACAGAAATTAATGGAACTTCTGCAAATTTATCCAGGGTAAAGTATAATGAAAAATGGTTATATAAAGAAGAAGCCACATCTGTTTCTATGAAAAATAAGACAGGAATAAAAACTGTCTAGAACAGAAATCCAAAATGCTGCACAGCACTACCCAAATTTAAGCAGTGCTAGACAAAGTCTATTGTGCTCTGGTTTTGCTGGGAGTATAATTCATCCTAAAAGGAAGCTAAGTTGGGAAGTGTCCCAGAGGGAGTAAAGAAGTGGAATCTTTGCAGAGCTGTACTGTTTCATGTGCTGGTGGCCACATTTTCCTCCTGGGCACATAAATATAGGGAAAATGCACTGTTGGACTTCAGCTGGATAGAAACAGTTCTGTCTGCGGCACAGTGCAATATCTTTCCTGCTCTGAAAAGTCCCATGCCTATGTAGCTCAGCAGCTAGTCAATCTCCTGCATCTCACACTTCATGGTGAAAAGCTAGAGAAAAAATGCAGCATTGTAATGGGAGTGTAGTAGCTGGCAGAAGCACAGCAAAGAGACAGGAGGTTAATGCCGACAGAAAACCTTGGCATAACATGGCATCCAAGAACAGTTTCTGCCCTCATACTTCTATCAATCTCCTAGCCATGGAAGCCTGAGAAATCTTGAGGCCAGCAGCCTCTTGGATCACAATTGTGATGAATCACACTTTCATCATCACAGAACATGCTGGCAGCAAAAGTTATTCATATTATGATATATTCTTGCTTGTTGCATATAAATTTTTCATGGCAGAAAGCATGTTGTGGAGACATTTCTCAATTTTCCAAGGACATCTACTTCTCTTCCTTTGAACACTGTCCACTTGGCAAACTTGACTTTATAAATAAGGAGCAAAAGTAGAACCCATGAAAAATGATTTGGTTTTCCCTTTATCAGTAATTTCTAACTTGAATTTATTTATTTTTGGAATTTTACTGCCTTTTAATTGGGAAAAAAATGCATATGTATTTTTTACTTGTTACACACAATGTAGAAGAAAATTACAAACAGTATGAACAAACACATTGAACTAAAACACCTAAAACATTTGGCTTGAGCCCAGGAATCAGGCTCTACTATGACCTAGAAATATATTTTTGATGTTGGCATGTCAAAGGGTATATGACTGGATTTTAGTGATGTTTAAGAATTCTTTTGGGTGTTTCAGTCCCTAAAAATTTAGCTGTTAATACTGCAGCAGGCTTTCCCAGGACAAATCTATACTCACACATATGTTCCACTATTTTACAGAAAATCAGCTTAATCTAGGTAAAGCTCATTGTTTAAATCAGGAAAACAGGAAATAACAGGAAAAAGGCTTCTGTATCTTGGGCTAGGAAGCATATAACTTTTCTTTTTCACTAGTTTTTAGTCTTAAGACTTTGAATAACACAGTGAGTGAAAATTCTCATTTATAACATATATAGCTATAGTCTCTTTCCCCTATCTGACAGAAGCTGTCCTTGATTTTCCATTTTCTGAGAAGTAGTACTGTGAATATTTTCATGTCTACTTAGAATTTATGGTTCATGTAACAAAATATCCAAAGAACTGTTATGCTCTTCCCCTTTAAATGTCTTTGCAAGACGCTTGTGATAAAGCCACAAATCAAATGTCCATTGCTATGGGATTCAGTAAAACTGAGCATAAAAATTATTCTGAAGATCTAATAGTATGATACTGGTTATCTGTCTTAGCTATTCGTTCCTTGTTGTCTAAAGGGCAGGGAATTAGTTGTTCTCTACAGAGGATATTATTCTTATGGTTTTAAGTAATGTTTTGTCCAAGAAAAAGGCACGAATTTTTCTAGTACAACAGGATGGTGCACAGTCAGACTCGTATTAGTGTTCCATTCCTAATGATAACCATTATGCCAGTGACAGTAAGTACTAATTTTAATCAAAACCCTCCATACATAAAGACAAAAATGTATTTGAAACAATTTATTTTTGTTCCATTAGTTCACACAGGCTTAGCTACAGACTTCTCAGAAAGACTGGCAAATGAAATCCTGCCATAGCAAAGATCACAAGGGAAAAAAAGGAAGTTATTCTTAGGGATAGATAGTTCTTTCTCTTGCTGCTCCTGCTGCTATGAATTCACTTTCCCCCATCCAGTCCTAGCTTTCCCTTCAAAATCTATATTTTCTTCACTCTTACAGCATAGGACATCCTTTGAGGTACCATGCCAAGGTGGTTGGAAAGTGACCAACTCTGTAGCCCTGGCTTGGAGGAGCAATACCTAAGACTGCTTTATAAAGGATGGTGCTGGGACCTATAGTTAATGTGAAAAAACCCAAACCACAGAGCACTAACATTTATGTGAATTACAAAGGCATCAACCTGGATAGATAGGTCTTGTACATCTATAAGATCTTAAGTTGTATCAGATCAGTTTTATAGCATCCAATAGGTTTAAACGATAATTAAATAATTAATATGTGCATAAATTTATACATATATGCACATACATGTAAAAAAATATACATATGTTCATATATGTATGTTTATATATATATCTAAATGTGAAGAACTGTGAAAAATGCTTTATGTCTACTGTTCCAAGTAAAGACCAGATTTAATCTTTTTCTTGCCTGTTATTGAGATTTTAGAATTATGTCCCTGGAAAAATAATTGTTCCTAAGTTTGTAGAAAGATGGAAGTTTTAGTGATGGTATAATATGGAAGTTCTACACACAAAACATACATGCATACATATAAACATTCCCTCTCTTAAGAAGGTTGCTTTTACTAAATAATTCTGAAAAAAAGGACATTTTGTTGAGGTGTTTGGTCTTATGGTTAAAAAAATATATCAAATGTTGGTTTTAGCAAGACCATCTTATGGTAATTGCAGTCAATGTTCAGTAACAGATAGCATCAAACACATATTTCAACTTATGTCTACAGTAAAGAGTTATCAGCTACTTCATACATAAGTAAATTATTCATGTTCCCTATTTATAGGAAGCCACTGTACCAAGGTGGATGACCGCAGCAAATGCCTGTATCTCAGCATCAGTTCTGCACTAGACTTCTGCATCAATGTGCCCTTGAAGCATAAAGCCTTCATGTTTCAGCTCTGTTTTCCAGGTGAAAAGCTTTGGTCTTACATTGACACAACCTTAAAGTATTATGTCAAGTGAAAAGTGCAGAAAGGGGAATAATTTTCACAGTACATAAATAATAATAGCAATTATTTATAAAAACATATTGGAAAAACTTAAATGGAAAAGTGTGTTGAATGCGTTACTTTCTCTTCCTTTCTTCTTTTGGTAAGTAATAATGAAATTTATTCCAACTGCAGCATCTGGATTATTGGCACAGTTAATTGGGGAATTTCACATTTTCCACAGGTTATTCATATATTTGTAACCATTCCTGTTTTCATTTGAATTCATTGTGCCAGATCCTTTTTCAGCAATGAATGCTCTATTTAAAGCCTGTTGAGTTCAGTGGAAAGTGCACTTCTGATTTCTGTATTGGAATCAAGGCCCATATACATTACAAATTGCCCTTGCAGGCACCAGGACAGTCTTCTAATTGAGAATAGCCATCAGCCGGTGAACAGTCATTCCATTTGCTAAGGGAATCCACCAGCTGCACCTCACTATAGAGAGCAAGCAGGTAAGACAGGACATTTTCAGGAAGTTAGGATGGCTGTAGACAGTCTCCACATATGGTATCTATCATCCAAAGCTGGTACAGTAATTCCCTGTTCAGTGTGAGAATATAGCTGTGCGTAAATATTTTATAAATTCACGGATATATTTTCAGTGGATTTTACTGCATGAGGTGTTATTTTTTGGATTTGAAAATTTGGGAAGGACTGGCTGTCAGTATGTCTTCCATATTAAGTACAGCTGGCTAGATAACAGGAATCCTACACCATGGAAAAATAATAAAATAAACTCAAACCCAAACTTCAGGTATCACAGAAAACTCTTTGTTTGTTTGTTTGTTTCAGTGACATCCCAAAAAACAAGCAAGCAAATGACACTGCTTCCTCCATTCCTCTTCTCTTCTCAGTCAACAGTTCTGTGGTTAAGCCATTTTTCTGGCATAGGACAGAGCAAGTTGAAAACTCCTTCAAAAGGAATGCTTCCACTAGATTTGTCGTCATTTATAGCGTGGAGGGTTGCACAGCTGTGTGCTCCAGAGTCAGTCCCGAGATGTGGGGAGTAAATTGGCCCTTCATCCCCATCTGGGCAATGGGAGAGGGGTGGGAAGGCAGTGCCGCAGCCACAGGGCTTTCCTGCCTCATGGCCGGTGGGATGGGGAATCACTGGGCTGCTGCAAGCTGCCAGTGGTAACCAGGGCAGAAGTCTAACATCCACACCCACACAAATGCATTCAATTTAGAGCTGATCATTAAGGTGCTTCGTGAGTAATGAGTCTTGCCCCCTGTTTCTGACTCCAGACCTGGGAAGTATTCTAGTGAAATTTTTGTGAAAACAGACACATTGCCACTAAAAGTTACAGCTGATACACCATTGCTATTTAATGGAAAAACATTATTTGAAAAATTCCTTTCTGTTTTCACATCACGGTATTTAACTGGTAGAGGAAGTGGTGGGTGTAGAGGGACAGCAAAATCAGCAAATGCTCAGAGGAAAATCAGAGAAATTAGCTGTGAGCCCAAGAAAAATCATAATCAAGTAAGGGATGTTTTCCAAAAATAAGCAATAGGAAGTCAGTGTGACTTCTGCTCCTAAATCTTTTACTCAGCTTGATACTGCTATCTTAAATCTTTCTTCTGATCAGCTTTCTGTCATTTGAATGTTTCCGCTATTGATGATGATTTCGCTTCACTGGGAAATATTATTCTGTTGCTAGGAAATAAATGTGGTAACCAGGATGCTATAAAAAACAAGAAGTTTATAACAGTTTTCTTAAAGCATGATGTTGTTGTAAGTCAATACTCACTTGGGAAGTCTGTGATCATTAGATAAAAGAACAGCCTGAGACATTCTTCAGAAATGAGAAATTGTAACATTTTCTTGCAAAGCGATGACAGAAGAAACATCTGAGACATTGGCATGCACATTAATGTGCTGGCTCATATAGTAGGTGATTCTGAGAATGAAGTGGTTGATATACAGAAGAAACCTTTGGAAATCAAAGAAGAAAACTATAGAAATAAGCCATGTTATAGGAATAAGGATTCTAGTTCAGGTACTCCACTTCCTTAAAAGTCTCCAAAAGTGGTGCTGATTTAATGTCCCTCTACAATAGAAAACTTCATGGCAGACACAAACGGTGTTTTGACACTTCTCTTTTTTACCCTTTGTCTAGTAATTATATGAATCAATAATAAAATACCCTTGACTTGGAATGGTAATTTTTTCACAACAACTCTGCAGAAATGTCAGTACCTGAACAGGTGCAAGGCAAGAAAACCATCACTTGCAATTTCTGAATCTAACTTCTGTGGGAAAATTGCAATTGTTTCTGGTTAGAATCTTGCATGGTCCTATGGGAGTGCCAAGGCTATTTATGTTTTAAGCTTTATTAGTATAAGATGCAGGATTATTATTTTCCTGGAAAAATCTTGGGATAGGGCTTTGTGGTTGTTTGCTCTTAAGTGGAATGTCTAAATAAAAATATCGTGGTTAGTCAAAAATAATGCAATATATGATTTGCCATATAAGGATTTCTTCTTTTCTCTCTCCTTTTCAATTGTATTGTAGCTAAATTTCCACTTCTGTGTTTGTATTTTCAAATCTGTATTTGATTGAGGGCTCATTTCATTGTACATTTGAGTCGAATTACTTTTTTGGTAGGCCCAATCTGGTATTTAGACATCTAAGTACTTATGAAAAACCAAAAATTATTTGCAAGTATAATTACTTGCAATCAAAAAGACAAGTGGAAAGGTGACATTTTCTTTGGAAATTAGCCCTTCTATATTAGCTATTTATTTATATAATACACACGAGAGACCAATTCACTTTTGGAAAGATTAAGTGGGATTCTTGGGAAATCCTAAATCACTCTTTCCTCACTGATGCTGTAAGAAGCAGTCAAAAGGAAATGTTCAGAGTAGGCAATCCTTCAAAGCATTTATGCATTACAAAAAAATAACTATACACATCAGTATTGAAGATATTTAAGTAGCTGAGGCTTTTTCTGAACATTTGGCAAATATAAAATTCTCTCAGAGAAATTAATAAGTAGGAAAATCCTACTAAGTGGTTTTGCAGAATTAGCTACAAGGAAAGAAAATATTTTTATGGCTATTTCTTTAACTATCCCATAAACATATAATACATAATTGCATGTATATTTAAGTGAAGTGTTTTTTCAGAGTTCAGCAATTGCCTCTGAAATTGTTTTGTCATATATTGAATTTTACCTATTTCTTATTGTATTAGGGAGCAGCTTTCCTATTTTACATATAATGACTTCCATTTAATCCACTTATTGGTAATTTGATCTGCTGTCTAAAGATCTGGAACTGGATCATGAGAAAATAAATAACTATTTTTAACCATATTTGCTTTAAGCAAATATATCTAGAAAATTTAAGAATCCTCACCAGATTTTAAATTCTTTTTAATAAAAAATTAGTTTGGAAATGAAGTGAAAAAGAGAAAATAGTATGACAGATACAAAATAAATTATTATTTAAAATAAATTATTTTGCAGAACCTGATGGTCCTTTAGATAACAAGCCATTTATTTCAATTTAAAGAACAAGACCAGACAATGTGAATAAGAGAGAAGGCATTCTAAAGATACATTGATGTTGTACTAATTCTGTAGAAATTATCATTAATCAAACTTAGATAAACATTGCCATATACTATTCTTCAGTTTAGCAGAGAAATTTTATATCCTGGCATATGACTGTGTCACACATACAGGGGACAACTGCAAATGAAGTTGTCTCAGAAATATTTCTGAGGAATTAACAGAGATTAAAGATATGTAAACCTATATGAAAATTTTCAGAGTGCAGCAAAATGTTAAAGGGACTTAGACCCACTGTGTACATCTTGAACACACAGGTGACAAATATGAATCCTGCATTTCCTCTAGGGCAAAAATAGGGTTCACATTTTCATCACAGGTTCTGAATATCTGGAGAGATGAACAGTTGCACCATTTACACTTTTATGAGTCTCTGGTATTAAGGGCACACAGTTCCCTGTTAAGAAATTGGAAATTACCCAGGAGCATTTCAGGGAATGATCATCCAGTGCTTTCCATGCCAATTACACTTCAAACTCATCACAACGTGATATTTCAGTCCATCTATCTGGAGACAAGAAAATTTCTTAATTTAAACTGTCAATGCTTTCTTCAAAAGGTGGAAAGATAGGACAATCAAACATAAATTTGAATCATTGTAACCTGGATACCACATTTTTATAAGCTTTTGCTAGTTGGTTTACCAGCTGAGTTATGGAAGAAAAGATCAAAATTTACCTCCCATTCCCTACCCATTCCCTACTGGAAAGCAATTTAGGAAAAAAATCCCAATAACTATAATTAAAATATCTCACCATTAAAATATCTCACCCATATTGGTCTGACAGTCTCAGGCTTCTATTGAAATAAACCTAAGGCTTTCTATTAGATTGGGCAAATTTGAACGACAGAGGCTGAAAAAAATCTTCCAATTCTTAAATTATTTATCCACTATCTCCCTATAAGCTACACTGAATAATCACTGCATGAGGATTGTCAAGGAGACATAATTTTCTCGCAGAAAACATAAATCCTGGAATGTGTTGTGGTCACCCCATAGACATTAATAGAATCAAACTGCAACTGGGGTCCTAGGGCTCAACATGAAACATGAGGAAACCCTATTCTGAAGCCTTGTTTTAAGTTCAAGAGAAAATGGTTTTAAATCATTTAAATCATTTCCACTTCTGGAAATGCCTTAAATTTGGAGCTATGTTATTGTTGTTTACTTTGGTTGAATCAGGGTACTGACCAAAGCTGGTGTAAAGGTGATCTTAGAAAGATTTTGGACCACTGCTCTGTCAGAGAAAAGAAATAAAAATAGGAACTGGATTAGACCAGGCCATAGTCTGCTTTTAGGTACTAGCATTGTCTTTGAAACCCTTAACACCTCCCAAAGAATTTTCATGTCATAGTTTTTTTTTTTCCCATATGAAACTAAAGTGACAGCATGAGGCTGGATGCTTTACACTATTTCCTTGATAGAGTTATGCTTCTCACAGGAGAAGAAATGTGCTCTTACTGCATCTGGTTACCAAGTGAGCATACCACAGGAGATAAAATTCAACATTAAATAATCAAGAATTATCTCAAAGTATGTTAAAAGAAATTGTTTTGACAACAATAGGAATTCTTCAGTCCCACCTATCTCTAAGAAATGTTTAATGGAAGCTAAAATTAGACCAGGAACATCAAATAATAGTAACATAAATATGTGATTGCCACAGCTTTCTTGGATATGAAAATGCTTTTCCCAAACCACTATTGGCTCAAGAGATGTTATCAGCTAGTGTTTGCTCCCTAGAGCTGTGGTAACTAGTGCTGTATGATTTTAAAGGAGCAGAGATATCCAAAACAGTCATTAAGCATTCCTTTAAAGTAAAAAATTGGATACTTGTTTTAAAATAGGTACTCTGGGAATACTTTTGCTTGGCTGAAAAATAGGACCAAATGAAGTGACAGATATAAGAACAAATTCTCTTTGTGGCTGACTCACACAGTATTCAGGTTTCATTTAAAATTCATTTTGAGAACACAAAACATTTCAATTTCATCTTCTCTGCCTCCAGACCACACATTATTGCATGATATGAGACATTACCTTCAGATTTACATATTTTTAAAGTATGGGTGGAAATGCTTTAGTATGTGATAACATGTAGTTTTAAATTTAATCTGGATAGCAGCAGAAATGCTAATATTAGGCACAGCTGTTGTATAAGACTATTTGCTAGGTTTCCCAGGTTTCAGTGCCTAGCAGACAACAGTACATACTTTCCAATTTCACTATTCTAGTACACTGAATTTTTTTCCTTCCTTCTTCCTTCTTTTCTTCTTAGCTTGTTTGTTCCCTCTCTGCATCCTTGAGCAGCACATCATTTAAAATTTCTGAAATAAAAAGGAATGTCTGCTTGTCTTGCACAGCTGCTGAAACGGATTGTCTTTTCCAGCTCAGGCTTTCTCCTTTGGTGGCCTGACTGCTTTAGTATGGACTTCCTTGAATAATTAGCTAAAGATTCCATTCTTCACACGAACACACTGGCACATGGGATGTAATTTGATCAGGTTCAATCAAATCAGCTATTAGAATGGTATTGCGTAAAAAATACTTCCTACCACTTCTGAATTCAGCTCTGCAGCCTGCCTCCAAGCTTAACACACTTTGTTGTCATCTCTCACTGTTACTAACTTCCTACATGTTTTTTGCTAATATAGCACTTGGAAAAGATGTCTTAAGTAGCAACCTTATAAGACACAGCCTTATATGACATAGAAAGGAGGAACAAAGGTATTCCATACGTTCTTCTGCCTCCAGGAACTCCACAGCTGGTTCCTTCTCCTCTCCTCCTGACTAAATATGTGGAAAACTGTTGCCAATTCCAGTTTTGCTTCTGGTGTTGTGTTAAAAATATACGTTGCAATTAGGCATCAGTGAGTAAAACACTGATCTAAACAGAATGAAGTCAGCTTCCACTCTAATATCTTATATGGTTTGCATAGTGATGTTGGGATGATCTGATATCTTTGCCTAGTGTACCTATTAAGTTTGGCATGAACAATTTTGGACATGGCAATATCTTTACCACACGTTTTTTTGGACTTATGTTGCACCAATGAACACAATGCCTGAAAGACCTTTGCTGCCTTACAGCCAAGGAGAACAGGAGAGCGAGGCAGTTAAGACACATTAGTGGTGAATGTTTACTATTTTCACCTGAAAGGCACTGTCCCACTGTCTCCAACCAGTGGCTGTTAATCTATTCAGTGTGTACTGGTTACTGTGGTTATTTCTCCTCATGTGCAGAACTTTGCGTTTCCCCTTGCTGAACTTTATGTGATTCATCTCTGTCTGTTTGTCAAACCCAACGAGCAGGTTGCTGCTCTATACGGCAGCACAACAACCTGGTGTGCCAGCCAGTTCTCTCAGTTCTGTATTTTTGAAACTGATGGGGGTGCACTCCATCTCCTCCTCCAGGTCTTAATGAAAAGTTTCAACACTACTGGTCCCAGTATTGACCTCTGGGCTATGCCACCAGTGATAGGACTCCAACTGAACCCTTCACTGCTCATCTTAACTCTCCAGATGTGGCTGTTCAGTGGGTTTTCAATTCACCTCACTGTGTCCTTATCTTTGTAAGCTTCTCTATTAGAATTTTATTAGAAATCATGATGAAAGCTTTGCTAAGTTGAGGATAAATAGCATGAACTGCTCTCCCCTGTCAAACCATCACCTCACTGAGGTTGTTGAAGAATGATTTTTCCTTCTTATATCCATGCAGACTACCCTTCACCACCTTCTTGTCCTTCATGTTTTTGGAATTAGATTCCAGGTGGATTTTCTTCATCACATTCCCAAGGACTAAACAATCTCCTCTTAGGATTCAGAACACTATCTCCTGGCTGCTGTAGCCAAGGGCTACCCTGACTTTCACATCCTTGAATAGTTCTTTCTTTCTCATAAGTATCAGATCCAGCAGAGCACCTTTCTTTACTGGTTCTTCAGTTATCTGGACCAGGAAGTTGTCTTCAATGCATCATAAAATTCTTCCAAATTGCCTGAGTCCTGCTGTATTGTCCGTCTAGCACTTGTTATGGTGTTTGAAGTCCCCCATAAGAAACAAGGCCTGTGAATGTGAGGCCATAACTACTTCCTGATCAGGAGGTCTATATTGGATTCCTACTAAAAAAGCACCTGTGCTGGGCTGCCCACAAGCCTTTACCCATAAGTTCTTGACCAATTTCTGGACAAATCATAGAGGCAGACCTTCATGTAATCCACCTGTTTCACACAAGGGGCAAATCCCGCTTCACAGCTTCCCAAGGCCTTCCTTCTAAAGAGCCTGTATCCTTCCACTGAAGCACTAAGCCATGTGCACCTTTCCACATGTTTTTGTAGTCTCAGTGTACTGCAATGACAGAGCTGTGAAGAAGAGGAAGATTGGAGGGAAATGGTTCCTTTTATGACAAGCAAGAAAACCAGCCTGGCTTAAGGCAATCTTTTGCTTTACTTATTTATGTGATCAAAATAAGATTTAAAAAATCTTATTTAAAAATAAGAATGGAAAACAGCTAGTGCCTGTTCTGAATTAGTGTGACAGGTTTAAGACGTGCAAGATTTTAGCTAAAAACTGACTAGCTGATTAAATTTGATAGCCTTGTAATATAATTTTATAAGACTTTGCGGAGGTGTATGGTATAGAAATGTGACTGCATGCTGAATAAGCTTTTAGTCCTCATCTTTTTTTTAATACCAGTACTGTCCAAACCAGGCTCTGAAGTATATTCCTTAACTAGAAGATTTGCTATATTTAATTTATGCAGAGGGACAAGCCCTTGGGAAATATCAAACTTTTCAGTTATTTAAACCAAATTAACTAATAAAGTTTGCACTTTACAAATTGTATAGGTGCTTGTATCTTAACTTTTAAAAATTACTTAGAAGAGATACAGCTGAACAGCTTCCGGCTTTCTTCTTTTTATCAGCAGTACTGTCTTATTCATGTATTACCAAAACATAAACCAAGTTAAATTTCATCAATCAAAGTTCATTTAAAGGATATTTCAGCTCCAGAGCTAAAAGACCAAACTGAGGCTAATCCAATCACTTCTGAAAGTGATTTGTGACATTTACAAAATTATTTTCTGTAGGTATAAGAATTTTTTTTTTTCTGTTTTAAATCTATTATTTCTCTTCACTTTAAAATAGATTTTGCTATAGAGGACCACTGTAGTAAAAAGAACTTCGTATTTGATAACAATTCTTTTTGTAGCAACATATTAGTGTGATGAAAATATTAGTGCAACAATTAGGTACAATGAAAGAGATACTTTGAGTGTCTTGGGAATACATTCAAATGTAAAAAAAATACAAAATACTGCAAAACAGAAACTCTATTCCTGATCAATATATGCTGCTATGTGTTTTGCAATACTAGAAAATTTAGGATGAAATAGTAATAATAATTATGAATATATATATTAATTATAAATAAGAGTAATAATAAGAGAAATTGAAATACTTTCTATTTAGATAGATATTCCAACAAAGAAAATATTTTAGAAAAAGCTTGAAAATGAAATTAATCTATAAAAACTACTGATAGGAGCAGTGTATTCCACAAAGAAAGAACAGTTCATATTGAAAGATCAATCTAGTAAACAGAATCCTGACTGTTTTGGACATTTCTCTTTACACACATTTGTATAAATATATTATATGAAGCCACACATGCATCAACATTTTTCTTAATGGAATAGCTAATTAAAACCAGGATGTAATATATATATTATATATATTTTATATATATATATATATATATACACAGTAACCCAACACTTTTTTTTTCACTTTAGCATTTTGTAAATGCCTACTATGCTATATATACTCAGCCAAATTTGAAAACAATGACAAAACCCCTTTAACAGAAATGATGAAATTGAGTGGGAGGAACCAAAATTTAGAGAATATTTGGGGAATGTGGGATGGATATGTATCATGAAGATCGAAAATGCTGTTCCACAGCAAGTATTGTTCTCATGTACAAAGTCATTTGTAACTCTACAAGAACAACTGGTTTCCATGGTCTGTTTTCAGATTCATGGCATAGGAAAAAATGCTGGGACTGGAAATGGAAGCCATTACTTACAAACAGCATACTGGTAGAAGTTCAGGGATATTGCTGTAGCTCTGAGCTTCTCTACTTTTTTGGTAAAAAACAGAGAGAAAGGGAAGGGTTGAATAAACTCAAATGGCAATGAAAGCAATTTCTATTATTGAGTTTTCACTTCTCATTTTTTAGATACCTGTATTGCTAGTTCTTACTAGTGTATAGGGATATGAGTTCTGCAATGAAAATCCATTTTTAAAGGCATCATATGTTTTATGGCCCTCAGTAATGTGAGGTGGGCCATGCCTACAGAAAAGTTCATCACAAAACTAAGCAGAAAAATCTTTGAGATACCCAATCACTAATCTGAAAAGAGTCAAAGTCACAATTAGAGACACTGAACAATAGGGTTGGGATAAAAAACCTGAATCCCCATCAGAATAAAGAATCCTGATGTCTCTTTTAGGCCATCTACAAATTATTAATAACTTCAGCAGAATACAGATAATTTCATGCAAAAATGTGTTTCCACTCCTCCCTGGAGTTTTCCGAATGCAGAACATTTAATGTGAAGCCTGAAAATTTTGTGATGAGTATTTAGTTTTCAATGATATGTTTATCATATTTGTCAGAACTTTTCTAAGTCTCGCTTATAAGTTGCATCAGCTACTAAATGCCCACCCAGGTGCTCTCTCACTCATCCTTCTCAAGAAGACAAGGGGAGAAAATAAGATTTAAAAGATCATGAGTTTCAAAATAAAGACAGGGAGATTTGCAACAAATTACTATCCTTGGCAAAACAGACTTGATTTAGGGGTGTTAATTAATTAATTGTCAGTTAAAATAGACATGTATAGTGAAAAATAGAGACAAATTAAAACAACACCTTACCCCTGCCTCCATTTTTCTATTAGCCTTCATGTCACTTTTTCACTCGTAACTCATCTGTATCCTTTCTGTAGCTCAAGCAATACAGAGGGTATGGGGATACAGTCAGTTCATAACTGTTCCTCTCTGCTGCTCCTTCATCTTCCCACTTATTCCTGTTGCAATGTGAGTCCTTCCCATGTCCTTCAGGATAAAGTTGCTCTGGAGTGGGCTCTTCACCAGATGCAATTCCTGATGTATCTACCTGCTTCCACAGGGCCACATCTACTCTGGTGCATGGACACCACTTTTCCCTTCTCCCCTGACCCTGGTGTTTTCACTGTTCTGTCTAACACTTCATTTCCTCTCTGCTCTCTGGTGTTTTGGGCCTTTCTTGAATGTGTTATCATTAGATGAACCACCAGTGTGGCTGCTGGGCTCAGCCGTGTCCCGTGAGCTGCATCTGGCATAGGGCAGCTCCTGGCCTCTCAGAGAGAGCACTGCACCCTCCCCACAGTCAAAACCTGGACATGAACATCCAATACACACAGCAAAAATGTTTGCTAAAAGGATTTTAATCTTTAACTTTACACTTGCACTAGAATTGCTTCGATAATATCTTGAATACTGAACAGTTGGCAGTAAGACTGAAGGCATCTGAGTGGTTTAGCCACGTTAATTAAGACACTGTGATGGCAGAACATCAATCCATGGGGGTGAGCCAGAACCTCTTGCTGTTTATTGCCCCCTGCCTGTGATTGCTGAGCTGTTGGGGTAAGGAAACAAAGACACCGAAGTCTCCAAGCATGAATACTGTTCCTTTCTGTGACCTTGGCTTCAGAATCTGTCATGTTTTAGCTGTGTTACCTAATGATCTGTGCAGGCACTGGCTATTGCTTATTAGGAACAAAACAATAACTAAATTTTTCAGGCCATCTGAAAATATCTGCAAATAACTTTCAAAAATGTTGCTCCCATATGTCCACTAATACAACATATTTTACAAAGGGTTGTGTGCATGGGAGAAGTTATTTAAGCAGCATATTTGATTATTATTTTATTTTGTGTTTTTGTATCTCCTCCCCTGGTAAACCTGTTGCCCTGAAAACCTTAAGCTAAATTTCATGGGCTTCATAAAATAATTCACTACCCTAACCTGTACCTCATTATTGCTTTTCTCTGTGCCTTGGGAGGACTCAGCTTTTCCATGAAGGTCACAGCTAAATTTTAGTTGCTCAAACCTTCAGCCTGTCACTGGTCCATTGCTACTGCTCTCTTGACCTTGCAGATAGAATGGTGGCAATGTGTAATTCTTTATCAGAGAGGAAACAGAAGAGTAAAGAGAAAAATGGTACACATATAAAAGAAATTAAATGTAAAAGTTGTCAGGCATATTCCATTGCTTTCTTGTACATGAAAGTAATTTCTAAGCAATTTTTTTTGTTAGTCTAGGTTTTCACAGAGATTTGATTAGGAGGTCTTGGGGAGTTCCTGAATGTGAGTGACTGTAAGAGGAGAAAAACGTTAAAAAAATTAAAATTTTTTACACTTACTATGCTAATGTGTTCAGGGGAGGTGCTGTTTGATTTTTTTCAAGGAAACAAGCACAGGCACAACAAATAGGTCCAGAAGAATATAAAAATATTTTGTGCTTTGTGCTCCATCATCAATCTGAAAGCTTCAGAACATGACTTGAAAACAAACTTCCAGCCTTCTCACCAATGTGAGATAAGACAAAGTACTTCAGAAATTAAACTTACAGTAGAACATAGTGTTTTAACATGATTTTATAACATGTAACATACCCAATAACTGTTTTCAGAGTAGATGTCATAAATGTACTCCCAAACAGCAGCACCATTACATATAGTCTCCTTCTTTCTGTCTTTCCACTCTGTTTCCATAATTGTTTTTACTGCTACATTTCTTCCTTCCTTCCTTCTTTTAAAAGTTTTGGATGGAAATCCTAAAACAATATATCCTGAGCGTATCACATCAATCAAGAAAAATTTCTACATAAACCCCAAATAAACATGACCAAAAATAAAGAAAACATGGAATTAATATCTTAGAAAATTAAACTTGGAACCTTCCAGTCAAGCTGGTTTATTTTGATTCATTTCTGATTGCTGGGCTACTTTTTCTTTGGGAACACTAAAATCCATCCCTATCATCACATTACAACCCTCAATGAAATCTTTCTTAATCTCATTTCTGTCCTGCACTAAACAGAGAAAACTCAAATGCCAGCACCAATCTTGGCAACACACACCCAAAGAGAAAGTACACACTGAACCAGGAAGGATACTGCCAGCTGAGATTTCCACCAGCTGGAAAGTTGTGGAGCTGCCACAGCACAGTCAGTACTGGAGGTTTAAGCAAGTTTATTGATCATTAGAGCAATTTTACTGCTATATCTCACATAAGTTATGAGCAAAACATTACATGAAAATCTACAAGCCTGAAAATATGTTGTGTGGATATACATGAACTTATTATGCAAATACAATAAATATTGTTGAAAAATAATATAATAATATATGCAACATATTATATATGGCACATGCCATATAGTAATATACCTTTAAAAACTATTCACTATAAATACATTATACATTTGTATTTATGATTTTAATGAATATTATGTATTCACATTTTCACTTCTAGAGAAAATAGAAATGTCTTCTGAAAGATATGGACTCTATAACCATTCACCAGAGGGTGGAATGAGTTGGATTTCCAGCAGCTGTAGGTCAGTTCTATTCAACTGGTTCAGTTTAGTCTCTTTAATTCATCTATCCTTAGTTAAGAATTTAGCTTTCTCTGTATGTTGCTCTTCTCTTTACCATGGACCCCATGGAGAAAGTAAATTCCTGCATTTTTTTCCATGTGCATTCGGGTCAGTGACCATTACTTTGTTTATTAGATAGATTCTGCTTGTCAGTAGAAAGACCAGGTTGTTTTTTATATTTCCCATTAACTTCCTAGCCTCAGCTCTATTTCACAAAATATTCTGTTTTTAAAACCCCAACATCTGATAAAAACTAGGTAAGAACTTACTCTTATAGTTACCATGTATTTAATTTCCTCTCTTTTATTCTGACATAAAGAGATAATTGTGTGGAAATTGGGTCCACTATGCAGCACTCCATGTAAACTGGAAAAAAACCCAAAACCTTCTTTCCCTAAATAAGCCCATAATGTAGCAATATGTTAAATAGAAAATGTAATTCTGATTATTCCACCTCCCAAGGTCACCCGAGGACAGAGAGACAATGGAACTGCATAAGGCAAAGAGGATAAAGTAGATAACCAAAAGCATAAGTTAAGTAAAGATTAAGTTAATATTAAATGGGGTACCCTGAAAATAAAATAGATGAGTAAAAAGGAGATGTGATGCTGGTCTGCCAAATCAAAAACGTTATAAAGAATTTGAATAAGCTGTGGCAGTGCAGATGGCTTCAGCCACTCTGTCCACCGAAAAGAACACCAACACTAAGCTGTGGTGCTCAAGCACCCAAGCCTAAAGCTGCTCACTCTGTGGTGAGGGTGAGAGCCCACAATTCCCCAGTTCTGTGATTTCCATATTTTCCTACAATTGGCTCATGTTTTCCCCTCCCTGTTTTATGTATGTCTAATATATATTCATTCCCCTTAGTTAATATATTTAAGTTCTAAAAAGTACCTTAGTACTCGACACCCCATCGGTCCCTTCCCTAAGTCCCTCCTCTATGTAATTCCCATTGGTCCCCTTTCCCTAGACCCCGCCCAGTACCCTGAATGCCATTGGTTGTAATCCCTTGCCCCACCTTTCCAGTCCCCAGTATAAAAGTCCTGATACCCCTCAGGTCTGTGTCACTCTGTCGTGGGACTTTCAGTAGGCCCCCCTTCGTGGAACCTATACAGAGTGTTCCCTCCTGCTTCTCTGCTGACGCGCTTCATACCTGAGCCCGGGGTGTGCTTCCTAGAGTGAGGAGCCTGCTGTAAAACGGCCGTGACCCACCCGTCAAGGGACATCACTCGTGTGATGCTGCGCCTTTCCCCCGAGCTATCCTTGAGGCTCGGTGTCGCAATAAGCAATATTTTGTCAAATGCAAGAATCAGTATACACAAAATGAAATTTATAGGAGGAGAAGTAAAAAATATTTTTCCACATTGTATGTATTTCGCATGTTTAAAGTGTCTTAAGTCTGAAAAAATAAAAATGAAATTAAAAGGGAGCTAATAGAGAAGAGGTATCCAGATTATTAAGCATGGTGATTGTTTTTGGAAATGATTATGGGATACAGTGGGGGCAGATACCCCTTTGTATTTGTTGTCTAACATCTTCTGCTCTTGGAGAAGAAACAAGGTTAAATCTTTAGCCTGACTTGGTGGTTTCTATCCTTTCACATTCTTATGCAGAGTCATCACAGATAATTGTCATTAATTATTAAAGTGTTGATCAATGGTGATGAAACTAGGTGGCCTGAAAAGCTCTGTAAGTATTCCTTTTTAGTGGGGGAATTTAGGCCAAAGATCACACTGAACTTGTATAAGCCTGAAATTAATTTTTTTTTTGTTTTATGATATTCTGTAGTGTTATAAGTATGCACAGGTTTAAAATACCAATGGTATTTAGGAAAATTAAAGGAAACTGAAGGAGAAAACCAGCCAACCAAGCAATTTTTAATTGGATACTGTTGTCAAGCTTGCTTTTCTGGAACACACAAAGTACAAATAGCCATTAACTACTGGTGAATCACTGGGAGAGCTGGATTTTTTTGACAGTAGATGTCTAGTCAGAGTTTACTGTTTTCCAGGACTTTCCTAGATGGTATACTATTTCTTTCTTTGATGCTCATGTGTCCAAGAGCCACATGCTTTTAAAATACTTTTACTTATCTCCTCTTGTTTGCATGGCTCAGGAAAATGGTGTTTCTTACACAGTTTGTATCTCAGAAAAAGCCATACAAGCGGGTGGCAGGGCAAATAATAATATTTACTTTCTTTAAAGCTCCATTAGTGCTATAGGTTTAATTTTACATACATTCTCTCATTTTAGTACCTAAGCCCCTTAATATCATATGCAGTGTTTTATCATGCATTCACTCTAAAGGTTTTAGAATAGGACTGGAATCAGGACTCCCGTGCTTGTGGCAGCTCACTGTTTTACCTACTATACATTTTTTCTGATAAATGGCAGAATCAAGATAATTGGTCTGGTAGACATTAGGTTTGATACTATAGCTCCCAAATCTTTATTTGTGTTAGGCTGAGCACATGGGAATTCCAGGCAGTAACAGTTGTGTTATTTGTCACTTTGAGTTAAGAAAGGCAGGATGTTTCAGCTTTACGAGGTTTTTCCTGCATTCTCAGCAGAAATCCTGAGATGGAGAGAGAGCTGAGACAGGCCCTGGTCTAGAATAAACTCCTTATACTTCCCACTAGGCTTACTTGTGCAAGCACATATCTGTTTCCCTTCTAATTAAAATGTAAATATATTAACTAAAAGTACCTGTGATTAAAATTTGATGTTAGAGTGTAAGAAGGGAGCAGTGAAGCTCCACATAGCTCGTAGCAATTGTGGCTACCCAATGTGAAGTTAGGTCAGTGCCTGCCAACAGTTATTTAAAAAAATGCCCAAGTCCTAATTTAAACACTGTTCTGGTCAAGGCCTAAAACTCATTCATGAACGACTGTGAATCTATGCAAGTTCCCTTTGGTGTATTTAATCCTACCAGATCTGTCATTCCTTTTTCTGAGTCCTAAATTGTAGGTCAGGCTTTTTTTCACATCCAAGGATGCCTGTTCCTTGGTTAAGCAATTACTCCTCCATAGCTCAGCATGTTGAGTAAATAGGGTATCTCGGATCATGCAGACGAGATACGCAGCTCTGTCCTAGGGGAAATGACAAAGTCACTGGAGAAGTGGTTTTGACCTTAAATCAGAGCAGTATAAGGGCTTGATGGAGTTGTATTTCTAAGGACTTCAAATTATGGAGTCAGATTACTGCATGTGAAATTGCTAATGTTTGAGGCTGACCTACAGACAGGATGTCTGCTTAAATAAAATCCAGACACCTCATGGAACGAAAGCTGCTGTAAGGATTACACCTATGTGTTACAGTGGGGAAACTGCAACACACGTATCAAACAACGAGGCCCGTGGAAAAGAAATATATATGGACTGATTCTTGATAGATGTTTCAGAGATGTTTATTTCTCCAGCTGCATGGCCGGGGCTCTGCCGAGGAACTGTGGCAATCACGGGACCCGAGGGTCCTCGCCCCCACAGGGGAACACAAAACAACCAATGGGGCTGACCAGGGGCAGGGAAACCCCGTGTCTCCCCCCCAGGGCCCCTCTCCCAGGACCAGATGGCAGGGGGAGAGCTCCAACACCTATGCACACTATATCATCCTATGCACAGAGGTCTTACCGCAACCGTCATTGAGCACATTTTGAACAAAGAGTTTCAGAAACATTCCTGCCATACAATAATGCTTGCAACATTTCAAGTATAGGCTCATTCTTCTGTAGATCTACAAAACTAAAATATGACACTTAGGGTGGCATTTATTGTCATCCCAACCTTTGTACTGTGTTCCACCTATTTAGAGGAAGATCCCGACCTCAAGGAAGTACATTTAAGTTTCACCATTGAATAAAATTGATACAGGGATGTACTCGGTGTTCTGAGAAAAATTACAATTGCAGAAGACAAAGAAGATACTCTTCAGAGGGAAGGTGATACTTAAAAATATCCAAAGCATTTTAAAAGGGATGAGGAGGCCAGCCACCCTCACTCAGGCTAAGCAGAGGGAACAATGGGTTGCTTTGTACCCTTGTCATATTTTGAAAGAAGAAATTTCATCTTGAAATAGGAAGCAGAAGTTCAAAGCTAAAGCCAGAGAAGAAAAGAATTTTCCCTAACTGGAATTATCAACACAATAATATTCATCACAGTTATTTGCTTTGAAAAAAAATAAAACAAAAAAAGAAATAGGTAGGAAGGAAAAGTGGTTCCAGAAACAGAGTTGTGGAGGGTAGCAGGAACGCTACAAAGCAGATGGGAAGATGTGAGCCAGGAAACTGTGTTGAGCACTACATTATTGCCTCTTACAATTACCTCCTTTTACCAGGAAAGACAGTGAAAGTCCTAGGTATTAATTACATAAAACTGAATGCTTATATTTAGATTTTTGTACTTAAAGTAACTTTCTGGTACCTTCTATAAACACTCTCTGTGTTTCTCCTATGTTTCTGTTAGTGTGTTGTTGCTATTTTCTCTTTTATGTAATGGTCGCCAAATAATAAGAAACAGAGAAGTTCATACTCAAGGTATGACCTTTGCCACCAGTATTATATATTAGGCCACATATTCTTTAAAGAGCTGGTTGATTCTTCAGTTACTTGTTCACATCTTTAATAATTATTTGCTTTATTATTAATGATAATGCCCTTGTATCTATCTTGTCGTTTCCTTTTTATTGGCTGGAGTTAGTCCTCTTATTGCATGTATGTATCTTTATATATATACATTTATCACTGTTTTATCTCAGATCAGTCATTTACTGAGACTCTTTCTAAGGCTAGATTTTTCTTACGGTTTCATTTGACTGCCTCTCTAGTCTCTTTTTTTATCTTGATTCTGTAAAACTTGTATACAACTTGTGCTGTACATGGTTTAGACTTTCCACATGTGCATAGCTAAACCAATCTTAAAAATACTTTCCTGTCCACCCCTCCCTGCTTCTTGAGCTCAACTTCATTCCTGATTTCTCTACCTCCTCCCACCCAAGTGATGCACAGAATGGAGGTTTTGGTCAGTTCATCAGATGTCTTTGCTGTTCCTTCCTCTTCACTCTGTTCTCCTGCTCCAGTGTGAGGTCCCTCCCACAGGAGACAGTCCTCCCCTAATTTCTCCAATGTGAGCCTTTCCCATGGGCTGCAGGTCTTCACGAACTGCTCCAGCATGAGTCCCTTCCATGGGGTGCAGTCCTTTAGGAACAGGGTGCTCTACAACTGGCATCCCATGGGGTCACAGGTCCTGCCAGAAAACCTGCTCTGGAGTGAGCCCATCTCTCCATGGGTCTGCAGGTCCTGCCAGGAGCCTGCTCCATCACAGGCTTTCCATGGGGACACAATCTCCTTTGGGACATCCACCTGTTTGGTGGAGGTTCTTCCAGAGGATGCAGGTGGATCTCTGCTCCACCACGTATCTCCAAGGGCTGCAAGGGCACAGCTGCACCACAGGCTTCAGGGAAATCCCTGCTACAGCACCTGGAGCATCTCCTAGCCCTCCTTCCTCACTGACCTTAGTTATCTGCAGGGCTGTTTCTCTCACATATTCTCACTCCTCTATTCTGGGTGCACATTGTGCAGCAACTTTTCTCCCTTCTTAAATATATTTTCCTAGAGGTGCTACAGTTATCACTGATGGGCTTGTCTGTGGCCAGCGGTGAGTGTGTCCTGGAGGCAGATGTCATTGGCTCTGTTAGACACTGGGGAAACTTCCAGCAACTTCTCACAGAAGACAACCCTGTAGTCACCCCTTTACCAAAACCTTGCCATGCAAACCCAATACAGATACAGAGAGCTCTTTGTCACTCCAATTTTGTTGTGTGCCTCTATTGAGGCGTAGTAAACTCTACATCATTCACAGGCAGTATTATTATGCTGCATGGTTCAGTATGACAACACATATGGTAAATCAAAAATACTCAGTTTGCAGGAAACAAGTGTTATGTTCCTGACCATAGGTAACGGAGAGCTAAACTACAGTTTCTCTTAAATAGTTTTATTTTTAGTAGATCCTCCCTCATAACTTGTAGGAATTCCTTCAGAATTAATACATCTCTGCATTTTAATAGCTTTACAGACTACAAGAAGGCATTTATTTAATTTTTTTTTCTTATGTCTTTTTATCCTTGTAGTATGTATGGTCTGTGTAGTTCTCCTTATATTGTTTTGGAATGGTGTGCAGGTCCAAAGTGACTGCATTCTATCTTTCAAATAATTCCCTACTATAACTTGCACTTGTATGCACATAACTTTTATTTTGTTCTTCAAACAAACAAACAAACAAAATGAATACATAAGTATGGGCACCCTAAGTTAAGCTTTTCAGCTATTATATAAACATTGGATTCTACCAGTAGTTCTGCTCCAGAATTTTTCTGCTGCAGGATGGATACCAGAGAGTCTGGCACACATGCAGTGCCGGGCACTAGTTATTCATTCAAACCTTGAATGTTTATTAATGTCTCTTGACTGAATGATTAATGAGACTGAGTCGGTTCCAGAATGAAGCTTAAACTGTTTATGATTTATTTCCTTTATACTCATCCTTAAGCCTGTCTGCTTTGACATCATATTCTCAACAACTTAGAGTGTATATACAAAAGTACAGCCTGACCTGGGAAAGCTATCTCTTCGACTTTCTCACTGGGAGGGTTTTGTGGACAAGAAAACTTTAGCAGGCAGAATAATCAGCATAGGAGGGGCAGTCCTCAATAGGAGTCTTGATAATAACTCAGTGAAAAAATTTCCTATTTCCTATTCCACAAGAGATCAAGATGAAATAGTAATTTCTTCTTTAAAAACTATAAAAATGAATCTATTTCTTGGTAACTGGAAGAGCAATACATCAGTCTTGTGACTGAGCTGGAAAACACTGAACTCTAGTGAAATTTGCACCTATATTCTGATCTGCAATGCTCTCTTATTCCAACCCTGCCTATGTCTTGCAAACACACTGATCCTTATCCATTGTAATTACTCCATCAGAGTGAGCATATCAGATGATAAAGTACAAACTTCTTAAGACATAACAAATACGCAGTCACAAAAAAATTAATTAAAATGTAGGCATCATTTCTTGATGAGTGAGTGTTAGAGTGTTTAGATAATCAGTCCTCAAAGTACGTTTTTATGATGTTTGCTTTTACACTTTAGATTGTGTAAAATTTTATGAGATAAAAGTTCAAGTCTTTTGTGTGAAACAAAAAGCTTGACAGGACTAATTTACAGACAAAAAGTTTAAAGTAACCGAGTGTAGTGTCAGATAGAAGAGCAAGAGAAGAAGAAAGTGGAGTAGGATGAGAGGCCACATAGGATATAATAGCAAGAATAAGGTAATTTGGAAAAGAGAAGAAACTTACAGGGATGCTATCTTTTGATTTATTGCCATACACGATAGAAGAACATGTAGGGTTAACTGAGGTTACGTAGCATTTGAAACCACAATACATCACACTACACCATTGTAAGGATATTTTTCAAACATTAAAAGGCCACAAATCTAAAACACATTGTGTGTGTGAAACCGATACTGATTTACAGATTGCAATACAAGAAAAAGTGCATCATTTCAAACTACATTTGGACCAGCTGTCAACCAAAAAACTCCTTATATCAGTTGCAGCATATTGGATCATCCTTTATTGTCTGAAGACAGGATGATAAAGTGTTATAGGCATCAGCATTTAGAATATCTTACTATATTTCCTGACCAATTTGATGTCAGACAATATCCTGGAGGAGGTGACTAGAAGTTACTAGTTTGTATCATGACAATTTTTTCAGAATTTGTCAGTTGCTGCCAAATCTGTGCATATATGTAATATAACCATATCAGGTGCTTTAACTTGCTTAAGCTTGTTTGAAGTAAGGAAGCATTTCATGCTCTTTTTATGAGTGCATAGCAACATTACCTATTTAGTCACCACAAGTTAAAAATTACACTCAGATAGAAAAGAAATAAACTTATATTCCAATATTGTTATAATTACTGCAATATCCAGTCTCTAATATATCACAGACCCTTCATTATGTAAAACTGACAATTGTAATGAGGTTTGTAGAGTTGTAAATGAACAATGCCACTATCATAGAACTTTTCACAGAAATCTCATCATAAGGTCACTGTTTACAGAACTTTAATTTACTATTAACTTAACCTTTTTTGACCTGAATTCTGGAAAAAATCAGCTCTTTATTTAAAAGGGGTATCAGATATACTTTAGAAGAGACAACTCTAAAATTCTATGTGTAGAAATCTTGTATAAAATATTTTTAAAAGTGCTTTTCTTGTACTAAATGCATTCTGTCATCATCATATTTTAAGAAATACTTTCACAAGCATTCAGAATAAAAATCTATTTTCTATGTATTTGTTTTCTGATTTGTTTCAGATGTCTCTGCTGCACCCAGGACCTGAAGTAGGTCTTGAAGTTTCTTTATATACTTTTTTAGTATTTTCTGTTCTCTATGCCTACCAATGCCTATTCATTAACTTATTTAATTTTGTATCTAACTCTTAGATTATAAGCTCTGTAAATGAAACTTCTTTTCATTCCTACTGTTACTTCTTTGTAACACAGATCTAGCTACTAGTGTATGTAACATTAATAAAGGTTCTGTATCCGATTACTAATCCCCATTCTGCTCCCAATCCACTTTTACAAAAGTTATAACTGCAGAAAATATAGTCATACTGAAGTTGTATGTGTCATATAATTTATTAGTATATGCTTACAACTTATTTGAAAGCGTGAAGGGTACTTGAAAACAGATATAAGGAGAAAAAGTAAAGACATATACTCCTATGTGATTGATAGTTCTTAATCAGTTACATACAGATTCTCTGAGTGTGACCTCTGGGTTGTCCTAAATTATTGTTGATAGTGCTGCATGTCAGACAGAATAAATGCTTTATCTGTGTGCCTGATGATTTGTCTTGAACATCTCTATACCAATAATTTTCTACAGGGTTTAAAGGCTTTTTTTATTTTCAGTAAAATCAATGAACAAACAAAAAATTTGGATCATTTTTCCTTTATTCATTCTCAAGCATTAGGCATACTTGAATTATGAAGGGTTTTAGGGTTTATTTAATACAATCTTTTTGTTTGATAAATAAACCCAGAATGTTTCTCAGTGCATGGATGGTTAAACTGAGTATCTGAATTTTTGATACAGTTTGGATGTAGGATAAAGCACATGAATTTATTCAAGTTGGCTGTTACTACAACATGACTGATACTAACATCAAGGGTAAAGAAATGCTCAGAAAATTTGGAAGTGGTGATAGGTTTGTGGTCTGTGTCTGAAAGGTTGTCATGGGAATAATCTGTGTGGATCCCCTTGTCATTTCCTTCCTTTCAAGCCAGTTCAATGTTTAAGCAAGATCTTACTGAGAGAGAACTTCAGGATTTGATTTTCAATGACAGGAAGAGAATACTAGTGGCATGTTTTTCATGTTTCTTGGGCTATACCTTAAAATAAATCTCTAGATGACTTTGAACACAGCTGAATCTTTAAGGTTTCAGTTCCTTTTCTCTGCAAGGTTGATGGAAGCAATTTCTTAGATGTAATGCTAGTCACTACTGTAGGATACTTCCACTGCCCACCTTTGGACTGGCAGTTGTTCAGACAGGCATGTGTATAGTGGCTGTGAAAGGGACATCCTAAACTTCCTGAGAGCACCTTTGCCTAAAATGATCAATTTAAAGGTGAAGATGACTATCAGACAGTTTAGACTATTTTGGGTATTACACTGAGACTTTAGAAATTAAGCATGATTGAGCTGGAAAAGATATATAGAAATAGCATGAGAATGCACAAAATTTTAAGTTGTAAAATTTGCGAGGGAGAGATCTAGAAGTGCAAACAGCAGTCATCAAAATCCCTTTATGCACTGCTAGAAATCTCCTAATGACATCAGGACCTCTGCCTTGGCCAGCCAGAGCCATTAGATGCCATGACAACTTGAATCCTGTCATGCATGGGTGAATATGTCCTCACTGGGACCAGCACAGGTACACATAAAGATGGAACACCCACATCTCCCACAGACGGTGTGTGCAAGTGGGACAACCCGTATGTTCAGGAGAGGGGGTGTTTGTGGCTTCTGTGAGAGAATGTGCATGCAGTTCTATATATGCATGTGCATGGGTGTGAGGCTACATTTGGAATTGACTGTAAGGAGTGTTTCTTAGAGTTTTTTAAGCTTCGAACATGTAGGTTTATATATTGTACTGCTGATATCAAGCCTAAATGAATCACTGATTGACTGCCAATTATGAATCATTAATAAATCAATAAATCATTTAGATCTTGATTTGGTTTAAAACACATGAACTGAGCAGTTTTTCCTAATGACAATTTTCATTATGCTGTTTGCATCAATACTTCAATAATTTCATTGACTCTTATGATCATTAATAAAATGCATGTGTATTTTTATATATAACATGTTTCATCAGTTATATGGATGATCCTTTATGGAAGGATCAAAAATTGCACAACAGTTGCCTATTTGCTTTACATCTGATTTACAAAAGGAATAAATGTCTTAAAAAACACCCAACAAGAAATATAAAAAGAGGCATGGTGACAGTTACTTGTGTCCTAGTTTAACTATTAGGGTTTATGTTTCTCTAAAAGCTTCAGGAAATACATTTCCTTATTAATTTTCAAACTCTAAGACAGGAGTGTGATCTTTTAATTTGATTGTGGGTCTCATTTGTTTGGAATTTTTTTGCTTTGTTTTTAGGACACTGCCTAATATTCTGAGGGAAATTTACCACAATTTTAGGCATTCCTGCATTACAAATAGCAATAAAAATATTAAACCTAAAAATATATATAAAATGTGATTTAATGTGGTTAAAATGTGGTTTAATTCCAAATTTGGTAACTTTCAAGTCAAAAGGTTCAAATCTAATCAACCTAGGCACTATTGATTTTCATGACTCAAGTGAAAATTTTGTGTGGATAACAGAATTAACTTCTTATTTTGCTGTAAATGCCGATAAAGTTCACTAAGATCTTAAAATATTCTGAAGCTATCTCTGAATATGAAGACAAAGCATTTAACACTTTCCCTCAGATCACCAAGAATTTGAGTAACCATGTACTTGATCTATAGGACCCCTCAGAGTGTCTGTTTTATATATGTGCCAGGAGGGGTAAAATATGTCCCATCCTTGTCACAGGAAATCATAGAATCATGAAATATCCTGAATTTGAAGGGACTGACAAGGATCAACTAAAGACAACTCCTGGCCCTGTATAGGACACCTAAAAATTCACTCCATGTGCCAGAGAGCATTGTCCAAGCACTTCTTGAACTGTCAGGCTTGGTGCTGAGCACATCCTGAGGAAGGCTCCAGTGCTCAACCAGCCTCTGGGTGCAGAAACTTTACCTAATATCAAGCCTAAACCTGTCCTGACTCAGCTTCAGGCCTTAGGTCCTGTCACTGCTCACCAGAGAGGAGAGATCTGTACCTGCCTCTCTGCTTCCCCTCAGGACGAAGTTGGAGACAGCAATGAATTCTCCCCTCAGTCTCCACTTTCCTAGGCTGAATAGGCCAACTGACCACAGCTGCAACTTGTATGGTTCCCTCTTCAGCATCTTCACTGCCCTCCTTTGGACACTCTCAATTAGCTTCATGTGTTTCCTATATGGTGGTGGCCAAAACTATGCACAGGACTCAAGGTGAGGCTGTCCCAGTGCAGAGCAGAGAGGGACAATCCCCCTCTCTTGCCCAGCTGGTGATGCTGTGCCTGATGCCCCCCAGGACAGGGATGGCCCTCCTGGATGCCAGGGCACTGCTGACTCACATTCAACTTGCCATTGACCAGGATCCCCAGGTCCCTTTCAGTGGTTCTGTTTTCCAGCCTCTCATTCCCAACTCTGTACAACAAAAAACCCCTGCTCCTCTCTCCCCTGCAAAAACACCCCACACCCCCAAAACAAATAAACAAAAAAAAAAACCAAAATGCCAAACAAGCAAACTACAAAAATCCAACCCAACCCAAACAAAAAAAACCCACCAAAACCAAAACAACCCCCCCCCCCCTCCAAGACAATAAAAACCACAAGGAAACCCAAAACATCAAACAAAAAGTGCTAATCTCAAACCACCATAAAAATTTAGCCAAAGTAGTGGATCTTTCAAATGTCATATGGAGAAGTATCAAACAAGTGAGAAAAGTATGAAGGAAAATACAGGAATCAAAACCAAATCACCAACCTAAAGATAAGTGACCCTTCCAAAACCAGTGTGGAAAAAAAACCCTTGTAAGATTATCTGTGGCTTAGACAAAAGTTACCCAAACCAAGAATATACTCATATCAGGTAAGTGTCTCAACAAATTATTTTGTTCATACTACCAGGAAGACCTCTCTAATTTTCTTTTCCAGTCAGAGGAATTAGTCTAATAAAGTCTTTCCTCAGTTTGAAGCATCCTTTTTCACTGGTTCATTCAAATACTTTCATCTTTCTCTCCTCTTAACTCTTTCGAAAATTTTATTGAACTAAATCAACTGAGACTCTGTGGTTCTGAAATAATTATCTTCTGATCCTTAGTGTAATGCAGTAATAAAAACTATATTTTGTACCTGTGTGCAAAAATGTGATATCATAAACACAATACTTAACTTCCTTAATTGCTTAAGTGTTTGCTTCATAGTTTGGTTGCTTCTTTACTTGCCTCTGTTCTATCGGTCTAAATTGTTTTATGTATAGCAAATATAGTACGTGGAGATACAGGAGAAATATAATCATTAGTTTCTCTCAATCTTTCCAAGAAATAAGAGTTTCATATGTCCAATGTATCTTTATATTTCTTTACTTTTTTAGATAAACTGATAAGGCTTTAACACCTGACATCCAATATTTTGCTGTCTGTAAAATATAATTATAGCTTTGAAAAAACTTTTTTTGCAAACACCTTGTCATATGACACAACATACTGTAAACTTAGTGTTACCTTTCTTGATATGGCACTTCCACTGTATAAAGATGGGTGAGAAGTTGTTGTGATTATTAGCTGGTAGAGAATAGTGGTAGCTTGTATTTTGCTGGGATAGTCTACTAATACCTTTATAAATTTACTTCTGAGGACATGTCAGGAACATAAACCAGGCTTCAGGCTGACAACAGTAAAAGTAGTCACAAAAGAGCCTGCCATGTTAAGAATTTGATGAGCATTAATGTTAATTGTGATTTAGAGATTTTCTGTCTTGGAGACAGGACCAACAAAAATACCAGTTTCATTCTGCTTGTTATTTTTTTTATAAATGTTCTGGAGCTATTTTATTGCATACAATATGGAAAAGTTCTGAGGAACTTGCCTTTTACTGAATATTTTAGTTTGTTGCTTGTTACAGCGGGGATTACTGTAACACACATATATCAAACAACGAGGCCCGTGGAAAAGAAATATATATGGACAGATTCTTGATAGATGTTTCAGAGAGATCTTTATTTCTCCAGCCGCATGGCCGGGGCTCTGCCGAGGAACTCCCCCAGTCACGGGACCTGAGGGTCCTTCCCCCACCGGGGAACACAAACCAATCCATCGGGAATGAGGCTGACCAGGGGCAGGGAAACCCCGTGTCTCCCCCCCAGGGCCCATCTCCCAGGGCTACATGGGAGTTGCTTCCCAACAGTTGCTTCCCAATAAGATAAGAAGTAACTGATGAATCATTTGTTGATTTACACTAATAACAATTTGAAGATGTCTTTTTTGATAGTACAATTTAAAAAAGCATTGTACCTTACAGATCACTTATTTTTCATTCTTACACAAAACAGATCATTGTTTTTATGCTAATCATTAACTTTTTATTTGAAAATAAAGGAAGAGAAAGGGAAGGAAAAAGAAGAAGGGCAACAAATAATTCGGTGAGATATTGACACTGAATATGTTATTTTCATAGATGAATGTTATATGTATGTATTGGCATGATAAATGAATACTCAATATTTCAATGAATAGATTGGAAAATTTATTCAATGCTGTGGTAGGAAAGAAGAATAAAACTCGGGGTATAATTGTCTTAGGAAATGAAAATATGACTTGCTTAAAAATGAGAAAACAGTTAACTTGAAAAGAGAGTTTCCAGCATTGGAAGATCCAGGCTGAATAGGACAAAACACTTGGGCCCTTAGAATAATTAAGTTTCTAGGGAAATTCAGACTAACTAACTGGCCAAATACAAAGAAAGTATCTGGACTCATTCATAAAAGGAAGCAGCTGTTAAACACGTACATTTCTGCCTACAGTCAAGATCAACACAGGGCTTTAGTAATTTCTTTCACATGTAAAGAATATTCCTACCCCTGTAGCGAAAAGGCCACAATGCACAGTGTAGATGAATTCTCATGATTTCTTAAATACACCTGTTATTTTCATATAAATATTATCAATCTCTTATTCATATATAGTCACATACCTTACTCATCTCTTACTCATAAATTTAATATAAATCCCTTATATTTAACACTTGCTTTCTTCAGGTCAAAGGGTATTTTTTTTTTTCATAAGGAACTTCAGGTCCACTGCAGTGCTCTTTCACAGCACATTTGTTTTCTGCATATTGAATGGCATACTAGATCATTCCTCTGGATCAGTAAACGAATTCTGAATACACCAGCATCTAATTCTAAATTTCCTGACAATTATAGGGCAGAAAAAACTTCATGAGAAAAATGAACCCTTGCAAGAATGTGTGGGAGGACTGATACACAATAAAGAGATGGTAAGATCACAGCTAATAGGGAGAGACAAGTACTGTGTTAGCATGAAGTGATTAACTTCCAGAAGATTAAAATGAGTAATATTAGCAAAGAAAATATTGGTCTGTAATTTATATTAAGTCAAAATATGCTTGATGCCCCATAGATGGTTCTCATAAAGGACACTTAGTGACCTATGCCAGATATGCTCTTATATATCATTAGGATAGGTAATTAGTATCAGTTTTTCTCTAATTATTTTTGATTGAGAAATTGTGGGCAATAAGAAAATGGTATCTTTCTAAAAAGTTAGCTGAATTAAAGTTTTTAATCTTCCACTTCTGGTAGAGTTGTAAAAAGATCAGCTGTAATATTAAGAGATTTTGTAGAATCACTTGATATTTAAGAAAGGTTATGAGATAAAGTTTTGATAACATTAATTCATTGGGAACCTGTGGTGTAATTCAGTGAGATAATGAGGATGACATGAGGGGAAAGCCAAAGTGATTGCTATTTTTTTTTTTAGAGTAATGACCTACATTGTCCTTATATTCATTTTATATCACTGCTCTGGAAAGAAGACAAGTCAAATTTCTTAAAGTAAACAGAATCAACTTTCTAATTATAAAAATTACTTAATACAGTTTCATTTTTATTTATTGTGGTGAATTTCATACTACCTTCTGGTATTATGTTTGCAATCAGTATGAAAATATTCTATGAATGAAATGGTGATGCTTTTGAGGGAGAAGATATTACTTAATATTTACTGTTATTTCTTTTTGTACTTCTTTTGTTTAAGTTTGACTTAGCAGTTTCTTATTCCTCAGCTTCTCTCTGACTCCTCTTTTTAACATGACATGAGGTGAAAATAAGATGAAAAAGCTTGTGGGTCAAGATAATCACTTACCAATTACTGTTATGGGCAAAAGAGATTCAACTTAGGGAAAATGAACTTACGTTTATTGCAAAGTGGAATAGTATGGTGAGAAACAATCCCCCACTCCCCTTTTTTCCCAGGCTCAACTTCATTTTTTTATTCTGACTCCCACCCTGGCACTGGGGAGATCTGAGGAATGAGAGTTGTGGTTAGAGGAAGTTGGAAGGCTCTGACACCTTGCCATGATTTTGTTTGTGCAGAGAATGGTGAGAAGCTATGGTGTAGTTGTGTTCTGTATTCCATCATGTTAGTGAAGCAGGCTTTTTAAGTTGAAAGGCTGGTTCCGGAAATATGTTAGAAGTTCCTGTGTATTCATGTATCTGTGAAGATTTTGAAGGCTATCCTTAGACTTACATGGACAAGCTGTGACGTGATATGGAGTGTAAAAAGATTCACATGAGCAAGTTACAAGGCCTTTTGGAGTTATTTTGCTTTTTTTCTTCCGTTTTCCAACATATAACACCTAAATATTCTAAATAAATTCTTAATATATTAAATAAAGACAATTGTTAGCATTGTCTTGATGCTGAATAACTGATAATGATCTTTTAATGGAAGCTATTTTCCTTTGAAATCTGTGTTGGATCTAACACAGCTGTGTGTACATGCAAGTTCACTGCATGTCATGCTGTGATCTTCCCCAGCTAAACATTTTTTAGAGAAACCACCAGAAGCATTAGCGATAATATTCTCTTTATCTGCTTAGGAAACAAATTTACATGATACATAAAATCTGCATGATTCATAAATACCGTGGTTAACACCAAATGGTGACTCTATACTAAAACTAACAAAGGATTGTCAGAACTCTCTATAATAAAAAGAGAAGAAATATAATTTATCATACTTCAGCCTACTATTGTGAAATTCTGCCAAAAGATAAGTAATATTTTCTGAGCGGCTGCAGAAACATTCAATATATGTGATAGTGATTAAGAACGTAACTGTGTGACCTGAATTGTCTCTAATACCATTCCACACCTAGAGTTGATATGCATTTGAGAAAGCCTAGGATCAGTGATTAATAATATGAGAAAGAATTTATTTTAATTTCCTGCTAAGTTCAGGCTCTATAATTTTGACAGGTGATTCTAACAACAGTTCCGTGACTCTGGTAGAAAAATACACAGACCTTAAATCTGGATTCAGTAAATGCATACTAAGAAAATTCCAGCATATCCCTAGCAAAATCATTTCATTAGTTAACAGCACTGATGTGAAGACCCTAAATTTCACTGTATTAATTCTCATGAGAAATGTGGTTTTAGGGTTTTCTTTTTTTTTTTTCCTTTTTTTTTTTTCACCCTAACTTCACCTTCCAGCTATTTTAAAAATCCTTCTTATTTTTATCAGAATGTTAAAGACCAATTTTTCCTTGTCATCTGTGCTGTATTGACTCCAGCTGGCAGCTGAGCCCTCATCCAGTCTCTTGCTCAGTCACTCTCCTGTGTTGAGATAAAGTTGAGATAAGGATAATGCAATAACTGTAGGGAAAGAAAAAAAATGAAAAACCCCGGAAGTTATGCAAAGGCAGTCACTCACCACCTTTCATCAACAGTCTGATGCCCAGTCAGTCTCTGAGCAACAGCTACTTTGGGAAAAACCCCATCAACCTAAACTTGACACAGTTTGATTTTTCATCATTGTGTTATATGTCATGGAATATCTCTGTGCTTAGTTTGGGTCAGTTGCCCTCTCTGTGTGTCCTTCCAACATCTTGCACATCCTCAGCCTACTCACTGTGGGGGCAGAGCGAGAAACAGGTCACAAATCTAAAACACACAGCCCCATATGGGCTGCTATGGAAAAAGTAACTCCATCTGAGCCAGATATAATACACACCTCTCAAAATAAGTCTGCTAAACTGATTGAGCTGACCATGTATGAGGCTATGAAAGATGTCGAGTTGGGCTGCTGAAGAAGGGGCATTGTATGTAGTCCATTCTCCTGTTCCCATCCAGTTGCAGTTTTACCGAGTAATCCCACTCGATCAACCTTATAAACCAATCTTTCACACTCTTTGTAATCTCACTAGGAAGAACAATACTTCAAGTTTTCTTGCAGGAGACTACACTCTATTTTACTGAGTATGAAGATGCCCCTGTATTGATTTATTGCCTCATTGATTTGGTTTGTTGCTAGAGAAATAAAAAAAACCCCACACCCAAATTTCTGCTTTTTCTATGCTGCTCTAACTTCTCACTGAAGTTGCTCTGTAACTTGCTTAAATATGACTTATGCAGATAACATTTAATAAATTATGCTTATATTTGTACATGTTCTACCTGAAAAATGGCTCTTTAAATTAGCGTATTAGTTTACATATGCATGAATGTGTAAATTTATATATACATAAATATGCACATATATATAAATATAAATATATATATATATATATAGTATCATTACAGGACCCATGTTCATAGCTATTTTTAGGCTGTCCACATCATATAGTTGACAAATGTTTGCGAATTATGAGCAGAAAAATCAAAACAAGAAAATTAAAGGCATTTTAAAATCAATTTACTAATCAGATCATAAAACTTAAAATATTTTGTCAGTATTTGTGAAGAGAAAGATAGCCATTTAAAAATTTTTCTGTTAGCGTTCAATGTTTGCAATACATTACTTCGTCTTTAATGTCTTTTCTGACTGTTTTCAGATTTATTTCAGTTGTTTTCTGCCTAAGCTGTTCCAGGGTTGATAGACGGTCCTCTGATGAGCAATTTGAGAGCCTGCCAAATAAAGACTTAGCCACTGTTATCTTTCATAAAATTATTTACCATATCATGGCTTTAATAAGATTAAGAAATTCAATATATGTGATTTACATTTCCATGTCCAGATTTTATTTTTTTGAGAATGGTGTTTGAGAAAGAAGAAACAGATAAGAAAGAAAAGAGAAAATGGAGACTTATCAGTCTGACATTTACCATAGAAACTGGGAAGTCTTTTCAAAGATTAATATTAATAATCATACTTGCATGTCATTGTAGAAAATGTTTTATACAAGTAAGTTAACAATAGTTATGCCTTTAATTATGTGAAAAAATTAAACTATAGTATACAGAAATGTACCTGAGGCTTTCCAGTATTAAGCAGATTTTTAAAAAATACTAAGAAAGAAGAAAATTGAACAAATTATAATTTATGCTTTATAGTTTTTTTTAAGAGCAGTTTAAAATATGTGAACTTAACTTATTTGACCTTGATGAGGGGTTCTGGTAAGTTGAAGTGGTTGAGATCAACAATAAACCTTTTAGCGGCTTTGAATTTTTTATTGGTCATTAATTTGGAGAAGGTTTCATCTAGACAGATATTACTGAAATTTGTTTGCATGAATAGTTTAAAATAGTGCTTTTCCTGAGTGAAAACAAGATCTGAATTTTTGTTTGCATGAATAGTTTAAAATAGTGCTTTTCCTGAGTGAAAACAAGATCTTACACACAGTTTTGTAATGAAAGTAGACTGTACTTTTTGTGCAGTCATTAAAAAATATGCAGTCATTAATTAATGTGGTTGACTAGCATTAAAATACGTTAGCACCTCAGGAAATTCACGAAAGTCTTATGATTGAGAGATCACACAGAGGAACAGAAATGGCGTCACCTCTAATCTCTATCAAAGGGTTCTTTACGATCTTAAATGAGTCACTCAAGTTACCTCCGCACTAAGCAGTACCAAGTCATAACAGAACTACCTTGAAAAACAAAATTGACACAGCTCTTAGGGTCACATTGGTAATTAGCTGTAATAAGTGTTGCACTGTAAGGCTATATTAGCTACACCTCTGTACAAAAATAGTTTTTGCTATGGGAATGCACCCAGCAATGACTTTACCATGACTAAGGCCATTCTCCATACATGTGCTACTGCAGTCACACCACTACATATCTTTCTTGTCTTCATTTTTCCTATACTCCTCATTTAAGTTTAAATAGCATCTTTTCTCATCAGCTAATTTACCACTAACTTTTAAATAGCCCATCACTGACAGAGGACTTTGCTGAAAGATGTAGACAGAATTAGTCACGCTGTTCCTTAGCTGTAACAGTGGGAACACACAGACTTTCTTATTCTTCTCTCTTTTGCTCCTTTTTATCCTAATTATCAATTGATGAACTGTAATTTCTACAAATTGGTTTTTATTTTACAGACATCTTTGGACCTAATCTGCAGTGTAGATGGTCTATTGTGTGACAATGAAGACTAGAAAAGATATGAAGGCAGAAGTGGATATAAAATGCCCAGTGTTGAAAAAAATTGGCAAGAGTTTTCTAGATGGAGAACAGCACTGGCATAATTTTCCTTGAAAGACTTCGTATTGGATATGTACCCAAATAAAGAATTTCATGATCTTTTTCCCCAGAAGGTTTTCATATTCTTTACAAATTAATTAAATCCCGTCAACATTACAGGTATAGCATCACAAATCTACATTTTTTCTAAGAATATGAAATAATATTTGTCCTTCAGATTTACTCTGAGAATTCTGAAGTGTGTCTGAAATCTCTGCATAGGGAATGGGAAAAATCTTACCAAAGATTAGCCAAAGAAAACCATGATAGATGACTCTTTGGCCTTTCCCACACCATCATATAGACAGTACTTGCTTAAACTAGTTTACATTCTAGGCGGATAGGATTGAATGAGATTAATTTCATCCTGTGGTACTCTATGTCAGACTAGGAATTACTTGGAGGTAAAGGTTAAAGAAAAATTAATCCTTTATTAGTTAAACAGGATGATAAAAATTTCTTTCATAATCCAGCTCTGGAAAACCCATTTCTGTATGGGCATCTTCTGTTAATCTCTTTATCTCCTCCTCATTCTGTCTCACAAGAATTTTCCTTTCAGTCAATTTTTACTGTAATCCTTTTTCAAGTTTTCTTTCCTTTTTAAAAGATGACCCCTCCACTAGATCATGGTACACTCACCCCAAATTTTAGTGTACCACTGCCTGATGTTTCTCTTCATTCTCACTCCAGACAGTAAACACTGGCGGGTCCCTTAGACCACTTCTTATTCTCCACCTCCCCTCATCTTTTTTCTCTAGCTGCCCTCATCCTTTTTCTTCTATTTGATTATTTCACTCTTTTCTTTTTTTTCCTGACCATATTCTAGCTTTTCTACAGAGAAAATTCATATCCTTGATCTTTAAGAACTAGGGTGGAATTCAACTATTTACTTACAGCTGTAAGAGTAAGTTAACAGGTTGTCTAAATAGTTAATAAAGATAAATAAAAATCTTCAGAAGGCAATTTTTTCTAAAAATAATTTTCTCAGTCTATAGTAAATGGGTCAGTTCTGCTCAGATGCATTTGTCTGTTAGTAAAAGGCACCTAGACCCTTAACTTTAAATAGATTCCTTGATTTTAGACAGCTTCATCTCTCATGAGTCCCTGTCAGGCTGAGAGATGAGCATCTTAGTGCCCCTTAAAGGAGAGTCACCCAATCATTCCTGTTAATGGTATCCACTGCATGCCCAATTCTTGTTGGTGTTTCCCTGGTTCTGAGAATCCCCATCTACCTCAATCTAGTACTCAGATGCAGAATTTACCATTGTTGCCACTGCCTTCCTTGCTGAGTGCTGAATTTGTGTGTTCAAATACTGTTTTATGTGTGCATGTGTATATCTCTACATTGAAATGCTATGCCAATAGTATTTAAATATATGCAAACATGCCATATTTACATTTCCAAGTATATTTATGGATATAAATAAGTATATAAATATTTGCATTAGCTTCAATCAAACTGGCCTAAATTTCAGTTCTTTATAACCTGACTGATATTTCAAATTCCTTGAGTATATGGAAAATTATTCTTAATAATAATTACTGATAGGAGCATCAACTTAGTAATTCAGAACATCCATGCCAATTACCTTATTACTATATTATTGTATTACTTAATTGTATTACTGCCAATTACTGCAATGATATTACTGAGCAGAGCTGATTTGTTCAGAGGAATTTAAAAGAATTTAGTTTAGCATAGCAACATTTATCATTAGCTCCTTATTAGGAAATTTTATTTCAAAATTAAAACAAACAGGTTTGTATACAACAAAATAAATGTCTGAAGAAAATAAATATTTAAGCACACTTTTTTGTGTGTATGACCTTTTTTTAGAAATGGTAGGGTGGACTGTTGCTGTAGGATTTATTGGAGGATTTTTTATTCATTCTAAACAGTTTCTAAGGCTTATGACTCCTAATAATTACTGGTAAAATGTAAAGGTTTTGAGGGCTCACTTGTGGATTTGCTTGGCACCCACACGCAACTTTTAGCTAACAGTAAAAGCAGGTGTTTTTTGTCAGCTCCTGTTAGCTCAGAGTGGATATCCACCTCAGCATTTAGTATCATCTCGTGGTGTTCTTCAATGTTTCAGCTTTCCAGTGTTTATGGTCACTGGAACTGAAGGAAGTAAGAGACACTGGTGTGTCCTCATTCTTTTTTACTAACCAAAGATTAATTCAGGCTGGAGTACAGTAAAAGGACAGTTACTAAAATGGTCAGTTAAATAGATGACTTATTTTTTTTAAGAACACTAAAAGAAATACATATATCTTGGTTAGGAAAAGAAGATCAAGAGTGAATACAGCTGAATTTCTCATGACTTCTCCAGGATGCTAAACACAAAGACCAAAAAACTGAAGAGATAATTATGTATAAAATGATCAGGTTGAAATTTAAGATGGAAGATATTTCACCACCAAGGGGGCAGTCTAGGACAGCATTCTACCAGGAACAGAATGAATGAAATTACTGTAGGATCAAGTTTGATCTACAAAAAAGATGATAGGTAAATGTTGGCTGCCACAATAGAAGAATGAGCTTGGCATGATTTTCCATCTCTTGAATTAATTTTCTTCAGTTATGCTATTGAGATATTTTCAATTTCAGTGAATTCATTTCTTACTCATGGCTGTGAAAGTAAATTCATATGCAATATTCTTCTTGTGCTTGTACAAGCACAAGGGAAGATGCTGATGCAAGCTCTCCCTCATCTTCCAACTTGACTACCCCAGTATCAGGATTCCTTCCAGAAAAGTTTTAGAAATAATATATTTTCATGTCTTCACCTGAGCATTCATGTAGAATATCTGGACTAGCAAAATAGTGAGGTTTAAAATATGGCACTACTGTAATTGGTGAAGAGCAAATGAGAAGTGTTAGCACTTCCCACCTGCTCCTTATGAAATAAACAAAATTCTAGAAGTAATGAAAAAATATATCATTAGTCAAATATTGTCATAATTTTATAAAATATAATTATTTTATTGTGCAAAAGATAACTGCATGACTCAACTTTTTTCTTCTAGCAATGCCAGACTTCTGCACTGAAGTTGGTTTGCAGTGTAAGAATTATCTAAAACTTAAAACAATAATAACTGCTCCAGCTAGTGTGTTGGTAGGTGTTTCCTTTTCTGTAGGCAATGATGTTCATAACTGAATAAGTTTTTGAAACGCTATGATATAGATGTGAATTGACAAGAACAGCACGTTTTGGAGGCAGAAAAGCCAAAAGCTTCTTTTCCCATATTTAAGTGAAATTGCATACAAATAGACAAGAAGAAATACAGCAGTAAAAAAAAAAAAAAAAGATTAAACCCAAAACCTCCCCAAAAAACCCAAAAACCCCCAAGAACTGATGAACAAAAGGCAAAGGAGGGGGAGGGGGAAAACTCTAAAACCTTAGATCTTTGAAGTCTTCCTTACAATTTAAGTTTTTCAGATACTGAGGTAAATGAAAATTTGCTCAGCATCTTTTATTTTTCTTTAATGGCAATCACATTTTTATTTAGCCACAAAGTGTAGATGCATGAGGCCTGTTAACTGCACTGGTCTGCAGTGTGTGATCCTGACACACAGCCTCTGGTGACTATCCTGAGTAAACATGTATGTATAGATAACATGGGAGCAACACAACTGCCTTTGAGTTTGGTTCCTAAAACAGAATGATAAAAAAAGCAAAGAGAGGGAAATCGTTCAGTTGCTATGTTACACTAATGTGGAATGTCAGATAGGAATGAACTGTATCATAACTTGGTAGGAAACTTTAAAGCCTAGGGATATGACGTGAAGCAGAGTCTGTTGGCCTGGTCCAACATATCATTTAACCAGCTTTATCTGAATTCCTACTGCACCATAAATGCCTACCTTCCAAACAATACAAATTAGATCAGATAAATGTATTACAGTCATATTTATCCACAGACCCACAGATTGTGTAAATATAAAATTTATTTCATTTAGTTAAATGTAGAATTAGTTCTCAGTCAATGAAAAAATACTAGATTAATAATTATTTTCTAATTTTTTTTCTTTTTCCTTAAAATACAAATTATCTTGACAAGCTTCCCTAAAACTTCATGAGAAACCAGTACCTCCTCTTTGAAGTCATCTTATTCTCTTTCCCAATGTCAGTGTTTGGCCTTCTTGCAAAATGATAGAATCATAGAATCATTTAGGTTGTAAAAGACCCTTAAGAACATGATTCACTCCTGGCAGGATCTCTCTGCGAAGGTTAGTTCGTGACTTGTATTTAAGAAGAGTAGTTTTCTGGCAATAAGCACAGATTGCTCAGTGCTTCTCTACTTCTAGATTCAGGTCTTGAAATCTCTGAGGTTTCTAAGATACAACGTGCCATGAATAGAGAGTCAAGTAGTAAGGTACTAATATGATGCAATGCTGAAAAACAGGCTGTAACACAAAACAAATCAAGCAACTGCAATTTTCAAGGAGATACTGATTTTCCACTGAACAGTAGATTTGCTTCTACATTTTGTTTTATGGTTTCCTTTAGCTAGTACATGTGAATTATAGTCACCGGTGGGTGAAAGTTCAGAGCAGACTTTATTTTATCCAAATTGTTAATACGTTTTTCTACCAATAATTTTCAAAAGAGGTGCTGGATATCCCAGTATTCCACAATAGGAATATGTGGTAGAAATGAAGGATTTGCAGATCTCTTAACAGATACATTTAACAACAAAGTGATAATATTTTCCTTTAAAAATAAAATAAAAATAAAAATAATTTTTTGAAGTATTTGAACATGTATCAATCAGGAGGTTAATAAACATAAGTCCTTAAAACCAGCAGAATTTAAGCAAACATTTGAGGCACATTTCAGGCTAACTAAGTAGGGGTATTTTAGCCACTTGGAAATATTTTACAAGAACAATCAATTTTTCAGTTAGGAAAATCAAAATATTAACTGCTTCTCTTTACTATCCTTGCTGAGCTAGGACATGCTGGATATGGAAGACAAGAACTGTGCCCCAAAGTATATTCTGCTTTATGAATATGAATTGCATGTTACTGGGCTTTTATTCTTTATAATTATAATGACACAACTTAAATAAGTCTGTAAAAAAGTGGTTTTTTTCTTGCAGACTACACAGGGCAAGAGAAACACAAAACTCAACTGGGCATGGCTCACAATATCAAAGTTAAGTGGGAGTTACCATGGATAAGGGATTCAAAAGAAAACCTTAGAAGGAGTCTCAAAAGGAAGAGGCACGAAGTAGATCAGAATTGCTGATGATCCATATGATTAAATTCTTGATTCCACTGATCATAGGACACACATGCAGCAACAACCTCTAATCACCAAATTCAGATTCAAAGAAACAAAGACATTCAGAAAGTACTTTATGTTTGACATGCAAACAACATTATTGCTAAATCACAAACAACATTAACTGTTTCATATTTTCCCATAATTGTTTAGTTCTGATTTTGAAACAGGTTTTTGCTCCAGTCCCGTCAATATTCAAGCCAATACAACATGTCCTTATTCCTAGTTCTGAGATAATTTGCGTGTGCAACTCCTACAGGAAAAGCAAATTGAATTTTCTCTTTGATGAAGAAGCTGTCCATCAAGAAGAGCTGTTTTATCTAAAACTTCCTTTTTTTGAGAGAATATGTCAAATTTTGACAACATGATTTACAGGAAAAAGATTACATGATATATAGCTCATAGATTATATGAACAAAATCAAAATATTTTACTCCAATGTTACTAGAACTTTTTACTTCAATTTATGTTCCAATTCTGATGATTTATACTACACTGTAACAAAATAAAGGCATTTGAGATTTCAAAACCACATTAAAATATATAATCTCTTCTGAAATAGCTAAAGATTTTTGCTGTGCTTCTAGTGTAAGCAAGAGACAAAGCACAAAATAATTTCCCAGGATGAAATTAAATGAAAAACTTCTTTCAGAACAAGAATGTTTTCCTTCATTCATCTCCTCTTCCTTGATTTGATATAACTTTTAGTTCCTCAGCTATGAATCTTCCTTTCATTTGAAGGCCCTAAATCAGACAACCATGCAATCATAGATTCAAGGAATGGTTTGTATTGGAGTGGACCCGACAGATCATTTAGTTCCAGGCCCCCTGTCATGTGCAGGGACATCTTCCACTAGACAAGGTTTCTCAGAATCCCATATAACCTGGCCTTGAACACTTCCAGGGACATGGACTCCCCAATTTCTCTGGGAATCCTATTTCTATGCCTCACCACCCTCACAGCAGGGAATTTCTTCTTGGTATCTAAGCCAAACCTATCTTTCAGTTTAGAGCCATGCCCTCCTGTCCTATCACTACAAGCTCTTGTAAAAAGTCCCTTTCCAGCTTTTCTGTAGACCCCTTTAGGTACTGGAAGGCCCTTACAAGATCTCCACAGAGCCTTCTCTTTTCCAGGCTGAAGAGACTCAGCCTGTCTTCATAGGAGAGATGCTCCAGCCCTCTGATCATAGCCCTCCTTCTGAGCTGACTCCTACAGGCATGTGGCCTTCTTATGCCAGAGTCCCCAGGGCTGGATGAAGTAAATCAGATAGGGTCTCAGGAGAGGAGAATAGAGGGGCAGAACCCTTCCTGGACATGATGGCCATGTTTCTTTAGATTAGCAGCCCAGGACACAGTTGGCTTTCTGGACTGCAAGAGCACAATGTCGGGTCACGTTGAGTTTCTCGTCCACCAATAGCCCCAAGTCCCTCTCTTCATGTCTGCTGTCAATCCATTCTCCCAGCCTCTATTCTTGCTTTTGGTTGCCCCAACCAGGAGCAGGACCTTACACTTGGCCCTGTTGAACTTCATGATGTTTGCACAGGCGCATCTCTCAAACTGGAAGATAACATTGTAAGACAAAATTTGATTCCATCTTCTATATCTTACACCTCTTTTGACTTTTGTATTTTGTTTATTCCCCACCTTCCCCATCATTTTCACACACATGTTGCATTTTGACTATTTGGTAATCTTCCTCCAGCCCTCTTGTTAAAGAAATTGTTTGTTTAGACAGTTTAATCAAACCCTGATTATCCCACTTCAACTGGGACTTGTTAGTATTTAGTCTTGATTACTGTATGGGCTCCCAGGTCTTTGATATGAGTTACACTACTGGTTTGCTACAGGAAACATAAAAATCTAGGTAGCTTTATGAAAGCAGTATGAATCTAAGTTATGTGAGAGTTTATTAGAGCCCATATGATTAGGTTGCAGTTAAATGGTAATTGTTAAAATGTTTATGTCTCATAAATGCTGGATGATGGAACCTAAAAGACTTCAGTTTCAGGAACGCAGGCATCTGAACTCTATTTACTTAAAAGTGTCAGGAAACAAACAAGCACAAACCATTCTAAGTGGGGAAAAAAATTATGCAAAGTAATGATTATTTTAATTTCAATATTTTTTCTTTTTTTTTTTTTAAGTGAATAATTTCAATAGAGAAATATACATAAAATATATATGAACATTTTAGCTATTCAAGATTCAAAGAATAATTCTATCTAGCTTAGAGCTGGGAATATGCATGACAGAAAGAAATACCAACTCTCTTATCAAAATTCAACTTATTCGATGACAAAACTCTATGAAACACAGAAGGCTATCAAATAGGTTAAGGCAGTCACAGGTTATGGTGATCTTGTTTCCCTTAGCCTTTAAGAGCCAAAACTGATACCACATTTGGGGATTCATTTCAAATAATGTCTCTTCCAGTGAAGTGACTATGTGTCTGAATTGTAAAAGGGAAAAAGCAGGCCCCGGCGGGGGGAGAGATATGCAGGCCAGCCAATATGGTTGATAAGAGCAAAACTCCGTTTATTAGCAATCCAAAAGCACTTATATAGTATACCAGCTTGTTAACTCCTAAGTGGCTTAAAGCTTATCAAAGCGCATTTCTACTTCTACCTAATTGGACTTACACTGGCAAGTTTCTATTAGTTATGTTATGATTAAAAGAATTCAATGTTTACCTCCCTTCTCTGGGTCTTATCTGAACAGCTGCAAGTCTTCACCTCCCTCTTTGTTCCCCAGGCCTTTTCTCACACAAGAATCTTCTCATGGAGAGTTTTTTCTCACACACAGGCCTTTTGCTTGCAGGCTCTTGCTACAGTTCTTTTATTGATCCCAATAATTCTATTTCCCAACAACTATGCTCTCCAGGCTCTCTCAGAACCCTTACTGTGAAGCATGGATATGACAGGGCTGAGCTGCCTTTTCTAATTTATTAATGAAAGTAAGTAAGATATGGTAGGTGGAGATATGCAGAACATGCACAGATAGATATGATCCATCAAGTCAGCTACAGCCTGTGGAGGAAATTAGGACATCATTGTTCCCTTGAACGTATGCGCTGCACTCTACAAGGATATGGCCAGAGGTAGGAAGGAATATGGATCTACTGTCAGTCACTCTGACAAATGTTGAGAACTGCATACTCTTTGAGAACTCCCTGCTGAAGGTACCGTCTGAAGGAGAATGTCTCAGGCAACCCTTGGCTTTAATAAATCAAAGGCTCTCCAAATGCTGTCACTGGTCTTAGAGAATGTAAGGCAAGATTTTTTTTCCATGCAGCAAGAAGCAACCTGACTACCAAATAAAGTAAGATGGATGTAGTCAGCTTCCAGATGTCTCTGCTTCAACCAGACCTTCCCAAATATGCCTGTGATTTGTGCAGTCATTCCCCTGTGTTGTTACCTTATCTATGCATCATGTGACTTTACTTTGCATTTAAACTTTCAATTTGGATGGAATTTTTTTCCTTCCTTTACTATGTTTCCTGAAGGAATATTTTCATACCTCTTCTTTGTGATAAATAGATTGTAGAAACAAATGTTATATGCATATAATAATGAGAGCTTATTTTGTTTTGAAAGAATATTAATATATTCTGTTTTAGCAGTAGTTAAAAACGAAATGCCCATTATTTTGCATATTGCAATAAGTCTTCAGTAAGCCTAAGTGAAAATCCTTACTTATAATAGATTACTGAAGTTATCTTAAATATTTATAATGGTTGCAAATATAATTAAACTGAAACACCAACATGCATATTTTTGAATTCTTGATAGCTTGCAAAATATGCTAAGTTTCCATAAATTCACAGACTTAGGACTGCTTTGTAGCAGACCCTTGCTACTTTGCTCACAACGTCACAGATTCACTGTTCCATATCTTTATACAAAAGGTATGAAATAAAGTCAAGATACTATCAGTCATACTGTTCTTTTTAGCTTTATTGGCCTCACAGTTTCACAGAGAACACAATATACCCAGTGATAGCTGCAGAGTAAACAAATTAATTACTGTTAGACCTCTACTTTGGACTTACTCTGATGTCTTTACTTAAGTAAGAATTCAAAATTTTGGAAATTTCAACCTCATATTTTGATGGCTGTACAATTCAAGACAATGTTATGCTGGTTCTCTGCAAGACATTGGTATATATACATAATAAATATTGAGACATTTTTGCATGGTGCATTTGTTATAATTTCAAAGACCAAAATATATCTTTAGTTCAGTGAAGTTTAGTAGGTAGTATCTCAAGCCTTTCAGCTTGAGAAAAGTTGCAAATTATGAGGATAAGTACATTTAAGAAATAAAAGTAACTTGGAGAGGAATGATTTTTTGTATCTGTGTAGATTAAACTAAGGGGATGTCTGTGGGGCCTTTATACTCCTTAATGTGACCCTACAAAGTTCTGCAGGGTACAGTGGGCTTGAAATGTCTGGATGCAAGCCAGATTCAGTCTGGAAGAAATATATCTTTATTCACACAATCCTGCACAAAAAATAATAAATCTTTTCTCTCCAGACTGCAGTGCTTATGCAGCTATACTGGCTCTCATCTTTACAAGCCTTGGAAACCACATTGTGTTCCATTGTATGGTCTAAATTCTCCCTCAGCATTTGACTTCAGGGCAAGTGTAGGCACATTTCTTTTCAGCACTCTTCAAAGACAGAAGCTGTGTATATACTGCTTATTGTGTTAGGGGCATTTACTGGAAGTGACACAACTAGGCACCAATACTTTTCAGATTTGATTGTGTTTGTTTTCAGAAACCTGCATTTTAATGAACTGAACTTTTGTGGTACACATCTAGAAACTGTAATTCTTTGCTAATGAAGCACTGGTATTTTTCACTTCCAGTTAATTTCTTCAGGGATTTTTATTTGATTTGGCTTTTATTGAATTCAGACATTTTTCTTGTAGGAGATGTTAGCTGTTTACATAGTTAATGTTATCAGCTGAGTTGAAGTTGAGATACAACCATAACTAGATTCTGGATGCAAAATGACTTCTTAATATTTTCCCCTAACCTGAACACAGATGTATAAAAGACTATGTTATGCTTATGGTAGTAATGAACCAACAATACACCCCTGCTGCAAAGGCAAATGGTTGCATCACACTCAGGATTGCGAGGAGGTTGAGGGAGGTGGTCCTTCACCTCGACTCAGTGCTGGTGAGGCCACGCTAAAAGTACTTTATCCAGGTCTGAGCTCTTCAGCACAAGAGAGATAAGGCCACACTGGAGACAGCCCAGAAAAAGGCCACAAGAATGGCCTGGGCAATCATTAACTGTATGAAGTTTAACAAAGTGCTGGATCCTGCACCTGGAAAGGGGCAACTCTGTATGGATGTTCAGACTGGGGAATGAGAGGCCCTTGGAAAGGAATCTGGGGGTTCTGGTCAATGGCAAGTTGAATGTGAGTCAGCAGTGCCCTGGCAGCCAGGAGGGCCAACCCTGTCCTGGGGGGCATCAGGCACAGCATCACCAGCTGGGCAAGGGAGGGGATTGTCCTGCTCTGCTCTGCACTGAGGTGGCCTCACCTTGAATATTGTGTGCAGTTTTTGGCACCACTATATGAGAAAGATACTAAACTATTAGAGAGAGTCCAAAGTAGAGCAACAAAGATGGTCTTGAGGGTAAGTGATTGAGATCACTTGGTCTGCTCAGCCTGGAGAAGAGGAGACTGAGGTGGTGTCCAGGTTTCTTGTGAGGGGAAGAAGAGGGGTAGACACTTCTTTGTGGTGACCAGTCACAGGACCCAAGGGAATGGCCTGAAACTGTGTCAGAGGAGATGTAGGTTAGATATTATAAAAAGTTTCTGCACTCAGAGGGTGGATGGGCACTGGAACAGGCTCCTCAGGTAAGTAGTCACAGCACCAAGTCTGACAGTTTAAGAAGTGCTTGGACAATGCTCTCGGGTACATGATGTGACTCTTGGTGTGGTCCTGTGAACAGCCAGGAGTTGGACTTATATGATCCTTGTCAGTCCCTTCCAACACTGGATATTCTATGATTCCATGATCCTATGATTAAGGATCTGGTGCATCTCTCCTTTGAGGAAAGGCTGAAAGCCTGGGGACTGTTGAGCCTGGGGGAGAGAAGGCTGAGAGGGAAATCTTATTAATGTGTGCAAATACCTGAAGGGAGGATGCAAAGAGGATGGAGACAGTCTCTTCTCAGTGGTGTCCAGGGACAGGACAAGAGCCAACAAGCACAAACTGCAAACAGGATGTTACCTCTGAATATGAAGAAACACTTCTTCACTTTCAGGGTGACTGAACACTGGCACAGGTTGCCCAGGGAGGTTGTGGAGTCTCCCTCCTTGGAGATACTCAAAAGTTGTCTGCACTTGGTCCTGGTCTATTACAGCTGGTGATGGGGGTCAGTGGCTCTGACCCAGGAAGAGGTGACCGGTCCGGGGAGATGGTCCCGAAAGGAATCGCCTTCCCGAGGCCCAGTGTCTTCCTCTCAGCTGCTGGCAGGAGGGCCCGTGCAGAAGCTGTCAGCTCTTTAGTGATTATCAGCTCGTGATTCCAGCTCAGCTCTGCAGGGCAGCCTCCAGGCCAAGCCAGACCAGAGAGAGAGACGAGAGGCTCGTGTGGCTGGTTCCGCACAGAGGTAGCTTTATTGTTGGTCTCCTCCGGCAAAGGGGGGGAGCCAGGGACGAGCTCTCTCTCCCCACAGAGCCAGGGGGCTTCCATTTATAGGGATACAGGGGATCAGTAGGGGACCAATGGGTTACAGAGGGTCTGGGACAGACCAATGGGTTACAGAAAGATCTGCATAGTGTCTTACAAAGGATTGTGGGTCCACCTTTCCTCACCATGACCCAAGAGGTGGTTGCCTTTCCAGGGAGTCCTGCTGGGTGATTGCGAAATCTCTTGTCTCAGCAGAGATCCCTCCAGGGCAAGGGCTGGGCACATCCCACACTGGTCAGCTGGTTCTATGTAGCTGTACTTGAGCAGAAAACCCTTAGAAGTTCTATCCAACATCAACCATCCTGTGGTTATATGAAATCGCTTTCTATTACCTACTCATAGAGTGCAAAGAGGAAATGATTATTATATTTGTCATGATCCATTATCTCTCCAAGACCTAATTTCCACATTGTGTGTTTAGATTGAATGGCTCTTGCATGAGGTGGTGTTTCTGGGCATGCACAACTTATGCAGGGAGCCAGTTGCTGGAACTCTTTGGGTCTGTTTTGCTGGGGAGTGCTCTGGAGGTGCACAAATGAGCGACTTTTGAACATGACATCGAATGCCTTGCAAGCACTCATGAGTGTATACCACAGGACACTCAAACAGAAAAATTTACATCAAAAAGAACACCTTACACTAATTTGTTAATGTGGAGCAAACAGAGAGCTTAATCTGTATCCCAAATCAATGGCAGTAGTTACAATAAATTATGAATATGAGTTAAGACAGATCTGTTTATTTCTTTTTCCGTTTGCCTCTTCCTGAAAATCAAACCGTATTTGTCAATATTTCCAATTTATTCTAATTTTATTTATTCTGATCACCCAAAAAGTCCAAGTTTCAATGGAATCCAAATAAAAAATTTGCTATTACTACAATAAAGAACTCAGTAAGATTTTCAGCTCAATAAAATCATTCCAGAAAGATGAAGACACTCTGAAATCACAGATCTGAAAAATGTGACACAATCTGTATAATTTTATGCATTCCCTGTATATTTGAGCACATATATCTACTTATCACACAGAAGTGCAGGACTTACTAAGTAGATAGAGAGGGAAAATTGGACCCCTAACACTGAAAAAATACAGGAAAAAACCCCAAACCTTTGCAGAGGGCATATGTACCTTCCAGTTTTCCTTGTCCTGCTACATTCTTCATGCGCATCTGAAGGAAGAAGCCTGTTCTGGAAGGAGATTGAAAGAACTGCAGGAAAAATGCATTCCTTGAATTCTGTAGGAGGGACAGGTTTTATTTACACTGTACACAAAAAAAGCTCCTTCATACCTCCTTAAGGTACCTAATATTTTCAAATGCTAGTAGTTTTGGTAGTTAAAATATATTTCTGCAAATCAGTCTCTCCTTACACAGAATAATCTATCTGATTTTTAAGACTACATGTGCATGCAGCAAGAGCTGTGCCTTGCTTGTTTAACATTATAATTTTAAATTCCGCTTTCTCAGAAAAATAGTGCAATGCAAAAGCCAGTGGGGGTCTGATCTTAAACAGTGTCAGCCTAAGGTTTGAGGAAGAATCTACTGACCTCTAAAAAAGCTGTTTATTTTTCTCTCAAATTCCTGTATTTCACAAACCTTTTACCTAGACTTAGCATATTTAATCTGTGCACTCTTAACTTCCAAAAAATTCCAAGATGACCCAAACGTGAAGAGCACCAGGTGGTGCTAAGAAGACTGGCCCTTAAGTCACAGGTGTGCGGGCCTCTGCTCCTGTACACCACTGGTGTCCAGGAACTTTCCATTTCTGAACCCCTCCCAAGGACAGCAAAGCAACTTTTTGGCAAACCCAGCTCAGAAAACCTTTTTCAGAGGTTTAGGGTCTGGTCAGAAAGTTTGATGATTTTTGTTTGTTTGTTTTGGTTGGAGTAGAAAAACCTACCTCACTTACATAAATGACACAGAACTAATTTTTATGGGAAAATAGAGAATAATTTCTAGAAAAAATTTCCAGGGAAACTGTACCTAAAAATTGATGAAGCTGAGGGCCACTTATTTTGTCTCTAGTCAATGTTGTACTCTCCATCACAAATATTGTAAAGGCTATAGATGTACTTGGTCAGATTGGGAACTTACTGTACAAGCACTGTGTAGGTGTAGGCAGGAACTGGTCATTGGATAGAATGAAAAGACTTTGGGAAACCATTTTCTTTTTTATTTTCAGGTTACAAAGCATCAGAAAATTCTAATAGAGTGATATGTTTAAGGGAAACAGCAGGGTTTTAACTAAGAAATATTGTTGGCATGGGACACATCACATCTGAGAACCCACTGGTGTTATTGTATCATCGGCTGATTGTGCTGCTACTTCAGAAAACAATGCATGACGGCTGGCTAAATTGTTTTTGAAATATCATCTTGGAGACAGTTTTCCTCTCTTTAGACCCCAAGTGGCAAAAGCAATTGAAGGCAATATAACACAATCAAATAGAGGTAATATAAAGGCAAATAGTCAGGAGAACTGATAGTTTTCTCTCCAAAACAGCAGGAGATGGTAAAAGATTGCAGGAAAGGAAGAAAATAAGTGAAACAGAGGTGTAATAAAAAGTCCTGGATTCAGTAACATGACTTTTAATTGCAAATCATAGACCAGTGGGACAAAATCAAGGACCAATTTTCCAGAAACCAAGAAATGAAACTGTTTTTTCTTTCATAAATATTTTGTAATTTTGCAATATTATTTTAAATAAGTAAAACATGTAATAAAATGAAAAAGTTTGTAACTTGCTCAAGACCATAGTTTCTACTGCAAATTACTGTGATATATGCTACCAAACTGGTAAAAAAAGTTAGAAATTCAAGTATTTTTAAGCATATGGGACATTTCTTACATACTGTTTATTTCCTCTCATATCTTGTTTTCCTTTCACTCTTTCAAATTCCTTTTTTCCCTTCTATCAGTCTTCTTTTGAATGTTTTCATTGTTTTTCCTTAATAGAATTTATTTGAATATATTTAGCAAAAGAAGTAAGAATATTTCTTCTGGGAGTTCTTTTTAAATGTTTGCTATTCCTTTGGGATAAAAATTTTGATATGCAATGGAGATTTTGACATTGTGTCTGTCAGTTTCTCATGAAAGCGCTGGCTACTATGACTAATAGGCAATGAGTGGAGGCTACACCCTGTGGAAAGAATAGAGTTTTATATGTAATGTGTGGCACATAATTAAAAAGAAAAAATAAGCTAACTGAATAAAAACTACTACTCTAAAATAAGAATGAGCAGTAAATTTAACAGACACAACGGTACAACATTCTCACCCGTTCTTATTTGTGAAACATCATCATAAAGTTGTGAAATTTGATCATAAAAAGTAGCATTTTCTAAAGAAATTTCAAGTTTCATCCACACTCATTCTCGCTATTGCATTAATGAATTAGAGACCTGCTCTGTTTTCTCTGAAATCAGTGGAAAATTGATTTTAATGGGTAACAGAAAACCTCTCAGAATTCAGATGCTCTTCCAGTGCTTAACTGAAAATTAAGTGAAAATCTGTTAGTGATAACAAAAATTAAATCAGAAGAAAACTCACACATTACCCTAAATGAATATGGAAAAATAAAATCTTTTGTTCTGTAGGTAAGAGCTGCTCTTACTCATATATCTCAGGACAAAATAGAACATACTTGCATTAGCAAGCGTGTTCTGTATCATACTGATGATCCATTCCATTTGTAGAGGAAGTGATTATTTGGGAGTTAACTTACTTATTCCACTTTTACCCAGACTTCTATAGCATAATAGAGATATCAGCTCATAATCAATGAGCATGTTACCTAATTACATTCCAGATAACTTTTTTCTGACTGTTGAAAGGACATTCTGGGATCTCTGGGATGGTGCGACCATAGAGCAATAGCATTTTCTGCTTATAGTGACAAAACTGCAAAGGGTTTAAGGGTAGAATGTTTAAAAATAGTAGCATGAAAATCAGCCATTTTTATTACTGCTCTGCAATGTCAGTTCCTAATGACAAGAAGTATGCAGTTATCATCAGTTTTGCCAAAAGAAATCAAGACAGAAAAGAAAGCAGGCTGTAAAGTTAAGAATGCTAGAGACAAACTGTTCAGCTCCAGACAATAATGTGACAAACACAAGGTCTGTGGAAAAATGACTTTGCTAGACACTGTGATCACAACTCCTGTCCAGAGAAGCTTGAAAGTTACATTGCTAACCAGGCAAGAAATTGTACTGACCTTTTTACTGTATTACAAGCATACTGTTATAATGTGATTGTTATTGAAATTGATTTTGGTAGCAGCACAGAAGACTGATTTTTGTTGTTCATTGTGTGTTTGTTTTCTTAACAGTTTAAACTCATCTTGGTGCTGTGTAGCAATATACCTTTCCTCAAACAGAATAAATTCTATTGATTAATCATGACCTTAAGAGCATGTACAGAAAACCAAAAAACAAATCCCTCCTGAAAAAATTAAGTAAGGTTCATGGCTCAGTCTAAAATTCATAATACCATTCTTTTAATATGACAATGGAGCAATTCTTTAAAAACCAAATAAACAAAAAAGGATTATATTCTTAAAGCCTTTTCAAACAGCTCAAAGTATAATGGTAACTGCAAATTATGCAGAGGTAACTAATCATACAAATAACTATTGAAAGAAGGCAATCTCCCTGTCCTGATGGGAGTTTGGATTACTCCCATTAATTAAATGTAATTGTTGCATGTAGTTCTCCTATAATAAGTAATGTGGTAGCCTGGTGACATACTACTATACTCTATATTTGTTTATTGTGGATGCAAATATGCTGCTAGCAAGAATTTCTCTTCCTTTTTTCCAGTCCCGTGAAATATTTTTATCTCTCACTGACGATATTAGAGTTCTAGAAACTATGAACACCTGCGACCTTGCAAACCTTTGTTTATAGTACAGTAGAAAAATTTTTGACAATATTTTGACCCAAGGGATAGTTGATCCTTTGACCAATTAGACTATGAAGAAAATAGTCTATAAAATAGTTATAAAATAATTAAATAGGGGAATCTTGCTGCACAATGCCTGCCTGCTGACTGTTTCTTCTCCTCCCTACCACTGCAGGACACCGTGATAGTTTATTATAAAGATAACTAAGAACTCCTTTATAGTGTGGGAATTTTGTATTTCTAATATAGGGATAAAGTACAAATATTGATGAAATTTATTTCAGCATCTGACTGCATCTGTGTTTTCATCTTTTGTGTGTAACAGAATGAATAAAATATATAGTGCTGAGGAAACCCCTTGAAAGTTTCACATTTTAAAGCCTTCTCATGAGAAATTTCACATCTCCCAGTGAAAAAGACCTCTCAGTCTCATTCATAACCTCCCATTCCAGCAACCCCTACCCTGATGGATCCTCAAAAATAGAACAATTATTTAGTCTTTTTATCTTAAGAGCACCTATAGAAGCCTGAGGATGAAAGCAAAGTAAGTGCTAACCTTTTTTGCATTATTAAGAGATAAGGTGTGATATGGTGTTGACTGAGTATTTCTGAGACTCTCTTGCTATTCATCTTAAATTGTGTAGTGTAACTGTACCAGATTATGTATTCACTGTGGAGTCATCTATTATCATATATTTAATTCATGGTGTTGCAGTCAGGAAGAAAAATAATTCAGATTACAAACTTGAATACTGAAGCATAACAGTAGCTCAAGATAAAAGCTACATATGGATTTTGCCATTAGTACAAGAGATAAATTCTTATGCTATGAGACTAATGGGCTTGGTTCTGGTAGTATACTAAATTATTAGCAGTACATGATGGCTAATAAGTTTTACAAAGCATTAAACTGCCCTAAGACATTCACATATCAGGAGATACCTGGAGTACTTCCACAAAGAGAAATGTATCTGCCTGTGCAATCACGGAGATGTGGAAAAACAGAAAATGGTATTAGTAGGGATGAAGAAAGTAAATACTTAGTGACCTTGCAAAAATTATACACTAATATTAATTTTTATCGTTGGTTTTCACTCAGATCTTGCTTGTTACTGTCCCTATAATTATTTGATTTGACAAAGACAGTCATCATTGTCCCAAATTACAATAATAAAATGGGCGTATTAGGCGTTAGTGACAGAATAATTTATGAATCAAGTAAGAGCTTATAAGAAAGTAAGACCAATACTATTTAATTTGCAGAGATGGAAACCAAGAGTTGGCAACAGCTGCTATTTTAGCTATAGGGTGAAATTCCCTACAGCCTTCTTTAAGGAAGCATCCAGGGAAAAAAACACATGAAAATGGAAAATAACAAAGAGGTTGATCCTTCTTTCCACTGGAAAAAAAAAAGATCTTCTCATTAATTGCAAAAGTAATCATAAATGTGCTCTTCAGATAGCTGTTGATGTTTTAGCATAGGATAAAAAGAAAATCCAGAATCTCAGTTTATAAATTTAAATTTTGTTAAGCAAAAAATAAATGGTGGCAATGCTGACTATATTAAGTCAAATGGCTCCAAGAAGCCTAAATTTTATGGCATGTAATTTAAATATTTTGTAGGTAACAAACACTGGGCTTATGTTAGGAATTTTAATAATAATAATTGACACACGACTCTCTGCAGATTAAGGAAGGATATTTCAAAGTTCTTATGTTGGCAAAACATATCCAGGAAGAGGGCTTTTCTTATTCTGAACATGTAGAGTTGAATATAGTAACTGCAACTCAGTTTTGACAGCAACAGAGAAAATGCATCAAGTCAGCTTTTGCAGACAGAAAACTACACCTGTATGGATTTGCCAAAATAATAACTTGATCTTGGGGCAACTGTATGTTCCTTGCAATTGTCAGTCTCTGTTTACAAATTGTGAGCCTACAATATATTTGCCATTTACTATCAGCAAAAATATGCAATGCCTTTCTGGATACAGAATTTTATTAGTAATAAAAATTAGTCTTTCTGTCAGAAACTTGAGGAAACCCTGCAATCAAGATTTCTTTCTCCTAACCTAGACAAACCATACCAAACCGTGCTAAAAGAAACAGTCTCAACCTGTATGAAGAAGCAAAATGATGCATTTAAAAAGGCCATTTTAAAATTTACTGAACTTACTGGCTTCCTCTTGTAGGTCTTATTGCTTTTGTAGTCAATGGAATTTTTACCTGTGCACTAAGAGGACAAAGGGAAATGTTTGTATTACTCTATAACTGATTTCAGCTGATAGAAAGCGAAGAAATGTGGACTTGTAATAAAAAAAGACATTTTAAACAATGATTCAGACCATGAATTAACTTAACTGATTAAGATACTATATAGGCTACAATGGTTTTTTTTAAATTTTTTTTTAATTGTTTGGTTTTGGTTTTGGTTTTCCCAGGCCCTCTGCCCTAATATCCAAAACAATGTACCATTAGATTTTGAAACATACTTCTAAAAAATTGAATTATTTAGATTCCTATCCTAATCCCATTGCAATCAACCAAAGAAGTCATAGTGATTTGGCAGCTGAATAAGATTGTAATTAAATATAAATCAAGGTGAAAACATATGTGCTGACCTTCACTATAAGCTGGTTTATACCACTGGACTTCATTTTGAAATACTCAAAAGAGAAGTTCTATCTTCACAACACATTTGCAAGGGAATTAAATATTGTTCTCCACATACCTTTCTAAAGAGCAGAATTTTAACCTTCTTTAGTCATATAATTTTGGAGGGGGGGGGGTTGTGTTCAGGTTTTTTTTTTCTCTAACTGATTGCAATCCTGACAATTTTCTTATTGTGCTAAAGTTTTTAAACTTCTTTTAACTCTTTGAAAAAAAAAACACTTTTTAAGGAAATGAGTAAAAATACCCAGATCATTCTGATTCATCTGTAACACAATAAGAGACTCAAATTCTGACAGTTAAGTTGCATGCAGCAGAAGTAAGTGTGGTTTAGATTCTGTAAGAATGTTTTGTATTTTTATTACACGTTCAGTTAAAACTATTCTGAAAAGATTTATATGCATTTCCTGATTACCAGGCTTACCAGAAATTTCTTTATTTCAGTTGTTCTTATATCTCATTTTTGCTTTACTGAAATGCATCATCCAGTTTAAAGGTGTAAAAAACTCCAACGATAACAACCAGATCCCAAAATAGTAATGAAAAATAAATTCTGTTTATGCATGACTTATGAGACACTTAGGGCCTATTCCACGCCTAATGTCAATCAGTCCTTAATAGATCAGAAATTTATGAGAGATTTTGTTAAATTCTAATTCATTAGATTCCATTTAGGAATACCTTTTTTTTTTTTAATGGATAACTATAATTAGTATCCCCCCCCACTCAAAAAAACACAAACAAAACCAGCAGAAAAAAAGTAACTTTCTCAGATTCTTATCCTCCCCTATTAATCAAAACAAAACATATCCACAAGATATTATCATTATAAACTGCAATATGAGATAGGAAGTGACAAAAGAAAAATCTTTCTGATGATATTGAGAGTGTTAGCCAAATGTGGCTATCCGAGCTGCACTTTAACCATGACCCTACAGTAGTGATTAATGAAGTGTTCTGGTTTATTTTCAAATCCGTGAAAGTCTTGGGTGTACATAAGGCAGCTTTCATCTCCAAAAATTTAGCAGTAGATAACAATAGTTTAAGTTGTTTCACTCTTTTGCTCTTCAGCTGATCATAATCCTGGCTGCCAGGAAAAAAATTCAAAGAACAGAATTCTCAGCTCTAGATGATTTCTTTTTTTTTTGTGTTCTATCTTCTCTCCTTCTTGAGTCAAATCTAAATAAATATTTTTCTTTAAATTTAAAATCACAGTGTGAAAATATTAATGATTTTAAAATTAAAGGATTAATGCTTTTCAAAAAAATGTCTGTAAATTTCAAATAAATTATATATAACCTTATATAAGCTCAGATAACAATTTTTTTTTCTTTCTAGGAAAATGGTGGTAGCAGGAAAGTAGTTTCATTAATGTAAGAAAAAACATAGTAAGAACACCATGGTTTCCTCTTAAGTCATCAGCACAATGGTTTGCATCCATATCTAGGTTGTGGAAAACTTTTACTTTTCTCTAGTGTCTGAAGGGATTTGAAGGAATTTATGCCACTTCTTTGAAGAGTGCTGTGCATCTGCATATCACTCTTTTGAGAAGGGATTCTCTCAATCCCTATTGTTAAAGAGTTTAATTTAGTCTGTAATATTTAAATATTCATGTAGTGAGCAAAAGTGGAGAAACCAAAGACTGTAGTTAGTTTGGGGCAGTTACTTGCTGTCAGAGACTGAAATGTTATGGTCAATGGCTTAAACATTGTTAGGAAGGAGTTTTGCCCATTATGGCAAAACTGTATAAAGAAGCTTCGACCACCAAAGCCCAACACTACCTGAATATGTTTGACTGGAACTTTGGACTGTGAGTTGAGACACCTAAGGGAACTTGAGATAAGATAAAGGTGACACTATTGTCCAATTATCTCAGGTCTAGGGAGAAATAAACAAAGCTGAGGGAGAAGAATGCATTCACATGAAAGCCAAACCCAGTTCTGAAAATCATCTGTGGCTGGGTTGGGGGTGGGGGAGGCCATAGCCCACAGATTCATCTGCTGAGGCTAGGTTTGCACACACTCCTCCCCAACCAAGGAGGAAGGTGGGGAGTTTTGGGGTGTGTGGTGTAACCTCTCATCAGAGGTATAGAACACCCATCCTCCCTCACACAAACTGGCTCAGCTGTAAAGCCCCTCACCCCAAGAAGGCCACATCTATGGGACATTCATGTGAGAGGCAGCTTAGGGGGTGTCATAAACCATCAAAGACCCCCAAAGTGCTCCCCAGACTCATTCCTGAGGTTTTGCGTCACAGCATTGCACATGATGCAAAGTGATGCAACAGATCTGGAGTCTGTTAGACTCTGTCTGCAAGAGACAGTGTCAAACTTCCCCCACATCCCAGGGGAGGTGCCTGGGCATTCGGCATTCCCACCTGGCCCAGGAAGACCAGATGGAGAGGATCAACAGGGCGCCCTTGGGATCCACAGCGTGGTGATATTTTCTACTTAATCTACCACACTTTCTCTCTCTTCTTCTCTCTCTCTCTGATTTCCTGGTACATAACATCCATACTATTGACTTTGGCATATGGTATCATTTGCACCTTAATTCAGGCAAAGGCATCTCTCTAAACATTTTAATAACCAGCTCTTAACACTTGCCCCAGTGAAAAACTCAAATTGAAACCTTCTAAAACCAGTGATGGAAACGTATGATTCCTATAACTAGGTTAACACAAACCCAGTGAAACAGATTTAATTTTTAGTGAAACAGAATATTCAGTTCTTTCCTTTTTTTTCATTTTTTTTTTCAAGAAAAAAAGTTCTGTTAGATACATTAAAAAAGCTGCCTCTGAATATGGACTAGGACTTCTAACATAGGAAGACACAGAAGACAGTCGGTTGCCAGTTTCCTCTTTTCTTTGCTCTTTTTGAGTGAGTAAAAGACATTATATAACTTTCAGCAGTTGAAAAAATTCATTAATTGATTGAAAGAGCTCTCTGCCTGAGATATAGTTCCAAAAACTATTGATTATGATAATTTCATTATAAGAAGATAATTTCATACAAGAATGTTGTCTGTGAATCCCAGTTTAGCATAAAATTTACATTATCTACTAGTTCACAATAAATGAAAAGGAAACAGTCGTTGAAATACACAAACACTTATCCACAAGAGCTTTTCCTTGTTCAGTATCAACAGTGGTATTTCTTAAATGAGATTTAAGATCATCTTAGTGGTTAATAAAAGGTGACTGTAAGAAAAAAAAAGGCAAAATAAGAGATTTTGGTTTTAGTACTGATGGCACATATGGATAGAAGGCAGTAGTGCTAAAACTTTGGGAAGAATAAACATACTGGAAATGAAGTATGCTAATAGCAATATTTTGTTCTGAAGCTCTGACACAGCATTGCATATTTCTTGTTCTTGCTTTGAGAGTGCCTCTGGTGTGCAAGAGAAATCACATTTCATGATATGGGCCCAAAATACATTCCTGGTATATATTCCACAGTACATGCTCCAATTACTCACATTTCTCAGCACAGGAGTGTAACAGAAAAGTGGTGCAGTAATGCAACAGGAATTTTGTTAAACTCATTCAAATATGCATCTGCACTCATTGATGTAAATGAGATGAATAAGCCCAGGCAGAAATAATCAGGCTCAGTGCAATGTTAAATATGAACATTAAAAATTTGTCTTTGTTGACATCCATAATTTTCAAACTAATGATGGTATTTTAATCTTTTCCCCATCCTGATCAGAAATTCTTCATTAAGCTAAAATTCATTGTAAATACATTTAAATTATTTCAAGGCAGAATTTGAAAGTCAAAAGTATACAACAAGCACCTGAAACTTAGGACATTTGAAAATCCCCATCGTTATTTGTTTCAGGTACACTGGTACGGATGGTTAGAAGGAGTCTTATATTTGCAGGCTCTGGTCCTCATAAAACTGAGAAAAATAACATATTGAAATGAGATTTATTTTACAAATCAGTTAAACCAGATAAATCAAGATCAATTAAAACTCTGCCAACATTTGAATACAGATTTGTGATCTCAGATAGAGTTGACACTACTCAAGTGATTTACAAATTCTACAGGTTTTAGGTTCTCCAGAATTCACTCACCCAACAAGACAAGGGTTTTCAACCTCAAGGAATTACCTTAGGTAATACCTTAGGTGGCCGGAGCCATGGGGAAGGTCCTCAAGTGCAGGCCCAATGCTCCAAGGAGGAACTGACTCAACTGATCTTTCTGCAAGACTTCATTTAAACTGATTCAAACCTGATCATTGGTCAAATATGGGCTGGACTATGAGATCTTCAGAGCTCTCTGATGGACTCAGCTGTTCAATGCTAGAAGACCTATCCTCTGTTCTCCAACTAAAAACCCTCTATATCATTAGTAGATAAAAGTGGATATTGCCATTGACATAACATTGATAATGATAGTGAAATAGTGAAAGATATTCTGTCTCTCCTGGGGAAAAGAAAAAAATTAAAAGCAGTAGTGCCTTTGGTAGCCTGAAAATTTCTGATTCACTAGTGTGAGAGACTGGAAAGGTTGGTGACTTGAGACATTTTGAGATGCATGTGTGCTGTAAGGGGCAGGTCAGGCCTTGCCCTTGAGAGGCAGTACCCTGCCCCACAACCTCCACCCCTAGAGCCTGTATCCCAATCCAGCAGAGCTGCCAATCATGGCATACTGGAGGCAGTGCTCCACACTCCCCATACCCAGCTCCTGAGTGGCCAAATGACCAGAAGTCCCACCTGGGAGAAGGGCCCAGGAAGGCCAAGGGGTATTTAAGGCCAAACACAAGAGCATCACTACTTGGACCTCTTGGATTTGTTGCTGTTCCCAATCCTGTAAGATCTTGCTTTTCATTCACTCAGGAAGATGCCTGTCTTTGTAGCTGAGGAAGAGGTTTTAAGAAGACAATGTCCAGCAGATTATCCGCCATTATCCCCACACCCTTTAAAAATCTTTACATTCTGAAATGTCCCATAGTATTTGTACTTAGATGAGTGAATTATATGTGCCCACAGTAAAATATGTATTATTTGTTGATTTATAAATCTATGTCTGGCACCATTTGGTTTCATGTTTAATATTTATCAGTCCCCAGGCATTGGACCAGCTGAATATTTTACCAGTGATTCTAACATTTATATAAAAGAAATAGCTAGAATCAAAGGAAATTATGGGATCCATCTAGGAATAACGTTCAGTAAGTGATAATTACCTATTTATAAATATTTTTGAGAATTTAACAAATCTTGCATATTATTTTTGTATTGCTTTAGGGTTTTTTAGATATGTATATACATATTTAATTCATACATAATCTCATTGTTGCATCAGTGTTGAAGTATAAAATCATCTACATCTATTTAAATCTGGACCATCTATTGTTTAGTCAGAGCAACATGAAGGATTTTTTGTCTGCTTTATGATATATGGCAATTACTGAAATAAATGTGTGACTTGTTTTCTCTATCTCAATAACGAATACGGAGAAGAGAATCAGTTCTATCTCTATCCTTGCACCCTTTCTTGTGTAAGCATAATTTGGCTTTTACCCATGTTTATAATATAGGTTGCAACAAGCAGGACCTTGGCACCAGTTCTTTCTTCTCATAAATGCAGCCTGACTGCACCACAACCTTCAGAAAAAAAAAAAAATAAAATCCATTTCTTAATTAAACTAGCAAATAAACAAATCTTTCTCCTTTTCCTTCCTGACCTTGTAGTCTCTTCAACTGTCACTTCCTTCTCTCAATCAGGGAAGTAGAAAGTACTGTCATATAACTATTTAGGACAGAGAAAGTAACGTAATTAGAGTTTAAGGTCATTCATCAGTGTTGGTTTTGAACTTCACAGGGATTCTGTGTCTCTTTTAAAAGGTTCATGAACTTCTATGTGTTAATCAGTTAATGTGTGGAAGCTTATTAACAGGCATATTTCAGATTTCTATACAAGATGCAGATGGCAGAGCAGATGCTATTGGCAATCCTTGAGATCTGAAAAGTACAAAGGCAGATTAAACAAAAGCAGGAGACAACATATACACAGAAGTTGCAGTCATTTAGTTGTCAGGCCATTTTATCATGAGTCCACATATGTTCTGAAGTACAGGCAATGACCTCAGTCCAGCACAGAACTTAACCATCTGCTTAACTTTTATCATTCTTAGAATTTAAAGGAAACAGAGAAGTGCTTAAGCTTAAACAGAGATTTGAATCTTTTGGACATCTACATGTTCTTTAGGACATCTACATGTTCTTTAATAACAGAGGATAGACATACCATTTTTTTCAGATTTCAGAAAATTATTTGAGTTACCAGCATTCAGTAGAAAAAAAGATATTCAGCAAAATTGTAATTCAGACATGAATTAAGATACCTAAAACTAGTGAGTACTTCTGCAGTGAACGTCTAAAACTTGGCTGTTGTCAGTAGAGACCTGGAGAGTACAGTCAAAAGAGCCAGCAGAACAATTTTGCTCAGTCTATTGTCCATCCTGTGAGAAAGACCTCCAAGTGCTGTTGACTTCACTGCCTAAAACAAGAGTTTTTTTGAAATCTGCCTCACTTACAAACTCTTACACATTCACACATAAATTTAAAGTTCTTCACCTCCAACTGAGTATCATTGTTAAACTCTATTTAGATGAATCCCAGTCTAGATCTCTCTTTATAAATATAAAATTCAGTAATATGCTCTGCCCACAGAAGTTTAAGAATTTACAGTGTCTAAAATTGAAGCTAAGCAAATTCAGCTCAATAATAGGACTTTTAAATTTAAATTATAAGAAAAATTAGCTACCAAACTAACTTGTAGAGAGTTCTAATTGTGCATCAGACAGAATATTAAAAATTAGATGGGTTGTTTCATTAGTTCACATTGTCACTTGAGAATGCTAATCCTAGCTTTTACTGTAGGTCACATTTTGTATCTCTTTTGGCATTTTACTCTACGATATTTGATTTATCATAGGACTCACAGATTCACCTCAGCAAAATTTAGAGTCCAGCACTGTTTTTCAATGCCCAATAACAACCTACTTTGCAAAATGGTGTTGATTGTTTTGTTTTGGTTTTATTTTTTAAAAACATTAAATTTACACTTTAAACTTTAAGATGCTGACTTACTGCCTTATAAAGAACAACCCATGCAAACTACAAATGTCTATTTCAAACAATGCACCAGGTACCCATTCACAGCATTTGCAACAACACGATTTTAATTTTATGCATAGATCAGAGTCATTAGTGCAGTTTTGAGACAAGACTTAATGTCATTAAATGAGCAATCAGTTGTGCAAGCTTCTAGCATGAAGCGAATTATTATATTAATAAATCTAGGCAACAAAAACCAACACTTTCCTTCAATTTTTTTTTGTTTATCTGGGTAGTAGTCTTTTTTTTTCACTTCTGTTTTTTCAGATGTGATTGACGCTCTGAAGAAGGGGAACTGAGAAAGGCTATCAGACTGACTGTCAGTTTTCTCACCTTTAATATTTTGATTCTTTCCCTGATCCCACTGGGGAGAGTGGGTGAGTGGCTGTATGGGACTTAGCTGCTGACTGAGGTTAAATCACAACAGTTGCATACAACACCTTCCCTAGGAACTCAGATACTTTATGAACATAGTGGTATAGGCTTTGTTTATAGTTTAGAGGAGGAGTCACATACCACGAAATTTTAGTTTGCTTTGTATCTCCTTTTTACTCTTGAAGACTCTTAGAGGAAAATATTTTCTAACACTGACTACCTTTTATATTTAATGAGCATAACACTTCCCCTTCTCAAGGTGTCTTGAAAACCAAATGTATGGGTGCTTCTGTAATTTGGGTATGTTCAGTAATTTTTCTAAAACAGGGGCAGGGAGGAAAGGAATTAATGAGACAGAAAAGTTTAAGATATATTAACTTTCAGTAAAAAGTACTCTGTGTTGCCAGTGTTTTGCCTACGCATTACCATTAATCTTTCTGTACTTAACACTGAAAAGTTTATCTGCAATGCAATAAAATTAATTTTAAAATTACTCCTACTCAGGGATGGGAGTGATGTCACTTTTATTGGCAATGAATGTTAGCACAATGAAAATAGGTTGTAAAATCTGCACATTGTTAGAACTTGTATGTTTAGTTTAAAATGTTATCACATTGTTTATCGAAGTACTAAACTTGGTCTTGGACATGGTCTGAATTCTCAAATCTCTTGAAAAAAACTTTATAATCACTTAATGAAATTTTTTCCAAAAGTAGAATTTGGCCAAATGCTGTGTTTATTCTCTTCCCAAAATGGTTATTATTTTTTTATCTATCTGAAATTATAATTTCTACCTCAATGTTACCAATGGGTTGAAGACCATAAAATTAGGGAGGGAATTGTCAGAAAGGATAAATCCCTTTTTTATTAAAAATTCTATTTTAAGTTGCAGCATTTCTAATGACATTATTAGGGAAAGAAAGCCCAGACTCTACAATTAACATGCATACTCCAGGAAGCAGAACAGATTTTCCTGACAGTTATCAAAAGCTTCAAATACAGGCAAGTCTGTGACTACCATCACAGTAACACCTGTGGAATTAAAAAACATGAACATACTTGCCACCGCAGTACTAATAAAAGCTACCAAAACCATTGCATTCTACACTTAGAAACTGATTTTCACACAAATACATGAAATTTCAAGAAAATAAAATATAAAGCTGGCTTAGTTCTCCTAATCTTTGCCATACAGCTTTAGATGTTATGTGAGTTTACCTATGTCTGTTATAGCATTCACTGCACTTTGGTGGATTGAGGGACAATTCTGTTCTGGTTCCTACATTGGGTACATTTTTGCTTACATGAAGATATTTCTAAAATATACTCACAATGCAGTGAGACACCAGATGAAGGACTATATTATGCAACAGTATTTCTGCAGGACAGATTACAATAATGAAAGTAAACAAATAAATTTTTAAAAAGCCTCAATATAACTTCTACTTCCTTTTAAAAACCTATGTTCTGATACAGGACACCAACTCTGAAGAACTGCTTTCTGGAGGGAAAGTTTTGGTATTTAACTCTTCAGGGTTCATACTCTGCTTGTTATTTCTTGTAAACATCTTATTTTTTCCTATGTTGCCACTCTTTATTACTTTCTTCCCATCCTTTCTTTTTTTTTTTTTTTCTTTGATTTTCTTTTTAACTATTATGGTCATGTTTTAAGCCGAGATGATCTGCTCCAACTAAGTAATTTTTTCCTATAGAAAAAGTTGGCTGTATGAAAAAACAACCTAAACCTCTATTACTTTTTCTGTTACTTCCACTTATCTGAGATGAGGAAGAAAAGCTGGAGACAAACTGTTCCATAACATAATCATAAACATATGTTCCAAAAGAAATTAAAAGCAACTTATCCATTCCTTTATGTAACCATTTTCAGTTGGGAAATAAGGTAATAAACCATTCTCAAGTTAAAATGTCAAGCTGTGGTACTATTTGTGTGTGATGATTGAGGCACAAACTACAGTATGTTTGGGAAAAGTCCCAAACAGTAAAATAGTAATGAACTTAAAAATTGATTTCAATATGGGTCCCTGAGGCCAGGATTGACAAATTTCCTGACATGCTACTTTGCTACTCATCCAGTGTGGAAGGGATTTTGAAATTTGATTTCACCCTGCCGTGAAGTGGTAGCTAGAGCATCCACTTTGAATGTTCCAGAACACACAGTAAATTACAGGAGGAAATTGTCTGATGAAATTTACTTATGATTTCAATCTGTTAATTTTCTCTCACGATTCATTTCACATTCTACTTCTGAGACAAAATTACTATGTTCTAACTCAGAGCTGCCCAGACAATTCTGATCTGAGGAATTTTATTTGGATTTTCTAACTGGGAGAACCCCACAGATTAGAAATCACAATATAATGACAAGGGGTCAGGTTTTCTTGGGTTTTGTTTGTTTGTTTTTCCTTTGTCACCCTCATAAACACTGTGGTCACAAACCCTGATCCATCCTGTGCTTTTTCCTGTTCTTATTACAATCTTTGTCAGTGAAATGAAACATCAGAGAATTTTAATACCCAGTATAATCTCTGAAAGACAGTAATATACTGTGTAACTCTGACCTTTTCAGTATTCTGTAATTCGATTGGCAGGAAGCCATTCTAGTTCTCTGTTACAGTTTTGGCAATCTAAATCTCAAAAGAGAGGCTGTATGACTAACCAGTCAAAATGCGAAGTATGTCAGATGCAGTGAGTAAAGTTCAATAATATAATTTACAGATTACATTAGACTGATACCTTGAGGTGGCCACCTAAAACACAGAGGCTAGACAAAATTAAGAGAATAAAAGTAGGTATTTATCTGAAGGGCCTTCAAAGGTACACCCTGGGCAGTCAAAAGCCTACACCCAAGATGGACCCTGGGTCACGGGTTCTTCACACTTTTATAAGTGTGGTCCATTTGCATATCAGGGTTAATTCTCCAATTACAACCTCAGTTATGATGTAATTACCCCAAGTTTGCCACCCCTCTCAAGGCTTTAGTTTACACATTTTGGGGCCTGGTGTCCTTGAAGAGCAAACCTAGAGAGGCTTGTTATGTCTAACCAGCATGAGAGAACAGCAGCTCACAGGCCACCTGAAACTTCAGAGTTACACATGCTAGGCAGTACAGGATTTGAAAAATATAAAATTTAAAACCTAAGGCATCAACACCACTGAGAAATGAGATTCTTGTCACTGGTCAATTATTGTATGATAATAGTGTTGATAAATGGCCAAAAAGAATAAAGAATTTCTAAAAAAATTGGTCAAAAATGCTTTTTTCCGTTTGGATACTGATGAGAAGGATACTAGGATTAAGGAGAGTGGAGAAATGCCCATATGGACAAAAGATATATATAACACAATATAATCCTTAATATTTTATAAATACTTTTCCAAAGATCTCTGACTGTAATTTTGATCCTCTTTGTTCTGGCATAAAAGGAAAATAAGGAAAAAAAAAAAAAGGAAGGAGAAAAAAAGACAAAAGTTGTGTGAAAATTAAATGCAAAAGAAAGAAAAGTAACTATTCTCTTGCTAATGATTATTACAGGAGACAAAGCCGGTAAAGTCTAAAATCTAAAGACTTTGTATTCTCTGACAGCACATCAAAGCTGGTATCCAGAACTTAAAAGACTGAGGTACAGATAGAAAATAAGATGTCTAAAATCTTGGCATCTAAGACTGAACCAGTCACTCCTGGGTCTCTTTCAAATCAGGGTAACACTTGCTTTGGCTCACTCTTAGACAGATCAGATGCATTTCCTTCTAAAGGTGCCTACTTCCATCCACTGTTTACAAAGTGAAGCCCAGTGAGAGGAGCAGCAGCTCAGATACTTAACTTTCAGCAAGGTGATTTGACCTTGTCTTGATGCCAGATGCCCATCCAGCTTCTTTTCTTACAGCACAGGGGGGAAAAAGGAAAGAGCTTGTGGGTCTAGATAAAGAGAAGGAGATCATTTATCAATTACCATCACAGGAAAAACAGACCTGACTTGGGGAAAATTAATTTAATTCATTTTCAATTAAAATAGATTTGGATATTGAAAAATAAAGACAAAAACCAAAATACCTCTGACTCCACTTTTTTTTTTCCAGACGATGCCATTCCTTCATTCCTAACTCATCCATCTCCCCTTACCCTGAGAAGTGCATTGGGGATGGGAAGTAGGAGATTGCGATGAATCCATTAAAACATCCTGATGCTCCTTCCTCCTCAAACTTTTCCCCTTCTCCAACGTGATTCTTTCCCATTGGCCACTTTTAAGCACTGCTCCAGCCTCAGTCCCCTCTGCAGGCTGCAGTCCTCCAGGACCTGATGCAGGGTGTGCTTTCTACCAGCAGCAGTTCCTGTCGGGAGAACCTGTTCCAGGGCTCTTCATGACATACAGATTTTTCCAGAAATAGCCACCCACTTTGGCATGGTTGTCTCTATTGTCTGCAGGGAGACACCTGCTCTACTGTGGTCTCCTCCACAAGCTGCAGGGGAGTCTCTGCTCTGGCACCTGGAGCACCACTGCCTCTCCTTGTACTCCCATCTTGGTGCCTTCAGGGCTGTTTCTCATCCTTTTTCCTCTTCCTCTCACACTGTTGCACAGTTTTGCCCTATATTTTTTGCTGATGTGTTCAGCTTTGTCCTGTGGTGGGTCTGCTGCAGAGATGGCTGGAATTGGCTGGAACCAGATGCATCCAACATGGTCACCTGTAGCTCCACCTCACAGAGTGAGGTGACCCACTGCCAAAATATTAGCATGGACACCCAATGGGAAACAGCATAGATACACTACCTGAGACTCCAGAAAGAAACAACCCCGAACTCTGGATACAGAATTTGTACCACTATCTGTGGTTTAAAGCATAACTTGTGGTTCGTCCATTTACCTGCAGGGTAACTTCAGACTGTGAACATACATATGATACATTATCAAATTAAAATATTGTTTTTCAAATAAGATAAATACCTCCACCTTCCAGCATATGTGATTTAAATGTTATTATCAATATAACTGTTCTTTTCAGCTGTGGAAGAATCACATAATCTTTTATGCAAATATTTGTAGCTACAGTAAAGACAAAGATCCTTCCAAACCTCTTAGATACAGAAAGCTGGAAGGTAGATTTGCTTTGTTCATAAAGAAATGTTAGAGAACAGTAAATATTCCCTTTCTACTTCTCTTTTCCCGTTTCAATTACGTTTGTGCCGTGTTTCACTGAAGAGGGATAGTTCCTGTGTACAGCTACAAGACACTTGCTCCAAATGGCAATGATGAGTAAGAAGCCCAAGGCTCTATCCTTCTGTCTGACAAGCACAGATGCTGTACTTCCTTGAGCAGTATTAATGAGCGTAGCCTCAGTGCCTACATGTCAACATTTTATAGTACTAGAAACCGACACTGGCAATAGTGGAGAAAGTGAAAGCTGCAGGTCCTCTTGCCTTTGTTAAGTGAGCAGACTTATCTCCCTGGTATCAGTGAATCTGCTTGTCAGCCTGGTTAAATGGAGGAAGCATTTAGAGCAACATGCAGGTGGATAGTGGCTGAAAAAATTGAAGTCACTGTCTCAAACCAGAGTTCAAATAAAACACCTGAGAAATTCAGAATAAGTTCATTGGAGCTGTCTGAAGTATGTGGGGGCTCTAGCACTTGTATTTTACCTGTGTAATGGTGTGTGTTTGTATGTGAGAGGATGCCAAAGGCAACAGGGAGTCAGAAGAAACGAAAGATTGATAGGAACCAAAACAGTTAGTGCTTGTACTAACTGAAAAGGCTGGTTAGAAAACTGAGAATGTGCAAATTGATTCCTCTGGCTTGATAAGGCCATTTGACTTGCCTGTGAAAATCAACAGAACTGAACATTAAATAACTAATTATCATTAGCAATTTTTCTTAACAATGGAAACTACTCAGACTACTGGCTACCTGCTCAAGGGAAAAAAATAAAAATAAATTGAACCCACCCAAAAAACTTGAAAAACAAAATGTCAACCAAATCTTTCTGCTATAAGCTATGGAAATATATATATATATGGATATATATATATTTCAAATATATTTTCAAAGAAAATTTGCCTTGGTTATAGTCTGGTAGGGGAAGAGACTGTCTCTAAACAAAAATAGCGCAAAAATCTAAAATATTGTAATTAATCTGACTTTGAAATTAACATTTTAATAAGACTGACATAATCCTGATTTACTTAAATTCCTTTTAACATTTCAGTCAGCTAGAAAACATTTCTTGTTCTTTCTAACATACTAAATCAAAATCACAGATATTTCTGAGGCATTGAGAATTGCCAGAGAGTCTAAAAAAAATCTCCTGTTAAGTCATAACAACACCATACCAGCCATAGTCCTCATACAAAAGAAATCTTCTTCACCTCTTGGATTTATAAGATATTGTTAAATTGTGCATAATGGTATCTGGATGAAAGACCACAGTTCTGTAACTATGTTTCCTTTACTATGTTCTGTGAGAGACAAATGCTTAATGACTTAAACATTTCTAAAATCATTAGACGACTTTTGCCCACTATAACAAACTGCAAAGCAGCTGTTCATTTGTGACCACTGAAGTCCACCCCTCTCCAAATATGCCATCTAACTGGAATTTGGACTATGACAGGAACTTGAGATAAGATAAAGGGGATAATATTATATCCAATCATCCCAGGTCTGGGGAGAAGAATGTATCCACAGGTGATACAGGAAGAGACTGGGACGCTGATGGTTCAAACACTCAGGGAACAATCTGCTGATGTGCAAAGTACCCACCTCAGTCTACAGCTGGTGATGACTGAGATAAGAAAAAGGCAAACCCTTCGAGGCAGGTACCGTCTCTTTGTCCTTACACAGGTGAATCCAGCTGTGATAAGTCCCCTGGTAGGGAAGTACATTCACACACAGGCTGAAGGTCGATACCCCAGAGGGCTGTGAGCCCTTCAGAAGAACCTTGACAGGTTGGAGAGATGAGCAGAGAAGAACTGTCTGAAATTCAACAAAGGCAAATGTAGGGTTCTTTGCGTGGGGAGGAATAACCCTATGGACCAGTACAGGCTGGGGCTGACCTGCTGGGAAGCAGTTCTGTGGAGAAGGACCTGGGGGTCCTGGTGGACAACACACTGTCCATGAGCCAGCAGTGCCCTTGTGGCCATGAGGGTCAATGTTATCCTGGGGTGCATAAGGATGAGCATTGCCAGCAGGTTGAGGGAGGTGGTCCTGCCCCTCTACTCAGCCCTGGCGAGGCACATCTGGAATGCCTGTCCAGTTCTGGTCTCCTCAGTACAAGAGAGATATGGATCTCCTGGAGCAGGTCGAGAGGAGGGTGACAAAGATGATTAAGGGACAGGAGCATCTCTCTTAAAAGAACAGGCTGAGGGAGTTGGGCCTGTTCAGCCTTGAGAAAGAACAACTGAGAGGGGCCTTCATCATCGGCTACAAGTATCTGAAGGGAGGGTGTCAAGAGGATGGATCCAGGCTCTCCTTGGTGGTGCCAAACAATCATACAAGAGGGTATAGGCAGAAACTGATGCACAGGAAGTTCTGACGCACCTGCACATGAGAAAGAGCTTCTTTACTGTGAGCCCTCACACACTCACTGCACACCAGAACAGATTGCCCAGGGAGACTGTAAAGTCTCCTTCTCTGCATATATTCAAAAGCCATCTGGATACAATCCTGAGCAGTGTCCTCTAAGATGACTCTCGGTCAGTGAGGTTGGACTAGATAACCTCCAGTGGTGCCATCCAATCTTACCCATTCTGTGATTCTGCAAGTCAGAAAATCAGGGGGGAAAAATTTCCTTTTTTACTCCCTTAACAAGGGACAAGGTTTTTTAGGCTGAAGCATGGGAAGTGTCATGTTATATGAGGTGTTTGATAGCTGTTAGATAACATCTTGCACTCATCTGTTGTTATTTAATTAAATATTTCAGAGTATTTTCTCTTTTTTTCTTCTATTCCAATTACACAGGACATTTTTATTAGATTATCAGTTAAATAAACTTGTTAACTTTCACCTACAACTGGTATAATTACATTTATGTAGAAGTTCACTACATTTCTTATATGCTGTCTATGCTTCATTTCTGAGAGCAAGAAAACATATTTTATGTCAGTTTCTAGAGGGAAAAAGCCTGAAAGATCACGCTGCTGTAGAATGCAATACAAGAATCTGGAAAAATCTTTTATAATGGAGGTGTGGTGGTATGAATCAAGTCATCATACATCTTCATGTTAGAATATCTGCACTTTTCACTGACACAAAGACCTTTCCATTAGCTGAGGGCCCTTTACCCACCTAATCTATCTGAATTCATTCTTTGATCCTTGAAAAAACTTTGTTTGACTTATTAATGCTATTCAGGCTCTAAAAGAGTATCACAAACAAAGTCTTTTGGAAAAAAATAAAGAACTTATGACACTGAGTCTATGGTCAAAAGTAAAATGACCTATTTTCTTTGATTTTCTACAGATATAATTAAGTCATGAATATATATATTTTTAAGAGAAAGAGCCATTAGCAAAATTCCAAGGATTTAAGAAAATATCCGTAGTACAGCTATAAACTTCTTCTAAGGGGTTCAAATAACCTTTTAAGGCCCGAGTCAAATAGGAAAGGATTTTGTAGGATGAAAAATCCCTTGATATTTGCAAATTCTTAATAAATATCAACAAAAGTCAACCAGCAGTTGATTTGAAAAAGAGAATTCCAAATATTTTTGGGATCTTTTCATACAGTGGTCAGTTACATTATTTTGGAAAATTTATATAATGGACCTCATCTCATTTCTGAGTATTTTAAGTTTATAGGTCTCATGGGTTCATTTAGGAATAAGAAAGCCCATAAAAGTTAGACTTTTATATTGATGCCTCAGGATTTTAGCTTTTATATTTTCCATATATTTGTAATTCTGCAGTTCTTTAGTGTATAACTCTAATCTCCATATAGACTGTTAGCTACTATTCTCCCATTTTGGTCAGATGACAAATTTGGCCATTTTTACTCTCTAGGCCTGAGAATCAAGGACACCTTACTGTCTCAGGCCCTGAGAAATGTAAACAAAAGTGAGTTGGGGGAGCAAACTTGGAGTAAATGACGTCATTACCTGAAGCTGCAATTGGAGGATTAACCCCCGATATGCAAATGAACCAAACTTATAAAAGTATGAAAACCCGTGATCCGGTTGTCCATTTTTGGGTGTAGCCCCTGGGGGGCTTCATCTGTCCTAAATGTACCTGAAGATCCTTCAATAAACATAACTACTTTTTATTTTCTTAATTTTGTCTAGCCTCTGTTTTTAGGTAATCCCTCAAGGCATCAATATGTCTTCTCAAGGGTGTCAGAGCATATAATATTAGTACTGAAATCTAATGTCAACATAAAGGTTAGCCAACCAAGCTACGTCTAAGTGAAGGAACCTGAAAAAAAGTAAAAGAGAGAAACCAAATTTAAAAAACAGGCCAACAAGAGCACATTTGAACAATTTGCACCTGTGAGGGAGTGCCTCTTTTTAAGACACTCTGACAAATACAGAAAATATTTTAGGAAATTAGGCTTTTACCTGTAATCAAAGAGCTCAGCATGGTGCAAGGCTGATGGATCAAAATCTTTTGGAGACCTGAATTATCTTATGATTTCTCAAGGAACTTTGTTCTCTCTTTCCATGCTTTTCTTTGTCCACAACATTTCTGCTTAGGCATTTTTCAATACAAGTTACAACTCAACTATATGGAGAAATCATTGTAATTAAAAAATAAGTAAGGCACCAAACAAGACTAAGCATGAAACATTATGGATGTTCTCTGTGATTGTTATCTTCCACAAAAATTGTGTTGGACTTGGAGGTCCTGTCAAATGGAATGAAAAAATTGTAAGAGTATGTAAAGAGTATACATACTCTTTACAATTGTCAGGCTAACATATCCAGTTTTAAAATATGTGGCTTGTTTTATACTGTTTTCCATGCATTTTTATAACATTAAAATACTTTTAATTGTATAATCAGATGGGAGACAGAAAAGAATACTTAAAAAACAAAAAAATAGAAAGAGAGAGAGGTTTAAAAAAGGACAAAAAAGCAGGATATAAAACATTAAGGGTAAGAAAATCAGAAAGAGCAATGATTAACACTTTTTGGGACTGATTTTCATTTTCCTGAAGTCAGTCATAAACATGAGAATAACAGGAATCAGGTCAGACCCTTAATCAGGTAATTGACTGGTTCTAAGTTCACTGGGATTTTTTACTTCTCTTTAGGCACTAACAGGCTGCCAGTCTTGGGCTGTAGAATTGCTGTAACTCTGCATGTTTCAAAAAATCCTGTAAAACTATTTACTATCCTCTGAGGATTTGACCTATTGTTTAGAAATCCCATAGTTACAGAATTAAAGATGATGAAAAAAACAAACAGAAAAACCTGAATGCCTCTGAGTTTCCACTATGTCAGTGAACTGTGTCTTTGAAAATCCCAGGCAGGGTGAGACAAACAAGCTTAGTGAGGGATCCCAGTGGAGCACTCTCCCTAGCAACAAGAGTCATGTAAAATGAGTTTCTGCATCCTCTTCTTGTTCATGTAGCTATCCCTGGCTCAGAAACATTCAAAAGCTACACTCAGAGTAATTTTTGAGTCAATTGGTATCGGTAAAGATATAAATGAGGAAAAAAGAATTATACAATACTGGGTTTTCTGCTAAAGCATACTCTAAAAAAGGAGTTTGTATTACTCTGCATATAGGAATTTTCTCAATTTTTAATATTTCCATCATAGTAATTTAGATTTTTATATTCTGGTACAAGTATTAAAGATTAGAAAATGTAATATAAAGATTAGAAGATGTATTTTGGTATGCTTACTTAGGGGTGGTTTTCAGGTCAAATTTCTGACTAGTTCAAGTCCTACTCATGCTTCTTACACACAGGGTTGGTTTTTTTTTTTGCATTATAATAACTTCCTATGGCATTTGATTCTTTCATTTTATCCAGCCCTAAGAGATAAATAAATGCCCTTTCTGTTGTACCCAATTCAGGTTATTCTGAAATTCTTAAATCTTGGAATCAGTGTATGTATGGCAAGGAGAGGTGGTTGCATCCAAAGTGGATGAATGTGATTAATGGCAACAGCTGAAGGGAAAAATATCAGCAATGGAAAAAGTATGAAAATTAATCAATCCTGGACTAAAAGCTCCAGAATGCAGTAACTTGGAATTCACTTTCAGTAAAGGCTATTTTTCTTATTCAATTTCTTGATCTATTTGTTATCCAAAACATGCAGGAATAAATTCTACAAAATTACAGTGCACCATGTGAAAGAAACTATTATTTTTTTAAAAAAAGCTAATATTAGGTTAAAAAAAGCTAATATTAGGTAATTCAATTCAGTTCTTTATTTTTTTATAAGAAAAAAAGAGATAATTCCCTAGTTGCATCTCTATGTCATTCATGATTTTATATGGAGCACATTTTTGCAAGTTTAAATCTTATTTGGTCTTCTATGCTTCTGATCTCTTGCAGCCTGCCCTAGAACATTTTCTACTTCCACTATTGCTTCATCTTCTTGAGGAAGTTCGATCAATAATGTTCAAGGAACACTATGGATTCATGTATTGGCCTAATTACATTTTCTGTTTTGTTTTCACTCCCCTTCCTAGTATTTCCTAGCTTACCCTTTTTTTCACATATTGACAGACTTTATCCCCTCTTTGACAGAGCCATGTCATTTCTGCTACATGCCAGAAAGCATGTCCTAACACTCAAGTCCCAGTAACAGCTGCTGTACACGCTTGGGTGCACTTGGCCGTGGAGGATTCATGATGCTTTTTAATGACCTGGGATCTGCCTGCACAAATATCCTGTGCCCAGAGCTGAGAAAAATAGAATTATTCCATTTTGAAAAATGGAACCAGGAGCTACTTTCCTGAATGTTATCTGTACTTGTTTCTATCTAGAAAATGCTATCATATTTATTTTTCTAAATGCTGCTCCTCAAAGTTCTTGAAAACCAGCCCATTCTCATTACATTGTGGGCTACGGTACTGAATTATAGTACTTCAGGATCAGTGACCCACATATGCATTTCATTACTTCATTAAATATTGGTTCCTGATTTCCAGCTATTTCTGTACTTTACTCTTTTTCTGCTGCGTGAATATTCTCAGGCTTTTGATAGATTTTTGTAAAGCCAATTGCTGGCCTCCTCTTTTCTCCTATGGCCTGGACATATTTCTAATGGCCATCAGTATTTTAAGGGAGTTTTTCAGAATCAAATAGCTGAAGAAGGCAGCACTAGGTCTTTCCAGATTCAGTTTGACCTAAAATGCTTTCTGAAAAGTTGCTTAATGCAGTTATATCCCCATACCATTGTTAAGGCTTGCCTCTTTAACTTTTTTTAATAAGAATAGCATCTGTTATAATTATCTGTTATAATCCTTGTACTTCTCTTCAAAGCCTAGTTTACTTTATGTCAGTATTGACTTGCAGGCTCTGTTCATACCCAAAGCCCTTTGTACCCAACAATACTTGTCAAGAGGCATGTGAAACACTGCCAAGCTGTTCCAATGACACTGGTACTTTGCATGTAGAAATACACACAGTCAGCAGTTTAATCTGGTAAATCATCTAGAGTGTCTTCAATAGCTGGCAAAGATTAGTCATTCTTTTTCCTTGCTTTGTTGGGAGGTCTTGTACAAATTAATCTGAACATTTTCTCACGGTACTGAATTTATATTTTTATCTATGCCAGTTGGGGTTGGGATATTGAAGCTGGGATATTGAAGAGGTTTTGTGGGGTTTTATTTGTTTGGTTGGTTTTTTAGAGGTTTTTCAGTTCATCCTTTTGCATGACAAAATCTTAATATTGCATATACCATTATATGTGCTGATACTTTCTTTTTTGCTATAATTTTATCTACAATCCCTAATGAGTGTTTTCCTTCCTTCCCCATTCTGAGAATAGCTTCAAATTATCTTCTGGTCATATCCATGTATGGCATTGCTTTGTTGCCCAGCAACTATATCTCAGAGTACAAGGTTCTTATGTGTGCTTCTTAATAGACATTTTACATTTGCAAGATTTCTCCTCACTATTAGAGTCATTATGAGATATCAGAAACATTTTTCCACCATTTGTTTCAAACTAATACTGCTAGTTTTCAACATTGATTGGATTAGAGGTCTAACTGAATTATCCACCAATACAACAGCCTAGCTACAGAGGTAGCATTTGAGTGGGTTTTGCAATATGTGTTCACTAAGGATCTCAGGATAGGCTCTTTATAGGCTATACTCTCTTCTCCAACAAAGCTCTGAAACTATTCAGCCAACACCTGGACTTCAGATGACTAAGTGGCAGTGGACACAGATGAGACTCAGGTCACTAAATACCTTCTTTGCCTAAGTCTTCATCACTGGGGGCTCTAAGGCCCCTGTGATCAGTGAAAAGGTTCAAGGTTGAGAGCTCCCAGCTGTGAATAAGAGCTGAGTCAGGGATTACTTGAGAGGGTTGAACCTCTACACGTATGTGGAAATAAAAGGCTATATCCGGTGGTGCTGGGAGATCTGGCTGCTCTCATCTTTAACAGGTCATGAAGAGAGAGGGAGTATTCCCAATAACAGGAGAAATGCACATATTGTACCTATCTTCCAAAAAGTCCGAAAGAACAGTCTGGGGAATTACAGATCAGTCATAATTTGCTCCCTGTGAAAATCATAGAACAAGGCATGTTGGAACTGCTTTTCCTCAGACTGTTTTATGTATTTTTACACTGGATGAGAGAGCTTACTGTCTTTGTCATTTCTCTGGTTTTCTTTTGCCTAAAGCTGCACAGAATGCTGCAGTAGTATCAATTGTTTGAGTTAAATAAACAATTTTTAATGAATTAAAATAATTTAAAATTATTTTTATACGAATATATTTTAATATAAAAATTATAAAAATATATACAATTCTGCTGTCTTTATAAGTTGAATGACTTTCTATGTGACCCCTTCATACAGTCTCTACAGACTATTCTACTTCAGTTACTGCCCATAATCACACCTTTAGGTTTAGTTCACAGCTGTATCTCTATGTTCCATTAGCAGGTGTTCCTTTTTTCCCACTACCTTCTAAAATTATTATTTTCCTTTCTGTGGACATCCTGGTAGTCCCAGTGCTGTCACTACTTCACTGCTTCTCATTATTCATGAGAGATTCCATGATACATCTACAAGACATAAGTTAGCTCCAAATATTCAGTTATGCCTACATGGAGTAACATAGCAGCTGTGGAAGAACTATTTCAGATTATCACTTATCCCCAGCCTGGTTTCTCAGCAAGATTATTGATTACTCAGTTGATGTAAAGCACTGCACTAACTCAGCCATAACATACATAGTTATGGGACTAGCTCATATATAACTAATTTAAATGTACCTGAATAGTTGCTATGTTACTTGGAGCAAATATTGCCTACATATCTAAAACTAAACAGGTTTTATATAAAAACAAACAAAACAAAACAAAAAACTTAAGGAGTGTGTAAACCATGCAAATAACATCAAAACCGCAGTAGATAGTATAGATAGTTTTAGAAAAGTAAAGCAAGAAATAAAATAACCACACACTGTCATTTGTAAAGAAATATCAGCATTTCACTTGGTGCCTGTAAAAATGACTCTATTTGTCTTTCATTAGTAGTATGGTTGGAATTTTTAAAAGTAATATTCTTTAAATCACATGAATTAAGATATATTAAAATCACTATTCAATGAGAGAAGCATTTAAAAATATACTCCATTCTGTTCCCTATTCTATACCTTCATTCCTGTGTTAGACCCATTTTACTGTTTTCCAGTGAATTCACAAATATTGAAACATAAGTAGAGTCACGTATTAAAAAATATAGAAATTTCTGTATAGAGTAGCTCAAAATATCTAGCTCACAGTATGGGGTGTCTATTTTTTGTTTCTTCATTACTACCAACACTTTTTCCCCATGGAACTGTATAAGTAAAATGTAACAGAATAGCAAGAGAGTTTCCAAAATGTACAGTAATTAATTAAAAGCAGGCAAGTCCTGCAGCATTTAGGCCGGGAATCAAGATGATTCCATGTTCCAGTTTCAGCTATGGCAGTCACTGACTTTGGACAACTTTGCTGACTTTTTCTCCTTGTTCCTTATTCAGCTCAGCTGCACAGCTGAGTAAAAAGCAAGTCACAGTGACAGCTGCTGTGCCTAACCCATACTGTCTGGGGAAATAAATTGAAAAGGAATAGGGAGGGAAGAGAACACACAAAGCCACCTACCATCTCAAACCAGATAATTGCAGAGACCAAAAAAGTGTCTAAATAATGTGCACAATCTGAAAGTCCTTACTGAGCATCACCAAGATCCTTCTTGTTGAAGAGGCTTTTAACCTCATAAAAAGATACTCTTGCTGACATTTTATTGTGAGGTGACAAAGCACTGTTTAATACCTGGCACTTGTATTCTACCTTCTGTAAACCCTGGTTTCTGCTTATGATAATAAACATGTTTTATTTAAAATTTTATCAGGGCAACACTAAACACAGCTAGTGCTTGACAGCCTATGTGTAGTCGATGAACTATGAGCAGTAAAAGTTTGTAACAATGTAAAACCTTGCTAAATTCCCACTGTCTCTCTAATCAGAATTGATTCAAACACTGTAAGTGAGAGCAATTTCAGTGCTCCATCACTGAGCAATGTCAGGATTGAGACATACGGGTACAGCAGTGTGGAAAGCACAGTAGTGCTGATATCCCTTTTGCAGCAGACACCATTTCAGCTTCGGTAACATATTCATCATCAGATTGGCCTCACGAACAGTGGCAGCTTGTGTGTTTACCAGTGGGTTAATACCACCTATTTTGGGTTTTGTGCAGAATGAGAAGGAAGTGCAGCCTGCAGTCTGAAACTTTAGGTATACATATGATTTCAAGCAAATAAATAAATTTAGTTAGATGCCTAAAATTTGGTATCTGAATTACTAGTTAATAAATGACTACTCAGTGTGATGTTTTTCTCCAAGAGAAGGTAAAACCCCCAAATCTGTTACACCAAGCAAGAAAGCTTTGTTTTGTTCTGTTTTACTTGGTACAGTTTATTTCTCAGTCCATGGTGCAGAGAGAACAAGCATACGGCGCCCATGAATGAAGTAGGCAGTTTCTCTCATAGTGTGCCCTGCAAATGTTCACAGATTTCACGCTCCTCTTAGTCTTTAGCTTAGTCCTCAATGACAGGTCACAACCATAAGGACATCTGTACTTCAGCTTGGTCCCTAGATCAACTCTCAATTTTTTTCTTTTTTTCACTGCCATACATGCTATCAGTGCCATTCTGGCATTATGCCCAACTACACAATGTTTGTTTACAAAGTAGACTTTGGAGTAACCAAAGGTAAGTAGCACACTTGCCCTTTATCACAACCTGCTTTATAGCACTATATGTAGTTGTGAGCAGTTTATTGCAGAATTATTAATCCTACTTAAGACAGCAGAAGACAACATACTGCTGTGAGGCATCTTGCCAGAGACTGGTGATTTAAATGCTGTGATGTCAACACATTTTAAAGTTCACAGTTTAAGTGTCATTGTTATCTAACCTTTATTTATATCTTATGAGTGGCAAACACCAAGGTACAGAACAAAACTCTGCATGATACAGATACTGCCGAAAATATAACACAGCCCAAATATTGTCATTTCTGAATGAACTATAAACCTGATTTATTAAATGTACTCTATCAAGGCTACACCAGGAACAGAGTGGTTACAGAACCTCTTACATTGTAAGAATGTATAATTATGATTCCTCCTTAAGAAGAAAGAGGATTTTTTTATAACATACTTAGTATTTTTCAACATGCTGGGCTGTGTAAAACTGATAATGAGTTGAAAATTAAGACTGTCAGCAGTACATTTCACAAAAGAGCACATAAGCCAGTCAAATCCAGAAGCTGTAATGAACATTTTGTTTGGGTTCTGGGAGGGAGATGGGCTGAGCTGAGCAATTTGGTTTTGGGGTTTTGTTCCCTTGTTTGGGAGGAGGACCAAAAAGGAGAAGCTCATGGGGAAAGGATATTGACCACCTTGTTACAGCTTTACAAAACAACACTTGAATTTCTATGACAGAAAAAAAAATTGTTTTGTCATTATCTTGCAATTTAAACTACTATAATAAACATCAATATTCAATAAACAATACTCTTACGATATATTCAATATTCAATAATATTCAATAATAATCAATATGCTTTAGCCCTCCATCAGCTCAAATTCCCAATGGACTCAATGGTAATTTTGCATTTGTGAGGACAGATTATGGTGTATGCCTCTCTGAAGGAAGCCAACACAAACTTTATGCAGCACTAAAATCTATCATATGTGTTATTTTGAAGGCTTATATCTGATTTAGATGATATGATTATTTTTTTTAATCTCAACCTGAAACCTGCAAGTTTTTCTCAGAAATTATACTTACCACTCTCACTATAGTAATCATCACCTTTTCATAGGTTTTTTAGTATTGTGGTATGGCACCACATATGCCTCCGTTACTGTGATAGCAGTCTCACTTGACATAACCTGATAATTTAACATGAAATCACTTGGGCTATGTTAATGTAAAACAGGTACGAGAACACTCATTTTGATAGGATAATTATATTAATGAACAGTGAAAGATTTCACCCATTCATTAGTTAGCAATAATAAAAAGGAAGTCAGTTTTACAGAGATAACTGCAACAAAATAAATGTTCTTGGCATTAAGCACAGATATCCAACTACGTTTTAAGAAAAAAAATCATAAATGTTTTCTAGATCCATCTGCAAATGTAAATTATGTTAACACTCATTTTAATGATTTTCAATTTTTAGCTACTCAAATATTTATCAAATCTTTTATTTAATAATTGGGAGCATGTTTTACTGAGGTCATATTCTGTATTCCTTATTCACAGTTACTGGATAAATTCTCTATGCACATTTTACTTGCATTGAGCTGGACATCTTGAGGAGTAAGATGCTATTCGATGACATGAATAAGATGTTAGAACATGTCTGCAAATGCTCAGGTAAATTAGCATTTGGTCACAGTTTAGCAGAAAATATTTTCAGAGGAATGACAAATAATCATGCAGCTTTCATTTTATACTTTTATTTGTCTCAGATGCAGAGCATTATTCTGAGTGAGGTTGGGGGAATACTAAGCAAAGACAACTAAGTACCAGAGGCAAAGAAAAAAAATCACTCCTCTACAAAGGATAAGAGTATTAGGCCTGGACTTTTGATTCAACCCGTAAGTGATTAATACATATTATCAGGGAGATAGGTAGAAACAATATGGTAACATGAAAAAGAAATCTGAACTGATCTGAACTGGACAGATGAGTACTCTAAAAGCTTTTGATAGTAGTTGCATGTGAAGATTTTTTATTTTCAAAGATATGGGAAGAATCATGCAGATTGCTGTGTAAGGGGGACAATTAAATAAGAATGTACAAAGAACATTGTGAAAACAATGAAAGATTTGGGAAATCAATCAATATGGGACAGTCACTATAAAGAGAAATACATGGAAAAAGATTGTCAACAAGAAAAGGTTTACACCAAAAAGGCAAAGTAGGTAGCAAGATCTTAACTCATGTACCACCTTATTATCAGGATATTCATATTTTGGGGGAAAAAAAGCAAAATTAAGTGAACAATTTATCTGCATGAGCATCTGAAAGAAAAAAATGCTTACTCTTACCTACTTTTTAATTCTAAATGCCCAAACAAGAAAGACCTCCAACTTGAATATATAAAAGAAGTACGAGTGGGATTCAATACATTATGTTCACAGAATCATCATCTTCCATCTCATAATAACTTTTTTCACCTGTTCTTATTTAGTGCTTCAGCTGCTGTCATATATGTCGTAATCATAGTGTGAGAGATACTCATATGTAGCAGCCAGCAATAAATTAAGTTTGTTAAAATACACAGGGCAGTTTCTTTTATATCAGTGGGCATGTTTGTAGAAATGAAAAATAAAAAGTTATATTAGAAATAAAGATATTAGAATAAAGAAATAATCAGCAGAACAAGAGAAGCAAACAATGTTTGCCCAGAAGTCTAATACTTTCAAAATTAAAGACTGAAATGGATAGAAGTGGTAGTTGAATGTTAGATACTCATAAGGTTCATATTTCTTCAGTGAAAATATTATTTCCCAGTCCCTTACAGCTCTAGCACTGTACAGCTGAGAATGATGTTCATATTTTGGTTTTTGGTTCACTATAACTTTGTTAATCTATGAACACTTGGGTTTGTCTTCAACTTAACATCTACAACAAGATGTGAAATGAAACACTGAACTGATGACTAGATAAACACATATGACAAAGGATATGGTTGGTGTAATATTAGTGTATCACACCAAAATTATTACTCCACAGAAATATTAGACCCACTGCATTCAATAACCAAAATAATTTATGAAGCAACTTTCTGTTGCTCAATCAACCAGAAGAGCATATTTATATTTTTCTTATTTAACACATTCTTAAATTAGCATTGTAAAAGTGTAAAGAACTCATAGAATGGAAATATTGACAAAAAATGTTACCAGCTTTCAAATGTAGCATGTAGAAATAAGCCTTATATTGGTGTTTACAAACAATTTCATACAATTATTCTGAGCCAATCACCACAAAAGAGTTCACAGCTGCACAGAGATCACAATTTTTACCTTGAACCTTGCCTCCACAGCTCAAAGCTGTGAGCACTTTGTATGGCTGTCTTTCTGAAGTCAAATGGAATTTGGCAACCTGGTATATTTCCAGCTTTTATTTCGATGTACTAAAGATGAGTTCTTTTGAGACTTTGCTTCTGAGTCCCTTAAGTATGCATTAACAGCATACCATGATTTAGAGGAGCTACAAATTATGAAATAAAGCTGCTTATGACATCAGTGTAAGTCAGCCTGTGAGCGCGAAAGATATTGGAACTTATAGTCTTTGAATCCTTTTTCAATTTAGTAGTTTATTTATGTATTTCCGTGCATATCTATTTTTATAACCTTGGATGAATAAATACATGTGCATACTAGTATGTCTGAAGCTTATTTGAAGCATTTTGAAGCTTATTATTAATGGGATTTGTAGACAAGCATCTCTGTCACTTGCTGTTAAAGGAGAGATTGCTCAAACTATATATCTTCCAAGGAGAGGATCCACATATAAATCCTTCCTTTTACTCATGTACAGATGTTAATAGTGGAAGAGATTTAGAGATGCATCTCATCACTATTAATATTCTCTGTTATAGTATAAAATTATAAATAGTTCTATTTATGTTATACAGATAAGGGGTTGTTTTTGTGTAAACCAAGACAGCCATTGACTCAAATTTCAAACCACTTACATTGAAGAAGATAGCTTTCTCTTCAGACAGTCTTGTGGCAAAACCTACAGAATTTAAGTTACAGTTGTGGAATAAAAGGTTTTTGGGATGCCTGTGTATGCATCCACTGCACTTGGTTATTTATTTCCTAGGATGAACTAGGAGTTTCCCACTTTGTCTGCAAAGAAGAGCCAACAAACCGGCCTGAGACAAAGGACTCATCTGCAACAACCTGAGATCCAGGCAGTCATAAAGACTCCCCCAGCAGCTTGTGCTGCATCTGCACAGACTGAAAGACATTGTTTCTGTGGTTGATTAACCCTCTGGATGGAGAATGTGGCCAGAGACAGTCATGGGCCATTCCTGATATAAAACTGTTGGAAGTTGCATATAAAAATGGTTCTTGTAAATAGCCAGTAGAAACTGTGCTTGCAGATACAAAATGTTCACATAAGACAATCCTCTTCACATAGATGAGATAGTTCAGAGATGTTTTGCACAAAGTTTAATACAAATAATAGAAATTAATCATGCTGAGGGGGTTGTGTGGGACCACGGCCCAGATGGACATGAGAACAGAGCAGATCAGCGGTTTGAGGAGCCCCGTTCAATCCAGCTGGATGTCATTGCAACAAAGACTCCCATCACCCTCTGGACTGTGACCAACCATCCTGTCACAGAAATTCAATTCCCATTATAGTATTCAAAGGATCCCAATAAATTAGCTTTTGTTTGTTTGTTGTTTTGGTGTGTTTTTTTTGTTTAATAGGCATTCTGACCATGAGTGAAACAGTGTTCAAGTCTGTGAAAAACATAAAAAGGAGAACACTGATGCAATACACATGCAAACAACATGGACATGGAAATTCTTGTACAACCTTTTCTTATGCTGATACATTTTCTGCTTCACTTCCTACCTGTGCTCAGAGCAGTAACTAGTGTTAAACGGCAAATAGTGAACAGCAGATAAAAAAACAGGCATGAAATTAGCATCAACTCTCCTTAAAGTAGAAGGTTTCACATCATCTTTAGAAAAAAGAACTGTACTTCTCTTTTATTCCTTTTATGAGGAAAAAGTAATGATCAACTGTGCATCTGAATTAGTAGATTTTTTGCAGTGAACTTTATACAAATAGCTAGTGCTATCACAGGTCTTTGTGATGATTCCTTTAGAAATATAATACAGATGAAAAAATTCAGCAGATGAAGTGAAGTGAAGGTGAAGTAATTGTCAGAGTCTTCTCTAGGAGCTATTTCAAACTCAAGATCAGTAAAATAACAAGCAGTAGTCCAGGAAAATTATATCTACATTTCTGGAATAAGTTATGATCATTATTCAATATCTAGTCACACTTCAAGGTAAAGTTGAAAAATCATAACACAGTATTGTGCAGGAATAATATCTATCAGTCTATCAGAAACAGTATAATAAGATCACTATATCACATAATTACCCACTTGTAAATTCATTGCATCTATTTCTTATCTTGTTTTTCCTTTGAAAAGCCATAATGAATCAAAAGTAATGCTTGAGAATCCATATTTTTAATTTAATATTGTACAATATATTCTATTTTCTTCCACTGAGAAAATCCCAGTAAAACTAATGGATTTGAATGGATCCAGTAATTTCATATCATAGCCTTATCTATCATAAGTTATATTTTTAGATATGCAGACCAAGAGCTGTAAAATTTCTCTTTTCTCGTAGGAAATTTTCCATCTGAAGAACAATCCAAAATAAAGCTTGGAGTATTTTACTCTTGTGAGATGCCTGGAATTTTTTGTTCCTGGTGCAGCATATCTTACAGCTGTCAAGACTTTTATCCTAAAATTTCTGTGTTGCATTTAAAAGCACTTTCCATTTTGTGAGTGCAAATGTAGGCAAAGAGGACCCAAAGCTCTTGTGTTTTTATAGGTTTTATCTTTATATCAAGAAGAGAGAGGAAGAATGAAATTTATAAAGAATCAGACTGAATTACTGATTTAAAAAATAAGACGTGGGGAGTGAGGGTGTTCCAGTTCAATATACTGATCATAAAATGAATGTGAGCACTTCAGGGATGAAATATGCTTGAACATACAGAGAAGTGACAAATAGAAACTTACAATCACATTCAGAATTAAATTAGTAATTCTCACCTGAAGTCCTCATCCACTATTTTGCCTTCTAAGCACCTATAAAAGGTACAGTATGCTAGTCAAAGGTTCCACATATACCCAATTTGTTGTCCAGCTCCAGCTGGTACCTGGGGGGTTATCTACATGACATCTTGGTATGCAACACCTTGGTGTATTTTTCTATTACTCCATCAACATGATATCTTTTAAATTTTGCTTTTTCTATATGTCTGTCTCCTCACTAAATTGATTTATTTTATTGATTGGGTGTAAGCAATTGGCACAATTTGTGGATTATATAATTTCTTTGCCATATTCTGTCATTTAGCCTGGTTATTCTCTATTTACATTTTTTTATTAAACATTTCATGTATACTAGTGTCAGTGTGTTCCTTTCTTTCAGAATCTTATTTCCTTGTCAAGAAGGTCTTTACTTGGACTTCTATTTTATAAAGTATACAGGCAAATCCTTCTTTGTAATTCAGACTTGCAGACCTGGATCATTTTGTTTGCCCCCTTTCAATCTCAACAATGTATTCCTTATATTGAGAAGAATAAAATTGAATGTGATATAAAAAAAAATCAATTCAATTTTTAAACCATTATCTGGGGAGCAACATAAACTGCATTATTAGCAGTGTATTTTTTCTTTGAAATCAGAATCTGTTGTGAGATGAATTTAGGTCTCCCTGACTGCAATAAAAGTAAATGGAATATAATGGGCCAAAGTGTTATACAGTACAAGCCTTTTCAAGCTAAATTTTGTCTCACTGTCAAGTGTGCCTGATATGTTACCACAGACATTAGTACATCTAAATTTATAGTAAATGCAAACTCTAATGGGAGATAGGGTGCCAAATCAAAAGAATCTGTGCAAAACTGATGTAATTCATTTTCAGTTATCTATTGTAGTCACCAGCTGGAGCTTTGTGTCATCATTAATATCAGGTTTTAAATGTATCACATATATACAAGGTGTTTCACAGAACAAATTAAGTTAGGAAAGTCTAAATTTTATGATTATTCTGTGGCTTCAATTGTATAGATCCTTGGAGCTGAAATTTATGTTGTGCATTAGAGTAGTGAAGTAACATTCAGAATTTTAGAGAAGGATGCAATGTAAAAGAGAATAAAAAAGGATGATGAAGGAAATTACAATGAGCATCCTACCACTGTTCTTATTTAATTTTTGTATTGAAGTCTTACTGTTTCACTAAAATAGCAGAATTTAAGTTGATGATTAATTAATCCAATGAGAAAACAATATAAAGATTGGATCACTTCCTCTCTACCCTTCTCTACTTGCTGAACAAATTGATGGCTGCATTCCAACACGGTGATGTAATTCATTTGTATCTTAAAATGAAATCTTCGATATGACCCACACTGTTGGGTTTTTTTCATCTGAGACAGCAGTACCATTAGATGGCACTCTGGGTAAAGTTGAAAAATTACTTTGTAAGGCTGTTGCAACTCAAGTGTTTAATAAAAGCACAATGAAAGAGAAAATAGCAAAATTTTAATCAAATGAGAATATATTCATATTCATTATACTTTCAATAGTCTATGTTGAATGTCAAAGAATTATTTGGATATTATATTTGAAAACAACATTTTTAGCACCTTTTTTTTCTTTTACATGAGAGGTAGTGAATGCTTCCTGTAAGGAAGATATACTAAGTTGTTCTTTTTTAATCTTATTTTCAGATTTCCAGAGGAGATCTTAAAGGCAAAGGAAAGAATGTCAATATCTAATTATGTAAGACAAGTATCTCACAACATTAACATTTCACAGTATTATCACAGGGATCACAGGAAAAAGTAAGTTACCTCTCAGATATGTGTGATTATCTCATGCATATTTTATCTGAAAGTGAAAGCCTGAATTTTTTTACTAAGTTTGGCTTTCCCTCACTTTGTATGTATAAGTATTAGAGTACAATAAAAACATGGTTTTTAAGGATGTTCCAAGATGCTTTTTTTTTTCTTGACAAAAGTCTCCATGTGAAAAAGAAGAAACTCAAAGCAGTCAATTATTTAAGGGAAAAATTCCTCTCCTAGAACATCTAGACTAGTCTATCTTTTCATCTGTGTCTATCTGTACAGACATCCTACATCCTGGTAGAAACAAACCAAATAGAATATTTAAGTGATGATACACTAAATAAATATTTAAAATATTGTCCTTTAACTCCAAAATTGCCATTACTTAAATTCAAGCAACCATGATTCCAGTAGAATCCTGTGCAGTTCCAAAAGTACACTGATGCAGAGCTGGGTGAAGGCCTTAGTAATTAAACTGTTACCTGGCTTGTTTGCTATGAAAAGTTGGATTGCCAGAGTTAGAAAACCTTACACTTCAGAGGTTCAATTCTACTTTCAAGCTGTTCTTAATAACTTGTTTTCAACCAGTATTCAAAAATGATTCACCAGATGTAGATTTAATCTCTAGACACCTCTATCCCAAATAAAGCATCACATGTATTTCAAGCAAGTGCCATGAATTCCAAACTAGACTTTTTATCCTGAACACCAGCTAATATGTGTTAGTCTGCTCTATTTTGTGAAGAAGAGCACATGAAAGTTAAAGAGCTGGAAATGTCCTCCATATGCTTTTGGGGAGCAAAACATCCTCTGTAGTCTTCTTGTGCTTTAGCCATGTGAAGCTAAGTTACTAGAAAATCACATTCTGGAGGCTCTCCAACTTTTTAAGGTCAAGTTGTCAAATAATTTATGCCATGGGGACTTCTGGGTGCTTAGAAGTTCCTTAGGAAATTTTGAATAATTTATGATGGGCGAGTGATACTGTCTCCTTAACGTAAGATAAGGAAAAATTTAGGATGTATTAGTATCCACTAATAGCATGTATTTAGTAGTAGTATCCACTCACAATAGGACATGTAACAACATCATGTAATAGGAAGATTGACTGATATTTCAAAATTAATCCCTGTGTTTTATACCTTCTTTCTATCCCCAGTTTTGGTGAACATTAATTTCTTCTCATTCCCATCCAGTAGATTATTTCCACAAGAAGTCCCATTCTCCAGCAATGATGGTCTTACTTGATATTCAGACCCGGCTGTGAAGCTGCCTTTCTTTCTGTGTGCAGCCTTCAAAAATTAAGTTCCACTCTGTTACTTCTACAGGGAGAAATTTCACAATTCTGACACCACTAGGGCACTGTAGGCTAGATCTAAGTCTTCAGTCATTCCCAGATGATCCAACTGAGCTCTGTTAGTGCTGTTATTCACTTTGCAAGTCTGTATTAAGAAAGTATAGAAATTAAACTAAAAAAAAGGAAAGAATATTTCAAGAAGAAATCTTTTAAAATTGGAGATTTTTCATTCACTGCACAGGATTGTTTCCTAGACTTTGGTGATAATCTAGTAAAATATAACTTCTCAGAGACTTATTCTTTCTTATTCCTTTGCAATAGTCCCTTTGACGTCTTTTCTGTGGAATTCTTTTCTTGCCCATTGACTATTCTCAGCACTGAAATGTTTGCCCAGAGGTAATATTTCTCCAGCTATTTGTTTCTTCTTCATTTTTTATTCAACCAGTCAATTAAGGTAAACAAATTTATTCAATTCAGTAGGCATTTCAGCAACTGGATCCATAAAGATATTTGATTTAAATTTCTATATGAATTTTCAGAGCTTTCTTTACAATGGAAACTCTAGCCTCCAAATACATACAGTAATTTTTGTGATGCTTCAGGATTCCATCAATGCATGAATGAACTAATCGAACTATTACCAATGTAAATCTCTCTATGCCATTTGGATGCAAATTTCAACCTTGTGGAATATCAGTACTTTTAAAGATAAAATAAAAAAACCAGCAGCACAACAGATGTTGCTTGTTTGTCTGGTTGGTTTTTTTCCAAGCCCTTTTTCTGTAGTGCAGGAGAAATGTGAATACAAAATGGCATAGAGAAAATGGAGCAGAGAGTTTTTTTCTCTGCCTATCAGGACACAAAATACCATGTTATGCCTAGTTTGAGACAGAAAACTCTGCTGCAGTTCACCTAGTGGAATAATCACTTTGCCACTCGGCAGTCTAAAGAGGAAAGACCCATCACATCAGGAGAGATGCTGGAGCTGAGTAAGGCAGACCCACCTGCTCCCCATACAGCAACCATCACAACTAAGTAAAGCCAAGGTGATAGCAGCAGGTGGCTCCTCTGAGAAGGATGGAGGCATCCACCTGCTGGCCTACTGCACTCTTCTCTAGAGGTGAGCTCCTTACCAGGGGGTTCTATCAGGGCTGTTACCACGACCACTGCTTTTTCCTGTCGGTGCCAATGATACACCCATGAGCAGCATGAGGAGTATCGAGGATTACAGAGTCTTGTGAGCAGTGATATGGGACTCAGAAGCACAGGTAGTTTTTTCATCAGTATTCTTGGTTTAAGGGAAGGATGTTGAAAGGGACATTCCTGTTAGGAGAATAAACAATGGTTACAGGACTGATGGCACAGCCAGGGGTTAAGTACTTAGACCATGCTGCTTGCTTTGAGAAACCTGTTCTGCTGAGGGTAAAGGGAACCCATATATCAGAGAAGGGGAAAAACATCTTAGGTCACAGACTTGACAAGCTGGTCAAGAGGGCTTTAAGCAATAATTGGGGGATAAAGGGAACTTCATCCCACTCCTGTCAGTTTGATGCCAGTGACAGAATGAGATGCCCAGAGCCTAGAGCAGGGTTACAGATCAGCAGGAGAGCACCCAAAGAGCAACACAAAGGAATTCCAGCCACTGCAGACAATAAGGCAGCTTCTATGGGGGTCCAGCTTAAATGTCTCTATGCAAATACACACAGAATGAAGAATAAACAGGAGGAGCTAGAGACATACACACATCTGCAGGGCTGTTATCTTATTGGAATCATGGAGATGTGGTGGTATGACTCTTATGACTGGAGTGCCAGAATGGAAGGATACAGGGTCTTAAGAAAGGACAGCTTGGTGAGACAAGGAAAGAGTCTTGCTCAGAATGATGGACACCATGGCAGGAAGGTTAGAACTAGATGATTTTTAATGTCTCTTCCAACCCAAATTATTGTATGATAACACAGAAAGCTAAAACACTGTGAGCCAAATGTCTTCTAAAGATTCTAGAAGAAAGTGATCAGTAGAAAGACAGCTACACCACAAATTTACATGAAAATATAACAGAAAGTGACACTGACTTTCACAGAGTTTACTGACTATGTCGTTGTCATTAAAGTGTCAGACAAAAACCTCCATAATTATGAAATTCTCCAAAGGTCTTTTATCTGGCGCCTACCTCTTTTATTGATCTCATACAACTGCAAATCCCTCTGTCAACCAAATAACACTGTGTGTCTCTTTATGTTCATATCATTTCCCCTATCCTTGTCCTTTCACTCATAGTTGGCTATGCAGGAAGACCTGCAAGAGACATAGCAAGAAGTCTTCTAGTACCCTTAGCCTTTTGCATCACCTCCATCAACCCCCAGAGCAGAGCAGCAACCATATCAGGAATGTTTTTCTACAAACCCCACAAAACTCTACATGCATATTCATACAAAGGTCAATTAGAAGCTTTTATTACTTTGCATAAATGAAAACACAGAGATATTAGCTAACCCCAGATTAAGCAGAGTTTAAAATTGGCCAACAGGAACCAGATGGCATCTTGTCTTTGTGTTCAGGATGGAGTCTGTCTATAGTTTACAATGTACAGCAGCGTAGTTTGTAGTACATACATTTCTAATTCCTGAGTGATGCTTAAAAAAAACATTCTGCTTTTGTTCTTCTGTCTTTATTCAAACATCTTTACTCCTTTTTTTCTTCCAGGCTGATAGAGATATTAAAGGAAGTAATCAATATGCTAAATAATACCCTCTGGTATCTTAAAAAAAGAAGTGCAACATTTCATTATGTCTAATCATATGGAGTGAACGGCAAACTGACAAACTTTCTGGGGTTGTCACAAATCTTTACACCTACACTGCACAGGAATTCAAATATTGTAGCTTTTTTACAGTGAATTGTTAAAGTAAATATATTTCATTGTCTTTCTCATAATCTTCAATGAAACTGTAAGTCAATCATCAAGTTTTGATGGACATTTGCTGCTTAACAATTATTTCTTAGGTAGGTGGCAAAATCATCATCATTATTATTAAATACTTATTATTATTAATTATTATTATTATTATTTCATAGCCATAGGTATTTTTATTTAGTATTTCTGTAGTACCTATAACTAGACTTCCTCAAAAGCAAGAACTTCATTTCATACAAAAAGTTAAGCTTTGGAATGCATTTTCATTTTGCATCAGGAAAAAAACAAACATATACAACAACAACAACAGAACCACCATAAATAAAAAACAACCAAACAAAAAACCTCTACAGAAAATACCATGAGAGAAATACAAAGAGTCCAAAATGACAAAAAGACGGGAATTAATACACACCCAAACAAGCAGCTGGATCACTACTAGTGTTGCTTACTGTGTGAGACAGCTTCCCACCTAATTCAGTGCATATTATCCCTTTCCTTTTCCTACATTGTGACAAACAGGACAAAAGTTGTGGAAACAGTAATAGTGACGTAAATTTATAATTGGAAAGAAGTACAGATGCTGATTGCTACTGCTGCTACCTCTTCTCAAAATAGTTTCAATACGTTGATTATCCAGCCAGCTGGGAGGAATATTGATGATGTTTGGTTAGTCAAAGACTTATGTAAACCCAGTGGAATGACCAGCAGAAATACATGGGTGGATGGACTAGCTTAGAGGTCCGAACTACATCCAAGCTCTCAAACAGCTGAACAGCACATACAGTCTCTTAGCCATTGGTGGGCCCAGAAATAACTGATAAACTGAATCCATGCATTATTTGTTATGTAACATTGTAGTGGTTTGGCCCAAAATACTCATTACTGTTTGTCTTCTGTGAGATAAGAATTAGGAGAAACGCAAAGCAGGCACCAAACTTGAAAGAATATAAAGAAGTTTATTAGCAGACCTAAAAGAAGGAAAAAAAAAAAAATTATACCACCTTCAGAACTCTCCTCCTCCCCCCACCTTCCTCCCTTCTCCCACTGACAATGTAAAAAGACAACCCTTAAGATGTTCAGTCTCTTTACCACTTCCACAATAACCTTGTTCAGTCCATTTAGAAAGTCTCTTCTTGCTCGTGCTATGAAAACATTATCACACCGAGACAGCCACCCACTTCCAAATATTGTTCAGTCCATTTAGGAAGAGGAGTCTCTCTGCTCGCAATGTGAGTCCCTTCCCCCGACTTGCAGCTTTTCCTGCAACTGCTTTCGAGGGTCCACTCTTGAAGTTTTTTGGGGTACAATTTTAAGGCTGAGCTGTTCAGAAACAAAAAACAGAGGCCCTTCTCCTTCCCTGGGAGCAAAGGGTCTTCCTTATCTTCATCGTTAGGACTATCTCTGGGAGCATCTCTAGGAACTGAGGTTTTCTTCTTTCCCATTTGGAGCAAAAGTCCTCATCTGGTCCATCTCTAAGGACTGAGGTTTTCTCCTTTCCCATTTGGAGCAAAAGTCCTCATCTGGTTCATCTGGTTCATCTCTCTCTGTCCAAACTTCTCATGAAATTACAGCTGCGGCAGCATCTGCCTATCTCAGCGCAGGTGCTTCTGCTTACGAGTTGAACACTCCACCCCCCATATCTTCATGAAATTACAATGGGATACTCTGATATATCATAGCTTCACAACAGACTTTCAGCTTTAAGCATCTCCTCTCTCTCTTCCCTCAGGTTTTCAGCTCTTCACAGCAATAAAAAGTTAATCTCACCTCGGCCTTGCAGCTTTGCAGCTGGAATGTTGAATTTTTCTTATCGCAGTGGAGAGGGGGGAGAGCTGAGCCGCTCTGGCCGCCCACGGCAAGGCAGTGGGGGGGGTTCCACGGCTGGAACAGGCCCATGGCTCCAGGCTGGCCGTGGCCCGGCCCGGCCTGGCCCAAGCAGGGCCTGGCCGGGCCCACTGGCCCCCGCACGGGGCCTGCAGCCACCTGTCCCAGCGCCGGAAACGAGAGAGAGCTTGGGGGAGGAGTTTGTCTATTCTTAAGTGTGGATCACAGAGGCGGTCACAACTTTAAGTGGCTTAAAGAATTGTCCATATTCAAACTGGCCAGCTGATAGGTTCTATCAGGTCCCAGAGGAAACTGTAAGCACCCCTTAGCAAGGAAATCCCTTCCGGGACTATGCTTGCTAACCTATGACAAACACAGAGACTGTTCCTCTATCTAATATGTGGAATGATGGAAAGAGATGTCAATATACTGGGCAAAAGGAACAGAGGGAGAAGAAAAAAAAAAACTTAGGATATGTCAATATTAGAATTTAGTTTGGCCCTTGAGTAAAAGATCTATTCATCAAAACAGATGGTGTTGAAGATCCAATATTGAACATCTGCTTTTCAGAGGGCTTCTTCAGATTAGCTGTTGTCTGCTCCTAAAAGATGACTGTTCATTAATGCTAAGAATGCGTTAGGTGTTCTCCTAGGATGCATTATCTTGTTTAGTTTCATCTAGAGGAATCTAGTTTGTGAGCTCCAAGCCTGCACTGTGATGCCATCTGAAATCCAATGACTGAGAACAATAAGTAGATTTATTTTTCATTCTTAATCTAAACAAATTGTAGACACACCTCTAGGCACTAGGAATTACTTCTTCATTTCTCTGGTTTTTGTCCAGTGTTTGCAGGCTGTATATAAACAGTGCACTGATTGTCAATGAGTATTTAGGATATTAGTAGGGACTAATGGAAATATTTTAATTCAAGGTACATCCATTAAGAATTAGCTTAGTAACTGATTTTTCATTCTATGACTAAGAACCCTGTCAGTGATAATACTATTTCTTGCTTCAAGGATACAGATTGTGAAAGAGTGACTGAAACGTTCCTTGAGCATCATCACCCTTTGTTTCCTCATGATTCATGGAGAAATGTGAAAGATGTGTCCAGGTCCTCTAAACTTGCTGCATTTTTTCAGTGTGGCCATTTCCTCCCAGACAGACTAACTTTTGCTGACTAGGTCTAAAATTCACAAAACCTTGCCAGCTTGTTGAAGTTATCTGAAATGATGTGAAGTGTTCAACCCTAAATTTCTTGAAATACTATAATAGTTCAGAACTACACAAGTGAATGAGGTGAGAACTGGCAACCTACCTTATTTTATAGTTGCAGAAACATTATTTTATTTTACCTTTTTAACAGAAAAAAAATCTATGTCAACATTTTTGAAACTTTCACTGAATTGCCCCTGACATGAGTGTCAGAGGTCAGTGCTGTGGGACTGTAACTGCTTGCAATATTTTGCAAGAGGAGTGATAGAAAACTCCAAGAAGATCTTTAAGTTCCCAAGCACAGGAGTCACTAACAACCCCTGAGATATAGAAGATGAATCGTGAGTGCTTTTCAAGTGCTTTCTGTGAAAAAGATTTTTCACTTAACAACATGAGAATATGCAGCTTCAGAAATTTTAAACAAACAATGTTGAAAGCTGTTTAAAGCTGGCTAACAAAGAGATTTTATAATAATGTGATAATTTTAATGTTCAAAAAATCTTTTTGATTTAATAAGATGAAGATCACTAACAGAGAATATACTCCCATAAGCATTTTACTGTACAATAAAAAGGGAGCATTATTCACATATTAATAGGGCAGAAATACATGCAAAGTAGTGACTTCTCTATGAGCAAAATGAGAAGATAGAAGCAGATAGATCATATTTAAATGTATTTTTACTCTGTTAGTTACATCATACCTTTTGGAATTAAAAGGTTGAATTGTACAAAACTAACAAAGTCACCAAAGATTTGAGTCTTAGCAAATGCAATATAAAGAGTTTGAATAATCTTTGTGCTGGAAAACAATCTTTTCCCAAACAAAAAAATCATTAGAAGAGATTGCAATCTGATATTTTCTAAATTTATTCATTTTTGGTATTAAAATGATCTTGGAAGTTTGAGAAATATGTTTTCAAAATACCATGCTAAACTATTCTGATTAATCCATCCTATCCAATGCTTAGGAAAGTCTTCTCCTTGCAAAGATAATAAAATAAACAAATGAGGAATTTTTCTCAGGAACCTGACAAAATGTAGAAGGGAACAGAAATGACCTAAAAGAATGTGGAGAAAATGAGTCAAGGAGAGTGTTTGATTTCTAGCCTGAAAACATTTATACTCTCTATTCAATATTTCAGTTTAAGAAATACAGTTCTCCACCCAAGACACATATAAGCAAAATGTGATACAGACAATAGCTTACAGATATTTGCAGTGCAGAATACTATATTCAAAAAAGTAAGATCACTCTTTTAATCTAACCACAGTGATCTGCTCTTTTACAATATCCAAATGGAAGCTGGATTTTTACCAAGAGAAACACATATAGCTAATAACATTCTCAGGAGTGAATCAGGGAGAATGGAGAACACAAAGGATCAGTAGGAAAAAGGAAAACAGAGGATAGTATGCTGAGGTTGCAGATGGATTGTACGTGAAGACCTTTGATAGCCATATCTCATATTTCCTTCTCCAAACTTTGTCAGGCAGATGTGAGTTCGTAAATTTCCCTCCCAGTTTCAGTCTCCAGCACCAGCTCTACACACTCATTGAGGATGTTAATTTAATGAGATTAGTATAAGCAAAATTATGCATGTGAAGTTAAATATACTTGAAATAACTGTGAAAAACTTGGTACAAGAATTACTCTGGATGTATCAGTGCAATAGGTGTAAATTGAGAACAGTAGCACAACCAAATAGGACTTTTTTAAAATTCTAAGTTAATTGTTTTTTCTTTAACCCTAGCATCTCTATAGTACACTGCAGATTCCAAATGAGTATGACACTGAGGTCCTGGACCCAGAGACACAAACCTTTTTTCTTGCAAAGATGTCCAAGATCACTCACAGAGAGGATCTAACTATTGAGATACATCTGGTAGTATCTGGCAGTACACACTTTCAACACTGGTTATACAAAATTAGCAAATCTACATACAAATTGTAGACAATATATATGTCTTCAGTTTCAGTTTTTAAAGGCATTTAAAATTCCTGGGAAATAAAAATAAGTAATCATTTCCATGTAGTCACACAGAGATAAGTGGTGCTAACACTCACTTGAATAGTTTCTTTTTCTGTAATAGTTTTCATGAACAGTACAATACTCACATACACAGTTATGACAGCTTCCCTTTTCACGCATGGTGTTATAAATAACTCTCATTCAATATTCAGAGTAACTTGAATAAACATTAACAGATATTCAAAAATTGTTTTGACTTTTGTGTATTAGATGATAGTTGGGAAACAAAAGATCCAGAGAGTGGAGATACACTGGATTCTGCACCTGGAATGAGGGAACCCTGGTAGTGTGTATAGCCTGGGGAATGAAAGGCTGGAGAGCAGTGCCATGGAAAGGGACCTGGGGATCCCACTTGATGGAAAGATGAACACGAGTCAGCAGTGCCCTGGCAGCCAGGATGGCCAGCCGTGTCCTGGGGGGCATCAGGCACAGCATCACCAGCCGGGCAAGGGAGGGGACTGTCCCTCTCTGCTCGGCACTGGGGCAGCCTCACCTCAAGTCCTGGGTGCAGTTTTGGGTGGCACAATATAGAAGACATTAAGTTATTAGGGAGCATCCAAAGGAGGGCAACAAGGATGGTGAAGGAAGGGAAGCCCTATGCAGAACAGCTGAGGTCACTTGGTCTGTTCAGCCTGGAGAAGAGGAGACTGAGGTAAGACTTAGTTGCAGCTTTCAACATCCTCACAAGGAGCTCTTCTCTCTTGTGACCAGTGACAGGACTCGAGGAAATGGCATGATGCAGAATCAGGGAAGGTTTAGCTTGCATATCAGGAAAAGGTTTTTAACATTTTGGTGCCCACCCTTTGGCACCAGTGGCTGGGCACTGGAACAGGCTCCGCAGAGAAGTGGTCACAGCACCAAGACTACCTGAGTTCAAGAAGTGTTTGGACAGTAGTATCTGGCACACTACGTGGTTCTTGGGGAATTCAGTGCAGGGCTGGAAGTTGAACTCGATGGTTCTGATGGGCTCCTTCCAACTCAGCATATTCTATGATTCTGCGTGGACTATTTCCTGAGCTCTTACTTTTAGATTTAACCAACCAAAGGTCATGAGTCAGCTATTTCAGATCTTCTCAGAACTCCCAATAAGTTCATCAAGGGAAAACTTTCATGTACAGTAAGATCTTCATTACAAGAAGCCTGTATTATCTCATTTATATTTGTTAGGTAGCAACATCTAAGACTGATATAAAATGTCTGCTTCTACCTGGTAGATAATTAAGCAAAGTAAAGTTTAATTTAAATTACTTCTATCAATAAGCTTACTATTTATATTGTTAAAAATTTCTTCAGTACTATTCAGCAAAGACTTTAATTTAGGATACATTGCCTATAGTATTCATAATACTAGAAATATAAATATTAAATATCTATATTAAATAATTAATTCCCTTTTATTCAGGCTATTTGATATCGTATTTTTTAATTATTTTTTTTTATTATTTTTATTTGTGTGCTAATTTTAATTAGCATAGGAAATTAATTTGGTAGGAATGCATACGGATTTTTCCAAGGTCATTTTTGTTCAACATTAACAAAATTACTTTAAACTTGAGTGGGAGTGGAGAAAGCAGAAATCTTGTTTTCGAAGGCTTATTTCTCTGTTGTTTATTTTTGTGTTATTTAATAGCAATAGTCACTGCAAAGGTTGCTGTCATGAGCAAAGTGAATTTGATTCAGCTGCTGCTAATCTTGTACAAACACAAACCTGCTAATTGAAAAGCTAATTATGATGATGGAGTGATGAGAAGCACATTGGGCAGGATGACATAAAACCCATGAAACATCTATTATAAACCACCTGGTATCCTTTGAAGCTAGAAGTATTATAGATTGCTTTCTTGTGTTAAAGCAGGGATATTAATGTTATTCCTTGCACAGTTAGCCATTTTTTAAAATCTGGAACTCTCAATAACCACAAACTTTAAGCTGTCAGAATACTCCATAATAATAATATGTAGATCAGTTCTATCAATGTTGACTTTAATGGAAATGTATAAACAGCAAAATGGGAGGCATATGAAGTGCTGATAAATAGTCCATAATAATAATGTATATGTCGGTTCTATCATTGTTGACTTCAATGAAAATGTTGAATAAACAGGAAAATGGGAGGCATATTAAGTGCTGATAAATATGAAAAATGAGAAGTTATTAAGCAAGAACTCTATTTTTGCTTCAGTCATTGAATTTTTGGCAAGATACTGATTTGTATTTGAACACTATTGAAGAGGAAGGTCAGATGAACAAGGATTTGAATCCTTTTCTATTCAGACATTTGAGAAAGTTCTTACTAGGTTACAGTGGAAATTTGTGCCAAAGAATCACCTAGCTGCAAATTTTCTTACTTGCTGTGGTAAATATTGGACCAACCTTTTCACCACAATGTGCCACCCAGCTGTCTAGCTCTGTAGTACTATAAATCAGAGAAAGAGTAGAAATGGAGATCAGGTTCTTTTTCTTTAAGTATTTTACAGACAATAAAAGAGGCTTAATAATTCAGATGTTATAAATAAATCACTGTAAATATGTATTTCATTATAGTTCAATTGATAAAAAAATTTTTTTAACTCTGATATTAGAGTTAAAAAAAAAAAGTTAAAAAAAATAAAGGTGCAAGAAGTAGCCATGTTGGAGACTAACTTTTAGATATAAAATATTAACTGGGGAGTGAGTAATACTTCTTGGCATATCTGCTGAATTTTCACCTGAAAGTTCTTTGTACTGTCTCATCAGGGAAAAAAACCTCTTGTTAAATCTTTTAACGACATCAAATAAGTCTTTCTTTTTGGAAGGTCAGTAAGGCTACTTACCCATACTCCACCACAAGAAGAAACATATGACTATTGTGGATATTCTCATAAAGCCACAAATATTCTTAATTTTCAATATATTCTAAGCATTTTTATTGGAAAAAAAAATTGCCTGATGAATTTGACATGAAAATATTTGCCAGAAATTATTGTAATGTCATACAAAAAAATTGTGACTAATTAACATCTGTACAGAAATGATAAAATGCAATTAAAGCAGTTGAGGGAAGATTTTAGACTGAATACTAAAGCACATCACATTTTCCTATGCAGACACAGATCTCACTTAAATCAGCACAACCCAGTTGTGATTAAGTAGCAACTAGTAGGAACAAGCTTAATGGAAAAAAGAAATATGTAACAGAAAGCATAAGCTAAACCAGAATCAAACCTGAAATTCAGTATCTTCTTTAGTTTTATACCATTTTCTATTGATTTATTTATAATAATACCTATTAGTTATCACAGCTGTGAATTATGGAGTCAGAGAACATATATCTGAGTGCATTGCCAATTTCTTCAATTCCTTTCTTCATATATTTTTTATATTTATTTTAAATTTTATATTATTTTATATTTTATATTTTATATATTTTATATTTTATATTTTATATTTAAGGTTCAAAATCTGTGTTTCTAAATCACCACGTGAACAATCCTGTACATTACTATCCATGAAATGTATTTTATAAAAAGTTGTGTGGATATGCCCTCACTTCTATCCACAGATTTTTGTGAGAAGGAACTCAGATTTAGAGCTTGAATTCTTCCAGTCTGCTTGATGTGGCTTTCACTCATTAACCTGATTTGGGGGAGTTAGCTCAGATCAAGTAGGTCAGAATCAGTGATAATTGTCTCCCTCACCCAGCTTCCATAAAGATGGAAGGTTTCCAAGCACAAAGGAAAACTCCAGGGGCGGTAGATAATTTCCTACATCTGTTTTGTGCACGTACAGAAAATATTTTTAAGAGAATAGTGGTAAAACTGATCAGACCTACAAGCTAACTTCAGGAGCTGAAACAATTCTCAAGGAACTAGAAAGTCTGATGGACAGATTTTCCTGGGAATAGTTCACTTGGTCTTTTTGAAAGAACCAATCTCCTTAATTTGTGTACCAAAAACTTTTAACAATTTTAATTACGTTTCATATTTTGCTTCTCTGACTTCTCTGTGAATGTTTGACAGAGGTACAGAACTAAGAAAATACATCATGGATGTACATTTGTGAAAGAAATAAAATATTCACTTACTGATAAGAGACCATGACTTTCCGATTTTTTAAGACTCTTTTTAGCATATCAAATTTCATGAAATTACATGGGGCATACCGATATATTTAAAGTTAGACCTCTTGATCAGACTTTTCCCAAGTATATCTGTTGCTCTGTCCTTGATGCAGGAACAAGAGTGCCAGAGTCTAATGAAATTTGACTGAACTTTGATTAAGATAATTGCACAGGGCTTTGAAATGCTAGCCTCAATAGAATGACTGGATCTATTATCTTCAGTAGTGTCTAGACTAGTAAATATTTGTTCAAAGTAACTCCAAATCAAAAAGTAGAAAAACAAAACTGTAGTCTCATGCTCTGGGAAAAAGAAAAAAAAAAATGACGCGTTCAATGAAGCAGTCTCTAAATAAAATTACTTTGAAAACATTCATTTGGTAAGAGACAGATCTGCTGAGCTCTTTTCAGTGACACCATACGAGAAGGCAAGATTGGTGAGAAAATGGAATTTGTACCTTATATTTAAAAATATTCCACTATTTCTACAGAAATCACTGAATAATTATTGCTATGCTAATAAAGTCAGTTGGGTCACCTGAACAGTCTCCTTGCCATGTAATAAGTCTTTTAATAAATAAGTGAATTTCATCACAGGTTTGTGATATCTAGGCAAGTAATAAGGACTCTGTTGCACAGACAAAAATGCATGCCAACCAGCAAGAGTACTTTTAGGCAGAAAATAAGGAAAAGAGATTTCTAACCAGTGGCATTTAAAAATAATCTTTTAAAATAAAAGGACTGAAAAAAGGCCTGACTACTTTTAATATATAGATTTACCAATCTGTATAAAGAAATAATGGATTATCCAAAGTCCTCCTTGTTCTACAGTTTTCACGGTTTTGTTCCATATATTCTTAAAAGTCAAAGAAGTCAACATATTCCCAGCAGTTACTGAATAGAATTTGACTGTACTCTGCTAGAGGCTGTTACAAAATAGAAGAAAATTATTCTTTAATAGTGGCACCTCTACAAACAGACATTTTTCCTGAAATTGCAAAGACATAAACTACAAGATGATATAAAAGGTGACCCACGACATTACAGTACTCAGAAGAATTGTCACTTTTCCAGTACCTTTGTACAAAATATATAGATTTTTACAGTTACCTGAACCTGCCCCCCCCCCCTTAAATTAGTATTTAAATTCTGTGTTTAGCCAAGTGCTAATAACCAATACAAATATATTACAATACTGTAACTTCCAAGTTAAAGATGGGTGGTAGATGCCAAATTAAATTTCCTTTGGAGGCTTTCTTTTATAGAATGATTATTTATTTCATGTATGTAACATTCTCCAACTCTGCTTATGCTTCATTGCAGGGACTGGGGAATTCCTGCAATGTAGTATTTTAGCCAACGAGGTATTTCTGTCTTCCTCAACTCTAAAGTAGGTCAATAATTGAGTAAGGCAGCACTTACACTGGAGGTTTTAAGTTGCCCTGCCACTTCGGAGAATGCATTTGCTGTAAGCAATTACAGTCATCACAGATTACAATTTTCACTTTGCTTTTCACAGGTAGGTACAATATTTGTGTTTTGAGAAGGTGGTTTCTGAATATTGAATGAGAAATATTCCCCAAACAGTTTTTCTTTCATCAAGCCAGAAGTAAGCTGAAAGAAATACATATCACTGTCAACACCCAAGGCTTTGTTTTTTACAATTTGACAGGAGTATACAATCCTTACAACAATTTCTCCAATGAATGAAGAACAGAAAGCAATGTATAATACAGCTTATGATATGGGTTTTGCTACTCTGAGTGCGTATTTTTCTGTTCTGTGACAATGACAATAGTATTAATGACAAAGCAAAGAAAAAGTGAAAATAAGTAAGATTATGAAATATATCTTACTTTTTTCCCTCTCCTTTCTATTTTTCAGGAAGAGTACTTTCTAGCTGTAATTATATTTGCACATTCCTATATGTATCATTTTATAAGCCTTAAAAAGATATAGTAGCATATGTTGGTATATTTGGTAAGAGTAATCAAATTTGGGAAAAAAAACCTCAAGTCTTTTACGGATAAAGTGGGAAATACAATGTGTAAAGAATGGGAGATAATCAGTATTCCAGGCAAAGGTGTATTATGTAATTATTCCAAACTAGAAATGATCGCTGTGTCACAAGAAAAATTTTCCTGATGTATTTGTGGTGAGAAACTTAACAAGAATCAGCTGAATTTACACACACACTCCACTCCCCTTGTACTGAAGTTCAATTCTTTTTTTTTTTTTGTAGCCTTGAAAGCCCCTTGACACATCATACTTCCCAGGAAGAAAATCACATAATTGTAAGTTCAGGTGGAACCTATGGAATAGCTCTCTGCTGATCTCAAGGCCCCATCAGGAGTAAAGTTTAGAGGAAACTGTCTTTTTGGAACATGTATATTATATTTTTGAATCTGCCTTGCACTTCAAATGGCACCTGGAAAGATCTGTGTGAATTAGCAGGGGGTTTTCTGAAGAATTCAACCTGTGTTGTAGAATAAAACTAGAATCTGGAGGGCACAAGAGTAAAAGAACCTTTACAGATGATCCTGTGAAAATTATTTCTTTTTTTAAAATTGCGTTTAAAATATTACAGAGTTTTGAATCTTACTCTTTTTCTTTTTTTTCCTTTTTTGTTTTTACCTCCTGGTAATGATTTCTTACTGCAGATTTTTATCCTTTCCTGACACTTTCTATTTTGGTATAATAAAAGACTTGCAGTACATCAATCTTTGTACACTAGGACCAACCGCATATATGTTCAAATTCTTTTGGTTTCCTTAACAACTAAAAATGATCTGTGGGAGAAGGGGATTTCTAGTCAATTGCAGCAATATGATGTTCCATTGGAAGAAAGACTGGAAAATACAATTTACCAAGTTTAAATTTTTTTGTCTGCATTTTCTTTTCTGTGATGTTGCCAGTGTTCATGATGATTAATTTTGCAAAGTCCACTTGAGAAATATTCAGTTCCAGTAAGATTTATGTGTATCAATTAGATAATACTATTTCAACCCACAACAATAAATGAGAGAATGCTGTGGCAGTTGTCACTGTCAAAAGCTGCCAAGGTGAAGTCCCACACCCTGTTTGAGATTCATTAGCCATGTCACCTTTGCTAACTATGGCACCAGGAACTAATTATCCTTTGTTTTGCCCATTACTTCACCCTTCTAAAGTCTTAAATATCCATCTAGACCAATTTGAACGTCTTTTCACTAAAAATGCTGAGTGAGCAGTTGCTGTCTGTTGATGTTAACAGGTTATTGCCCTCAGATCTGCAACAAGTGTTGTCCTGTTCCCTTCTTTTCTTTCTTATCTTTCCAAGTGGTTAATATTCTCTCAGACAATTTATTCAGTCATGCTTTTGATGTGCACAAGAATGTGAGAAAGATGGGAGGAGTTTCATCTGCCACTCTGTGTTGGCAGTAGTCTTAAAGGTAGCTCTTCTTCCAAATTCAAATTCATACATATATATCTATTATATATACTTATTAAAAAATAATTGCTTTCCACTATTAGCTTCTACTTGTGCACCATCAAGCACACATGCTTTGTCCTACCAAAATTTCTAATTATTATTGGAAATACACTAATCACTCATTACTGACTGTGATTCACATTACTTGTATTTGTCCAGTTTTAACTATACGTATTTCTTTTGATTAAATCTCTGCAAAAATAATAAGAAGGAATGGCTCAACAGAAATATTTCTGATTAACAAAAGCTAGATACAGGAAGGACAAATACTAGAGGTTAATAGGGTTTTTATTGTTTGAATTGATTGAAAAAGGTCTCCCAGTTTTTTTCAAATTCAGTCTGGGTGGTGGGAGCCTGTTTATTGTACAGGAGACTTCTGTGTTTTCTTATGAATTCATTTTATACTTAATAGTAGAACAAGGCTGGACTTGTTAAGCTTGACATGTGACATCTTTCTTTGTTAAAAGATATTTTAAAATAGCAGGTGTAATGAAAGTATAATATAATAAACAAGTCTACAGAGGAGAGCAAATTCATAGTATGGATGATGAATACAAATAAAATGAGCAGAGAATAAAATGCAGACAAGAAAATGCAATGGCAAAAATTGAAGAATTTTCTTTGAAAATTCTCTTGAAATGTATTTGTGTTTATCATCATATGTCTCAGTGAACAGAAGCATTTCCTATCTCAAACTTCATTCCTATAGTAGAAAATTTTACTTTTCTATTGTTTGTCCTGAAAAAAAAAATTAAAACTACTAACCACCTGTAGAGAAAGTAGTTTAATTTCTAGAATTTCAGTGAGAGAAACAAAAGCAGCTTAAATCTGTCTCAGTTACCATGTCAATCACAGTCCAAACGAAATGTGATGCTATCATGGATAGCTATTGAGTTGATTTATAAAATATATGATAAGCATTAACAATTGTCACATTATCCACATAAAGATTTTTAGGAACAATCACCTTTCAGTATTAAAATTGTTGGTGTCTAAATAATCCTTGAAATACCAGTTAGCGTCTTTAAAATTTCCATATAAAGATAATGCATTATTCAAAGTGTAAAAGGATATCATTTTCCATTGGGCTCAATCTAAAAGTCTATAAGTAAATGTAATACATTAAAGTTAAAATTCAAGGACTGTAAAATGACATAAATCAAACACTAGGAAGGCTGCAAATTTTCAAGTGTGTCATGTGGTGTGCAACATTTTCTGCTATTATCAGCATTTTCAAAGCTGAGTGATTATATTAGCTGAATTTGTAACGGGCACTACTATTGGATAAGATGCTACTAAATAGGAAGAAGTCAAGATGAATCAGACTGAAAACATGCTTTAAGATCAGATGATAATTATTATACAGCCATGATTATTATGATAAAGGATGACAGATTCTGCTCTCTCATGCTATGCAAATCTAGAATCATTACATTTTTGGTAATGCAGACCTTTATTTTCTCATCAGAATGGCAGAAAGGAGGAAACCGTCCAAGAAAACTTAACTGAAAGAAGTAAATATGCCTCAAAGTGGGAACAGATAATATTAGAAAAGACAGTGAAATAGTAACTGAGTAAGGAAGTAGAAAAAATGATTCTTCAGATTCAATATCCAGATAATAAAATATAAGGACAAAGTGAAAAGGCACAATTTAATAATCAGGTTCTTTAAAATACTTACCAGAACAAAATGAGCTAAGGTGGAAACACTTACAATGTTTCAAATATGAAATAAAAATAATATAGATCACACATGATGCAAATTATAGAAAATATTATACTGTTCGAATGATGTTTCAAATAATGATGAAGTGTCTCCGAGCATGCCCTAAAAAGTTCTGATCATTTCTTCTCAAAGGGATGTCATAGAAATAGGGAAACCACAGGAAAGGGCAGTGTGAAATACACTGGATACTCAAAATCTTCAAAAAGACTGGAGAAAACAGGCTTTGTTCTTAACCTCAAGATGGCAGCAAGGTGGGATATTACTGCAGACAGCTATCTAATGCTGGCTTTCCTGGACATATTATAGAGTCATGAAATGGTTTGGGTAGAGTGAAACTTTAGATATCACCCAGTCCAACTTCTCCTGCTGTGTGCAGGTACAACTTCCCTAGATTATGTTGCTCAAGGTCTCATCCAACCTGACTTTGAACATTTTTAATGATTAAGGGGCATTCAGAACTTCTCTGGGCAGCCTGCTCCAGTGTCTCACCAGTATTATCATAACAGATTTCTTCTTTATATCCAACTAAAAGACTCTTTTAGTTTAAATCCATTGCTCCTTGTCCTGTTGCTATAGGCCCTGGTAGATGTCTTCCTCCGTATTTCCTATAAGGCCCTTTCAAGTACTGAAAGGCCACAATGAAGTCTCCTGGGAGCCTTCTCCTCTCCAGTTTGATCAATCAAAACTTTCTGAGCCTTCTCTTATAGAACAGGTGTTCTCTGATCATTTTCATGGCCCTCCTCTGGACCCACTCTAATCAATCCCTTCATGCATGTATACTATGAAAGGACAAAACCCAATGACAAAACCTACCAAAATAGATATTTGGTTAGGAAAAATTCTTCACAGTGAAGTTTGTCAAAGCCTGTAGCAGGTTCTCCAGTGAGACTGTGGAACTCCCGTCGTTGAAGATACTCTAAATTGACTGCCCAAGGCCATGTGCAGCCTCCTCTGATTTGGTCGTTGACACTTTACTGTGCTGTAAATTAAGTCTCTTCTGATGGGAGAGAATTTGCTGAAAGTCCTTGCAAGGATTTTGAGAGATGAACTGAGACATCTCCTTTAGTTTCAATGTTTCCAGATAGCTGTTTATTAAGTCTTATCAGAGAAACAGAGCCACTAGCATGACCCAGGTACAGCACAGAAGGAAGAAAAAGTAGGAGTGAGACCAATTATCAAGATTTACACAGCCTTTTAAAGATATTTTAACCAATAGTTACTAAAAATGTACATTATTTTCACTTTCCTGCCAATTATTCAGAAACACTAGGAACTGTGGAATTTTCTATCCAATCAATCCAAACTACTTTTACTGCAGAATACGGAGTAGTAGAAGAAGGAGAAGAAGGTTTAGAGAACAACAATCCTCCATTTTGATATTTTTTACTCTTGTCTATTTACTATAAAGAGAAGCCCAAAACCTCTAAATGTGACAGTCTTACATAGTAGTCTATCACCTAATTCACACCACTGTATTTCCTAGTTGTTGTCTGACCGTTGGTAATTTTTTCCAAGGTCTGAAGCTAAAACATTGTTGTTCAGGGGGGGTAAGAACCCTTAAAAACAGGCAGAGAAATATTCTCGGCACTCTGGGTTCCTACAGCCATGATCTGGACAGAGGTCTGGATTAGATTATTTTCAGAGATCCCTTTCAACCTGTCTTTTTCTATGTCCGAATAGAACTGAGAAAACTGTTTGTCAAAAGAAGAGGTTAGTTTCTTCTACAACAGTATTTCCTCATTTAATGACCATCCAAAAGTGAGAGGAAAGTTGGTAGAGTTCAAAATTTTCCAATGCTAAACTCTGAAATCCTTAGTTGCTCCTCAAACTAGAAACCATTATTAAAGATCTTACTGCACATGTGGGAAATTGGTCACCTTAAGTGTTTCTCATGATGACTTGAAAATATCTGGATTAATCTTTTGAATCTGAGTAGTATTTTCTTTAGGATAGTCACAAAATGAGCCAAGTTCAAGATTCTTGCTGCAATAATTTTTCAGTTATTTGAATGCAATTTTCTAAAGTAAAAGTATTTTTCATATCAGCCTAACTCAAAAATTGTTACTCTTTTGCTGAAACTTTACAAAAAGAAATTCCATTGTAATCATCATTAGTTTGAACATATTAGAAGTTTATAGTAGCATTCTTAATATCTAAAGTATTTGACCTGTCAACAAAAACAGCAAATGAGATTGAGTATGTTCTGGTGAATAGGGCTTTATTCCTGGTTTTCACATTATTCTGATGTGCAAATTGTCTTGCTTAGGTTTTTCTCTATGTGCTTGATTTTTCATCTTTTGTTCATCTTTTCTGAACAGTGACACTGCATTCTTGCTTGTTCGTTTTCTTCCTAGTATAATAGAGCTTCTGTGGTTAGAACATCTAAATAATGCTGTAGTGAAAATTAGCAAGCAATAGTAATGTTACAGTCTCAGATATGTTACAAGACTTACACAGACTCAGGCCACCAGGTAAATTTAGTACAAGAGAATTATGTTCGGTGATAAGAGCTGCTGATTTATGTCACTGAACTGAACTTCTGAAATTCTGACTTATTTATGTCACTGTCACCTGAACTCTTCAGCCAGACAAAGTAACTTTTAAAAATTGTCTCTTGCAATAGTTATTAGAGTTCTCAATTTGTCGTTTTAGGCACTATACAGACACATAATAAGACTACGTGCCTTACTAACAAGATCTCTAAACAGCTTGATGTCTAAGTGAATAAGGCATATATTTTTTAAAAGAAGGCAAATACAAAATTAGTAGATGATGGGTGGAGGAAAAAGGTCAGATATAAAAGACACTGAATTCAGTAATCCAGCATCCCATGCAAAAAAGATTTTGGATTAGATTTTTAAACATCAGAGAATAAAATCTGGCTCTCCCACACCCGATTTATTAACAAGCCTGTCTCCTTTGGAAAGTAAAATAATTTGATAGGATACAACAGTGGTGAAATAATACTGTTTGATCCATAAATTGAAAATATAAGGAAAGTGCATATTTCTGACAAGATTAAATAATGGATTAATTTATCCCTAAATTAGCAGGATAGCAAGTTGCTGGGAGGAAAGGATTAAAGAGGAAGAATGGTGAGGAGGATGGTAGATTCACTTAAGTGACCTTTCAGGTGGGAATGCTGAGGTCAGGAAAATAATAGTATGGGAAACCACATTATATTATGCCTACAGCTATTTATCCTCTTTCTGTTTCATGATGTAGAATCTCTGTGTAGAGATAACGTAGGTGATTACAGAGACTTGTAGACACTCTCATGGACATGCTTGAACTCCCTGTCTTGGGAAAGAGATCAAAGCTCAGAGATCACAAAAAGCACAGAGGAGATCACATTATGGTAAGAAACTGCATGCTTGGACCCTTGATAAAATGGTGCAAACAGCAGCCCTGCCTTGCTCTAGGATGAACTGAGCCTAATGGTGCCTGAGTTACCATTTGTGTGTCTCTGCCTGGGTGATGCTTCAGGATCCACTACTGAAATAAGCTGTCAGTCAAAGACTTTCAGGTTTCAGTGGATTGGTCACTAGTTTGTCTATATATAATATTTCTGCAGTGATCTACATCTGCCAGCCAATACAAGAAACAGCAATTGCTTTAGATGTCTGCATCCAAGTGTTTTGACTTACATTTCAGCATCAGTCTCTTTTTTTTTAGCAGAACTGAATTTCTTAAAAGGATTTCTACAGCTTACAAATTCTTTTGAAACCTCTCTTTACTGTGCATGGCATTTTTTCCCCACAGTGTTTAGGTGAATTTATGTTTTAAAATCAGTATATTGGCTTAAGATGTAACCTCATTCTCACTGTTTGTTACCACACCCACGTCTCTGTTGTGGTAACTGACTTTAAGGTCACCCTTAATCCCTTGGTACAAAGCATGTTTTTATAGCTTTAGGATACAGTTCTTGTATATTTTATTTGATGGATAAGCTCATGTTTGAATTCCTGGGCCTCCCTCCTCCCAGCTTTCCTTTCTAGATTCATTCTGCAGTTCCTTGTTTTTTCAGCTAGCCTGATTAAATTTGTGAAGTGCTTCTGAAAATGTCATTGGTGATATATTTTGGGAAAAGCTTTCGTAGTGATTGTATGATGTCCCATTTAGATTATTGTAAATTTTATGTGATTTTTTTCATCTATAGCAAAAATTGCTTGGTAACTTTTCTAAACACTAGCTTTATCATACTTTTGCTCTGAAAACATATCTGCAAAAAGATGCATTGGGAATTGAAAAGAGGCAATTTGATCAGGTAACTTAAAATGTTCTGTAAAAGTATTAAAGGACCAATTTTCACTAATAATATGGCCAACTAATTTACTTGATCACTCCAAAGGGATATCTGAGTGGGTAGAAGTGGCTTCCTGAAAAATCTTGCTTTAGAGGAGTTCTCCTGTTACTCTGAGGATGCTCTAAGAGGTGGCTATTCAAGTATGTAGTAAATTAAGCAGGTCACTAATTCATGTGTCTCTGTAGAAACTCAGCCACATTTTCCTGCCCCAGAGGCTTACCCAGTTAGAAATGTTTATTTCAATGATTGTGATCTGTGTTAAGACTTATCTTTTATTTTATGATTTTATTTTACGATTTTATTTTATACCTATTATATAAAACAATTATGTGGTTTGCAGGGAACACATGTAAGATTTAGGTATGGACACAGATATGGCAAAGGTGGAAAGCAGATAGTGGGAGGCTAACAGCTGGTGGTGTGAAAGGAGCAGAGAAGGTGACAAGAACTACAGTAAGTGGAGGAAGGACTGAGATGTCAGGGGTCCAGGAGTCTTAAGGACATTGGAGGCCTGAAAGAGTGTGAGGGATTTTATATTTTATATTTTATATTTTATATTATTTTATATTTTATATTTTATATTTTATATTTTATATTTTATTATATTTTATATTTTATATAGTAGGATTGAGGTGTTTGCCGACCTGGAGTACAAGGGACTCAAAATTTCTGGGTTATGAAGAAGCAAGGTGTCACCATGATCCTTTACACTTCCCTTCCCTGAACATTTCTAACAGCTCAGTCTGGGACACCTATGTAAGTCACTATTGCCGTCATTCTCTGTCACTCTGATCCTCATTCAGGTATAAATATGATGATTAAAAAGATACAACTGTTGAAATTTTTTACAAATTTTTCTTCTATGTTGCCTAGAGATCTGCTATATATTTCAAAGGAGAGGCCAATAACATAGATGCTTCAAATATTTACTTTTCAGTGAACTAAACTTTCTATGAAATAGCGGATTGTGTAATGCCACTACAAATATTAACATACCACATACAGGGCAGGTCTCTGCATGCCAAAGTGGAGCTTATTCTTTGTTCCTTCTGCAGGAAGGGGAACCCAGCCCTTAAATAGGAGTAACCATAATTTTATGTACAGATGAAAATGGATGCATACTTCATCCTACAATTTTTATGCTATGTAAGAGATTAGTCATTTGTTTGTCACCTTGGTCAGTTTTGTTGTAGCATTGTACAAAGAACTCTTCCTATTTAGTATGTAGCAGAATGATAGTAAAACTTGTGTTCACTTATCTACCAGATAATTAAAACCTTCTGTGTACTTTGGTGGGCTCACTGACATAGCCCCATCTTAATAGTGTGTTGGAACCTTGCACAAAGAGTCTTATCTTTTACACGGACTTATTAAAGATTCAATATAAATTTCAAGATAAATGCTCTAAATACACTTAAAACACTTTCATCTATATATGTGTACACATGCATCCATGCAATAGAACAGTAACACTTGAAATAAATTCATAATGCTATAAGCACTTTCTTTTTCCTGAAAAGGAGTTCCACATTTCAATTAAAAAAAAGAAAGTTAAAAAGTGAATTAACTTCACTTCCTATAGGACTAAGCATTTTAAGCTTTGATGGTTTTTTAAATACTTTTTTTCCCTTTTTTTTCTGTAGAATGTAAGAGGAGATCACTCAGGCAGTCAAGTTTCGCATAAATCTCATCATTCAGTACATATTATATCCAGGAGTATCCCATTATTTTTTATTCTCTATAGTCACATTTTGATAACGATTCCCAGAAACTGTCTTACATTTTAAACCTAAACCAAAAATCTCAAGAAGCACAAAATGTTTCTTTTTGCTAGAGGAACAGATACACATTTGCAGTTCTAGTGTCCTTGCAGTAGCAGAGCATATCTTAGGTAAGAAGACCAAAAGACCTGGGAGAAAGATGCAATGGAAGAAGAGAAGAAATTTACCAACAAAATAACATCTCCTGGGAGCCCAGGAAAAGGTACACAAGTTTTATATTCTTATTCCAAATTAGAGCATGTGAGCAACACACAATTAGGCACAGGAATGATTTCTCAACAGTGTTTATTGTACATGACAGCTTTGTCTACTTCAACTCTTGCCTGCAACTATGGAACATAAAATGTATATGGCCTTGAAAAATAATTTAATATATTTTCAACTCAGTTTTTCATTAGGAATTAATTAGGAATCAAAATACTTCAGCAAAATCTCTCATGTTCCCAAGACAGATTAAATGAAATCAGCAAAGCTTTTTTCCTTTTTCCAATAAAAACATCCTCCTGGGGACTGCACATAATCTGAGGAAGCACTGACTCAGAAACTGAACTTTTGTGTTGACATAGGATTCTGAAGTCTCATTCATAAACTTTATATAGTAATATCTATTATTTTTTTTATTCATTCTAATTAGCTATTGTTAAATGTAAATTTGTGTTTCCAGGAAAGTCAGCAGGAAAATATTGGCTTGTTAAATCTGTTAACTTATTGTGTATTTCAGAACATTTCTGACATGAGTAAAAAGATGATTCACCATTCAGTTAAAATAAACAGATATTTTTTCAATAAAGGATATTCAGTAATCTGGCTACCTAAATCTGCTACCTATGTGGCTGAATAAATTGAGCAAACTGAGTACGAATATTAAACTTGATTTTGCATGTGTGGGTAATTCTAGCAATATATAATTGCACTCAGGTCACAGAATCACCGAATAGGTAAGGTTGGAAGGGACCACATTGGGTCATCTCATCCAAATTCCCTGCATGGGATTGTATCCAGACAGTTCTTGGATATCTCCAAGTGAGGGAGACTCCATACCCTCTCTGGGCAATCTGTTCCAGTCCTCCACCATCTGCACAGTAAAGAAGTTCTTCTTCATATTCAGTTGGAGCTTCCTGTGCATCAATTTTGGCTTCTTGTTCTGTTGCTTGGTGCCACCCAGAAGAGCCTTGCTCCATCCTCTTGACACCCTCCCTTCAGGTACTGATAGACATTGATGACATCTCCTCTCACTCTGCTCTTCTCAAGACTGAAGTGAATTCCTGAGTCCTTCAGCCTGTCCTCGTAAGAGAGATGCTTCAGGCCCTTAATTATCTTTGTCTCTCTCCACTGGATTTGCTCCAGGAGCTCAGATACTGAAGATTTTCAGCATCTATTTGCTTTAATTTTAATAATTTCATCCACTAAGAAATCCACTCAATAAATAAAATCAACTAAATCAATATTTATTTGCTTTATAATGCTTACATGAGCTTCTAATGAACTGAATCTTGAATAAGAACAGAAGAATGTGTATGTTAATTTGAGAAAACAATTATTGAAAATATAAGAAAAACCCCCTTCTGTTGTATTGGCAAGGTATTTAAATAGTAGGATATTTAGATAGCAACACTGATACATACATAAATTTCTTTCCTTGTTACTCACAATCTTATATATTGTATATTAGCATAATACCTAATTCTAATGATTTTAGTAGGAGATAGCATATTTTTAAAGATGTCAGGATCTATCATTATGCACAATTAAAAACCTTAAGTTAAATATGTAAGCATATTTTAAAAGGCAGTATTAAAAATTATTTTTTTTTTTTTAGTTCTTTGGCTTAGGAATTAAGAATGATGTGTTCTGGATTCTGACCAAAGAAATTCAGAGAACAGCTTTTTTGGTGAACTTTCCATCCTCAGTCACTTTCAACCTACCAAGAGAATGTTGGCAGTAGCTAGTTTCTGAAAAGTGACTTTTTTTAGCTTGCTCATCAGTCTACACAAACAAGTTTCTGTAACTAACTTATTTTAGTGACAGACAATTACCATTTTAATTAGCAAGCCTCTGTAACACTTAAAAAAAAAGAAAAAAAAAACCCATTTTGTCTTTTACTTGCATATGTATGTACCTCAAAGGGATAAGACTGATATAAAACTCTATCACAAACACAACATTTGGGAACTAAAAGTAATTTTGTTGTTAATCTTTCCTTCTTCTCTCTTTTCCACTATGTAATAAACACACAGAAAATAAAAAGTTTTCTTCTACCTATTTGAAACAATATGCAACTAGCTGCAAATGACAGCAGTAAGACTTGCACTCTGGAGCGTAAGATAGGAGTCTGACAGTCAAGACTTTTATTTTATTCATAAAAATAAAATATAACTCAGGTTGCATTTAATTTGCTTCGGTCTTACTTCCACTTGAGAAGCTTTAGGAAACAAAGACCTAGAAATATTTTGGAATATGGGAAAAAACAAACAAAAATAATGTGATAATTATTCACATATGTTCACATACTCTGCAATAAAAATAAACACCAAGCAATATCTAAACATATCCATAGTAATTGTTTTCCTCAGCTATCACTCTAGAAATCTCCACCCATTTGCAGTCCCTTTTTCAAATACATAGACACAGCAAGAGTTTCTGCACAGCTCTCTGCAGCCTCCTTGAACCCATCTGCAGATGTCTGAGCAGTCAGAGGACATGGCTCTACAGGAGTATCAGAAAGGGCCTGTTCTGATGCACAGTTATTTGATCCAGTTCTTTGATATAAATTCTGAAATCACATTTACAATCGTCATGATTAGCTCTACAACCACGTATGCTATATATTTACTTATGGTGTTAGATAAGCCGGAAAAAACTTTTTTTTTCTGAAGAACATCTTTCTTATTATTTATTGGCTCATAGCAGAAACAATGAAAGAAGTCTCTGTTTTTTTCATGAATAGTTGGTGACTGAAATACTTGGTGTACATGATATTCTTTGCTTAAATGTATATAAGTAAATTATGTAGCTTCAATTAACAAAGATGAATATAGCTATCAAGAAAAGAAAGAAAAAAGAGGAGAAAGGAGGAAAGGAAAGCAAATCAAAAAGAGGAGAAAGGCAAAGGCAAGGCAAGGCAAGGCAAAGCAAGGCAAGGCAAGGCAAGGAGATACAAAGCACAGTTCTGGGGGACAAGATCCTCCCTGAAAATTCTCTTCTCTAGACTGAACAATCCCAGTGCTCTAAGCCTCTCCTTTTAGGGCACAAGCTCCAGTCCCTTAATCATTTTAGTAGACCTTCACTACTAGATGCACTTCGGTATATCCATGTCTCTCATATTGGGGAGCTCAGTCCTGGTTACACACATCTGTGTGACAAACACTTGGCACAGCACCCAGACTGTGTGCAGCCAGGGCTAAGCAGTCAACCTGCTGTGCCTCTGCGTCCCCTGGGAGCAGCTCCCACTCGGCCCGGTCAGCTCTGGACGCAGCAGGCTGCGGGGGCCAGCCTCCGGTATCAGGAAGGCCAGAGGTCTGGCTCGTGGGTCCTTCCACAGGACTGCAGCAGTGGAGGCAGGTGGTGGAAGGAAGGGGCAGGCTCAGCATTGGGTCAAATCCAGCAGGTTTATTGGACCCCCGAACAAGAGACCCGACCAACCACGGGTGCCCAGCAGCGAGCAGCCTGGAGGGCTTGTGCGAGGGATTTTACGGAGGGGCGGTTACAAGGGAGGGATTACAGAACAACCAGTCAGGGAAAGGGAGGGTGTGGCAAACAAGGCAAAGGACACGAACAGGAACCAACATGAATAAAGGAAGGGAGGGACTTCCCTCCCAGGACCAATCACTGGGCCCCCCGCCAGAACTTTCCAGAAGCATGGGAGGGGTACTGGGGTGACTGGCAGAGCCCTGGGAGGAGACAATACTGACACATAGGGAAATTTCCATAAAACAGGGAGGGCGCCAGCTGGGATTATACAAAATACAAAACCATAGGGGAGCCCCGGACCAAACCAAACCCAACACACTCCCACACTGCTGCCAAATGTTCTCCCTGGTGCAGCCCAGGAGGCTGCTGACCTTTGCTGCAAGGGCACATTGCTGGCTAATGGTGAACTTCTTGTCTACCAGTACCCCACGGCTGTTCTCCACTAAGTTGTTTTCCAGATGATTAGACGCAATGGGTATGACGTCATGGCGTTATTGTAATTTCATAAGGTTCTTGTTGGCTCACTCTTCCATCCTTTCCAGGTCCTGCTGAATGGCAGCACAATCCTAAATGAACAAGTCGCTCCTGCCAGTCTTATCTGCTAACTTACTGAGGATCTGCTTAGTCATATCATCGGTGTCATTAAAGTGATGTTTAGCCATACTGGCAAGTATTCATCTCTGGTATACCCCACCAGTGTCCAGCTTCCAGCTAGACTTTATGCTGCTGATCACAATTCTGTTCATGGTTTTTTTTCAGTATGCTGTCACTGAAACTTTAAGGTTTACAAAAGATTGGTTTGTTAAAGACAAGAGGAAATGAGGAAAAATAAGAACATGAAAGATTTTGAAATTTTAGCTCATTTACGTATTAAGGCAGAAGAAAATACCTTTAAATTTAGCTGCTCAAATCAAAACAAATAATTTTGAGTTTTTAAATAAATTTCTTTACTAGTTTTAGTATGTTAATTTTTGTGTTTTAGTAAGTTAATTATATGGTGATTTCTATTAGTGCCAAAATGTTAAAATTTCCACAGAAGTAAATACTTATTTTCTTTTGAAGTTAGAAAATGGTTGTTTTGAAGCATGCCTACTTCCCTTCTTACTGTTACCTCTCTTATTATAAAGATTTATGAACAGAGATAATTTAGGGACTGAGATAATTTTCCTTTATAAAGTTTATATTTTTAAATAATAATACTGGCCTTACAGTGACACATGCAGTTCTTGCTAAAACTTGGAACTGAAAACAAGCACTCTGCAGAATGAGACCTTTTTAAAGTAAACAACTGAAACCAGGGAGCTTCATTACATTTAAATCCTGTTTTCTTATTAGGACTGCAACTCCTTGCCAGCTGGAAGTGACAAGTGTTTAAGAAAGGAATTTGCTCTGCTACTACTTTAATTTTTATTTGTCACTGTGCCAAGGCTTACCTCTTGGTTAGAGCATGGTGCTAATAATGCCAAGGGTGTGAGTTTGATCCCTGTACGGGCCATTCACTTAAGAGCTGGACCTGATGGTCCTTGTGGGTCCCTTCCAACTCAGAATATTCTGTGATCAGCATCAGCATCTTATTGCAGCCACAGACCTGAACAGATAGGACTTGGCCCTGGTTACTGTAGTAAAGAATGCCTCTTGTCAAGACTTCTTGAAAAAATTTAGTGCCAGAAAAACTTGCTAGGGAGAAATCCATGCCCTTTTCTTGATTTTCTTTGTTTAAATTTCCTATTATTTTCATCCTAAGAAAATAATGAAGAAAATAAATCTTTCCAAAATATCATGAGAGAGGAAAGACCAACACAATCAACTTGAGAAACCTACCCAGCTGATCTGAGGATAAGAATCCTATTTCATAAACAATTCTGAAGCACTGCAGTGTGTTTTTGCTATGGAATAAACAGAGACATTTATCTTTTTTCAACAGGGAAAAGAAAAAAATAAGGACCAAAGACTACATAACAGCAGAGCAGACCTCAAACTGATGTATCAAGAAGTCTAGTTGTTTCTGCAACTACATTTTGATGTATGAATTAAACTGTGATACAGATTGGAATCTGGATCTCTTACCTCTCAGAGAAATGCTTTTTGTTGGCCTTTTGTGAGAAGGAATACTGAGGAATTGAAGCACTGCCATAAGTTACCTATGGCTCTCCCTGCAGAAGGGGAATTAAGTGGCAATCTCTGTGCTAGGTTCAGTTTCCTAATATTAATTGATTTGTCTCCTTCAGCTACATAAAAAGAAACACTGGGTCTGCTTTAGTTTCAGCTGCTTTAACAGTTCCTTCTGCCAAGAGACAGGATGCATGAAAACAGACAAAAATTCGTGGCAAAGACACTGTCAAATGAGGTCACACCCTACTGCCAGAACAGCCACTTGGTTTGGGAACGCTGAGACAAAAGATAGTACACCAGGAATCAAGTACCCATCTCTAGGCCAGGCAGTTCAGAAGCATGAAAAACTAAACCTATTTTTGTAAACTGTTTGTCTGGCACATAGATTAGCCAGCACTGAGAAACCAGCTTTTCTCTCCATAGGAAATTTATTTGTCCCAGCTTTGCTGGCAGTTTTTTCTAGTCCCTTGGCATGAACTTTCTGTTCACAATTTTATTCAGATCTTAAGGAACATATTATATGGAACATTATTGTTCTTGTTGGTTAACATGCTATGACAGATAGTATCTGTGGAGTCCTAGCAGCTACAGTGAATAACAGCCTGAAATTTTGCAATCTTTTAGGACACTGCTACAGTTAAGTGATTGTCTTCTCACATTCCTTCCCCTTTCCACTTCTTAGGATTTGCTGCTACTATGACTGTGTTCATTGCTGATCCAGAAAAAGGTGCACTGCAGAAGTCTCAGCTAACCAAAATGGTGTTAGCATGAAATGCATACGTTTTTCACCCATACATATCACCTAATTAATGGTTAATAATGATAATATTGTCAACAATAATAATTAAAACAACCTCCCTTAACAGGTAATATATATAAAAATTAATATACTTTGTTTGACCAGCTGACGTAGGTAAAACATACAAAAGTTAAAGCAGAAAAAAGAGTTTTCATTTTTTAAAAATTTGTAAACTTGTCAGTGTCATTAGCACTTATGAAAGTGATTATATTGGAATTAGACCAAAGATAAGCTATCCCAAAATACAATACTTTTCAGTTTTGCTGCCTGACTGTCTAGGCATTTCAATCTTTAGTTGGCATGCCCTGTATGTTACAGATCCATACCTCTCAGAGATGAGTTCTGACAACTGGGATGGAAATATAATGTACATCTTATTCCAAACATCTAGTATGTCATATATTAAATCTTCCTAAAAAGGCAGTCAGCCAAACTGCTGTACAATGTCCAGCTTTGTGAGTTCTAAACTTGAAGGCAAAAGTCACTGAAGGCAGAAAGTGATGAAGAGAGAAAGAAGTTTACCTGACTATGTACTGAGAAGAGAATGGATTGTCCAGCAAGGTCTGGAAATGCACTTTTTAAAGACTTTCAATCTTCACTGTGGTTAGGACAACAAGATGATGTTTTCTACAAAGTAGATGACCAATTGGGAGGACACACTTGAGAATTTCAGACTGAAGGGTTTCTTGGATGATGGTGACAATAAAATGAGCACTTTAATGGAATTTAACACAGATAGAATTGTATCAAAATAATTTTTTAAAATACAATTATATACTTCAATAAACTTAGTGCATTTATTCGAAAATTGTTACAATGGATCAGTCTAAAAACAAATCTGGAATAAATTTTGAAAGTATAATAAAAGAGCATTCAAACAAAAGATGAGTTCAATATACAACTCAGTCACAAAGATTAAAAATATGATTGCAAATGTTTACTACAAGCTTGAGAGAAAAAATCAAATGAGGCACAAAGATGCAACAGTAACCAGAAGCCAATTAGTAGCAGGAGGGGAAGCTAGAAGTGGGCTCATGTGCCACTCAGTGGAGAAGGAAAGCTATTGATAGTTAATATCAAATATATGAACTAATTTTTCCCTTTTTTTTTTTATTTAAAAGCTAACTGAACTCAGCTATGACAATTATTTTCAGTTGCAGAAAGAGAAAACCAAAAAGAAATTATAATAACAGAGCAGGTTAGAGGGCTTAGTTAGATAAATTCAATGTATTCAAGTTGATCAGCCATATCATTGTATGACATTTAGGCATCTGGCTGATGAAATTTAGAGAAAGGCATGGCCAGACTAAAAGAGGTCCAAAGGAGGATGACAAAGATGATTGAACATCTGGAAAACATGCCCAGTGTGGAATAACTAAAAGTGTTAGGTCTTTTCTTCCGGGAGAAGGGAAGTCCCAGGACAGACCCACTCACAGCATTCCAGTTTTTAAAGAGCAGCTATGAAGAGGAGGCTCGCCCTTCCCCAGGAGGCACACAGAGATGACACCTAAGGACAATAGGTGAAAATTGTCCTGGGAGAGGTTTCATCCCTACATTAAAAAAATTATTTTCTATGATAGAAACAATCTTTTGATGAAAGGGTACAGAGTTCCTGTCACTGGAGATTTTCCATATGTGACTGAACTGAGTGTTAGATAATCTCATCTAGGCTTCTGTTCTCATGAATGGTTTGACCAGATAATATTTTAAGGTTTCTTCCAACCTGGTCTGTTTTAAGATGCTACAATTCTTTGATTCTATGGTCTTGTGAAACTCAGTGTTCCAGTGATTTTCTTTACAAACTTTTGAAGGACAGGTTAATTTCCAGAGGACTCAGGAAAAAAGACATAAATTATGTCTTTAAAAGAAGAGCATATGGGATATTCAACAGACTCCTGATACTGATTTAAGTTTTCAAAGAAACACTAGATGGCATTTTAAATTACAAACAAACAAATAAACAACAACAAAAAACCTCACCCCACCTTTAAATAGTTCAAATGTGACAAGGAACTAAGGAAAAACAAAGAGATTTATTAAGAACAAGGCTGGAAAAATTCTAATTCTTTTACATGAGAGTTTAACAGCATTAGATGGAAGAAGGCATACAGAAGGGAAGAAATAAATAAAACAAAGACCAACACAATGATGCATGTACAAGATTATGTTATTCAATAGAAAGAAAGATGCAAGATACCACATGTAGGAAGCAAGACTTTGAGCAAAAACAAGATGGTGAAAAATTAGCTAAATAGAATCCAATGCTTAGAGCAGATCAAACCTGTAAACAAGCTGACAAATGAAATGATGTTGTTGAAAAGCTATGCAGGGCTTCGTAAACAACAGTACAGTACACAGGACCATAAAGTAATCTTTCTGCTTTGTTCAATATTGGTAAGACACAAATAAAGTAATATAGAAAGATGGGGACTTACTATGAAAATTGCACAAGAGATTGATAAAAATGATCAAAATATGTTGTCTGGAAACTGTTATCTGAACGAAGATCAAGGAGGGAATACGATAACTGCTCTGAAGCATGTAAAAGGCTCCTGTGAATGCTTCATTTTTTTCATATTTATAGCGGAAAAGACAAAAAAATATAAATTTAAACTACAGAAAAGATACCTATAAATAAAACATCAGGGGAAAAAGAGCTTCCTATTGGTAATGCTGGTGAGACTTAGAAAGGGATTGCCTGAGTAGTTGTAGAGTGCTCATTATGGGAGATCGTTAAGAAATCATTAAACAAACATTAGTCAGAAACAGCAGAGACATGTTTGATTCTTTTCTGTGTTGGAGGCAAAGACTATTTTGATGTCTTGAGTGACACTGAAACTGAAGAAGTTATCCTAATCCTTCAGTTTAAGTACACCTATAAATAGTGCTGAAATTGGAAAAGAACTGCACATTAATGTCATATTCTGATAGTTTCAAAGGATGATGTTCTTTGCCATACTGCATGTACTTACTTTGTTGCTAGCTTGGTAGATCTTTATAGGGACAGAAGAGAACTAACATAAAACTGTAGTGTAAGACTGAACTGGAAGTGAGTGAATTTCGAAGTGAGAAACTTCCTCTCTAATTAATTTGAGTATGTTGCATTTAGCTTTCACAGAGCTACTGGAAGTTGTGGTCACTTGTTATACTAGTATGAATGTCCTGCTGCACTTCCTAAGTACATAAAGATAGAAAGAATAAGGGAAATTTATGAGGTGACCTAGTGTTCAGGGATTTGATATAAGTCCCAGCTCCAGAGAAAATCTGGTTGCTTATGCATGTTCAATAGACCTAAGAGTAAAAGAACTCTTCATATCTGCAAAAGAGCTGGTCATTTGGAAAGACTCATTCTCATCTGAGAAAGGGGAAAAAATAGATTAAAAAGGACTTAGGTATGACAGTGGGTCATTTGGGGAATATTCCCTCATCTGGGAATGGTGTCTTAGTATTTCTTTTTGTTCTTAGCTGTACTCATAATTTATTTCCTTCTTTTTTATTTTATTTTCTTCTCCCAGTCCCCCCAAAAATGGTAAGTCTTAGCTTCATATGCATGAAGGGCAGGAAAGAGTACAAAATCTCCAGAGATTTTGAAGTATTCCTCACATTAACTTCTCCACACGTCAAAAGTTTCTTTAGTGCTGTATATGGATTTACCTCAATGTGGTTTTCCATTATGTAACAACATATATAGGCTTTTCTGCTTTATATTTAGATATACCTTCCTCCACTTGCTAACATTAATGGTTGCTCAAATGTGCATAATATGCAAACAAATAATTTTGCATATGGAATGGAATATTTTCTGTATAGGAAAAGCTTCTGAATGAAGTTTCAGAAAAGATAAACTGCCAACATTCAGTCTTCCGTAATGGAAGCCAATGAAAGAAAAAATCTTATTTATTTCACTCAGTTCACTGAGAATGGTATCAAACTACCACTATCTTGAGCTCTGCAGCTTCTGTGCTGGAGTGCAAGGTGTTGCGATCTCCAAAAAGCATCTCCAAGTGAAGCCACTCAGCAGGATCAGCTACCTACACTCACACACGCGCGCATGCACAAACGCACAGATAGCTTCAGTAATACGCGTCGACGGCAAAGACGCAGGAAGGATCTTTGCATGGCATTCCACAGGAGCAGTTTATTGCTGTCACACTGTGAAGGGCTCCAGGGGCAAAGACGAGAACAATGGAAAGCTCACGTTTAAGAATGGGAGTGGAGCGAGCACCGGAAACCAATGATCTGAGGGCACAGGGGCGGCACAAAGGCGGGACTAGGGAATGGGGACCCATGGGGGAGCTCTGGGGGAGTGGTGAGGGGCAAAGGCCAATGGGGGGAACCTGGAGTGGAAAACCTTCTAGGACATGAAACATATAAAATAGCAAGGGGGCGGGGAGGCAAACAGCCAACCAGGGAAGAAGAACTGGGGGAGATTAACATAATAGAACAATGTATCCTGGGAGAAACCTTTCTCGTCACTCTAATCTGAGGAGGTTCTTTTGGTACTAGGGACTTGTCCCACCAGCAGACTCTCTTTGTCCCTTGTACCACAGGCTAACTGGCCACCACATCAAACTTGAAATAGAAAAAAAAACCAAAATACATTCCCTAAGGATCACACATCTTAATTGCAGGAATGACGATAAAGTGACAGACATTAATATTAATCTCTGGAAGCACATCAGGGCAATGACTCCCATGTATTAATAAAATACTGATTAAAAATTCTCATCACATCTCAAAACACAGAACAATTCAAGCAGTTTAAAGTTCTGTGATAAACTTCTCTCAAAGCTCTAATTAAATAGCTTCCCCCCCTGCCAAAGTAATTATGTGGAAGAAAAATACTTCTGAACATTGTTTTCACTATTGAGTAATTTGAAGTCTGAATTATTCAGAAACATTGCGCTTTATTAGATGAGTGAATGGTTGGGATTTGTGTGGGTGTATGTTTTAGTTGAGTGTTTTTTCTTTTTGCTACGGCTTTCCAATGCCTTCTACAAGTACTTCTCCTTCCACTACCTAAGTTTCAAATTTTACCCTCACTTTCCTTTTCTATCTGAAATACTGTTATTAAAAGAAAAAAACCCAACCAACCAAATGAAAACAAAACACATCCAAAAAGCAAACCCACACACATAGTAGTTTTTGAACAAATAATCTTAGTCTGTTTTCAGTGCAATCTCCGTAAAGCTGATAGATCCTTGAATTCTTCTATGGGATACCTTTTAAAGTGGATTTTTGAGTGTCATGGTTTAGGAATGGTATTCTCCAATTTAGTACTCCAACTAAAAAGACCACATGACTTTCCCCTCCCTGGTCCAATGGGCACCACAAAAGCTCAAGATGACTGGTTGAGATTCTAACAATTTACAGAAACAGCAATGAGATAAGAAAATGAACAGTAATGGCAACAATAGTAATAACAAAAGGTATAAGAAAAACAAATTATTTACACAGAAAAACCCCTGAACTAAACAAACATACTGGAGTTCTACCTTCTCCACTGGAAGGGAAAGTCCATTTGCCCTGACCCTGGAACTGACCAGAGGTCATACCAGATAATGATAGAATCCTGGCCACATGCCCTCAGACAGCCCACCTCCCAGCTATTGCAAAAAATAACCCTGTTCTGGCTAAAACCAGGACAATGAGGTATCAATTATAGCTGAATGTGCATTTTATGAAAAATGAACAATAAAATTCTATTCAGTAAAATCTCATCTACCATAAAGTTTTTATTAAGTAGTTCTCAGTCTGTGTGTGATTAATTTGCTACTGTCACTGCTCTCTGCCTTCAGATATTTACAAAGGATAATGCGAACAATTTGATAATAAAGTCATACACATAACAAAAGTCTTCCCCCAGTGAAAAAATTGTTATTCAGCTAAAATATATAATATCCAGACTTGACTTTATCAAGCAGGCTTAAAGGTGATGATCACAAACATGCACATTATTTCAAACACTTATGTCTCATATGTGGGTTTCATTGTATGTCAGCTGGATAATACTGCTATAACATGTAAAATTGTACTTGCTCCTTACATTTATAAATTGTAAATTTATAAAAAATTTCAAAGCTTTTATTGAACAATATGAAAATTTAGTCCAAAACTGAGTTCTTTGCTGCAGCAAAAATATATTTCTCAAGTAAACATTTAAATATGTATGTTCCTCTGTTATCATTTTATAAGACTTTTTTCTAGGAGGTTCCAAATGCTTTCTGCTTTAATCTAAGAAAGTGTGTGATGCAAAATTCAATATTTTGCTAATCCTTCCATATAGGTAATGCTGACTGAAAGATGTAAAATAAGGTTAATATTTACGTGACTTGCTGAACTAAACTAAACTCTTGTTCTTCAAAAGAGAATGTTCTCAGTAAATTACTTCTTGGAGTGTCAAAGGTTGGAAGATAGGTATAGGAATATACTGATAATGATGAAAGTTTAATTAATAATTCATACTTTTGTTGATATTAAGAATATTCCCACCAGAAAGAAATCACAAACTAAATTTGTTTTAAGGAGATAAGTCTTCCAAGGCTTTCTATAGTCCTTAGAGAGATATTCTCTCAGAGAAAGACTCAAAGCCCCCACATCAGTTTTGCATTTTGAATCACTCTTTTAAATAACAGATTCTTTCTATCTGTATTGTCTAGTAGTTCAACTCCTTTAAGCTGAAAACAATTTCTGGGAACACCATGACCCCATCTGTAGAAGAAAATTACTAAATTTTGCAACTGCTGGCATAACTTTGCATGTGTTTTTTTCTTTTTCTTGCTGAATTTTTATGAGGTGTTAGATCAAAAGTAGTAAAATAATTTATTTTGCCTTTTCATCTACTACTTCCCAAAGTGCTTAGGAGGAAAAACTGGACCAGGATTAGGTATTTCTGTAAACTAATCTCTTCTTTCAGGTCTTTATTCTCTCCATGTCATGTGGTTTAAGCTTGAACCCTAAGAGTCCAGACTGCATTATGTGAACACTGCAATACATTAAAATTTTGTTGAATAGAAATGGCAGAGGTAAAGCTCTCTATGCAGTGTGACTAAATATGTGTTTTGAACATTAATTCACTATCTAGTTTGCATTATATATTCTCTCCTTTTAGTGTACTTTTTATATTGACCTCCTTTTACTTTTCATTCTGTGTTAAACTGTTTATTTCCCCACATGATCTTAAGACTGCTTTCTCTAACTTGTTCTTTTCACACTAAAATTAATTGTAACTCTTTTTAACTAGCATCCTGAGAATTTACTAGCAAATTTACAGGCTCTGATGCTCTGTCCCGACCTTCAGCGAAAAGAGACTACTCAGCAGTTCCTGAAAATTAAGCTAGCAAAAACAAATTTTGAAAAAACAAAAAGAGGGTATGTGTGGATTTACCACAGTTCACCCAAAATAATTAGTCACTTTCAAAAAGCTTGATATAAGAATCTTATCTGAGTTATCCAGATGATTGAGTCTACTACTATGTGCGAGATGCTAAGCAAGATAAACATCTTTCATTCTAAATACCTTGATATCAGCAGAATCACCAGCAGTTGTAAATCTGTTCTCAGAATGTATAAAACCTCTATTGAATGAATGTTAAGCTGCCAGGCAATGACTATAAAAATTCTATGTTCATGAACTAATTGATGAACACAAGGAAATTGTGTATCTTTAGTTTTGAATTTGCTACACCAGTTAAAGGTCCAGATGCATTACAACTAATTTCAACTCAAAATGCTTGTCTTCACAGGGCTTTCCCTTGAAAAGACAACAGTTCAAAATTTTTTGATCACAGTAGTATTTGGTAATTGTAGTGTGCAAATCATTTGTTCCCACCACTGGCTTTCAGAAGCCGTTTAGAATCATGCCGTTTTTGATATGGAAATTTCTCCATTTTCTACCAGCTTAGCAACACAGTCAGAAACAAAACAAAAAAATCCTCTGAGAAGTGTTGAGGTCAACTGTTGTGAGAAACAGTTCCAGTTCAGTTAATTCAAGCTGTTAACAACACTTCAGATTGATCTCTGAGTAAATAAGGCATAAAAAAATTCTTTTATGAGATATGAGAAACTTCATCTGGAATTTTAGTAGAAAATCATTATTTTGTGCAATAATAATTAAATTTAGAATAATAACTTTAAATTTTCACAGAATTCAACAAGGGACTAAGGGAAGGTCAGAAGGACATCATATAATGAAGCAAAGTACTAGCAACCTTGATTTTAATATTAGTTTTACATTAATAGTGAGTACTTAATTTTTAAAGAGGTGTGGTCACCTAAGTAAAATAATAATGAAATGCAGAGAAGAAATTACTATTTCTTATAGTTTTAATATGCTTGTAAAAGCATACAAATGAGCTCACATTTACATAGCACTTTTCATTCAAAAGATTTGTGAGGCTTTTAGCCAATATTTTCAAAGAACAGCTAAAATTTGAGATTCTTGACTGAATGGAGGTTGAAAGCTCAAAACATTCATAGTAACAACAATTCATAGATAAAGAAGAAATCAGTAACATACAAAATTTCATCATACAGGGAATAAAGGTCTATTTGCACAGTAAATACATGAGAGTTGAAGGGGAGCAGTTCCCTGACAGCATCTTTTACTGCAATCTACTGAAAACCTTAGGGGTTTTCTGAGCCATCCTAACAGTATCAGAAGTCTTGTCCTCCAGAAGTGAAAGGACTGCAACTGCTATTTATGCCTCTGTTACAAAGTAAAACAGGAGTTGGGGCAGCTGTCTCTCCCTGAGGTTGAATGGCATCCACTACAAAAATGTCATGGCAAATACTACAACAGTGTTCTGCCCTGGGCCAGCACTGTGTCGTAAGTGACACAACTTTAACCCTAAACAAAAACCTCTTGGTTCAAAAAGTCTGAATTAAAGAATATTTTCACACAATGGAAATAATTGTGTTGCAGAATCAAGCAATAGAGCATTTATAAAGGGTACAAGGCTTGTTAGGATAACATTTGACACTGAATAGCCAAACCAAGTCCAGTCTTGCCCCTATAGCATTCTGGAAATAGTCTGCAATAGGATGTCCCAAACACTGAACCATCACTTAAAACTTCATAGTTTTGTGTATTTTAGGATGCTAGTAAAGTCATTAGCTGAGATATAAGGATAAGAATAAAAGTTTTCCTGTAATTATGTTGTCATTCGGTATTACAGCATCATGGATATCAGACTGTGTGCACACAGTGCACTTCAATCCCTGAATGGTTTAGGAACTCCTCATCCTGTCTCTGAATAGACGAGACATCAAACTGATTTGGGACAAGGGACTCACCTGGGATAAGGTAATTACTTGAACTCCCACCTGCCCTCTCAGCAAAGCATTTGACTATGAAATGGGCATTGTATGTACATTTGATGTGTTGATTAACCTTCTGGGTGAAGAATTTATCAGTACCAGGAATTTATTGCTTCTGCAGACTCTTGAAAATGAAAATTTTCTTTGTTTCTTCTTTTTTTCCAAACTTTGGCTAAAAGACTTACAAGACCCATAATATCTCACAAAGTTTAGAGGCTTCTTAAAATACGTATAAACATGTCTCAGTATCAAGACCATTTCATAGTAATATTGATATTAATAAACAGAAATACTCATACTCTAATATTAATAAAAGAATATTAATAAAATTAACATTCAACAGCAATAATATTTATAACACATAGCAGCATAGTATTTATAATAACTAATACTCTAATATTAATCCACATGAACATTGGGATCTAGAGAAGGCATTTTATTTTGGACCCATGGTGTCTAAATTTACAGTTCATTATCTAGTGTGGTATGACTAGAATTAATTAGCATTTTAGGTGATGCTTAAATTTGAAATATGAACTAAGAAAAATTATCTTTTGCTAGCATTCTAAAATTTATAGACACATGAGGATTAAGAATCTTTTATTTTAATGGAATATACAAAATGCTATTTATATATTCCTTTCAGGTAATAGCTATGCTTTTTTAATTAAGGAGTTCTATCTGAATGTTTTTGGTAAAGTACTTTTAAACTTTTTTGTGTGGATTCCTTTATCTTTTTTTTTTTTTTTTTTTTATCAGGTTCCTTATACTGTCTTGAACTCATATTTGCTAGGGAAGTAAATTTCCCTGTATGAGATTACTGACTATAATAACCATTATAAAGGAGTATTACAAGAGTATTTTCTGGTTTTTCAATGGAAACTTCCATAACGTATAATTAGATTTGATATATGTAATGTACATCAATTTTGCTGCCCTTCTAGCAAATTACATCCCCAGGACTGATCAAGTGTTTTGGTTTCTCTGATGAGACAACTGCCCCAATGGAAGAGGAAAGTACTGTGGATATTATTTATCCTGATGTTAGAAAGGCTTTCCATTTTGTATCTCAGTATGTCCTTGCAATCAAACTATAGAGCTGTGGTTTTGATAGTAAAACAAAGAACGGTGTGTGGGAAACTCACTGTACATCTTAACTGATAAGACTGTGATCAGAAGCAGGAAGATAGGCTGATGTCCAGTTACCACTGGCACTGATCAGGGTGCTGGTGCTGTTAAAACACCTTCAACAGTGACCAAGGTGATGTGGCAGAAGGGACCTTTTAAAAGCTCATAGCTGATACCCAACTGGGTAACATTTGATATGCTGGAGGGTAAGGCTGTGATCTTAACAGGTTGGAAAAGTTTCTGGCAAAGTATTAATGAATTCCTGCAAAGACAAATGCTAAGATCTGGGACAAAACAATCTTGTGTGACAGTACCTGCTGGGGAACAACTGGTTAGGAAGGACTTTTGCATAAAACAAGCCTGAGGGCGCTGATATAGAACATGTTGAGCATGAGTAGGCAGTAAGCCCTTGTGGCAATGGAAGAGTACAGTAAATGTAAGTATTTTGCATAGATGTGACACACAGGACAAATATATAATCAGAAATATTGTTCCTCAAATATTTGTTGTGTTTTGTGTATTTAATTACATGTAAAGGTACCTGGAAAATAGATTTTATCCACAGATATGGATATCCAGGTATGTGTTCCATGCTGAGAAAACTGTTCAATACTTCCAAATTATGGCAAGGCAAGGCAAGGCAAGGCAAGGTTGTTTGGGTTTACTGGTTTTTATGGAATGGTACTCATGTAGCATCATCAAGCTGTTTCCTTGATACCTCATTTAAAAAATTTCTAAGTAAAATAGTGTTTACTAATTGTGGATAGAATTATCTGAATTGTTTATGCTTCCAATCCAGAAATGGGAGAGAAGTAACCAGAATTGCCTTTTATGAATATATATGGGCAAAGTAATATAATTTTTGTTAGCCCTTCCTGGAAACAGCTGAACTATTTTATCTGAAACATCTCCAGAAACAATTAGCCTGAGGGAAGCATACTCCATGTAAAATATCAGCCAAATGGTTAGAGATTGGCAAAACTACAAGCAGTTGTATGAATGGTCCAGGTTTTAAAACAGACTATTAAAAGTAATGAAATGGGAAAAATACATAACTGTTTTTGAGAAGAGCTTGATATACGTGGTACTACTGAGTTATGATACAGTTCCTTGCAAAAGCAAAGCCCTGGTTTGGAAGAGACATTAAGATTTGGTCAGCTATTGAGTCACATTTCAGGGCACAGATATAGAAAATATTTGAAAACAATAGACACATGTAATAGACACAATTAGCAGCTTCCTTTGGAAACAGTATAGAATATCAATGTTCTTCTTTGAATATAGAGAGCTCTCAGAGGGTATTTAGAGGAAATTTGAAAAAAACCCCAAGCAAATCAAAACACACACACAAAAAAAACCCAAAACAAAACCAAATTATGTCTTCTGATTTAGAAATTAGGAGGCTGTCACAACTACGATTCACTTTCACTTGATTGTGGAAATGCATTAACCAGCAGATAGAACTTTGTTTGTTTTCTGTTGTTTCATAGATTTTGAAAAGTGATCAGTCTTTGGGCCATGTCAAAAACCACTAAGCACCTTAAACATCATGGCAACTGTATTTTAATTTTTTTTATTATAATACATTGGAAAGGCAAGATTTTTAAAGGTCTATCTAGAATGGCAGTAAAACAAAGTTTCTTGTAGGTCCTTCTGCACCACATGACAAAGTGTCTAGGGGATTCAATGAAAATACAAGTATTTTGTTCATTTTTTGATCTATCTTTAGTATGGTCCTGAGGGAAATAAATACAAAATATATAATATAAATTCTGTCATATTTCTACCCATGAAACAAAAGTAAAATTTGAACATAAAAGCAAATTGAGTATATATTCAAACCACATTCTAAACCAAAAGGGATGAAAATTTTCTTTTTTCTTTCCCCAACAGAAAAAAAAAGAAATCCTTTAGCCTAATGCTTAGGAATTACTAGTAAATAAAATTGTCTATTTTCACTATTTCTTTTGGTTTATTAATCTGAGACATAATTAAAGAGAGTAGCTGAAAAGTTGGCACCACTGATCTTGTAAGGAACATTAGCAATATTACTTCCCTTTTGCAGTTAGCACAATTGCCATTGTATGTTGTCACAGCACTATAAATGTATTTCCTTCCATTCTCCAAAAATACTTTGGAGGAATTTGTTTTTTGTTGTTGTATAATAGCTTTTCCTTTTTGTCTTTGTCAACAGATGCTGTTCTTTTAAGACTAAACCTAAGAATCCAACTACAAGTTTTTCAGATATCTCCAACTAATTGAGAACAAGATGGTTTACCCGATAACACTGCAATTACTGACCTGTACCAGTCCTGACCAGCACATAAGCAATAGCGATGTACAAGTCACTGAACTAGTCTTAAGAATCCAGTACTAATTATAATTTGCTACTCTACACAGAAATAAATCATAAAAATGAAATATTTCCTTGTCATTTTCAGCTAATGACTCCCCACATATTATCTTATTACAAATTATTTATCTGTTTTCTGCTGAGTATAATTTGCTTAATAAGGTATCTGAAATGTGATGCTTTTTTATGTGCACCAGAACAACTTATTTGCAATACTTAACAAGTAAATAAATCATTACACTAGCAAAAACTGGGTGCAGCTTTTCAATGAAAATAAAGGCACAGATTAAGTTTAAGGCACACTAGTTTTCATCCCTTACCTTTTGCCTCCCCACAAAAAAAAGTAAGACTGCCAAAAGTACTCATCTAACATCAAGTACAATCATCTCTCCTCAGGGACTTTAAAAAGGATCTAATAATCTATACTGATATTTTCCATTATAATTCTTCTTGTATGTTGCTACTATTGGTCCTTGTAATATACCATTCTTGCAATTAGCATTCTCCAGCAGTTCTGTTTGAAATTCCTGCCTTCCTATTTAATAATATTTAGTTTTATATAACCAGCTATTAAACAAAATATTCCCTTGACATAGGCAAATGCATCTTAGAAGTTTGTGGTTTGATCAGCATTTTGAAAAGCAAAATTAAAGTTGGCATCTGGAATTTCTCTTTTATTTTAAAGAAAACCAATGAATCAAAGACGATATTCTGGCAAAGGATCTTAGACAACAGTGAAACACTAGCTACTCCATGGTTTGGTTTTCAAACTACTGATCAGAAGGTGATGGTCTCCTAGCTGTTCTTCTTCTTGTGTATGCAGTGCTATCAGTGTAGTAGTCAAAACCCTGAAAAGCTCTTAAGGTTTAAAAAAGCTGCAGAAGAAAATCTCAGCTTTGGATCTAGGACCCTTTTACCAAAAAAGTACAAATCCTTGAAAAATATGCTATGCATTGAAAGACTGATAGCTTTCTTTGAGTTTATACCAAAATGTAGATCTACTTCATTAAAAGAATGTTATATAAAAAAGCCAAACTCAAGCCATGGCATATTTGATGCTACAGGGTAGTGACAACTTTCTATAGAACATGAATGTTTCAAATACAAGTGAAAAATCTTTAAAAATAGTTCAGAACAATGGAATTGCAAATACTTATGAAAAAATTATCAGCTACCTTAATGTTTAGTCAGAATCAGGTAGAAGTATATTCTGTATTCAGATCTACGGCATAAAACAGACAAAATAATTACCTTCATTAATTCTTGCATTGTGACTCTAATTTCTGATACAGTTATAGTATGGTACTTAAGAACACAACTAATCTTCAGCTAATTTCATTTAATGTAAAGTCCTTTAGCTCTCTAGATACACTTCCCAATACTCTTTGTTAAAGTATACACTGTGTTTCTCAACTGAATTAGTTTCTTTTCCATTTCTACTTACTTATCCCATTATGTTATTGTACTTACTCAAAAATACATTAGTATTCAGTTTATTTCAAACAAAACTTTCACGTTTTGTTTGCATTATATGCAGGTATTCATGAATATATTTCACGGAATCATCTGAAATATCAGTTGAAGAACATCTGGTTGGTTACAGCAGCCAAGATAGCACATTTTTAATTAAGAACTAGTCTACCAATCTGGAGTACAAAGAATCATATTTTCTTATCCTAACAATCACAAAGTTAGAATATAACAAGATGAAATTATTCCCTCACTCACCTTTTTTTGTACTTCTTTTGGAATGGGATATGGTTACGATAACAAAACTTTTTCCCCCTTGTCTCTTCAGGATCATATCAGATTGTATCATATAACCACCAAATAAAAATCCTATATAACAGATCAGTGGATTCCCTTCTGTTCATAAACTAAAACTGTGGATCTGAACTGTGAAATTACTTTTGTAGTTTTTATTTATTTAAAAAAGACAAAAGCTGGTAATAATTCTTCCTCTTGAGACTAATCTTATGACAAAGCTTGAACTTCTCTTAATGGAAAAATATTGAATGCTTAGAAACCACCTGGAAACAGCCCTCCCATGAAAAAACTAATGTCTCTAACACATACTGAGAAAACATCTTCATAGGAGAGGTTCTCCAGCCCTCTGATCATCTTTGTGTCCCTCTGCTGGACTCATCTTTCTCATCGTCTGGACATCCTGTTTTGAGGACCCCAGGATGCAGGATTGCAGATGGGGTCTCACAAGGGCAATGGAGAGGGGCAGACTCACCTCCCTTGACCTGCTGACCTGCTGGCCACTCCACCACTTAACCTGCTGGCCACTCCACCACTTAACCTGCTGGCCACTCCTCTTTTGATGCAGGCCAGAATGTGGTTGGTTTTCTGAGCTGCAAGCTCACACTGTTGACTCATTTTCAGCACTTTATCCACAAGAACCTCCAAGTACTTCCCCACAGAACTGCTCTCAATGACTTCTTTTCCCAGTCTGTACTCATTTCTGGGATTGCCCTGACCCAGCTGCAGCACCTTTCACTTGGACTTGTTAATCTTCATGAAGTTCTTGTGGGCCTGCTTTTCGTGTTGATCCTGGTCCATCTGGATATCATCCCTTTCTTCTGTTGTGTCAACTGAACTGCTCAGCTTCGTGTCATCTGCAGACTTGCAGAGGGTGTGCACTCACTCTGTGTCATTGATGAAGATATAGAAGAGAACCCATCCCAAGACAGAGCTCTGAGGGAAATCACCCATCACCAGCTTCCATCTGGATATAGAACCATTGACCACAAGTCTCTATCTGCGTCCATCTAGCCAATTCCTTATCCATTGAATAGTCAAAATCCATCCATCGAATCCATTTCTCTACAATTCTGAGGTTGTTATCTAGAAGAGTTATGTATTTACATTAATAAGGGAGGAGGTGACTAAGAAGAATGCATGGCCTATCTGTAGGTGTGGGATACATCAGTTTGAACTTGCTGCACAGAGAAATAAAGAAATTTTGTGATTACCCCTGCAAATGAAGAACAGTAGTTAGGCAAAAAAACAAATATTGACATTACCGACAGATAGTTCCAGGAAACCACAAAGAGTGGCAATGAGGTATGTCCATAAAATTATTTTTCTTTTCTTTAGATGGCTTTTTGTCCTTTGCTTTTTATTGAAATGTCTAAAAATAAGAATTTCAAAATAAATTTTACTCCATCTCAACCTGAAATTAAACCAAGTATCATGCAGCCTATTAAAGTCATATCAGAAAAAAATAATCAGATGTGTGTAGTTCCTTGCTTTTTAAACAAAAGTCTCGTTTTAGAAGTAAGACCTACACTACTATTCCTAGAACCCAGATAGTAAAAAAATTAGACATTTTATTCTAATGTCTAGCAGTATTTCTTCTGGGTTTGAACTGTTTAAATGAAAAAAAGGAAAATTCAATTTTTGTAAAGTATTTTCATTAAATAGAAAATTAATTTTTATTTAAATGTTAAATTCTTACCTACTTTTACCATCCATACTTAATTTCTTTTTCAATGCTACTGTTTCAATTTACATTTAGCTGAGATACTCTTACTTTTGCAATCTACTCATCAATCACACAGCATTTGTAACAGTGGTGCTCTGAAGCATACATTTCTAAAGTAATAAATGGAAGCCACAACAACTGAAAACACCATAGAACTTGTAGTTTTATTCATTTATAAAAACAATTTAAACCCACAGCTTTCACACATCTTAAATGAATTTCAATTTTTGTGGTAATGAGGCTTGACATAAACAATGACTAAAGATGTAATTATTACCTACTACAGAATAAATAATTTCTATATATTAACTGTGTGTTGGGAGTTTTCACAGAAGCTCTCAAAAACTCAGTACTTTAATTTAAACAGTTTTACATCCTTTCCCTGGAGTATGATTCAGTAAGAGCACCTAAACCCTTTCCCCCCCACACCACTGGCTGGGGCTCTGGAAGGTTTTGCCTTTATGTTGCTATGGCAGACAGGAAGAGTACAGCATGACATACCTATCCTGGATCCTATTGAAAAATTGCATCTTCTTTCCACAACTTACTTCCTGCTAATGTCTAAATTGTAAACAATAAACACCTAATGTCTTACCAGTTTCAGGAGAGAAACCAGATGACTTCCAAAGGGGATAGGCTGGATACCATTACAATAAAGTTATTTCTAAAGTATATAATAAGGATCTGTCCCAATGTATGTACCTTCTGTGTATTTCTTTTTTTTCTTCCCTTTTCAGGAAATTATTTTGTTCTGCTTTTTAGGTTACTGAAAGAGAAACTCTAGATTTACTGCAGAGATTGCATTTGGTTTAATGTTTATGAAAATGAATGAGACTGAAACTATTTTTGGGAAGAAAATAAAGGAAACTTACAATCAAAATTAATGATCTTAATCATAATCAAGATGTTTAAAACATGATTAAAATAGTTTATTTAAATGGCACTTCATAGAAAAAAACTGAATTCTAGACCAGCACATGACAATGCTGTTCTATACAGAAGTCTCACACTTAGCTAAAGTCAAATTTAAATTAAAGTTGTTAGAGTTAGAAAACCTATCCTCAAAGAACTGTAAGTCTCACACACTCCCACTCAGAATTATAACCAGAGCAACAAAAAAAAAGGTAAGTATTCTGGTAGGAAATGGAGGGAGAAGACTTTAGTTTATTCTCTCTTCACTAATATTTTCTTCAGTCTTACAGAAAAAAAAGCTGTATTCAGATTTTATACCCAGAAGTGGACTATGGAGGGCAAAGATTGATTGCATTGAAGTCATAGATGAGACAAAATTCACTGCCTTTTTCAGAGATTTTCAAACATAGCATGCTGGTTCAGAGACAAGTCCACTTAAGGAATATAGACCTGAATGTGTTCCTGTGTAACCTGCTTTAGGTGACCCTTCCCTTGGCAGGGGGGGTTGGACTAGATGATTTCTGGAGGTCTCTGTGATGATCTACCTTTGAGGGGAAGGAAGCACTTCCCTTGCAACCCTAACTATGCTGTGATTCTGAGCTTGATGCTATTATACCTTTGCATGTTGATTTTTAGCTTCGAAATGCAAAATATTTTTGCATTTTTATTACAATAAACAACTTAAAAAACCATATTTTAATCAGTTCCTTTTGTCCAGTGTCATGTTTTGGATAGTTCCAAGCTTAAAACACTTATCGAGTAAAGAACACCCAAAATCCGTGCTCAGATTGGTGAAATTTTGGCTCTATCCACCCAGCCCCAACTCATTCCTATGGTCAGGTATTTTCTGGAAAAACAAAGTACAGAAAATAGTTATGGGTAAGCCTTGTCAAAAGCTCTGAAGTGTATATCTGCTTTCTTGCAGTGCTTTAGCTTTCACAAGAAGGAACCAAAGAGGCATTCTGAAAAGCTTTACATACTTGTAACACATTTATAGCAGGGAGCCAGAAACTAATTATAATCCAGGTAACAACTAGTTGGCCTGAGGGTAATATGAGCAGCAAGGCCACTGCAAGTTTTATAACTCTCCAGACTACAAAGAAAGAGTGAAAAAAATAGCCTCTTTTGTTCCACTTCACCTTGGGGGGAGACATTTAAAACCATGTTAAAGCTGACTCCAGTGCAGAAGCACAATATAAAAAGCCAGGCAGACCTTGTAGCACCTTCCAGTACCTAAAGGGGGGCTAGAAGAGACCTTGAGAGGGAGTGCTTACAAGGACATGTAGTGGCGAGACACTGGGTAATGGCTTTAAACTGAAGGAGGGTAGGTTTAGATTAGATGTTAGGAGGAAATCTTTCACTGTGAGGGTGGTGAGGCACTGGCACAGGTTGCCCAGAGAAGTTGTGGATGCCCCATCCCTGGATGTGTTCAAGACCAGGTTGCAATCTGACTCTACTGGAAGATGTCCGTGCTCATGGCAGGGAGGTTGGAACTAGATGATCTTTAAGATGATCCAATTCAAGCCTTTCTATGATTCTGTGTACTCTTAGGTACCTTGCCAGCTACAGCGAGTGTCTTACTGCCTTGAATTCACAGTACTGGTCGCAGCTGGACCAGAAGCATGGACTGATGTGAGCTTGCTATGTATAGTGAGTGTGACTGTGTGACACACATGTGCATGTTTTGTAGACCAGAAATCAAAACCCACTAATTATATCTATCCCATTCAGAAAGCAAATTTTGAAGATTTTTTTGCTAATGATTACTGTGCTTCTGTTTTTGAGATTTCCTCACTCCTAAACTCCTTCACATGAAACATAAAGTATGAGTTATTTGCACTATGCAGTCAACAAATCAAAACAAAGTTTCTGAAGCAATCCCATAAGTGGGATTCTACATGCACACATTTTGGTACGCCTTGATGGTACAAGAGAAAGTACAGAGTTTTCTTTAGTGAAACTAAATTGCAAGAATTTGTGTTTACTCTCAAATTAAAACAATCAGTGTTCCTATAAATAGCTCTTACATTGACACAGAGCAATGTGACTCTTCTAAGGATGCTCTGGCACTTGAATGATTAATGTGCCTTTTCAATATTAAAAATGTAGTTATGCTTTGTGTAAATTATAAGCTCCCATTCAAGTGCAAGGGTGCCAAGGAAATTTCTTTGTAGTTTAGTCTTCAGTTTCAAATTACTTCTTTTCAGTGTACAGCTAACAGGGTTCAAATATCTCTTCAGACTTTATATAAATATCTGTTCTGAACTAGCAAAGTTGTTTGTGTCCTAAACCAAACTTTTTTCAGTGTTGCATACTTGCTACCATGATTCTCTTCACACATTATTCATTTGAATGTTAAAGTTCTCATTACCTTCCAATTGATAAATCACATTGTGTTCTTGGCCTTTCAAACAGATCTGCATTGGCATATATTGTTTCTCTTCTCTTTATTTAGATTTGATTAAAAATAGTTTTGCATGAATAAGTTCATAGAGAAAGTGAGTACTCATGTGTATTTATGACTTTGGGGTATTGATTCCTCATATTAAAACTGATGAAACAAAGTGCAGAATTATGATTTACTATTTTTACATGTCAGTAGAAATCACACAAAAATCAAGACAAGACTGAAGGTTCCTTAGAAATATAAATACCTCAAGAGCATGAGAAAATAAGTGAAAAGAAAAACAAACCAAAACCACAAATCCCACAAAAAACCCAAACAAAAATGCAAAACATTTATTTATTTAAAGGAACATGATTCTATGGGATTCAATGATTACTGCTTTGAAAGTTAATTTAGTCATTAATGTACTTATTTTCTTAGTAATTTCTTAGTAACTTTCCTACTTCTTTGCCAAATAAATGAGCACCTGAAGAAAGACTAAATTTTATCACCTAATTGCCTTAATACAAGATGTTAAGCACATTCTGCAAGTTACTTTGGTCATCTCTCATATTGGCAGAAATCATCTTAAAGATGATATTATCTCAGCACAGAGTTAATTTAGGCTGAATCAGTTCCTTCTGTGTTCAAGACACATGTACTCAGATGCTTCTGAGTGCTGTGGAATAATAGTTAAAAACAGAAACAAGATCCTACAAAAGAAATTCTGCTTTTTTTGTCCTTTGTGTTACAAAAATATTATCAAATTGCAAAGAATATTAATATCAAATCAACATACATGTTCTGTTACATGCATTTTTAAGGAAAAAAATCTACTGCACAAATGTTTATTGTATAATACTGAAGAAACATGCTTAAAACCATCAAAAATGATCTTGCATCTCTAATGTAATGTTTAGAAATTTTACTCGCAAGGTTTACTAGAGATGTTAATAGAAATGTTTTATTTGAGGCTTCAGAGGGACAAGACTGCAAAAGACAAATGTAAAGTGTATTTTTTAACAACTGAAAGAATATTAAAAATATTTAATGCATGACTGAGTACTCTAATAATAAAAAATATTAATGTATGTGAAAGTATATGCACATATGCTTCACTGTATCAGCATTTACCACTTGAAGTAGGAGTTTTAGTAAGGGTAGAATATAAAAGTATGAACCAGAAATATATGCCATAAAAAATAATTTTTTCAGCCCATTAGTCATCAAAACTGCTGCGGGGCAAGTGAAATCTCATAGCTGAAGTATTAAGAACAGAAAGTGGTATAAATTGGCTTAGCTGTTTTGACTTCAATGGTTGAATTCAGCAAATATTTACTAATGAACATGGGTCAGTAAAGGAAAGTCTTGTGAAGTCCAGTAGAATGTTTCAAAGATGTAATTTCAATGACTGAGGTAAATAGAGCCATCTTAAATAGTTTGTTATTTCCAAGCACCAGTCAGAAAAAAACTTGTACAAATTGTTTTGAATATGGCAAAAGAGTAGGATTTAATACAATAACATGCTTTCCCTCTATTAGTTTTAAGAAAAACTTCACTACAGAAATGTTTTCTATTAGCAGTCGAGGCCCAGAGGAAGGAAAGAAAGTTCACAGGATTTTGCAGCAACACAACAGCAAACAAGGATATTGATTCACATTTTTTGGATTCCAGACTAACATTTATACTACTACAATGATAAACTCATACTGCAACTAGAGCACACATAATTGAAAAACACTGTCCATTTGTAAAACTATTTCTTTAAACTGGAATGAATAAGCCTATGTGATATTTCATAGACTGAAGCATTTCCTTTGCCTCAGTCTTCAATATCAAGACTGGTTGTCCTCAGTATATCCACCCCTCAGAGCTGGAATTTAGGGACAGGGAGCTTAGTGAAGCCCCCATAGTTTCTGGAGGAAATGGTTAGTGACCTGCTATGCCAATCAGACACCCGTCAGTTATAGGCCCTGATGGAAGCCACCCCAGAGTGATGAGGGAACTGCCAACAGAATTTGCCAGATCACTCTCAATGATCTACCAGCAGTCCTGGTTAACTGGAGAAGTTCTAGAAGACTAGAAATTAGCAAATGTAATGCCCATCTATGAGAAGGATTGTAAGGATGATCCAGGGAAATACAGGCCTGTCAGCCTAACCTCAGTTCCGGGCAAGGTTATGGAAAAGGTCATCCTGAGTGTGATTAGATAGCAAATGCAGGACAAAGAGGGAATCAGGCACAGCCAACATGGATTTATGAAAGGCAGGTCCTGCTTGACCAACCTGGTCTTCTATGACAAAGTGACCTGCTTAGTAGATGAGGGAAAGGCTATGGATGTGGCCCATCCAGACTTCAATAAAGCATTTGACATCATCTCCCACAGTGTTTTCCTAGAAAAACTGTTTTCTCACAATCTGGATGGGTAGACATTTCGCTGGGTAAAAAACTGGCTGGCTGGTCAGGCCCACAGATTTGTGGTTAATGGAGCTAAATCCGGTTTGTGGCAGGTCACTAGAGGTGTTCCCCAGGGCTCAGTTTTGGGGCAAGTTTAACATCTTTATTGTTGATCTGGAGGTGGGGACCAGGAGCACCCTCAGTAAATTTGCAGAAAATACCAAGCTGGGTGGGAGTGTTGGTCTGCTCAAAGGTAGGAAGACTCTACAGAGAGACCTGGAAAGACTTGATCAGTGGGCAAAAGACAGCTGCAGAAAGTTCAATAAGATGAAGTACTGGGTCCTGCACTTGGCTTACAACAACCCCATGAAGCACTACAGGCTGGGGAGGAGTGGCTTGAGAGTTGTTTGGCAGAAAGGGACTCGGGGGTGCTGTTTGACAGCTGGCTCAGTAAGAGCCAGCAGTGTGCCCAGGTGGCCAAGAAGGCCAATGGCATCTTGGCATCTATCACGAATACTGCAGCCAGCAGGACCAGGGAGGTGATCATCCCCCCCTGCACTTGGCACTGGTGAAGCCACACGTGGAGTGCTGCGTTAAGTTCTGGGCCCCTCACTTTAAAAAGGACATTGAGGTGCTGGAGAGTGTCCAGAGAAGGGTGACTCATAAATGGTTTAGAAAACATGTCTTATGAGGAACGCTGGATTTGATTAGTATCAAGAGAGGGCTCAGGAAGGACCTCATCACTCTCTACAAGTACCTGAAAGGAGTTTGTAGTGAGGTGGGGGCCAGTCTATTCTGTCATGCCTGCAGTGAGAGGACCAGAGGAAATGGTCTTAAGCTGAGACAGGGGAGATTCAGATTAGCTATTAGGAAAAAAAAAAAAAAAATCACTGTTAGGGTGGTCAGGCACTGGAATAGGTTACCCAGGGAGATGCTGGAGTCACTGTCCCTGGAGGTGTTAAAGAGGTGCCTGGATCTGGCGCTGGATGATCTGGTTTGGTAGTTTAGGGTGTACAGTGGTAGTGCTGGGTTGGCAGTTGGAGTAGATGATTTTAAAGGACCCTTCCAACCTTGATGATTCTATGATTCTGTATCTACAGATTAGTGTTAAGATCTCAAGTGTAATTTAGACATGCTGGTGTTTTGTTTCCCAGACAAATAAACATTGTTTTTTAATATTTTTTTTTCTTTACTACTTTCTCATTTTGCCTCATCTGCCTCCTTATTCCAGCATATTTTTGGTAACCTTATAAAGAATAACATTAAGGATAGAGTCCTGCAGTTGAATGCTTTTTGCTCTGCAGCTGATAGAAATCCATAAGCATTCTGCGTTGAAGTGGGACATTCAAAAGAAGTTAAACAGAAGAGTTTCAAACATAAAGCATTGAGTTCTGCTACGAGAAAAGTGTCCTTTGCTATAGGGATGTTGGTACTTTTATTTATAGATTTCATTGTCATCTCTTCTTTTTCCCACTTTCTCCTTCTTTTTCAGGTTGTAGTGATCCTTCTACACTAGTTTGGGGAGTTGGACTTTTTTTGAAAATTAATTAACTAATTTACTTATTTTCCATATTTTTCTTAGTAATTTCTTAATAATTTTTCTACTTCTCTGACAAATAAATTAACGCCTGAAGAAGGACTCTTTTATCATCTAATTGACTTAATATAACAGGTTAGGCACATTCTGCAAGTAACTTTCTACTTTGGGCATCTCTCATATTGGCATATTCTTCACTGTGGACTAATAAACAATAAAAAGGATAAGCAATGAGTAGAGATGTGTTTACAGATATGGTTTGCCTCTCTTATCTCAAAAATGTTCTTTGATACCTTTGTATTAATAGCCACAAGAAGTAAAAGTACTGTCTTATACCCTTCAAACACTTAAAACATTTTTACGCTATTCTCTAGTGAAGAGTTTTATGCTCAGAACACTGATTTTCATTTTTCTTTGTCCTAACATTTAATACTTTCATTGACTATAACAGTCCAAGAAGATATTTCTTATATGTAGCTGGAATGAGCAACAGCTGGGGACATAAGTTACAGGAAACAATGTAATTCCTTCCCATTTCTGTAGTAGTTGCAGAATTTTCTTAATTCTTGTATAGTTGGAAGTTATGCCATTATTTTATCAAGATGTTTGTTGCTGGGCTTGTTATTTATGGTCTGAAGCTTACTTTCAGCTGATCCTCTAAATACTTCTAACCTTGCTCCTGTGCCATGATTCACCCCAAGACACAAAGAGATGTATTCACATGAATATTGGTGAGAAGAGTTTTAATTTGACAGCATAGCCTATGGAAACCTCACGATCCGCACTTCCATGTAGATGTAGCTGCTAAAGTTTCCTCTTGTTTTCTTTTTGTAAGCTTAAAACCTTCCATAAAATGCAAAAGGTATACAGATGTTTTCTTTGGCAGGGTTTTTAGAGAGCCCATAAAAATTAGCTATCCTTGCAGATGGAATACCACTATGGCAAAGCACTCTGTCAAAGACTTTTATTTGCCCAATTCAGACTGATCTGGGATGAGAAGTGTGGGATATGCCCAGCCCTCGCCCTGGAGGGATCTCTGCTGAGACAAGAGATTTTGCAATCGCCCAGCAGGACTCCCTGAAAGGGGCAGCCGCTTCTTGGGTCATGGCGAGGAAAAGTGGACCCACAATCCTTTGAGAGACACTATGCAGATCTTTCTGTAACCCATTGGTCTGTCCCAGACCCTCTGTAACCCATTGGTCCCCTGCTGATCCCCTGTATCCCTATAAAAGAAAGCCACCTAGCTCTGTGGGGGGGAGAGCTCGTCCCTGGATTTCCCCTTCGCCGGAGGGAACCAACAATAAAGCTACCTCTGTGCGGAACCAGCCACACGGGCCTTCTCGTCTCTCTCTGGTCTGGTTTGGCCTGGAGGATGCCCTGCAGAGCTGAGCTGGAATCACGAGCTGATAATCACTAAAGAGCTGATAGCCTCTGCAAGGGCCCTCCTTTGCCAGCAGCTGAGAGGAAGACACTGAGCCTCGGGAAGGCGATCCCTTCCGGGACCATCTCTCCGGACCAGTCACCTCTTCCTGGGTCAGAGCCACGGACCCCCCCACCAGCTGAAATAGAGAAGGTCTGCCCTAGATAAGTCAGGAGAGATACTGAAATAGGAGAATAAAATTTACAATTCTGGACCAGGAAGAGTGTCCCCTGGCCTCCAGCTAAACACCAGGTCACTTACAATTTTCAAATTTGACAGCTCATGGTTCAGTCAATATTTTTCACAAAATTCCATTTTCTGAGAACACCATTTTCAGGAAGGTCTTCTCATTGTTCTACCATGGGAAAAAGAATCAGTACATTTCAAAGCCTAAACACTTGCTTCAGAATGACATTGATTTAGCAGTCAATTCTGGCAGCACCAGACACTCAGTAGCAGAAGGTTTGGGGGAACTTATAATTATTGAAGCACCAAATACAAGGCTTCAAAAATTGTAAATCAAGTCTCTAGAACCCATTGAATGCTTACATGACATCATATATTATTTCCTGAGTTGTGATGTTTCTGTTTTCTGGTTATTTTCTATATTGCATCATGTTTTTGAATCATAATTACTAGAAACTGGAGGAGAGATTTTAATCTTTAAAGGGAGGTTTCTTAGAGAGATGACATTATAATTTGGAAACCGTGCCTTACAGATTCACAGGCATTTTGGTAAAGTCTTAAGCCCAATTCAGGTTAATACTTAAATAAAATGTCCCTTTTCACTATCATCTTCACCTGTGAATATCAGATATAAACTTTTTATCCTGGTCCCTCTCTCTGCACTTTAGAACTTGGTGGTGGTAAGGCACAGACAGGATGTGTGGTCCATCCCAGAAACATGGCTGCAAAAAGGCATCTCCAGAACTGGGAATGACCAAAAGTAAATTGTTTACTCTTGTAAACTGTGGATCAAAAATTTGCCACAAAAGTTTGCCACATCCTGTGTCCTATTTCTATTGGCTGAAGTTGAAGTTCATGGCATAGTTATCATCTATGCATATTTAACTCTGATCATGCTAGGTTGTATTTGATTTTAGACTCCAAGAGAAGGCATTTATAAGAGGTCTTAAAACCCCTCACCCCTTTGCCTGTGTCAATAAACATAATACAGGATATAAGTTAATTTGCACATACGTAACCTCATAATTTTCTTTGGAGAAGATAAATACGCTTGGCTGTGGAAATATAAATCTAAGAAATGAATGTGAAATTAAACAACCAAGTTTTGAAAACTGCAAATGCTGATGAAAAAAACTGGCTATGAAAATTTCCTCTTTCATTTTTGAATTGACTGTGTCTTACCATGTTTTCATGGAAAAATGATGCAATGACTGGCATATAAACCAGTTTCAACACTGTGATGCATTTTTTTAAGTTACCTGTATCATGTGATTGATTTAAAAAGTAATGTAAGGTTTATTTTACAATCATTAAGTGGGTAGGACTTCACACTTTGAGTTATCATGAAATTTTTATTTCATTTCTAAGGATACAAAGATGCTCCCTTTAGTTAGATTGAATTAAAAAAAAAAAAAAAGGTAAAATAAGAAATGTAGAGAATCAATTTCACAGATAGTGACAGGCAGTAGAGATTAGAGCATTTGCCACAACTGATAAAACTACAATAATTCTATAAAGTGTTCTTCCCAGGTGACAGGCATGTAAATTAAAATAAACACATAGAACATAATTATAGCTGTAAACCAACTGAAAGAGGGACTGTGGTTTGATTCATGAGTCTTGTCACACACAAAATCAAGAGAAGGCCAGATGCAGTTACAGTAACCCTATAGAGACTATACAAGGACAATATCATTGATCCAAGCAAGTGGAAGCAGTGGAAGTACTGGAAGATGGTGCTAATACAAAGACCTCCTGTCCATCCAGGTAAATCACTTCCTGTCATACAAAAATTGAGTATCCCACAAGTATATTTGAGCTATTACATCCCCCTGAGGATCAGTCAGGCAAATGGTTATTCTACTCTATACCTTCGGGTATGAGAAAGGGTATAACCCTTGATATCAACATGTGCCACATCCAGCAATAGCTCTCCTGCACACATGGAGGAAGCAAAAAATATTCATAGCCTCCTCATCTGTGATGCTAGACCTAAATCCAACACATTTCCTAACTTTGTCACCCATCTGTACGTTGGGCTCCCATGCATGTATTCTGCTTCTATTGAATATAACTCATCTCTCTTTCCCCACATACCTCTACATACTGTATCAAAGCTCCCATTTATCCTTGCTCACTAACAACACATCTGTTATTTTAGTTTGCCTTAGATGTATTGGTGCATTCTTCGTGGGAAAAGCAACCTGTAGGATACACTGAATCAGTGGATCCACATGGAGAGAGTGGAGGAAAATTATGCCTAGAGCCTACTCCAGAAGGACCCATTGAAGTCTTTCCTACAGCAATCATATGCATGTTCTTAATTCTTAACATTCTGGTTTAGATTTATTGATGCCTCAGCAATTCTCTTAGAATATCTTATTTAACTGTCATTACAGCTACACAGATATGAGATTCAGTCAGGCAATTCATAGACTGGCTCACAAAAGACATCTGAAAAAACCTGGATTCCTGCAGCTGAAGCACCAGGGGGTGAACTGAGTGAGATTAAACTTGTGGCATGTCCATATGAGTGAGAGTGTTGGGGTCCCTCCCCCCTGCCATGTAGCCCTGGGAGAGGGGTCCTGAGGGGAGGCACGGGGTTTCCCTGCCCCTGATCAGCCTCGTTCCCCATTGGTTGGTTTGTGTTCCCCTGCGTGGGGAAGGACCCTCGGGTCCCATGATTGCAGCAGTTCCTCGGCAGAACTCCGGCCATGCGGCTGGAGAAATCAACATCTCTCTGAAACATCTATCAAGAATCGGTCCATATATATTTCTTTTCCATGGGCCTCCTTGTCTGATACACGTGTTGCAGTATCCCCACTGTAACATGCAAGAATGAGCTATGACAGAGTTTGTAAGGTCTTTTGCATTTCTCTGTCCTCTTGTACAGAGCTGAAAAACATTCTTTCCTTGGCAAATGTTTTGTAATGCAAAATTCAAACTTGTCAAACACAGGTTCTTGTGAGCCACAAGCAATCCCCTTGAAATATTGAGCCCTAAATAACTGTTTTTATTTCCTGAGCAAGAGTTTTTGCTATTTTCTTATCTTTTATTTCCATCCAGTGGACAATGCAGTGTTCTCACTAGAAGAGATCGTGAGAATGGACACAAATACAATGAATACAGATATGACTTTTAGAACAGGGAAGCTATTGTTGTTCATGTCAGTCCTAGGGTATTCTTCCATTTAAAAAGGGAGGGGGCGAGGTCAGAGGAAGTGGAAAAAAAAGGGATTTCAGGTATTATAAATCATATTTAACAACAATAATTTTAAAAGAATAGCTTTTAGCTCTAAGTTTTAGATAACTGCAAAAATAAAAATTAGAAAATATTAATGATAACCATGTTTCTACTGCTAGAGGAGAAACTTACCACATAACTATTTCACCTAGAAACCGTCAAATAGATACTATCAATACAAAACAGAAGAGCTCAGGAAGTCAAGAGGGATAACATTTGGACATGTTCTATGCTACCATCTGTGGAAAAAAGTCCAGTCATTCCATTTCAAGGACAATGACAAAGGAGTTACCTGAATTTGTTGGCTTTTGTCAACATACCTATCTATCCTGTTCTTAAACTAGGAACTGGACTACCAAGAACAATGTAATCAAGGTGTGGCCGGCAAAGCTTGTGTGGGAAACTAAATAGACAGCTGTGACAAGACCTATTTGCTGCTACTGCTATATTCTTCAATTCTCCAGATTAACACTTAGTTCACACATTCCCCAACACTCTTTGTCACTTCTGTGTAATCCAGTGGTTGTTTCACATTCAACTCCAATCTCAGTTCACGAGTTGTGTTTCTTTTCCTTTTATGTATCCTTGATCATAAATTGGTGAATATATCACTGCTGAATTTACAGCAAGGCTCTGATGGAATTCCAGTGACTGCATTCTGATCAAGTGACTTAAACTCATCTAAAGAGCTATGGTAAACCAATCAGCTGAATGGGGGGGTGCCACAACCTGCACCACACAAAGCCTGGGAGAATTCCTTATTGAAGGCCTCTTGAAAGAACTAGGTACGAAGGTGACACCTATATTTATTTGCCCACCAGGAAATAAGTGTAAGGGGAAAGAGGTGGTGAGGGAAAGGGGAAGAGAAAGGAAGGAGAAAGAAACAAAGGGAAGGTAAGAAGGGGAAAAAAAAAGCAAGAAGAAGAGATGGAAAGACAAGGATGAAAAATTAAGGTGTGGAGCTTTTACATAAAATTACAGAAGAGAAAAAGGAAATAGGTACCAACATGATACAGAGCATTGTCTAATATGCAGGTATGAGATGTGTGATATAACACTAAGCAAGTTTATGTCTAATTTATGCTCAGGTTGTTACTTTAATTAACCAGTTAGCCATGCTCAGAGGTATTAAGCTCTATCTACACAGGACTGAGTAAGTTGTGGAAACTTTAAAGCATGAAGTGCTTTCCACATGAAGTGCTTCACAAGGAAAAAAGACAGAAGCAGAGTAAGAATCTGGAGACAGAATCTGAGAGATCTTAAGCCTAGATCTCAAAGCAAGAGAAGATTTAACCCAATGGACATCAGAGAAAAGATATTTAAACATTTCAGAACTGCAGTTTCTAGAGGAAAGCATGCCTTTTTGATCAGTAGAGTCTTACAGCAGGTTTTCCCATTCTCTCTTTAAAGTCACTACCAAAAGGAACTTTCCTATTTTAAGCAGGTGGATATGAATGGTAACCATATTTATCTTATGTAGGCATTTTTTACTTTTATTTTAGAAGTTAGTAGAGAGACAGAAAATCTTGTATTCAAAGAATTACCTTAAATCAAGCAAAACCAATCTGCTTAATAATTAACAGTAAAGAGAATATTATGTCTCCTTCTTTTCAATATTTTCATTTTCTGCTGTGGTTTTGATAAGGAGCTACAGTGATGAAGGCAAAAAAAAGAGATGTGCTTTTGCAGGAACTGCCATCAAGGTAAACTCCATAAGGATTGCTGCTCACAGCAAATGTGATGACTACTTGAAAAGATTGCACTATAGAACCATAGAATCATGGTTTGGAAAGACCTTAAAGATCACCTAATACCACCCCCTCCTCCCATGAGCAGAGATAGATGTCATGAGGTTGGATCCCAACAGGGACCCTATATGCACAAATGCTGCAGGAATCTTCAGAGTTTTTTTCTTCTATTTGTGGAAAAAAAATCATAGAATCACAGAATCACTTTAGCTGGAAAAGACTTTTAAGATCATTAAGTCCAACTGTTAACCCAGCACTGCCAAGCCTACCACTAAACCATGTCTGTAAGTGACACATCTACACAACTTCTAAACACCTCCAGGAATGGTGACTGCAAGACTTCCCTGGACAGCCTGTTACAAAGCGTGACAACCCTTTCAAGGAGGAATATTTTCCTAATATCCAATTTAGGCCTCCCCCGGCACAACTTCAGGCCATTTCCTCTCATCCTGTCACTTGTTACCTGGGAGAAGAGACCGACCTCCACCTGGCTACAGCCCTCTTTCAAGGGAGTCGTAGGGAGTGATAAGGTCTCCTCTGAGCCTCCTTTTCCCCAGGCTAAACACCCCCACCTCCCTCAGCTGCTCCTCATCAGAATTGTGCTCCAGACCCTTCACCAGCTCCATTGCCCTTCTCTAGACTCACTCCAGCCCCTCCAGCCCCTTGTAGTGAGGGGCCCAAAACTGAGCACAAAATTCAAGTTGCAGCCTCAGCAGTGCTGAGTACAGGGGAATGATCACTGCCTTAGTCATGCTGGACACATTAATAACTATTGATGAAGAATTAATAACTTCTTGGCTGCACTTATCGCCCACCTGAGAGCAAAATTAAAACAAAATCTGTGATTCCTTCATCCTTTCTCATATAAAAAATGGATTAGGGGTATATTAAACTTCCCAATGAAGAGGGAAAGAGTGAGTTTTCAGAGGAGTATTCAAGAGAATATATTACACGAGCAAAATAAATTTGAGTAGTTTTCCATGTGAGAGAAAATGATACATGTCCTCTCCAAAATGTGTAATTGGTGGAAGCAAGAAAGAAATAATGTGATACTTGCCATTCTCTCTTCTTTTTAACCCCTTTCATAAATTACTTTTCTCTTTGTACTTTTCTCTTCCTCATGCCAGGTAGACAAACATAATTTTTGCAAAATTAAGTTTCAAAACCAGTAAAGTGATGACTAGAGTGCATCAATATGCAAGCTTCCTGTAAAACTTTTCACTGAAAAGTAAAGGAAGATGACACATGCTACAGTGGGGATACTGTAACACGATGTATCAAACAAGGAGGCTGTGGAAAAGAAATATATATGGACTGATTCTTGATAGATGTTTCAGAGATGTTTATTTCTCCAGCCGCATAGTTGAGGATCTGCCCAGGAACTGATACAGTCACGGGACCTGAGGGTCCTTGCCCACGCAGGGGAACACAAAACAATCGATGGGGAATAAGGCTGACCAGGGGCAGGGAAACCCCGTGCCTCCCACCCAGGGCTACATGGCAGGGGGGACAAACCCCAACACTTCACCCGTTTATTTTAACAAAAAGAGATTTAAAACTTAACATTGAAAACAACTGGATAAACATCACAAGAACAGTTTCAAAATAAAATAAGCCACCCTCCTGAGTCTTTAAATGTCCAAACAGATTCTCTGGAACATCTTAAGGCTGACAGAAGGGAGACAGGACTCTCCGAGCATGCTTTGTGGGGAAACTGAGGCAGGAGAGGGTTTAATTTCTTTCCTCCCCCCCCTTTTCATCCCCAACTCGGCATTGGAAAGGGATTCTTGGGGAAACAATTGGCAAAGGCATGGTTTTGTGTGCGAAACCATGGGTGAAAAAACGGATTGGGAATACACTGGGGATAATAGGATATAGACTAAAGGGGAAAGGTGGGATTAGGAAACGGAGACTGTAGGGGGGGCCTACAATGGAGATATTGTCTAACATGACTATGATTTTTAGCATATATACTGCCTTTTACAGGAACATTATCAGGCCCAGTGACCTGCAATGCTTCTAACCCTTTTCTACCTTTCACAATTTTGAATTCTACCACCTCTCCATCTCCCAAACTTGGGATGTATTTTTCAGGGTTATTCTTTTTAACAGCAGTTCTATGAACGAATGTGTCTTCCTGGTTGTCACATCTCGTTATAAAACTATAATTTTGTTTAACATTATACCATTTTACTATTCCTAAAACCTTAGCTACGGTGATCTTTTCCTTTTTCCGAGTGGCTGCTGTTTTCTGTCTGGCTGCATTCTTGCTTTCTCTTTCGCTTGCTCCCGTGTTGGAATTGCCAGGGCTGCTAGTGCTGCCAGGGCCACCAGAGCTGCTTGTGCCTGCTCTTCCCGGGGTCACATTCGGGGCCGCGCGGGCCGGACCGAGCCGTGCCGCTCAGTTCTCCGTGCGTCGCCTCCTCTGGTCGCAGCTTTGCTGCTGATGCCAGACGCTGCACCCATGTCTTGGCTGGGCCGCCAAGCGATGACTCCCCTACACCCTGCTCCAGCGCGCATTTCGGCTGGGTGCGGCTCTGCTCCACCGCCACCAGCCACCGCCCGCGCACCGCCCCTCTCAATCGGGCATTCACGGGGCTCGCTCCACCACACGCTGCGTGGGGCTGGGCAGGCACCACCGGGTCGCGCCACTCCCGCCGCGCTTCACTCCGCCGACAACACTGCAGCTCATGTAGCTCTGCCCGCACGCAGGAACTGCCTCGCTGCTGCTCGCAGAGCGCTCGGTCCATGTGGCCTGGGTTGCACAGTCCCTGAGGCAGGCTTCCCTTCACCAAGACACAGCTGACATTGCTCAACAGTCTCGGTAATTAAATAATATTCATGAAAATATTCTTCCATCGGCATATATTTTGACTCAAAAATTAACTGTGTCAAAACGGTGTTCCAAAAGCCTTTGGTAAGATTTAAATCCCAAGAAACATAGAAAAAATTCTTAACCATGAAAGGAAATATTTCAGTTCCTTTTGAGCTTGAATTAAGCTAAAATTTACAAATCGTTGTTCAAGAATCTTTTCAAGTTTAAGATAAATGTCCATATGCGGCTCTGAGAGCCAAGAGTCTTTCCACGGTTCCTCCATAGTTTAGATATGGAATAGCAAAACAGAAACAAGAAGAGGAATCCAAAGTTTCTAGGGTTTACTCACACACATCAGTCGCTTAGGGATCGGGGATCGTTCTGCCTGTATTCTCTACCATTATGTTACAGTGGGGATACTGTAACACGATGTATCAAACAAGGAGTCCCGGAAAAGAAATATATACGGACCAATTCTTGATAGATGTTTCAGAGATGTTTATTTCTCCAGCTGCATGGCTGAGGATCTGCCCAGGAACTGATACAGTCACGGGACCCGAGGGTCCTTGCCTGCGCAGGGGAACACAAAACAACCAATGGGGAACGAGTCTGACCAGGAGCAGGGACACCCCATGCCTCCCACCCAGGGCTACATGTCAGGGGGGACAAACCCCAACAGACACAATGAAATTTTAAAAGCAAACCAATTAGGCCTAGATACAGTGCACTATTTCTGGGTTTGTGACCTCTATTTAAATATAATTCAAACTTCCTTTGCCACTCTGTGAACATATACTAATGTTTATGCTGCTTGCAGACAGATGGACTGTGCGTTTGGCTACACAAATGGATAGGTAATAAGAAAAGCAGCTACTAAAACTTGTACAGATTCATGATTTCTTTTCAGAACTTTTTTTTACAACACCATCCAGGGATACTAATCAGGTTGCTGGGCTGAATTCTGTACAAAATGTGGACAGAATATATTCAATGAACAGATCTATCCATTAATTTACTGTACAATAATGACTATATTTTTAATACATATTTTTGAACATCTATTTATCTATATAAGTATATGAGCTGAAGAGGGTTCATGAAAAGTATGACTGTTGCTAATTTCCTATATTGTGAGTATAATAGCTCACACATTCATGAAAATACTGATGAATCACTGGACATGAAATTCAAACTTTCAGGATGCAATCCAAAATTCTCTAATGTTCTGCAAAATTTGATTTATATGGTTATCAGCACAAAGTACAGTCAGATCAAATAGTCCAGCAGACTGATTAACATTAATCAACTAAAAGTATGAAAATCTGTTTTGAATGAAACAGTACAAACAGGATATGAAGTTCTGTTCAAGTGTCTTTTGTTTCTTGACTATGGATAACCACATCTCTGGCAATGCCTCCTCCAGATACAAGTGCTGACAAGGCAGGAATCTGTCACTGTGTCCAGCCAATTCAGTAAGCCAGAATCATTAATGGTGGATGAATGCATATGTTATGCTCTTCTTAAAGCCAAGATTTCCAAAGCTAGCTGCCTAAGCTTTTACTTAAATATCTGTTTTCAGCTGCTAACTCCACTCACAGCAAGCAATTAGAAACTTAATTTTATGTATAATGTTTTTAAAATTTAAGTCTCTCATTTTTGCTTGTGTTGGTGTTCATATAGGAAAAATGTATGCTTTTCTTACAAAGAAATTGAAAGTTTCTTTCTTGTGCAATATAAGAATATTTTGGAGATTTACAGTTATGTTTTCTTTTACACATTTCTAACATGAACTTGAACCATCTTCACAGCTATGTTAAAATTATTGTGTTTTATGTAACTAAAAATAATAAAGCACATTGAAGAAAACAACAGTGCATACATATGAAATAGCTATAAATACAAGATTAGTTAGGAAAATTGGGTGAACTACAATTCTGCTTGCAGTGTTCTGTATCCAGACTGGACTTGACTAATTCTCTGCTTTTGGCTGGAGGCTCCAGATTTCCATCCCCACCTTCAGGCTTGCCAAGCCTCCTTCATCTGGCAGCTCTGCCATGCATCCGTCTGCCCAGCCGAGGTATCACATCCTGCTGACAGAACAGCCATAGCAGCCATTGGTTGCCACGGGCCTCGGTGGCACCTGCTCAGCCTGCAGCCATCTGACCTCCTTTCCCACCATCCCCCAAGCCCTCCTGCAACCCCCACGCAGACACAGAGCAGGTTTAAGATGTCTGAGCTTCTGATGCCACTGATGCAACCCTGTTCCCAGGCAGCAGGTTATATATCAGTCAGCCAGCCTCACAGCAGCCCCGTCAACCCCTTTTTGTCTTACTAGTCCTGTGTTTTCCCCACAGCTTCCAGTTCACCTGATCCAAAGAGCGTGCCTGCTGAAATAGCACTGCACGCGCAAGTTGCTCAGCCCTGTTGTCAGGTTCACATCAGTCACAAGTTTCATTCTTTGAAAACAGCCATACAACAGCTTCAGTTCCTAGTGGGCTGTCAACAGCAATTTGTCAGTCTGTTATTTTCCATTTGGATTGCAATGCTTCTGAACACAGAGCTTTTGCATTTACTTGATTTCTGATTTCTAGATGTCCAACCATGATTTCTTTGTTCTTATTTTAATTGGGATTTCCAGATAAAATTCAGTCCAAGCTACTTAATATTTAATAGCAGGATAAATCATTTTTTCAAAGGGAACTACATTTAAAATTTTTTCCATCATTTATCCATGATAACAGAGAATTAAGAAGAAAAACTTCTTCCCAGTGAAAAAAAATAACAAGTAACCTACTTGGAACTGAAAGTTTTCTATGCCTATAAAGGAGGAGATTGATAATAGACATCCGGACAACAGCTACTTGCCTGCAGCTGTGTCATATGATGCAGAAGGACGTGTATTATCCTGGCTGAAGGATGGGGAATCCCTTTTGATAAATCTGAGTTTGACTGATGGTATCTTGAAGCATTCTGTATGCTATCTGATGCCAGTGTACTGATCACTGCTACAAGCAGCTCTTATTATCGAGCAGAGGAAGAGCTAAAATCCTTGATTCAGCAACAGCTTCATTTACAGGTTTTCATTTGGCTTTATAGTAAATGAAGAACAGGAGAAGGTTAAGGACGGGTTTAAACTGCCTTAATATTTCACATGTAAATAATTGTTAATTAACCAAAACTACATTAGGAAGCTAATAGTGGACAATTATTTTTAATGAAAATGTTCTCACTACTTTGCAGTTTTGTCAACGCATTCAGTACAGGCAGCATGTTGAATCATCACATTTTTCCAACAAGCTATTTGAAATCTGTGGCAGCCGGATTTGATTTATGCAGTGTACCAGACAGCATAAGTATTGCAGAAAATGCCATTTCAGAGTTCAAAGCAGTAGAAAAATTGCTGTTTAATAATTCAGCAGAGAAATGAAAATAATGTAAAGAAGATTAGCCATGGTCTTTTATTGGGTGGTATTCATAGTAACATCCTCATTTCTTGGCCTGTTTTTTCCAAGTTATATTTTTAATCAAATGCTAGGAATTAAAGCTTTTTTCTTTTTATTGTGAGTGAGACCAGAGGGGGGACATCTTCTAAAACAATAAACTACCTTTTATTCAGCAATACAGCAGAAATAAAATTTATTCTGTGTATTGTACTTTTCTTTTGTTTCTGTCATAATGATACACAAAACATTCAGCTGAAGTTTATGTCCCTCTAGAAGCTATTGTTTTCATTGTGTGAACTCTTCAAAAGCACTTGGAAACATTCAACTGCATCCTGTTCTAATATAGCCTAGATCAGAAGTGGAGTACTAGGAGAACTGTTCCATTTCAGTGTTTCTCCCATGTCCAGGGCTTCCTTTACACTCAAGATGAGCTGCTTGGCCAGCATACACCGTGTCTCCTACACATTCACATTTCCACCCAGTCACAATTCTCCCAGAAATCCTGAAAAGCAGGAATTCCTGAAAATTTGAAATATACTAAATTCATGACCTGCAGACCCTTTTATTTAGCACCTAAAGTAATAGGCTCCTGTGCCAATAACACTTCACACATTTCCAGGAAGACCTAAAAATTATGTAAATGCATATTCTTGAAAAAGCAAAACAAACTATTATCTCTTTGCAGTTATTTTCTCTACAACTGCATCCAGCAAAATAAACATTCAAAGCCATTTCAGCTTGCTTATCAGGCAGTTGGACAACCTGGTGAATTCTCAATTCTAAGAATTAAATGTCCACGATTGTTCTGCAAATTGATCAGTTTCAAATGTTCATTGATCTGGTTGAATATCCTGGCTATTGGAAATCCAGTTTTCAGTGGAGTTTATTTGCTAAATGCTCTGTATGTTTGAGAATACAAATACAGGGTACAAATATATGTTGGGGAATTGCCTCATCCTACGCATTTTCTAGCATACCTTACCTGAGCCTTTTCCTATCAAAAATACAAAAGAACAACTTCCATAAGAGTAATAATTCATCTCAGAGTGTTTCTAAATTTCAACTGGTAAAAGTATCCAGTAAATTAATTCAGCCATTATTTTACTTGACAACAGGTTTATTAATGGAACTGATATGGATTACTGGAATTCCAAACACAGCTGTAACAATGGAAATTTTTCCCTGCAGTGTATATCCACTACTGTGCAAAGACATCCCCTAAGACATCAAAAGATTAAGCCAGCCTAGACCTGTTGTTTAAAGAAAACCACCAGCAGTCACTGCTCTATTTACCAGCCTGGAACAGCAGTTTTAGCAACTTCTGTTCTAGTACTTTGGTGCTGCTCAGAGATTGGATGGCCCCATTCATTACATCAGTCATCCTAGATACATCTTTGGGCTCATTGTGATCTCTGATTAGAAGATCTTCCAATTTCTAAAAATCTTACAATTTATAAATATATTTTCAGCAGGTTTTCAAACAAGTTGGAAAAAGTAAGAAAAAAAGACCCATCCCCAAACATAAACTAGCACTATCTGCTATCTACCCTCTCTAAAGTATTTGGAAGAATACAGATTAAGAGCTTTTTTCTCCCCAAGTTTACATTCCTCTGTCTTTCTACATTCTACACATCTACTTGTGTAAAAAAAAAAAAACTTGGGAATACAATTTTATAGATATTGTTTACAAATGGAAGGGTATAATTGAGGAAGACTATTTGTCTTCTGTTTTATGAGAAAATAAAAGAATAAATATTCTTTCCAGTCAAAATTCAAGACATTCAACATATAAATTGTGTCATGGGTTAGCAGGCATAGTCCCGGAAGTGATGTTCTTGCAAAGGGGTGCTTACAGCTTCCTCTGTGACCTGACAGAACCTATCAGCTGGCCAGTTTGAATATGGACAATTCTTTAAGCCACTTAAAATTGTGACCGCCTCTGTGATGCACACTTAAGAATAGACACCCCCCCACCCCCCCACTCTGTCCCGTTTCCAGCGCTGGGACAGGGGGCTGCGGGCCCCGTGCAGGGGCCAGCGGGCCTGGCCAAGGCCCTGCTCGGGCCAGGCCGGGCCGAGCCACGGCCATCCTGGAGCCGATGGGCCCTGTTCCACCTGCAGAACGACGCCCCCCCCCCCCCGTCCCAGCCCTGCTGTGAGCAGCCGGAGCAGCTCTCCAGTGCAGCCAAGATTCAGCTGAAGCTGCCCTGCTGTCTGGCAAAGGAACATGTGACCAACAGCGATAAGCGACATTCCAGCTGCAAGGCCTAGGTGAGATTAACCCTTTTAGTGCTGTGAAGAGCTGAAAACCTGAGGGAGAAGAAAGAGGAGATGCTTAAAGCTGAAATTCTGTTGTAAAGCTATGATGCATCAGAGTACCCGTTGTAATTTCATGAAGGCATGGGCGGTGGAGCATTCAACTTGTACTTGTGAGCAAAAGCACCTGTGCTGAGATAGGCAGATGCTGATGCAGCTGTAATTTCATGAGAAGTTTGAACAGGGAGAGATGGAAGCGATGAGGACTTTTGCTCCAAATGGGAAAGGAGAAAACCTCAGTTCCTAGAGATGCTCCCAGAGATAGCCCTAAAGATGAAGATGAGGAAGACCCTTTGCTCCCAGGGAAGGATTAGGGCCTCTGTTCTTAGAGATGAAATGCTCCCAGAGACGGGTGAAGAGAACTTTTGTTTCTGAACGGCTCAACATTAAATTTATACCCCAGTAATTCAAGAGTGGACCCTCGAAAGCAGTTGTGGGAAAAGCTGCAAGTCATGGGAAGGGACTCACATGCGAGCAGAGAACCAACCCGGGCGGCTGTCTCGTTGTGATAATGTTTTCATAGCATGGGCAAGAGAGACTCCTCTTCCTAAATGGACTGAACAAGGATATTATGGAAGTGGTAAACAGACTGAACATCTTAAGGGTTGTCTTTCTACACTGTCAGTGGGAGAAGGGAGGAAGGTGGGGGGAGGAGGAGAGTTCTGAAGGTGTGGTATAATTTTTTCTTTCTTTCTTTTAGGTCTGTTAATAAACTTCTTTATATTCTTTTAAGTTTGGTGCCTGCTTTGTGTTTCTCCTAATTCTTATCTCACAGAAGGTAAATAGTGATGAGTATTTTGGACCAAACCACTACAATTGCAAAGCTATTTCTCAGTTCTGCAGGCAGCCATGTATACAGGTAAAGCAGTGCATGTGCAACAGTCTGAAAACATCAAGGGTTACCTCACAGGTTAATCTGACATAAAGTGGAATGAAGCAGCACACAGCAAATACATGTTCATAATACAGACGCTATACCATATCTTGCAGTTGCCAACAAATAACTTACATTTTGTTCTAAAGAAATCAGTGGAAAACATGCTGACCTTTTTAAACAGACAATAGAATCACTTTCTGCCAGGAATATCACACATTTAAATTTGCCCAGATGTTTAGTTGCTGTCATGAAACCATGCCAGCATGTCCAGCTTCTTTCATTATGAGGTGCATTGGAAACACTGCCACAGCAAGTATTTAAGTTTTCAAAAGAGACGGAAAAATGACTCAAGGAATTCTAAATAGGACTTGTCGAAGTTTTGCAGGGGGGCGTTCCGAGTGCAGGGGAACTGGCCAGAGTCACGACACGAACACTGATACAATTTGAGCATCGTGCTCTCTTTTATTGTTTACTTACACTCACTTATATCTACTTTACAAAGCTTCACGCCCTATTCCCACAGGACAGCCTCTAAGCAGCGGGAGAGCCGACCAGCATGTAGCTTTTCCCAAGGCTGTTCAAGGCTGCCTGCTGTCAGGTGTCTTGCAAGCCTGTCTGCAGGCTGAGGCCCCTTCAGGGGTTCTTCTGCAGCAACCCTGGGGTACCCAGACTGCCCAGACTGTCCTGGGGTATCATATGCCCCTGTTCCACAAGGAATCCCTCTACATCGAAGAACATGTTTCTTAGTCATGTATGACAAAACACTGAGAAACAAGAGCAGGTGATCAGAGATCACTAATTTAAAAGAATCCCTGATTTAAATCAACAAAAAGTACTGTCCACGGTATTATCCACCTGTTACAATCCAGTTTTTAAAATTATTAGAGTGATGTCTCTGCCCGAATTAAGGTGTAAACAAGACCATATGCTGAAGTCAATTGTATGGATTTTATTTAACAGTAAATTTGAGGTAGAGAGCGATAGCAAAAATAGAAAAAGAGGTGAGGGGGGAGAGAAAGAAAGTGGAAAAGATAGATTAAGTAGAAAATACCACCACTCCATGGACCCCAATAGCATCCTGTTTATCCTCTTTGTCTGGTCGTCTTGGTGGGTCCTGCAAAACACAGTTCAATGGATTAACATATGTCTGGGCCGGGGGGAATGCCCAGGTACCTCCCCTGGCAGGGGAGAAGTTTGACACTGTCTCTTGCAACAGACTCTGGATCTGTTGAATCTCTTTTCATCACATGTAGTGCTCTAGGCTCAGCATTAAGTCTAGGGAGCACTTTGGGGGTCTTTGATGGATTATGACATCTCCTCAACTGCTTCTCACAGGAATGTCTGGTGTGTATGTGGCCTTTCCCTATTTGGTGGGGAGGGGAGGGTTACAGCTGAGCCAGTTTGTGCAAGGGAGGAAGGGTGTTCACTGCCTCTGACCAGAAGTTATGCCCCACACCCCAAAATGCTTCTCCTTCCCCCTGGTTGCAGGAAAGTGTGTGCAAGCCCAGTCTCAGCAAATGAGTCTGTGGGCTGCCACCTCCCCTACCCTGAACCCAGCTAGGGATGATTTTCAGGACAGGTGCTGGCTTTGGCTTCCTTGTGGATACATTTTTCTCCTCCAGCCTTGTTTACTTCTCCCTAGACCTGAGATAATCGGACAATAGTGTCACTTTTCGAGTCACTTTACCTCAAGTTCCAGTGGGCAGTTTAACTCACAGTCCAAAGTCCCAGTGAGGTGGCATATTCAGGGAGGGGTGGGCTTTGGTGGTTGCAGCTTCTTTATACGGTTCTGCCATAATGGGCATAAAGTCCTTCATAACAATGTTTAGGCCATTAACCATAACATTTCAGTCTCTTACACCACCATACAAAATTATTCAATATTTTAATTAGGAGTAAGCTTTATAAGAAATGAAACAGAGTATAAAACCAGTTGTGCACAGAACATAATTCTTTTCATTGAATTTGTTAAAGAACGACATATTGGATTTTTTAGCACCAATTCTTGGAATCTCAAAGAAGTAATAAAGTTCATTTTTGAGGAATTCCATTAATCATTTTCCCTTTGTAAACTTTATAAAACATTCCCCTGATGTGAACTCCTTCCTATTTAATGATTGTCTGTTTAAATCAAAAGGAATTGCTACTTCAGGATTTCAGAAGAAATATCAAACAATGTTTATCTAGACAAATAAAGGTAACTGTAATATTCAGAAAGAAGATGCAAAGATTTTTATTCTGATTTTTATTAAGACAATGCTTCAAGATTTTTTAAACCTGTGCTTACTGAATGGACATTCTGCAACTAAGACTAGGTGATGCAACTGTACTGTGAATCAACACGTGAATTTAATCTCTGCTGTGATATACGTGAGTACACATTCCTCAGAAAGCTATTTAAAATGCCTCAGTTTTTACATCTGCAGAAATAAGTGCTGATTTACTAAATTACTGATAGTTGTGAAATATTCAGTAAATGGAAGAGGCAATAGAATTACAAAAACACTTTGAAATTACAGTATCACTTTTGTTGAAAGTGAGACCACCTAAACAACCAGCCTTCTCAGGAAGGGTCAGCTATAATAGGTTGCCTCAGACCACCTCTGGACAGGCTTTGAATATATCCATAATGGAGTCTCCACAACCATTCTGGTCAACCTGCGCCAGTATTTTACCAACTTCACAGTAAAAAAAAAAACAAAAAAACAAAAAACAAACAAACAAAAACCCAACCAAAACAAACAAAAAACAACCCAACAAAACCAAACAAAAAAAATTGAATCTGCCTATTTTTTAATTTGTGGCCATTGTCTCTCCTATCACTGTCTACTACTGAGAGGAGCCTGCTTATCACATCTTTAATTCTCCCATCAGGTGATTATACACACAGATGATAACCATTCAGAGTCCCACCTCTCTCAACCTGCTCACTCCAGTGCCTTAGTAATTTCTGTGGCCCTCAACTGGGTGACCTCCATAAAAGTCCATATCTTTCTTGTGCTGGAAAGTCCAGAAATGGCCTGGCATTCCAGATGTGTTTCATCAGGGCTGAGCAGAGAAGAAGGATGACTATCCTCAATTGCTGGCAACAACCCAGGAGGCTGTCAGCCTTCTTCTCCTCATAGGGCATTTCTGGCTCAAGGTCACCTTGTTGTCCACCAGGACCCCAAGTCTCAAGTCTACAAATCTGCTTTACTGGTGCATAGGGATAATTTCTTCCAGGGTGCAAGATTTTTCTTTTCCCTTTTTTGAACTTCATGAAATTCCTGTTGGTCCATTTCGAGACTGTCTAGGCCTCTGTGAATGGCAGCACAACTCTCTGGTGTCACCATTCGTACAACTTATCTCACTTTTTAGATCTCTGGAATTTAAGGGAGACACCTCTGAGACATTACTATTTGCCTAACTTGGAAGATAATCAAGTTTTTTTGACTCTGAATCCAAGGCAATAATCTGTGTTACAGTGGTTAAAATTGTATTGTTTTCACCTTATTCAGTGTCCCTGTCTGCATGCAGAAACTCTTGAGTTCTCCCTGATTTAAAATAACAGTACTGAGCCTACCACAAAGCAGACCTTCAGCTGTGTTCAACAACATTACGAGGGGCAAGAACAAGCCTGACAAAGAGCTGACTTTGGTATTAATCTGGGAATTACAGTCATCACCCAGAAAATGGGGAGGTCTGGTCTCTTGGCCTTTTCAATCCAGAGTGATTTATACCAGCATTTTTCCTTCTTCAGACAGTCTCATTTTTTTTCCAAAAAGCCCCATACCAAATTAAAAAAAAAAAACACAAAGCAGGAAAGAAACTTGAGAAAAGAACTTAGGTCTGCCTTTTTTGATTTTTTTTTTAAAACAGATTTCAGCCTCTGCCTAGATATTTCTCTTCTGTTTCCACGATAAATGAACTCTCAATGGTTACTTGATAACCTATTATTTAGGGAAGACTCTAGAAAAATGGTTTGGTTCCTTTTGAAAGAAGACGGGCCTGTCACTAGTCTTCATTAAATGACATGAGTACTATAGAAGTGATACCTCCTGGAAACCATACTTAAAATCCTGCTCAATATATGCACTTGCAGAGAATTACTTCAGCAGTACGTTCCAAGGGGATGAGCATATTCATCCTGAAAGCAGCATAAACTTTCAAAGAAGCCAGCCTTTAAGTTCCAAAATTGGATTCAACAGTATTGATATAGATAGCCCTGCACTTGGCCTTTCTTACTGATTAATGCTAGGTCAGCCCTTTCGCAGTATATTCATCTTTTTGGATTGCACTTCGGAAGCGACAGATGCTTCTAAATGATTGTGTGGGGAGCACAGAGGTCTAACCCTGACTTTCTTGGAGCATTACTCAGATGAGAATGTTGAATTAGTCTCTGTGGATCTCACCTGAAGGTTGCATTTATCAGATGCTGCTCTTTACTTTCCTGCCTTTGGATAGAGTCCATTGTCAATATTTAACATCACTTTTAAAAGTAAGGAGAAAATACCATAATCATTATATATAAGAAGCCAAGCAAATGAGAAATGATCACAATACTAAAATATTTTTTTTCTGATTCCCAACAACCTTGTAATACTTACATGATAGTTATGATCTTTCTTATGCAAGTATCATCACTACTATTTTTATAACCAGAACTTTCACAATGCAAATTTCATATGTTTTTTTCCATGATGGATTTATATTAAATTCAGTATTCAGTCAAAGCAACCAAAATGGAAAGGCATACCAATGACCATTGAGGGAAATAATGGAAAGTTTATATGATAGTAGTAAAGTCTATAAATCTGTCATGAATATGTCTTAGTTGCCAGATTTTCTCTTCATAAACCTGCAGTTTATTAGGATTAAACTGCAGGATTAAGTCCTGCAGCAGTAACGCTGCAAGTATATTAAAAATTAAATTCAATCTGAAGTGTTGCAGAAATGTTTTGGATCTCTGGTTTATCACCATGATAAGGCTGTATTTATATGTGTTTATACTTCTTGAAGAGGTACATGAAAAGTGGGGGAAAGCATGTCCTTGCCTTGGAAAGCTACCAAGGACTGAGAAAACTCTGGCGAATGTGGTTAGGTGGAGAAGAGTCCCAGCATAGTCCCAAAGCCAACCTCTGAAGTGATGGAAAATCTTCTTGCCAACCTAGAGGGCCTTAACAGAATGTGCTGCTATTCAGACAGATTATTAAAGCTGAAATGATTTGGGGATGGCATACTCACCTGGAATATAGGTAGGCAGGAGACATTTGTGTTTTAACCCTTTGTTAACTTACAGCAGGACAGTCAATAATTTATAAGTGCAAGATTTAGCCCAAAATTGTATTTCAATCAGTGTTCATTTCTGATGGTTTGCCTTTTTTTTCCCCGAGGAGACCCTTGTTACAACCAGTCCCAGAAGGTGAGGATAACTTAAGGTCTTGTTAATATTGATCCTTTGGGGTGGATTAAAGTGAAACAACACTGAATGATCAGAGTTTTTAAGTATATATATATAGGGTTTATTTTAGAATTGGCTGCAAGGGCAAAAAAAAAGATGTGTACACATTTTGGGGTTTATTTTCTACAGTAATATAGCAATAGAGTAGTATAAAAATAACACTTAGGAAAACACATAAGGAAAAGAAAGAATAAACATTGAAGGATATATAACCACCACCCCTTGGATCCAGTGGCAAGACTTGGTTGTGCAATTCCAGTTTTCATTGGCCAAAGTGACAATCTCAATCCATCAGTAGTAGAAGAAACCCCCAAAATTCAACAATTTCATGAATTATATACACTCAGGTTCAGGTGGAAATGCCCAGTCCCCCCCCCCCCCAGACAGGGAGTTTTACACTGAATGATGTAATGCTGTGAGTCACAGGACACTTTTAGGAGTCTTTGATGATCTAAGTTGTTACAGCTGCCTATGAGGTCAGTGCAGTTGAGTCTATTATGGCCCATTATGGTCCCTCAGCAGAGATTACTGCCTTCAAGCTACTTGTGAATGTCCCAGTACTTCCCAGAAGGGGAGTTATCACAGCTGAGTTCACTTGTGTAAGGACAAAGAGACAGTACCCGCATCACAGGGTTTGCCTTTTTCTTATCTCAGTCAACACCCAGCTGTAGCCTGAGGTGCGTCTGTGCTCACTCTCTGCACCTGGGTGAGTACTTTGCACATCAGCAGCTTGTCCTCTGAATTTTTAGGCTATCAGCATTCCAATCTCTCTTCCAGTATCACCTGTGGATACATTCTTCTCCCCAGATCTGGGATGATTGGATAATAGTACCTGCTTTACCTCAAATTCCTGTCACAGTCCAAATTCCAGTTAGTTGGATTGTTTGGGGAGGGGCGGACTACAGTGGTCACAGATGAACAGCTACTTCTTTGCAGTTTGCTACAGTAGGCAAAAGTCCATGATTTTAGCAATGTTTAAGCCATTAACCATTTCAGTGTCTCACGACCATGATACATGGAACGACTTGCCAGAACTGTTTGCCTGTACCTATAATTCTCACATCTTTACCTGTGCTCCTTCCACTGTAATACTCACATAAAAGCTATCAACTTCTCATAATAAAACCAGCTGAGTTGGACTTATGATTTTAATTATTTATAAATTATTTAAAACAATTAAATTTTGTACTTAGCTAATCAGTGTAACTAAATACGAGTACTATAGTCACTGTCATCTGCTCTTTTTCCTTCTTGTGTTCAAAGGGCACATTTCAAATTAGATGTTAATTCCTAATGGAAACTTTCCTTCATGTGCAAAGGACCACACTCTGAAAAAGGGATTTTATAACACGTTTATTAAATACATTTATTCGAGGTCACAGATTTGCCAGTGAAGTAAATGGCTAAATGCCATTAATGTCCTAGTGCTTCAAGAGTTCACAGAATTTCTAGTTCTATATAATTTCCCTCTATTTCCCCAGGACTGGGAAGGCAAAAAGAGAACTGGTGTGGGATAAATCAGCAGATAAAGAACCCAACTGTATAAGGAAATTGGCATTAAAAACAGCTTAGAGTTCCAAATTTCAGCAGAGGTAAACAAAGAACAAGAGAAATAGCTCATTAAAATGAAAACATTTTGCAGCTTTCACTGCATCATAATGTTCACTCCCAAATGCAATGGCTGCAATAGAAGTCTTCATCTCCAAAGGGTGCTGTATAAACATAAGCTATATTATTTTTAATGCAGAAGGAAGCCTTTCAGAATCAAAGCGTAAAAAAGAGATTTATGAACATAATTTTTTGTGTAATGCTCATTCAGTGCTGATTCCAGAAAAATATTCTAGATGTATTTCCAGATCGTATCCACTCTGCCTATTAGCAAAGGTTTTGCTTTGGCTATAAAACTTAAAATTGTCATAAATATTTTTTGTACTACATTTATTTATGGTGTGTCAGTGGTATTCATATAGTAACTATTCATATAGTAAAGATAATTTTCATAACAAGGATTGATAACTGACTTTCATTAAAGTCTCAAAAGTATGTCTGTAAACCTTCAACTTACAGGAGCCTCACTTTCTGTTCCTTTTATCCTTCACAGAATGACACCACTTAAGACAATTTCCTGATAACTTTGTGTGTATTCACCTCAAAGAGGCCAACCGCTCTTTTGCTGAAATCCTACTCACCTTTATCTATTTTTAGGTCCTTCCCATGAGATGAAAGTATTGTTTAATTCCACAGTAAAACAATGTATATATAATTTACAGCATTTTCTACACTACATTTCCAGTAATTTAGTCAACTATAAACTCTTTTTCTCAACCTTCCTGGATTTTTATGACTGTATAAATGTATTCATACCCTAGCATCTATATAAGGAAGCTCTGCAGACAGGGGTATATCTTAAATTCTGATTCTGTCTGCATCTTGGTGTCTTCCTCAGCAGCTCTTGAAGTCAGTTGCCTGAGTGAGAGATCTGCATGTCAGGCTTTTCCCTGAAAGTGGTTGTTCTTGTTCAAGTCTAACTCATATAGGATGCATTAGATTCACTGTTGATATGAAAATCAATTGCTGCTTGGACCCACTGTTCATGTGCTGATCAGCATGCATGGAACAGCCATCACTTCCAGAAATCAATAGTTTGTTACCTGAAAATAATAATAAAAAAAGCACGTCAGATTGCCAGTACAAGAAGAAAGGTTCGCAAATCTGTTTCTGAAAATAGCACAGGGGCAACTACTTTAATCTTTACCCCCATCTCCATCCTTCTCCAATCCACAGGGGCAGCTACTTTCATCTTTACCCCCATCTTCATCCTTCTCCAATCTAGCAGGTCCAAATGCAGAACAGGTAATTAGGTTGAACATAGTTGGATCAACATTTTTGGTGCCTAACAGAATTCAAACTAAATTCTTTTCTATAGAACTGTTTGAACCATGTGTTGTTCTAAATGACCATCAGAAAACTTCAATGATTATAAAAAATGCCTGTGACATTTACAGTTTACCACATGCACTGATGTAATTGTGTGATATAAACAGACACATTTGCAAAATAACAATGAAATGAGAGAAAACCTGCTTTTCTTCCATTTTAAGGACATCATTAAAAGAAATAAGTATCTTATATGCCACATAGGGGCAGCTGTCTCTGACATGATCATATTCTGTGAAATCTTTGAATCTTCATATTTAAAGGTGTCAGCCAGACACAGGGTATCGAGACATGCTGCAGAAAGGCTGAATGCTCACAAAAATCTTGGGAACAATTAGGTCTTGATTCATTAAGGTAGACATTAAGTAATGTGACAGTAAGAATCGTGTTTTATGTTAAAATGTTTGGCTAGACTTTTCAGTACGTGTTACAGAGAAAAGAAATGTCTTGAAACATGAATATAGTAAAGCTTTACATAGCTTGAAATGTTCATGATAGCTGGAAGCCAAGTAACTTCTTCTATGTTATCCACATCCTAGCATACATATTTATTTACACATATATACATGTAGATGTGTATTTCTAAGGTCTAAAGACAGGTAACACCCTTTTAGAGAAGATCTATTTTCCACCAAATAAAGTTACAGAAATGTATCAACAGAGCAGATTTTAGTCTTATGGTCAAGTTCTTTGATACCTAGCAGAGGTGCCTAATTAATTTGGGAGCACAAATCCCTTTCGTTTAACCCAAAATTTATAGGATTTCACAAAGAAACCACTGTCAGGAAACAGGGATATGACTCAAGTTTAACAACAGGAAAAAATGAGTGAGAGGAAGAGGATGGCTGTCTGGGGGAAAAAAAAAGATGTAGAAAAGTTCAGAAAAAGTCAGTCAAATGAACAAGAAGGCTGTAGACAAGTGTTTCAAAAAAGTTCATTGAAGAGAAAACTAAGCTTCCAAAAATAATTGTAATAATTCTTGCAATAATATCAACTGAAAATTTCAGAAAGGGCAAATTTGAACATGTGAATAGTTTGATTCTCTGAGTTGGTATGTATCTCTTAATGATTCCTTTCCCCCTCAGCCTCACCCCCCCCCCCCAAAAAAAGTCTCTTGAAATATCTCAAAAATATACAAAAGTCAAATAAGTCTAGATATTCATGAAAGTCTTTGTCATACTTTTGCACTTGCTAGGTGAGTTACAGTACTAGACCTCCAAATAATGTTTTAAATTGATTACTGTTATAGTAAGTTCAAAGTTAACATATATCAGATAAAAGAAACCTCTCCTATCTCTCCAGCTTAAAGGTTGGAATGTTTTTACATGGTGTACCTACTATTCCAAATTTGTGAATCTTCTGATTCATGGACTGTCCAAATGTTACAGTGAGTGACATAGTTATTTTCTAAAGTTTTGTCTACTATCACAGTACAGTCTTAGAAATACATGCAAATAGATAGATGAAAGTAATTCATTGCAAACACTAAAATTGTCTTTCTCTTTAAAGAAAGGTTGCTGAAATCAATACATCTTTTGTCCCTGTATGTCTCCATAGGTAGCACTGGACGTTCAGCTTATTATAATACATTACTTTGGTTCAGATAAAGGGCAGATTGTGGTGTGCGGTGGGTAACAACGTGTGACATAAGAGCACAGTGAACAGAGGTCAACAGTTTATCTGTGAAACACATTTGCAAATCAAAATATCTCATTGACTTCTTTTATAAGTGGAAAATAGAAGTAAGATAGAAAAGTATTTCAAATTATAATTCCTGCCATGAATTCTTATCCAAAAATCTTATTTTTTAAAACTATTCCTAATAATATATGAGAAAGATTGATGCTCTGAGCTTGAGATGCAGTGCTTATAAACATCTCTACCAATTCTCTAAATTTGGTCTGGAAATTCTCCATTCACCCTTAGGCTGAGAAGAGTGGAATTTTGTGTCATACATGAAATCCCTATTTGTGCTTGGTCTTTGCATATTAAGTGCTTTAATTAATTTTGAGTTAAATATTTTTAAATTGAATGTTAAAATTAACCCATCAGCCCAGGTACACAAATCAAGTTTTATTATTATGGTTTTCGCTTGTTCAAAGCAGTTCATTTGCACCCTTCCCAGTAAAAAAATCCCCAGTTAAAGTTCCCCAGTTAAAATCCCTTTTCAAAGATTAATCACTTGTACACCATAAGAGTTATCCTTCCTGTGTTTACTGTATACTTTTACAAGTGTTTTAAGATGTGTTGGATGTATTTTTTTATGTTTTTACTTGTACTTTGGTTCCAAGGCAAATTTCAAAACCCCAGTTCCAACAAACAGCCCAGCCCCCACAGCCATTACCCTGTAGGCAAGTACCATAGCAACCTGAATTTTAATGACCCTTATCTCAACTAATACCACCCCTCTGACAAGGATGAGCCATTGGTGGACAGAGATAATCTGTCAAAGGGAAAACACCAATCACCTTAAACCGAAGAGGTGGGCTGTGGGCGGACTGTGGGCGGAGCAAAGGCTATAAAACAGGGAGCTCGAGAAAGACACGCTCTCTCCCCTCCAGCCTGTTGAGGAGTTCAGTGCTGGAAAAACCTACTCCTTTTAAGAAGCCTTTAGAAATATATATTTTTTTTGACCAGCCTAGCACTGCAAGCCCTTTTTTTTCTCTACCTGAGGTCCAGTGCTGTCTAAGCCTGAAGATCTCTAATCCCTGCGCTCCTGGGGCATACCGCCTGAGCCACTAGGATCCCAAATTTTTATATTTTTCTAATCTCTGTAATTTTTCAATTTTTCAGTTTTTAATAAATTGTTTTAATTTTTAACTAAGAGTTGTCTCATTCCTCACATTTTGCATACTGGAAATATAATATTAAGGCTTTTCATTTGCTTGTGAAAAGTTTTCAGTTTATTCACACATTTGTGTATTACCATTGTTTATTTTTTCAATTAAAAAAAATTCATAAAGTTGCAGGATACATTTTTGGACAATTTTTTGAATTGTCTCAAGCCTACATAAAGGGCAGAGGTTTCCCTAAAATAAAAGCCATAGAGTAAACTTTTTTCACTGTTCTTTTGAAACATTTGGGAGAAGTATTATCTCTAGTAACAACTGTATTGATCAAAAATATAAAGAAGTTCTTAGATGTCCATTTCTAGTTTTTGGTCCTAGTTGCCTTTATCAGCTTAGAGGTATTCAGTCTTTCTCTCTCAGCTTCAAAGTAGAAAGAAAAACTACAGTCAAAGACAGTGTCTGGAAAACCATTCAATTTCCTGCTAATGCAGATCAAAGCAGTATTTCTGAATTATATTGGAATAAAAGATAAAGTCTCCAGAAGAACATTACTCTACTGGTAAGGGTCAAGTCATGGCAGTTGGAATGTGTGTGTAGATCAAGATAATTTATGTAATGAAAAACATATAGATACACATATGTATATACATATGTGCACATTTTTATTATCCATTTCAAACTTACTAAAATGAAATTTAGCAAATTTTCATTACAGGATGCTGTTTTTATTTTAAAATGTATTTATCATCGATTCATATTATAGGATAAGTGTCCTGTCTAATGTATAAAAGGAATGACTGACCAGCCAAAAAAAAAAAACAACAAAACCCAAAAAACAAACAAAAAGTAGTTTCAAGAAAATAATTAGGAAAGGGGGAAATGGCATAAACCCACCAACCATTAGGAAGAAAAACAGAGAATACTGTGCTGCTTCAGTTCTGATTTTTCTCATCAGAGATCTGACACACATGACTGCCTTGACTGGAGACTAAGACCCACCAAGGACTGCAGTCAAAAATGATCAGCGAATGGCATCAGATGAGGGATTTTTTGTTATTACATCTAAAATAGCATATGATTCCTAAAGAGTAATACTTTTCTCCTGGTAGTGATGATGTTCATTAGAAGCAAGAACTATGAAATAACAAAGTGTGTTGCTTAGGAATTAATTCAATTAAGTTTGGTCTGATTGTTCAGTCTTCTAAATATTCCCCTCCAAATGACCTCAGATTTCTTAACTGGCATATTGATAAATATGTATGTATGAAAACATGCGTTTACTTGCCATAATGGGGAGGTAACTATTAGTCGATTGATTAGTGAAAACCAGACTGATTTTGTGTGTAAATTTTTTTTTATAATTTTTCCATCATGCTTTATATTCTTGGAATACGTTCCTAAACTTACACATACCTAACTCTCTTCCTACATCCTACTAAAAATTATTAAATAACACAAGCCTAATTCACATGAACTAACTTCTGTAATACTTAATTCCTGCAGTCAAAAAATAAACAAAAGTGATACATGAAGAAAAAACAAAGAAACAATCAGAAAACAGATCACTTTGTGTAAATTCCCATTCACTGCTAGTGACTAGCTCATAAACCTTCATCTCGTGCTTTCTCACATTCTCACTGACTGTCGTGCTCAAATCCTCTACACTTGTGTATAAATGATTGTTGATTCTGCCATAGTATCTACTGCACTGGGAGAAAATATAAATCTGTTCTGATCTCTCTTCTGGCCCTTTGCACCTGAATTAGATTTATGTGTTCTATTATAGACAGCTGTGATCCTTTCTTACACCTGTGTGCTGCAAAACTAAAAAATTCCTAAATGTAGGTGACTGCTCGTCATCTGCTAGATGGATACTGTGGAAATACAGCTTTTTACCGGGTCGTCTCGTAGTTCAATGCCTTAGAAAGCCTCGCGCAGCCTAGAGAGGTAGCACGGGCAATCTAGCATTTCTGTAGCTCTAAAAGCGGCAAATAGTATCTGCAAAGCTGCTACCACCAGTGGAAGCAAAGAGGGAGAAATATAGTCTTCAGCTTGCCTAATTCCCACAATTAGAAGCTTTCAAACAGAAACAGAAACACAGAGATGTTCGCAGAAGGATTGCAAAGCCAAAGAGGGCGGGGCCCCTCTTGGGTCCTTCTTTTATCCGGAGGAGGGGAAAGGGGAGAACTGGGGGCGGACCCGGGGTGGCCGGCCAATGAGTTTGAGTTACATTTGCTTTTGCCTGCACTTGGAACAAAGGAGCACATGGCAGAGGCAAGTCCTGGCTTGTCTTGGGGAGGGAAAAGGAGAGCTCGGAACAGGCAGCGACAGGATACAGTTATCAGATTAGTATAGAACCATTAATTCTATAAAATAGTGAAGTTGAAAACTAAATTACTGTATTCAAATGTTTGGCTTTTTTTACAGATCCTTTAGATTAACAGTCTATTGTACAGAAATTCAGAATTTTTTTTACAGTAGATTAAAATGTTCTGTTATCACTTTATCTTGCGTTTCCATTTTCTGTTTTTCTGATAAATTTTTACTTCTTTCTTGATTAAATTGATATTTCTAGTAGAAATATTCTCACCCAAAGCCAAAATCTGCAGTATCATACGGGCTATGGCCTTTGCAACCTTGTTAAATATGCCCTCAGTAAAACTAAACCAAGCCCAGTTCAAACCTATTCTTTACTTTTTGATTAAATTATCAGTTCATCTCTCTTTGTAGAAAAAAAAAATGAGAAAAAGAAAAACCTGAACCATTTCACTATTTCATTGACGGATATCAAAAGCTGATCAAATACTTATGACAGCTGATTAACTTAGAAAAAATTACCATATGTATTGGGTGTGCATGACAAGGTTTAGGTAGCAGGGAGACTAAAGGGGTGACTTCTGTGAGAAGCTGCTAGAAGTCTGCCCTGCATCCAACAGAGCCAATACCAGCCAGCTCCAAGAAACACTGGCCACTGGCCAAGGCTATCAGCCACAGTGGCAGTAGAACCTCTGGGATGTATTTAAGAAGCAGGGGGGAGAAGGGAACGAACAAACACCGCAACAAAAACAAGCTTGCACAAAAGCACTTGCAGCCCCATAGAGGAGTGAGAATATGTGAGGGAAACAACTCTGCAGACACCAAAACCAGTGAAGAAGGAAGGGGAGGAGGTGCTTCAGGTGTCAGAGCAGACATTCCCCTGCAGCCCATCATGAAGACTATGGTCTTGGAGGTTAAGAATGGAGCAGATACCCATAGAGGAGTACCCACTCGACCAGATGGTTGTGTCCAAAGGAGGCTGTGACCTCTGAAGCTCCTGGCAAGATCTGTAGACCCGTGGAGAGAGGAGCCCAACACTGCAGCAGGTTCCTGGCAGGACTTGTGACCTCATGGGGGAACCACATTGGAGCAGCCTGTTCCTGAAGAACTGCACCTCAAAGAAGGGACCCATGCTGAAGCAGTTTGTGAAGAACTGCAGCCTGTGGCAAGGACTCATACTGGAGAAGTTTGTAGAAGACTGTCTCCCATGGGAAGGACCCCATGCTGGAGCAGGGGAATAGTGTGAGGAGTCCTCCTGCTGAGGAGGAAGGAGTGGCAGAGAAAACCTGTGATGAACTGACTGCAACCCCAGTCCCTGCCCTCATGTGCAGCTGGGCCAGAAGGATGTAGAGAATTTGAAAATAAAGCCCAAGAAGGGAGAGGTCAGAGGAAGGTGTTTGGCAATAAATTAAATCAATTTCCCCAAGCAGAGTCTGTTTTGCCTGTGACAGTAATTGCTGAGTGATCTCTCCTTGCCCTTATCTGGACTCCCAAGCCTTTCATTTTATCTTCTCTCCCCCATCTAGCTGAGGAGAGTGATAGAGTGGCTTTGGTGGATACCTGGCATTCAGCCAGCATCAACCCTCCACACCAAAATTTCCAATTACAAGTATAGTAAACTAGTGAGGAATTGATGTCTCATATTTTAGCTTTTCTGTCATTTTCATTATAGGGTTAAAATTTAAAGCTAACCATGACAAAGTGATTTGGATTCTGGAAGAGACAAAAATACTCTTTGCATTTTGATGCACCACAGTTTTAGATATTTGCCTCCTAAATGGAATCCACTACATGTATTATACATGCTAACTCCACATTTAAAGCCCAGAAGTACATAACTGCATTAGGAAAATTGAATTGCCAGAAAGACCATATTGAATGGAAGATGCCTGAAGTAGCCAGAAAAATTGCTGAGGACCAAGGCAGATGTTAAATTTTGCTGCTCTTCAGAGTTTGTGTTACAGAAATAGATCTTCTCTCATTTTGTTTTATGCCTTTTTGGGACCAGGTGCAGAAGTCCTTATTTTACAACGGACAGATGGCAAAACTGGCACTATTTCCTTTGCTGTGCCCTATTATTCAGTATCTGAACATTTACCCAAGTCCTGGTTTCAGGTCCCAACAGCACCCTGATGAAATGAAAGTCACATCCACTACCCAACAGAAGCCTGACCTAACTACGGTGGTGCAGATCACCCCAGACTGCTTGAGAAGATGATCCATCTTCTGTAATATAACTAAATAGCTACAAGGAAGTGTGACACTGGAGATACTCTTTACTCAAAGAGTAATTGGTGGAGTTACCATCTGTGGAGGTGTTTAAGGAAATTTAGTGCCATGAGTTGTGACATAAATGCATTTAGTGCATTTAGTTGACATAGCACTGTTTGGTCACAAGTTGGACTCAATGATCTCAGGGTTTTCTTCCAACTTAATTGGTTCTGTGATTCAATGGCTTGATCCCCAAATGGGCCACAGAATTGCTAATGATCTTCATGTCAATTTTTAATCATGAGAGTGAAAATAAATGTCAAACATCCTTTGAAATAAGCGAGAGATTTTTTGTTAGCTAAGAAGTTCAAGTTACTAGACCTGGGCAGTGATTGACAGGTATATTTTTGTAAATGGTAGAACATATATAAAACTATAGGTAAGTTAAACTTGAGGAGGTATTGTGAATATGATTTGTTATATAATTTATATTTCATTAAAAATATATTTGATACAGATTGAAGAAAATTGACTGGAAGATTTTTTGATTTAATAAGTCTGACTGAATGAATTAAGGGACAGGCTAACAGGGGTGAAACTGTAATGAGTTTTTACTACAGGTCACCTCATCAGGAAGAAGTTCATGAGGACTTTTATAGACATCTGGGTTTAGCTTCATGACTACAGGCCCTAGTTCTCATGGAGCACTTCAGCCACCCTGATATCTGCTGGAAAGATAACACAGATGAACATACACAGTCCAGGAGGTCCCTGTACAGCATTGATGACAGCTTCTTGACACAGGTGCTGAAGGAGCACCTGTGTCAAGGAGGGAGAAATGTGCTGTTGGACCTTGTACTAACAAACAAACAAAGAAGGACTGGTTGGGAATGTGAAGGTTGGAGGGCGGCCTTGGCTTCGGTGACCGTGAGATGGTAGAGTTTATAATCCTGCATGGATGAAGCAGGGCAATAAGTAGGATTGCAACCCTGGACTTCAAGACAAATAACTTTGTCCTCTTCTGGGACCTATTTGGAGGAATCCCATGGGATAGGGCTCTAGAAGGCAGGAGAGTCCATGAAAGCTGTTTAATACTCAAAGATCACTTCCTCCAAGCTCAAGATCAGTGCATCCCTATCAGTAAGAAATCAAGCAAAAAGGGCAGAAGGCCTGCATGGATAAGGAAAGAGCTTCTGATAAAACTCAAATAGAAGAAGAAAATGTATGAAGTGTGGAAAAATAGACAGGCAACTTGGAAGGAATATAGAAACATTGTCAGAGAGTGCAGTGATGCAATGAGGAAGGATAAGGTCTACCTCTTTTGTGAGGAAAGGCTGAGGGAGCTGGGCCTGTTTACCCTGGAGAAGAAATTATTTTGAAGGGATTTTATTAATGCATACAAATATCTTAAGGGTGGGTGTCAAGAGGATGGGGCCTCTTTTCTGTGGTGCACAGCAACAGGGTAAGAGTGATCAGGCCCAAACTGAAACAGAGGAAGTTCTATCTGAACATGAAAACCTTTTTGCTTTGAGGGTGACTGAGCACTAGAATAGGCTGTCCAGAGACGTTATAGAGTCTCCTTCTCTGGAGATACTCAAACCCAGACATGATCCTATGCAATGTGGTCTAGTGGACCCTGTTTTAACAGCAGGGTTGGACTAGATGATCACCAGAGGTCCCTGCCAAGCCCAGCCATTTTGTGATTCTGTAATTGTGTGACCAATGGAAAGAAAATAAAGTATTTACTGTCCAGTATCTAATTACTTGGGTGAGGGAGGAAAGCAGGTAGTAGATCTATATTTTATGCTACCTAGGTTATTTATGACTAATGAAAACTTCTTCCTTTAAATCTTTAGAGGAGTAAGATGGACATCTTTCCTGTAGTTTCAATAGAAAGCTTCCAGCACTATGGATGTACCGTGCTTTTTGTTCTATTAGATAAAGTATATTGTATGCTTAGAAGAATTCCAGAGAATTTTGTTCTTGCTGTTATAAATTAAATACAGAGCAACTCCTCAAAAGCTGAGGATACTTGGCATCTGTCACTTACCATACAAGTGCAGCAAGCCACAGCTTTATAAATATAGATAGTTAGTGGTACTTGGTATCAATATCATAGGGAGAAAGAGCAGTACAAATGTTTTCACAAAACTGTATGCAGTCTTAGAAAGACAATGTCTAATTAATTTTCTCCACATTTTGTAAAAAGTTATTAAATTGGAAAACAAAGTCAGAAGCAGAAGTCCAGAACTGAAACACCATGCATGAATTTATGTACAGAAAATTTTTTTTTTTTTTTAAAGATAGACTTGAATAAGAAGTGGAATTAATTCAGACTGTACTACAATAAACATGTAGAAAATAGATGTCACAGTTACAACAACTAGCTTTTTGCAGTGTAAATATCTAAAAATTACTGATGTTCATCAGCTGGGTACAATGCAGAGTTTAATAACCAAAGTTTTCTATTTTATATTGCTGGCATGATTGGTTTTTTTTTCCTTCAGGTAAAAGTTTGGAAAGGTACAAAACTGATATAGTCAAGACTTCTAAGTTGTTGCTAAAATATCTCTTTCCTTGTTCTCCTCCCTGTAATCCTGAAAACAATGTAATATGAACTATTTAACTTGATCTCAGAGAACTGAATGGATTTTGTGATTTTGCTATGTTTTAAACTTGCTACAATTAAAAAAATGTGTGTGGTTTTAGTTTTGTGTGTGTGAAATCCAGACAGCAGTAAGTGATGCAGGATTTTGTATTCCTTCAGTTTTCTAACTTCATAATTGTGATTATTACACATTATCACTATGAGCTGACCGAGCAACTGCAGCATATGGTCAGCCCGTGATGCAGATCTGCACTGGTTAATGTTTATGTTTTACAATTTCTGAATCAATAAAAGTAAATAAAATAAAATGCAACAACCACAAAACCATAAAATGTCTTCTATGTCATTATTTTTACATTCATTCTCTGAAACTTTTCTAAAAAGTGAACTTTTTCAATCATTCAATCCCAAATGTAAAGTAAAACCAGTGAGTAAAACAAGTGAGCATTTAATCTCTCAGAAGCATGGTAGACTGGTTTGCAATTGTGAAGGCTTAGCAAGCTCACCTGGCAAATGAGTTCTTCTTTGGATAGTTAGAACAGCTTAAGCTGTCCAAAATCACACGCCAGTGGAGAGATTAACAATGTTTGTGTCTGTCATTTTCAAATATTCATTAAATGTATTAAAACCTTTTCAGTCTTATTCACTGTGGGAGTGTTGTTTGTTTTCCTCTAGATGATACAAACAATGTTCTGCCATACTAATTGGAACAAAATAAGATATTTGTTGTGAATCACCTCCTACTGTAAAATTGCTAAGACTCCTGATATTTCTTGACTGCCAAAACATTGATAGAAAATGCCTGATGCACATCTATCATTCATTCTGAAGTAGATGGACTGACTGATTATCAATTTTTAACCAGTGTAACATTTTGAGATGTCAGAGTTTAGAAAGATTTGGAAATATATTGAAATAGTCAAATTTCAAGGAATTTTGGGGCAAACCCCTGTTTTAATAAGGTTTGTATTACTACAGTGTCTGAATTTTGTTGATCCTTATTTTCCTCTTCCAAAATAATATAAAGGATATGAATTATAACTTTAGGGACCAATGAAATAGGTGACAGATCAATATTGTGGGGGAAGTATTTGTCAGAGAATACAGTTTTGAGAAAGATATGATAGTTGCTGGTGGCCAGTTAAAATTCATGAAAGAATGCTTTTCTTCTTCATTATCTTGAGGTAATTACCAAATGACAATGAACTTAGAAGGTTAAGGTAAAGAATTAAACATTAGTGTAGAAGTTGACTGCATAAAATCGAGTGTCTTGAGAAATAAGACACGTCTTCATGCAAGTCCACCTGAGTTATAAATCACTAGATACTTGAATCTTTCACTGTAGCTGGAATTCAGCTTGGGCATTGAAGGTAATTTTGTTCCTACCACACTGTACAGAATAATGAAATTTCTTTCCAAGGTAATATATTGCCCATCAAAGGACTAACGATTGCTCACACAGCCAATGCTTCACTCACCAATTTTCCTGAGCACCAAAGGTCACAACATGACCAGAGCTACCAAAGGTGATGCTGTGAGGGTGGTGAGGCACTGATACAGGTTGCTGAGAAAAGCTGTGGTTGTCCCATCCCTGTAAGTCTTCAAAGGCCAGGTTGAAGGGGGCTTTGAGAATGTTGATCTAGTGAAAGGTGTCCTTGACCATAGCAGGAGGATTGGAGCTACAAGTACCCATGGCATAATCGTTCAGGTCCTTTCCAACACAAACCATTATTGGGTTCGTTCAGCCTGGAAAAGAAAAGGCTTAGCGATCACTAATTGTGGCCTTCCAGTACCTGAAGGGAGCCCACAAAAAAGGTGGAGAGCTTTTTACAAGAGTATGTAGGGACAGGACAAGGGGCAGTGTTTCAGTTTCAAACTGAAAAAGAGTAGGTTTAGATTAGATAATAGGAAGAAATTCTTTACTGTGAGGGTGGTGAGGCACTGGACAGGTTGCCAAGAGAAGTTGTGGATGCCACATCCCTGGAAGTGTTTAAGGCCAGATTGGATGGAGCCCTGAGCAACCTGCTCTGGTGAAAGGTGTCTCTGTCCACATCAGAGAGGTTGGAACTAGATAGTCTTTAGATCCTTTCCAACTCAAACCATTCTCTGATTCTCTGATTCTCTGATTCTCTGATTCTATGCTGTGTAACTGTCTAGGATTCTGTGAAAAATAGTAGCAAAGGGAAAAATGTAGTCCCTACCTTTTGTTCTTTCTATTTACAGTATTTTTAAGAGTTCATTAGTTCATGACATGAAATAAAGAATTCAGCAATGAAGTTCATCCTAACTTATTTGAATCAAACTAGTTTTCTATAAAAACATATTAATGCTTTAGTCTACTTTGTCTCTTCCAAATAAGGAGTTAAGTCACAGTTTTCTGAATGAGTGTTAATGCTACCTATGTTGTTATGTTGCTTCTGAAGATGTTCCTCAATCAAAGCATTCAGCAGTTTATGTCATGAAATGTTTACTAAACCATACCCTGTTCTATGCAGATCCATGAACTTACTGGTTCATGGATAAGCATTGGCTTTCCTAAGTTCATAGCCATCTCCTGCTGTCTAAACATAAATTAATTATACAGTATCACATTAACTGGACATTAATTCTTACCATTCAATAACATTTCAAAAGTAAGTTCTTAGGAAAAAAACAATAGCCCTTAGATACAACAGCCCAAGAGAGGTGTTGATTGCCTCATCTGCACCTCTTCTGGTTCGGTAAGTGGCAAGGCTGAAGGTCTATTCCCAGAAGGCCTATGCGCACAGAGCACATGCACATACCACATAAATACCTACACACATGGCCACACAGATAATGAACTGACACACAGAGCCTCTGCACAAACACCCACAGCATCACTGACCTCATACTTCTTCCCTCTCTTGCTGAGCAGGTGGAGGTCCACTAGTGAGAATACATAGAGAATAGAGAATACATATGTACAATCTGGACTCCTCCCAGCCCAGCTGCTGGCACCCAGGCCTCCCTTGCTCCAGTTCCTGACACCCTAACCACATGGGCCTCTATGACACATTGTACCACTACAGTCGCTGCTGCTTACAGTCACTCACTTCAATCTCTCTGCCTGCTGGCACTGCAAGCACAGAGACCTTCTGACCCATGGACTGACTCCAGTTGTCACACTCATGCCCCCATACACACACATGCACACAGACTAGAAAGTCAGCCAGGAAGGAGTTTGAAAATAATTCAGTTAGAAGATGGGACAGACTGTGCGGATCAGGTATGGCTCATGGTGTTATGATCCGGTTTAAACTCAGAGAAGCAAAGCAAGCTAAGTCTCTCTGCATAAACCAGAAAGAACTTAGAAGGTTCAAAATATTCCCAGAAGTGAGATTAAAACCAAACAAGGTTAGATGTTGATGCCAAAAAATGGATGTATTTTATTTACTAGTAGAGGGGCAAAGAGAAGGAAAGAGAAAAGAAAGAAAGAAAGAAAGAAAGAAAGAAAGAAAGAAAGAAAGAAAGAAAGAAAGAAAGAAAGAAAGAAAGAAAGAAAGAAAGAAAGAAAGAAAGAAAGAAAGAAAGAAAGAAAGAAAGAAAGAAAGAAAGAAAGAAAGAAAGAAAGAAAGAAAGAAAGAAAGAAAGAAGAGAGAGAAAGAAGAGAGAAAGAGAGAGAAAGAGAGAAAGAAGAGAGAGAAAGAGAGAAAGAGAGAAAGAAAGAAAGAAAGAAAGAAAAGAAAGAAAGAAAGAAAGAAAGAAAGAAAGAAAGAAAGAAAGAAAGAAAGAAAGAAAGAAAGAAAGAAAGAAAGAAAGAAAGAAAGAAAGAAAGAAAGAAAGAAAGAAAGAAAGAAAGAAAGAAAGAAAGAAAGAAAGAAAGAAAGAAAGAAAGAAAGAAAGAAAGAAAGAAAGAAAGAAAGAAAGAAAGAAAGAAAGAAAGAAAGAAAGAAAGAAAGAAAGAAAGAAAGAAAGAAAGAAAGAAAGAAAGAAAGAAAGAAAGAAAGAAAGAAAGAAAGAAAGAAAGAAAGAAAGAAAGAAAGAAAGAAAGAAAGAAAGAAAGAAAGAAAGAAAGAAAGAAAGAAAGAAAGAAAGAAAGAAAGAAAGAAAGAAAGAAAGAAAGAAAGAAAGAAAGAAAGAAAGAAAGAAAGAAAGAAAGAAAGAAAGAAAGAAAGAAAGAAAGAAAGAAAGAAAGAAAGAAAGAAAGAAAGAAAGAAAGAAAGAAAGAAAATAGAAAAAGAAGTGTGCATGGGGGGTGGGGGAACAGGGAGAGGTGACAGGGGTTAGGTGGAAGTATATCACCCATCCAAGGGTCCCAATGATGTCTCGTTGCTCCCCTCCATCTGGTCTGCTGGTGGTGACAGCACACCACACCACACGCTACGCCACGCCACCACACAGCAAAGAGTGCAGAATTTTGTGGATTAATACACGCTTTGGGCCAGGTGGGAATGCCCATGTGTCTCTCTTGCAGGGGCCAGCTTGACACTGTCCCTTGCAACACTGAGGGTCTGTTGCATCATCTCTGGTGCTCTGGTGCAGGGTCTGGGGACCCCTTTGAGGGGGGCCCCTGTGATGGGCCATGTCACCCCCTTCTGCTGTGGATAAGCTTCACCCCCCCGTGAGGACCCCTCAGCTGGGCTCTGCACAGTGGAGGATGGGCAGTCACTGCTCCTCTGACCAGAGGCTTTTCCCAGATAGCCAAAGCCTCTCCTCCCTCCACCCTTTGGTGCAGGGGGTCTATGTGAGCCTGGCAGCGATAGCCCTGGGACTGTGATCTTCACCTTGGAGGTGTTAAGCTTGTGCTTTGTGAATGTCCCCAGCCCTGAGTTGTTACTTATCTTCATCAGCGAGCAGTGTAAGGCTTCAGTCAGGGCCCCATTCAGGGTGCTGTAGTCTTTTTTGCAGCTTTTGTAATACAGTTTTGTTTTAAAAAAGTCCTTTAAGAAAATGTTTAAGTCATAAACTATAATATTTCAGTCTCTGACACATGGTCAGACAAGCGCATTGACCACCAAATTCTTTATATGTCTGGCACTTTTTACCCCCTTATCCTCTCTGTTCCCATACTTGTTCCTCCCCAAATGATCTGAATATATCCCTTCCCCCGCCTTTGGCCCAGTGCTCTTCCCCTGCATCCTAATCACATCTGGTATTGACTCATCATGATGGCTTTCATACCCAGTCACTGGGGCTGAGGCTGTCCTGGGACTGTCCTGGGAGGCACTCAAACAGGGTGTTCCTTTCTCTGAGTCCTTGACTGTCTACCATAGTGCCCTTGTGGTACTATGAATTTAAGATGATAAGCCTTATCATCTTATGGGCTTATGGTAATAGTCTGTCAGGGTGTTATTTGGGTTTCCCTGCTCCTCTGTGAATTTACAGATGAGTTTTTAGCACATAGCCTAACATAATCAAAGTACAAGATGCAAGTAAAATATTTTAAAAGGCAAACCCCTGGAAATAAGTAATTTGGAGTCTTCATTTATTGCTATTGATCCTATTCCCTTTGTTATTCAACAACTGTTTTAATGGAATAATGCCTGCAATGGAACAATCATTCTCTTACAAAGAAACAGAGATGTATAGAAGCACCTCATATTAAGTTAGTCAGAAATACCTTATTGTCTATATAGGAGTTAGATATTATTTATAGGACAATCTGTGATATTTGGAGGAATTTAGTATCATTTTAGTCAAATATGATGATCATCTAGGTCCACTTGATAGTTATCAGGAATAGACAGGCATTTATAAAGAGCAGATCATTCTGTAATTAGTGGAAGTTTTATGGGATGAATGTGTTTATAGAATTCTGTCTCTTTATAAGGCTTACTGCTGAGCAGGTAATTTAGGCTAGTGTCCTGGTTTCATCTGGGATAGATTTAAGTTTTTTCCTCGTAGCTGATACAGTCCGGAGCTTTGGATTTAGGGTGAGAATAATGTTGATAACACACTAATGTTTCAGTCGTTGCTAAGCCGTGCTTACAATGTCAAGGTCTTTCCAACTGTTGAGGAGGCTGGGAGAGCACAAGCATCTTGGAGGGGACACAGCCAGGACAGCTAACCACAACTGGCCAAAGGGATATTCTATACCATATGTCATCATGCTCATTTTATAAGCCCTGGAAAAGCTGGGCAGGAACCGCTGCTCAGAAAGTGGCTGTGCATTAGTGAGTGGTGAGCACTTGCATTTGGGAAGCACTTCTTTTGTATACTCTATTATTATTATTATTATTATTATTATTATTATTATTATTATTATTATTATTTACATTCTGTGAGGAATGAGACAACTCTTTGTAGAAATTAAAACAATTTATTAAAACAGAAAAATTGAAAAATTGCAAAAATTAACAAAATATAAAAATTTGGGATCCTAGTGGCTCAGGAGGTATGCCCCAGGAGCGCAGCGATTCAGGAGCTTCAGGCTTAGGCAGCTCTGAACCTCAGGTAGAGAAAAAAAACTTGCAGTGCTAGGCTGGTCAAAAAGAAATATATATATTTCTAAAGGCCCCTGAAAAGGAGTAGGTTTTTCCAGCACTGAACTTAGCAAGCTGAAGGGGAAGGGGAAATGAGAGAGCGTGTCTTTCTTTTGCTCCCTTTTATAGCTTTTGCTCCGCCCACAGTCTGCCCACAGTTTAAGGTGATTGGTGTTTTCCCTTTGACAGATTACCTCTGTCAACCAATGGCTCCTCCTTGTCAGAGGGGTGGTATTAGTTGAGATAAGAGTCATGGAGCTGACGGGGGTATGGCTGTGGGGGCTGGGCTGTTTGTTGCAACTGGGGTTTTTAAAATCTGCCTTGAAACCAAGGTACAAGTAAAACATAAAAAAATACATCCAACACATCTTAAAACACTTGTAAAAGTATACAGTAAACACAGGAAGACCATAAAAACTTGATCTGTGTACCTGGGCTGATGGGTTAATTTTAACATTCAATTTAAAAATATTAAGCTCAAATTAATTAAAGCACTTAATATGCAAAGACCAAGCACTAATAGGGATTTTATGTATGACACATTCCCTTTCCTTTTCTGTCCTGTTAAAATGTCTTTGTTTTAACCCAGAAATCTGACACACAGTCCTCTTCCCCATCCTACTGCAGGAGGGAGGGAGGGTGTGGCTGTGTGGTGTTTAGCTGCCTGAGAGGTTACACCACACACCTGGAAACCTAACTTTGGGAAGCTGGAGACTGGGCGCTTTGTTTGAATCACAAATTCTGTTCCTGGCTGTGTGGAATTCTTTAGACGTAATTCCATGAATCTCTTAGAATTTCTCTTCCAAGTGTGAGTGCCATCTGCTGGCTCAGCTCTAGGTGCAAGGGGGAGGCAAATATACACCGCTTCAGGATAACAATAACAGTAATTTTCACACCTAATGATATTTGGAAGTTGCAAAATAAAACGCCATCCCTGCCTGAAGGGAGAATACAGTATGATTCTGGTCTAAACAAACAGGTTTCCTTGAACAATGCTGGAGACTTAAAGCTTCCATTTTTCCAGTGATTTACAGAAAAATATGGTTCACAAAAGCACTGTGCTACTTTTTAAAGTAAAACATGCAAGTTTGGCCTCCTAAAGATTCAGGTTGGCTTCTTTTATACTTATTTATTATCAATGATGTCTCAATTCATCTTCTGCATTAATATCAATAACAGTGTTACCCCTTTTGTGTAGATGGTGCTTTAGAGAGCACTTCTGAGATGTTATTGCTCTCAGTAAGTAGTGGTGGTGATGCACATGATGAACAAAATGCAGCAGATTCCAATTAACTTTCTTTTCTACTTTAGCAAAGCTGTGCTAACAGTAAGTAATAACATTAAAATTTATTTTCATGACTACAGTCAGTAATTATGATTCTGAATACACCACAGGTTCAGTCCTCTGATATAAAGAGGTGTCACTTTAAGAGATTTTTAAAAAGGAAAAAAAAATTATAATTTTTTTTTTAGAACTAGAAGTACACTTTTAATATTTAAACTCTTAGAAGTGGTTATTTTAGGAATAATTACCCACAATTAAGGACAAAAATGTATGGCACATAGATTCTTTTATTTTTTCAATTAATCTTCTAGTGAGCTGGTGAATTTTAACTATTTGGTAAATATTCAAAGAGTTGGTGAATATTAAAATTTCACACTTGCTTAAACATTTAATGAATGCCTTTTTTGTGACAACATACATCACAGCCTGTCCTTTAAGTAGAAATATGAGTTCAAATTAAGTAACTACAGTTATGTAAAGCCATTACCCCATACACTTCAGTCATCAATGACTGATGTTGCCAGATATACTGGTCTCATACCATATCCATACCAGTTAGGCAGGATTAGGATGAGCTTTTTACTGTTGTCACAGTGCAGACTACAAAAATATTGCAAAATTACAAAGAATGGTTTTGGGTTTTTTTCTCTCACACTGAACTCTGTCACCTCTATCTAAATGAGATAAGTTTTTCATCTGACGTAAACATTTGGATTCAAGCCAAAAGGCTTTTAATTTCAGTTCTAGTTAGGAGCTATTAATAGAGAAAGAGATTAGTCATATATATTATAGAATGTCTTATATAAGGTTTCGCCATATATATTTTCCTTAAAGGCTCAAAGTAGTTCATTGTTATTTGGCACCAAAGGTTTCTTCAACATAAATATGTCTCCATATGAACTACCTTATTTTAATTGTATCCTTTAAGTCACCTCAGCATTGACTGTGTTGCAAAACTCAGTTCTCCATATAACAGGTTCAACTGAATGACAGATGTAGAGAGTATAAGTTGTTGATTTACCAATACAGTGAAAGACAGGCAGTGTTCAGCTCTTAAAAATGGGGGAAAAAGGTATCAAGGATGAATTATTATTTGGCTAAGACATGCAGAGATCCAGTGCAATTGCGCTTTGAAGGAATTTCTCTGATCCACTGTGGAAATCTACAGCATCACCTTCTCAGCTTAGCAATTATCATAGCACCATTTTATAGCCAAGCCGGAAGAATAGGCACTCACTGAAAAATAAATCTTGTCCTAAAATGACCATATAAAATCTTATGTAAGGATTCTTCCTTTGACTATAAATGTAGCCTAGTGGCTTTCTCATCTGTTGGTGTCTACATTGCAAATATCTAAAATCGTGTGACAAATTTAAAATTTAGAGTAGGATTTATTTTCCTAAATGGAAGTAACAGGTGACATTTGAGACATTCAAATCTTTGTGAGCTTGGGAGGCATCACAAAAACCTATTATCCTTGAGGGTCTTGGGGTCAGGCTGCTTGAGGTCACCCAATGTACATTACATATCTAGAGTTAAAACATCTTTTATGTCTCTTTGCAGACAGTAAAACCTCATCCTTGTTATCTCTTCGTCTTCTGTGATTTAACATGGAACAAGTGGGATATATTTCTCATACATTTTCAAGGAGGAATATATATTACATATTTGCAATGAACATCAGAGAATCTTGAGATGCAATATTGTAACTAAAATACAAAGTAATTATTTGTGAGACCTTATAAATAGTTTCGTGCTTTCTCAGGTATTGTTAGCACTAAATGGCAAAATTCAATGAGTAAGACTCAAGATAAAATAGTTTGACTTAATGGATATTCTCATACCAACAAGTATGATGCACTTGCTTTAGGTGGTAGAAGCTGTTACATTTTGTCTTTTTGCCAAAAGTGAATGTATTTATAAAACAAGTCTAAACTATCCTTCAAGGCTGAAAGCTCAGTCAACTACTGACAGATCACTACAGACAAAATCATGCGATTAATGATATTGATACTGATACACTCATACTCAATAAAAGCATTCTCCTTTCCTGTCTATTTTCTGCCTGTGAGAGAGAGCTCTGGAATTCTTCTGAGGACAAACTATCCCAGACTCTGACACCTGCCTTCTTATGTCCATATATTACCTAAGAAAATGATAAATATTTAGTATTGCAGATGAAATTGAGCTTTAAATTAAAGGCAAAATTCCTTAAGGAACGAATACACAGGTGAATGTATGATGATAGAATAAAATTCTGGTTTATATTAAGGCAAAAAAAAGGGTTGTTATCTCACTGCAAAGGACATGAACATGCAAATTAAAAACTCCAAATTTAAACCTAAACTTCCATTATTTCAATATCTTGTTCCACCTGTTCTTTAGAATTAGGCTTGCATCCAAGTACAATTTGGGTTTTAAACATGAGATGTGAGTTAGCTCTGGAACTTGAGGGTGTAGGGCTGGAGATGCTCTGGGTGCCCCCCAGCCCACCTCTCTCTACCTGGGACAGTGGGACAGTCCTGGCTGCCAGACCCAGCCCCGCTGCCCCAGAGGAACCCCTCCATGCCCAGGTGCTGAGGCCACCCAACCCCATGTGCCCTGACACACATGTACATTAACATCTGCATTGACTGAAGCCAGTATTTCACAGTTCAAACACCTAAATGTATATCAGTAAAGTATAAAATGTTTATTAGTATTATTAATTTACATCGATCCCATAAATGCCATGTAAGCTTTATGGAATAGATAAAAAGACATGGTCCATGAAATGAAAAGCTCACCATCTAATTTTAGAGAAGAGAGAGCCAGAGTAACCAAATAAGTCATACTGCTGAAGACAGTCATGAGGAATGGTTTCCATCTGCAAAAAAAGGTAAGCTGGTGTGGAGCAGCACATGTATGGTAGGAAAATGGAAATATGAATCTCCTTAAGCTGAAAAGGTATACTGCCTAAGGCTCAACAGGAATAAAAAAAATATATTTTCATGTGTTGGCACTGAAATCAAGCAAATGACTCTTTGTATGTGAATATCATGCATAAAAATAGGATTAAGGGAATACTGATTGTATCATTCTGACTTCATAAATGTGCAAATTAAATAATGAAACACAGCAATTTTATTTTAACAGAGAACACACTGTGAGAATACACAGAGTTCATTTCAGACAAATCCATTGGAGGAGATATGAAAATCTTACACTACTGGCTCTCACTAGGCACCTACATAATGCCAGATTTTTCATATCACACATTAAATAGTTTTTGGCAGCTCATACTAGGCAGTATTATTAATGAAAATACTGTTTTTAAAAATTGGCAGCACTAGTGTGAAAGTGAAATTAATCATAACGGTGTGCTGTGGGAATTATTTCAAGACTGATGGAAATATATGTTTCATTTACAGAGAGTCATTTTAAAAGGTAAAAATACACAAGAAACATTTCTTGAAATAAACCGATCCAGTGACCAATTAGATGCAACACCAACTTCCTGTAAATTTGTAGTTTTATAGATGCTCCATATTGAGCAACCTATAAAAATATGACATGGATTAAACCAGTTGGATGATTTCCAGTTACTATTCCAATTTTCCAAACACTTTTCTTAATGCAGATAGTCCCTTACCCTTGTTCATACTGTCTCTGATTTCTTTTGTGCATCATATAGCATCAAGCTCAGTGTATGCTTCAGGATAGAGATCAAAGTTCTAATTATCTGGAAAAACCTGTGGACTTACTTATATTTATGTACTGAAGGTAGCATGTCTATGCTTTATAGGTAGTACACAGTGCATGAGGAGCAGATTTTATGTTTACAGCAATGGTGCAAAGCAAAGCAAACATACTACCAAAGAGTACTGAAAGCAGAGATGTTAAAGACAGGAAGGGCCATCCAGCCTGTCAATTTTTCACTGCACATTGCCCACTCTTGCCATTTCTTATAGGTTTTCTGTTTTAACATATATTCTGTTTTAAATTTTAGTTTTTCTTTCAAGCCTTTATCAGATCAGCTCATCTTTCAGTAAAAGAAATCATGTTCTTGAATCTTTGCCATTATTAACTTTAGCATTTGTATCTCAATAAAGTACTCGTATCTTAATAAAATACTTATCAGAGTATTCCTGATTATTGTCCAGAATATGATCCAAATCATGGATCCTTTTAGCCACATCTCAGCTGTGAAGTTCAGATTTGTCTTAGACACCAGACTAGACAGTAGTCTTTTTCAAACTTAGGGCTGCTGTAGATGTTGAAAGTAGTGTTTCCCATCTCTTTTTTTATGGGAATGTGTTGCAGTGGAGTATCTTCTGCAGTCTTGGGGGGAGAAACCTGAAGTTAATCATCCATGTGTGATCAAAATGAAACTTTCTGCATTTGAAATTGCTCAGTTCCTCATGTTAACTATCACATCCCTGTTACCACATTGCTGCCAGCCTGCCCACAGCTGCAAGCAGGAGCAGAGCAACTCCTTCTGTTGACGATGCTGCAGGAAACAACCTTCAGCATGTGCTTGCTGTAGTGCCCAGCAAACTGCAGCCACAGGACTTACCGAGTCCTGCAACGCCGAGCTGCATGGAAGGCTTTGCTCTGTGTTTGATAGGTTAAAATGATATATGTTTAACACACGTTTTCTCCTATGTGTGAAGAACCTTTATTACGTCTTTGACTGTATCTCATGGTTTCTACGTTCCTTATGATACTTTGTACTGTCCAGATTACTTGAATCTAACACAATTCTCATGTGTAGCACTGAAGACCTACAGTATAAATCATGACCCTGGCGGTTTCCAGAAGAAGATATTAAGTCCTTTAAAGGCTATAAAGTGATGTTTCAGCAAATGTCCCTTTGACCATCTGATTTTTACTGAAGTAATGAAAATGTAACACAGGTTTTACAGATGAAGACTGTACTAACACTACGTGTTTGTAAGAGGAGTTTTGTCCTTCTCTAATATTGTAATATTTCATATAGAGTATTTATCTGATTTCTGCTGCTCTAAGCATGGTGTGTTGGGTGATGTTGCCCAGGTGCTGGTGGGGGGGACTGCAAGGGTGGCCTCTCTGGGGAGAGGTTAGTGGCTGTCCCATGATGGGCACAGCTGGTTCCAGTCATCTCAGGTAGACCCGTGTCAGGTACAGCTGAGGTATCAGTGACATCAGTGACCTCTGTGGTAATTTAAACCCCAGTAATTTATATAAGGTTTAATAATTGAATATCAGTTAGGTTTGTACATAGGCACTGTAGGGCAATAATATTTCATTGTGCCATGGCAACTAAGTACCATTCAAACTCTGCTTTCTAAGTACATTCTTGCAAAAGTGAGATTCCTTCTGCACAGTTCTTTTCCCATTTCAGCTGAAGCCGTTAAAATGGTGTGAACTCCTAAAGAGTAGGTAGGCATGAAAGAAAAGTTTTCTTTACATGCTGTGAGCACATTAGTGTTTTCCTTTAAAAAGACACACACCAAATTCTCAAACAGACATCATTTTACCATTATGTTCTAGGACTCTGGAAAGACAATGTGCTAGAGCGGAATAGCTGACAAACAGATTAGTTCTAACTGTATTGGAATAATAACTAGGTGTCTCTAAATATCTTTGTAGCTTATAGTGAATTCTTAGAAGTTTCAGGTTTTCACATAGTATTTCCAATAAAAACTGAAGTGGACATATTAAATACCCAAATATTTTCCATTACAGAGGCTAATACTCTTTATGCATGAACACTTTTTGTTGTTTTATGATATCATATGATGCCAGGAGCTTATATTCTTCTGATAGATTCAGGTGAAAATTGTAGGCTAAAGGATTTTACAGCATACCTAGAAAATGTGACTAAGCTTAATGAGCACTAAGTAAACTTTATCTCAATTACAACCTGAAGAAGGAAGGATGAGACACTAATATTATATACAATATTCAGTAATACATTTGGTAGCTCTTCCTTATTTTTTAAGAACCAGTATTTTGACTGTGACCTTGTATTTTAACTTCTGTGGAGACACACTCTCAAATAACATCCTTCTAAACTTATGAAAGTATGCTAGGAAATGGAACCTCTCTGCCTACTGCCCACCAACATGTAGGATCTCAAAGGTTATGTGTTGCCACTGTTATATTCTGTCTGAGAGATTTTAATAAGGGGAGCTAAATTCTGATTAGTTTTGGCTTCTCAGTGGTCTCACAGAGATTGCAGAAATGCAATTTCAGGTGGAAAAAAAAGTACAGTGAGATGTGTCAAGGTTCATATGTGAAATACAAGTCTACATTATGTGTAAAAAAGAAAGAAGGGAAAAATAAATAAAAAGCAAACTGATCTGAAACTACCACTGCCCAAGAGTAGCTGCAGGTTTAACGACCCCTCCCTACAGGACAACATCCTATAGAAGCTCACATTCAGAGGGCGCAGTATCCCTTGAGTCCTCATTTTTGTTTTCCAGCATACCAATAGTATAGGCAATTTATTGAGAACCAACTATGGTCTAGGAATCTAAAAGCATGAGTCATGACTGTAAATCAAGGAATTAAGATCATTAGCTTAAAAGTTAACTCTGTCAAATCTCATTTTGCATAATACAGAGTCACAGAATTGTTTAAGTTGGAAAAGACCTCCAAGATCGAGTCCAACCTTTGACTAATCACCACCTTGTCAACTAGACCATGGTGCTAAGTGCTACATCCAGTCATTTTTTGAAGACCTCCGGGGATGGTGACTCCTCCACCTCCCTGGGCAGCCTGTTACAATGCTTAAAAACACTTTTCATTAGATATTCTTCCTAATATCCAATTTAAACCTCCCCTAGCATAACTTGAGGCCATTTCCTCTTGTCTTATCACTTGTTACTTGGGAGAAGAGACCAACCCCCACTTCGCTATAGCCTCCTGTCAGGGAAATACAGAGACCAATAAGGTGACCCCCTGAGCTTCCTTTTCTCCAGACTAAACAAACTCAACTCCCTCAGATGCTCCTCATAGGACTTACTGCTATGGTATGTGGGCATGATGTTTGTTGTAAATTCCCATCAGGCTGAACAAAGACACCGGACCATGTGTCAGGGAGCTCTTGTTGTACAGTTGCTTTAACTCTGGCAATTAGCCCACCATGTAGCCTCAAAGGTGTAGGCTAACAAGCTCTTAAATTCTCAATACACTTTGTAAAAAGTGGATGCAAACAAGCCCTTAGACTCTGTACAGCACATTTCTATAAGTTCTCAGCTCCCACAACACCACTTCTCAAAGGTGCTGGATGACAAGATGCAATACACCACCAAAGGTGCTGGCTAAGAAACCACACACACCAATACTCAAAGTTGTTGGCTAACAAGCCACAACACACTTCTACAAGCTCCCCACTCCCACAACAAAGTTCACTACAGAGTATTGGGTAGAAAACCACAGCTGTGTTTTGAACAGTCAAAGCAATGGAAGAGAGGAATAAAGACAGAAAAAGGAGAGAAAGAACAAAGAATATCACCAGTCCTTAGATCCCACATTCATCCTGCTGTGAGCATGGTCCAGAGCTGGAGTGAAAGAGAAAGAGAGGAAAAAGAGAGCGAGGGGTCCTAATCTGCTTCCTTTTATAGTTAAACTGGTGCACACCTCTTATTATTTTGATTATTTTGTGCTTTTTGCTCACATATGCACAATCATCCCTTTCAGCCCTCCTCCAGCAAGTGGGGTTGGGGGACACAACTGAGCACAAGTCTCAAGGTAGAGCAGGAAGCTGGTTCAAAAAAGCACTGCTCCACTTCCCTGGGATACTCTCCTCTGATCACATTTTTACTGTTGTAACAGACAGAATGTTTGAAACAAAACATGCTTAGGTCTTGTCCTTCCTCCTTACTCCCTAGACCATTCACCACCTTCATTGCCCTTCTCTGGACAAGCTCCAGCACCTCAATATCTTTTTTGAAGTGAGAGTCACAAAAGTGGACACAGTATTCAAGGCGTGGCCACACGAGTGCCAAGTATGGGGGAACAACCACTGCTCTGGTTCTGCTGGCCACATCGTTTCTGATACAGGCCCAGGACACCATTGGTTTTCTTGGCCACCTGGACCCACTGCTGGCTCATGTTCAGCTGCTGTCAACCATCACCCTCAGGTCCTTTCCTACTGAGCAGCTTTCCAGCTACTTTCCCCCAGCCTGTAGCTCTTCATGGGGTTTTTGTGACCCAAGTGCAGGACCCAGCACTTTGCCCTGTGGGATCTTATACTGTCGACCTCAGCCCATTGATCCCATACACTAAAGGGAGGCATGGATACACAGTGCATTGGAACAGGTTGCCCATTCCACCCAGACTCATTCACTCTTCTTCACTACCTTTAGCATTCCAGATGTTAACTATTACCAGGGTTAAAAAAATTTCTATATTTCTAGTTTTCATTTTTCCAATTTAACCTTGGGTTCTTTTGCTAGATTAAGCTGACAATTTACAATAAGTTATTTCCTTGCTACATTGTAGTAGCTGCTCAGGCAACTGAATAAATTTCTGTTCAATAAAATAAATTGATTGATTTCTTATATTTGTGTTATAAATTGTTTCCACAACCAAATACTTGATGTTGCAGTTTTCTGCATCTATAATGGTATTAAAAATTTTGCCAGATATGGGCATCACAACAAGACTGTTCCAGTATATTCTCACACAAGCATTGGTTTCCCTATAATGCTTTTTAGCTACTTAAAGAAGCAGATGTGGAAAGTTTCCTTAGACTGTCTATTTTTTATAAGTTGGACGTCAGTATTAGAAATGATAAATTATCCAGTTCACTTACAGGGTACCAGGTAGCTCCTGTCTGCTACTTTTTGAATTTTTTTAAGGTTGTTTATGTCATGGTTATTTCTGAGAGAAAAATAGGCTTGTCTTTGCACAGTAACCTGAGACAAAGAACAATTTACCCCTTGGAATTTCACTTTGAACTGAAATCGGTTAAAAAGAAAGTAGATTCCAGTTCAATTTTTGTCATGAGGGCGTTTTTTAGAATTCTAAAATCATATTCAAAGCATTTCTTTTGTCATAATATGTAACTAAAGTTGTAAGCGTACATTCAGTTCTATCTTACTTCTTTTTCTCTTTTCCTTATTCTATACTCTAAATGTCATTCATCTAAATGGAAACTTCAGAAGAAGCTTATTAAAAACTTTACCAAAATGTAATACACATTTCAGAAAAGAGATGGACTACATCTCTCCAGGAAGAGCATTCATCAGAAAGTTTTAAAATGAAAGGCAGGTTTCTAATATCTTTCAGACGTATAAAACAAAGGTCTTCATAAAAGAAAATGTGTGGATATGAACTCTTCCCTTTTAAAAATATCCTCAAATTTTGAATATTTGCAATAAATGTAAAACATCATACATAAAACAGTAGAAATTTTCCCTTTTAAAAAATGAATCTTTTTCACTTCAGTGTTTTGCACCAAAGACCAAACTCAAACATTGCCAAGAGACATACAATGAAATACAGTTTACATGAGAAAAAAATAGCAGTGAGTATGACAAATAATTAATGTAATGAAGTCTCTTACCATACTTATCCAATAATTCTGCCAACGCCACACATGTATTTTAAAGTTAACTGGAAGTGGCACAAATGAGTTATGTTCAGTGTTAAAATATTGCTTGAACCATTAGATTTGTCTTTATTCTTCCATATCTATACCTATATGTAGAATTGTCTGATTGACCAGCCATTTAATGATGGTTTGTGATAAGCTTGCTCTGAAGCAGGTCTAGCACAGTAAATTTGTTGTGTTACTCCTCTCCAAAACCTCATCACCAAACTGCCTGTAGGCATCCGGCAATGGAAAGTAACTGTACAACAGGGCATACAAACACAGCATGAAAAATATTTAATTACTTCTGTTTTTCACCTTTATGGACTAGAAATGTAAAGTAGAGGATGATTTTAACAACAGAAATAATCAATAGCAAACGAACTGCTATGATGTTTCTCGTACTTATTATTTCATTTAATAAAGATGAGTATGTGATTCAGCTACATGCTACACACATGAGGTAGGAAAGAAAAATGGTGTAAAAAAAGCCAAGGAGAACAGGAAGAAGAAAGAAGATGTGCAATTTCATAAGGATCCCTTCTGATGTGAAGATACTCTATCAGGGATGGTGATCATGGCCTATATTCACCACATTCATAAAGTTGTAAAGTCATTGCCTTTGGCTGAAATGCAAATCTAATAAAAATTATTGTCAGTAATGATTTAAATAAATAAGAAGAAATTTAAAAAAAATAACACTCTGACTGCTCTAATTTGGACCAGTGAAAATATCATCGCCTAATTTCATTTTGAATTTTAAGGGAGAGAAAAAAAGAAAGGACAGGACTGGGCAAGAGAGAAGAAAGGCTAAGAATGGGAAAAAGAGAAGAATATAAAAACACAGACTTGCGAGTCTGGCTCAGCTATCAAAACCTGTTTAATTGTTTATAGAATATATCTCTGAATTTAGCATATTTAGGAGATAGGAATATTGATTCAAGGAAAGGTAAATGCAAAAACTGCATGTAGAAATACTGAAAACCCATCAGTAATCCTAGTGCAAAGCAAGAACTGAAAATATTTCATTTTTCTGCAATATGTTTTAGGTTTCAATAGGAGGATCATATCAATGTATGAGCTACGGGCTGTTTTGCCATTTTGAAGTATAAGTCTGATTATAAATAGTGGAAAATCTCATAGCGGTAGCATGCAACATTCTTTAAAAATGTATGTAAAAGTATCAAATGCCACTGCACCTTGCTAATAAGTCATTCATACTCTAAGGGTAAGTGTAGGTATAGAATTCAAGCTCTTTGCCTGCATATTAAATAGTTGTTAAACAGACATTTACAGACAAAGGAAATTCACCATGTGTTTCTGAATTGCCAAGCGTTATATTAATATTCAATTGGTGAGCTGCTGTGTAGAAAGAAAGACTTCCTAGAGGCTTAAAATGCTAAATGCATGTCTCAATTTACTGTAACTGCATATTAAAAGCATTTCTCTGTCATACATTAGAAAAAAAAGTTCAATAGCTGTTGTAATGTAGGAGAAGTCCAAATGCTAGGTCCTTGGTTTGAGTTCTTAGAATTAATTGAACTCATAAGCACACTAAAGGAGGGGAAAAAATCCTTTGCCTACATGAATACATAGTACTTTTCTCCTTAAAATTATATCTCTTCTAGGCTTTTGTATTAATCAGTATTTTAAAAGATATCTGTTAGAATTGAGTGAATTGTTCTGGTTGAATTAAAGCTTATTCAAACATTTTGTCATTACTTGCACTTTTTGAACCATGCATGGTAACATTGAAATATGCTTGGCTACAGATTTCTTCTTCTTCTACCTCGGGAAAACAGAAGAAAATTAGAGTCTTCTTACTATGCTGAGTCCATCCACGTGAATTCAATGACATCATATGATCCAAAAGATGCTCAGGGCAACCATAAGCAAACACATTCCCTGTGATGCCAAAAGAGTACAACTCAACAAAAGAGTACCCAAATTTCATGCAAGTCATGTGCAAATCATAAGCGAAGTCTGATTAATCTACTTAATAATCAACATTATCCTTGCAGGTTGTCATCACGTAAGGGTTTGGTACCATAGTAATGTTAGTGACAATGTTATTACCATCCATGCCAGTCTAATTGATTCAGAAGTTTACAGCACACTCATCAGTGTACTGCAGAATTCTATTCAACTATTAAGGAAGGCTTTAACAAATTTATTTTCTTCCAAGAAAAAAAGAATGCAAAAGCCTGAACAAAACTAGTATTTTATTTCTTCAGAGGTAGCTTGCCTCTTTCTTTGTAGTCCTATTTAAAAAGAAGCATATAGCTATATTGCCTCAGGAAGCATCAAGAAAAGATATTATTCTCTCACAAAGGCACGATTTCCTCCCTATTCTCTCATTACTCCCAGAGGTTAGCAATTTGTTACTAGCTCTGAACAATGCCAAATGCTGGCTCAGCAACACCGAACACCATATGGGACTTGAAGGGAAGGAGAGAGGAAAAATTATGCTTCCAGTTTTCCTTTTGTCCAGTTTCCTTACAGATGCAGAGACAAAGCAAGGTCTAATTCCACCCTCACTTTGCCCAGATTAGTTGTTGCAGCAAAGAGGCTGGGAAGACAGTTTGAAGTTTTATTTCCCAACATAAATAAGGATAATAATCTGAGATTCAGAATTATTATCAGTTAGTAGATACTGAATTAATAATGTTCTATACATGTGGCATAAAGCCTATAGCACAGAATTCTTCTACCTTAATTCATATTACTTTTGTATTTGTTGAAATTTCTCTAATTCAGAAAAAAATTTATTTGTAGTCACCTGTTTGGGGAATATGAGTGATTCATCTCTTTCCCCTTCCCCTTCCTCTTCCCCTTCCCTTCCAATAGTTACCACACTAAGTTTTAAAAAGCATAACTTTTAAGTCCCATCTTCCCTTTTTACAAAAAGTGTTTAAAATCATTAGACTGTTCTAAGGAGAGCATATGAGAACAGGGCTGTGCTCGAGGCCTTAGAAATGTTTCAGTGGAATAACACCGTCAATTTTCAGTCCAGGTTTTAGTGACAAGTGATTAAACCATGATAAAATATCCTTCTTCTAAAACAGCACTGTCTGGAAATATATTATTTTTATGATTAATGCAGTGAAGTGTGTGCTGTAAGATACTTAATTCAGTTGTGTGCATTCAGAGAACTATCATTACTGTAATATATGAAAAGATTTAAACTGCGACTGAAGAATGGTTGTGAGTTACAGAGGAAAGGAGCTCTTAGGAGTCTTTTATACAAACAGGAGAACTAAATGCTGTTTCTGAAAGATGTTCCTTTGAGCCTAATAAACACAGGTCTGTGTACCAGGGTATATTGCACAGAAGTTCCATGGACAAGCAGCTGTGACAGCAGACCAGAGGAATTCAGATCCCTTTTTCTTTGCAGCTGTAATATCAAAGAGTTGTAAGCTTAAAAACTTTTCAGGTGTTAAAAAAGAACATAATAGCAGTAATTAAAGACCATTTAGAAGTTTTATTTTTGTCCATTTGCTGTACCTATACTATCATTAATATAGGCAAACCCATCGGGTTTAAAACAGAATTCTTTTAAAATAAGGAATTACAAATATTAATAATATTTTATAAATTCTCTGATATGAATCAGAGTATTTCAGTCCCACTTCAATAGCTGTAGGGAAAAACACATAACTCATCATTTATGCTGACAACCAGACAACAGCCTTTGAACAGGTTAGTTTTATAAAACCCTCAAAACATTGCTGAACATCATTGTACATAGGCCTCAACACATTCTGTTCCTCAAGGCTTAATTTTCTTCTAAGTCCAGTTTTTCTACAAGCAATTTTAGAAAGGCCTGAAAAATGAAACAAATTTTATTATTTATCCTGGGTTCTCAGTGGCCTCTGTAGCTTTCGTTATGCTTAAACAACACGCTAAACAACAATCTGGTATCTGGGATGGAGCTAATTTTCTTTGTAGCAGCCTGTATGGTGCAGTGTTTTGGATTTGTGACTAAAATAGTGTTGGTAACACATCTATTTTTTCACTGTTACTGGGCATTATAATGTCAAGGTTTTCTCTGTTTCTCACTCTGCCTCTATAACAAGGGAATAGGCCAGGAGTGGGCAAGAAGCTGGAAAAGGACACAGGAGGGCCATCTCACCCTAAACTGCCAAAGAGATATTCTAGGCCATGTGATGTCATGCTCAGCAAATTAAAAAAAAATAAAAAAATAAAAAAAATAAAAAAAGAAGCAGGGATGATTCAGTGTAGTTGCTTTTCAGAGACTGACTGTACATCAGTCTGCTAACGGCCTTTGAATCACTTTTGTGCTTTGTTTTTTTGTTGGTGGGTTTGGTTGTTTTGTTGGGTTTTTTTTTTTGGGGGGGAGGGGGAATGTGTCTCTTTCTTTTGCTTACCAAACTGTCTTTATCTCAACCCATGAGTTTTCTTGGTTTTAGTCTTCCTATTCACTCTTCAGTCCAGCTGTGGGGGGAAGTGAGTGAGTGGCAGTGTGGGTGCTTAGCTGCTGTCCAGAGTCAGCCTTGAAGCATTTCTCAGGGTTGCAAGCACATGACTGGACTGCTGACCTGACCTAGGGCTGAAGTTAAGTGAGCAGGATGTGATAAACTACTGGAGAAATAGCCAGACATGACAAATAGCAGTCTGAGAAGCAGCCAGGTGTTAAAGACAGTGCCATGAAGCAGAGATGCAGCTCACAAGTGTTTAATGAAGAAAGAGGAAAGGGCTGAGCCTCACAGATCCCTTCAGGGAGCACTGAGTCCCATTGGGAGTGTGTTTGATCAAGGCCAGCACTGCCAGGATAACTGTGACAGTAATGCTGTGCACCACTGTCACCCATGTGGCAATAGCAAAAATACTAAATGGGGTATGGATATAGTGGAGAGGGGACTGAAGGACAAAAATATAAATCAGAGCAGGTTATGAGCATGCAAGAGTGGTAAAAAAATAATCAAGAACCAGAAAAAATTATAACAATTTATGTAAATCATGCCATCATCATTGGTGCTGTCCAGGGATACTTGACAGGCAGCCCTGTGTTTGATGACACAGGCTGTGAGGGGGTAAACCCTTAGGAACATAATGTGACTGTAAAGGGAGAAGGCCCAGTGGAGATGGGCAAGAGTGATGTGCCCATGAAGCTTAGAGAATAACTCAAAGAAAATAACTTTATCTCAAAACAAAGAGGGAGGTTGGCCTTTGTTTTAGTAAATAGCTATCAAGGTAAGTGTTTTAGCTGGTGTAAATGTTTCTCCTTTAGTTCATTACATGAGTGTGAAGTGTGATGCTCCCTCACCAATATTATGGAGAAAACTCCATGTCTCCTGACTGCAAGATCAAGTCAGACACCTGTGGCCACATCAGAACATCGTTCTGGTCCAGGCTTTGCTGGTCAGATCAGGGTTGCTCACCAGGGACCTCCAAACAATCCCACTCACAGGCTTTACTTCACCTTATAGTTAGGCTTTTCTCACTATTTCCTCCTCATGGAAAAATAATGCTCCTCCATTAAACTTTTTTCCCATTTACTCCAGTTTCACTGATTTTACATGCTTGGTTTAATTTTGGCCTTAGATACCAAACCCTTGGTGAGCCAGCAGCATCTGTCCCTCTATTTTTTTTTGCTTCTTTTGCTTATATTCAACTCTGCACTATCACAACTTCCATAGTCTCTGCCTTTCCTGTGGCATATGCCCAGCCCTTGCCCTGGAGGGATCTCTGCTGAGACAAGAGATTTCGCAATCGCCCAGCAGGACTCCCTGAAAAGGCAGCCACTTCTTGGGTCATGGCGAGGAAAGGCAGACCCACAATCCTTTGAGAGACACTATGCAGATCCTTCGTAACCCATTGGTCTGTCCCAGACCCTCTGTAATCCATTGGTCCCCTACTGATCCCCTGTATCCCTATAAAAGGAAGCCCCCTGGCTCTGTGGGGAGAGAGAGCTCGTCCCTGGCTCTCTCCTTCGCCGGAGGGAACCAACAATAAAGCTACCTCTGTGCAGAACCAGCCACACAAGCCTCTCGTCTCTCTCTGGTCTGGCTTGGCCTGGAGGCTGCCCTGCAGAGCTGAGCTGGAATCACGAGCTGATAATCACTAAAGAGCTGATAGCCTCTGCAGGGGCTCCTTTGCCAGCAGCTGAGGGAAGACACTGGGCTTCGGGAAGGCGATCCCTTTCGGGACCATCTCTCTGGACCAGTCACCTCTTCCTGGGTCAGAGCCATCGGACCCCACCACCAGCTGTAATACTTTCCTGTCTTAGTAGCTTAGGCCCTGATGTCTTGGGGTGACTTTATGATGTGTATCCCATATCGCTGCCCTATGCCCAGGAATTAATTTTGTGCCTTTCTATGCCTTTAAACTGAGCCTGAGAGGGGGAAGGAAAACTTGAGCAAAACTTTTTCAAAACAGTTTGCAGCTTGTTCAAGGTCACACAGAGATAGAGATTTTTTTTTTCAGCTGTGGCAGGGGAGGGAGGAAGCACCCGGCTTGCTGCTTTCCAGTCAGCTTTTGGCCAGGTTTTTTCAGCTTCTTTTTCTATGGAGAGAGACTGAGAGTTGAACTCTTTTTTCCTTCCCTGGAATTTCAGATTTTCTCCCTTTTCTACTGGACTGCTTCAACATCAGAGGATTTTCCACCGGCCACAGAGGGCCTGGCCCTGGGCCAAGCCCCAGCTCCAAGGAGACCAAAGGGAGGACTCTAACGCTTTCCCAGGTTTTTTCTCCACAGCGAGAGATTTTTATTATTTAGCATTATTTTCCTTTTCCCGTGTGTTTGTTAAATAAATAGTTTTTATCTCTTTCACTTTCCTTTGAGGAAAATTTATTTTTTCCTGAACCTGGTGAGGGAGGGGTGGTTTGTAACCTGCCTTCTCTCAGAGGATATATCTCTAAATTTGGCAAAACCAGCACACCTGATCAGGTCGTGCAGCTACTTTTCCCCTTAGGTTTGCTGCAGGATACAGAAAATGGTCATCTTGAAACACTAAGATGGAGCCCTGTGGAACTCCACTAGTGACATGTCACTAGTTTGATGTCACCCCATTCACTGTAATCCTTTGCGCCCAACCCGTGAGCCCGTTGATCACCCATAACAGGTTGTGTTTATCCAATTGTGTGCTGGACACTTTAATATAAAGAACAGTGAACTTCTAAGGGTGCTTTTAGTTCATGCTGGTAAGCACACTCGGCATTTTCCATAGTTCTAGTACATTCCATGACTCTTCCATATCTAGCTCCTTGCACAGTGATTTTTATTTTGACTGGATGACCTATTAAAGAGGAAATCCCTGCTGTCACTTTGAAATTGTGTCACATTGCTGTGAAACAGCAATTCAGACTATAAAGTAGTAAAGAAAAAGCACTGAAAGCTTTATATTGTACAAGTTTAAATTAAAAATTGTTTATTTGTATTTGTAGCAGTTACTAATTAAAACTTCAGATGAAAATTCCATTGTTCTAGAAATAACTATAAATAACAATACTTCCTTAGACTCTTTTTGAAAAGTGTTCCCCTTCAACAATAACAAAAATATCATCTGTCATTCACAGAAAGCCATACTGGTTAGAAGGTGAAAAGTTACTTGTTTAGTTTCTTTCTTTGCTATTTGTTTTATTTCTGTCTTTTTTAAGCCTTTTGTTTGTTTGTTTTCTTTACATAAATTTGCAAGGTTGATGAAGCAATTAACCAGATAGGACAGAGGCTAATTTCTCTGAATTACTCCTTAAGAGACCGCAGAACCCTGTAAAATCAGCTATAAACTGAAAAATCAGCTTTCATGAGTTCAGTGTGAGTTTTGAAAAATCACTGGAAATTAGTCATGAAATAATATTAGCATAGTAGGACAATAAGAAGAAGCTGAGAAGTAAACTGAAAGTCCAGGGAGAAGAACATAGGTTTTTTTATTTTGTGGAGCTTACTTATGTGGGATATTATCAACTTCTTGTTGTGAGGAATTGCAACTTTAAGAAAAAACTGAGTTATTGCTCAGACAGTGCAGTGATAGTGATGACTGTTGTACTAGTTTGAAAACAAACCAGTGGAAGGCACCAAGTCAGAATAACAATTTAATAAGGAAATTTAAAAAAAAAAAAAAAGGCAGAAAACACTGGTTCAAACTGAGAGTCAGGATACAACCTGACACCCTGTTAGTCAGGGTGGCGGTAGCAGTCCAATAAGATGGTGGCTGCAGTCCTCCTGAACTGGTGGATGTGGTTCTGTTGAAGCAGTGATCCTGTAGAAAGGGGCTGCTCTTCCTCAGAAGGTCCAGTGGTGGCTATGTAGCTCCTGTCCTCTGGGAATCCAGTGGGAAGGGTGTCTGTGGTGTTTGGAATCTCAGATTATATCCACAATGGGATACTTGGTTCCTCCCTCTTGGTGGAGCATCTCACAGTGGGATGATGAGTCATGAGGCCAGGCGTTGATGGGCTCATTAACAGAAGATGGTCTGGAGGGAGTTATCTCTGAGTTATGCAGCAGGGCATTGATGGGCCATTAACAGAAAGATAGTCTGGGGGGAGGAGGCAAGGAAAATACTGCCCCACCTGGTTTCAACAGCTCATAAGGATGGTAATAGAATACACCTCAACCCAGGGCACTGTGTAATTTTTTTCCTAAAGAAACAGCTACAGAGAAGAGTTTGTTTAAAGCATAAATAGCAACTTCTCTCTGTAGCCACTGAAATTAAAAAGTTAAGTAAGAGAGAATGTTAGTTGAGCAAATAATATATGAGTTTTGTGTTAAACAACTCATTAGCACCGGTCAAAGAGCTTATTAAATTATTACTCAAGGCATACTAATAAACATAAATATGTAGCCGAAATCTTTTTGGAGCTGGATGGAATTTCACCTTTTCTGCATCACAAATTGGAATAAAAATGTAAAATTTCAGTATTTTTTTTAAAAAACCCATGTTATATTTTTGTTTGGTAAAGTCAAAAAATCTTGGTAAGAAGAAACATTTTTACTTTGGTAGTATCATTTAGAATATATTATACAGTACTCTAAATGACAATGCAAATATTATTGAGTCATAGATGTTAAAAGATGTCCAACACCAGTCCCGATACTGATTCTTGATGAACACACCATTCATCATTGCTCTGCACTTGGACATTGAGCCATTGACCACAATTCTATGAGTGCAACTCTTCATCCAATTCCTTGTCCATTGAATGGTCCATCTGTTAAATCCACATCTGTACAATTTACAGACAAGGATGTCATGCAGGACAGTGTCAAATACTCTGCACAAGTCCAGGGAGATGACATCAGTTGCTCTTCCCTTATCCACCAACACTGTAACCCCATCATAGAAGGGTCCAAATTTGTCAGGCACGGTTTGCCCTGAGTGAAGCCTTTGTGGCTGTCAACAGTCACATCCAGTTTTTCCATGTGCCTTAGCATAATTTCCAAGAGGATCTGCTCTGTGACCTTCCCAGGCACAGAGGTGAGACTGTAGTTCCCCAAAATCTCACTTTTTAAAAACAGTGGTTATTTTTATAGTGTTTATGCTTCCCTTTTTCCAATATGAAGTGTTTTGACACTATTGAGTCTGTTACAAAAATTCTGCTTATTTGTTTTGCAGTTTGGAGGTGTGGGAGAGAATCTGCTGGAGTACAATATAATAGTAAGAAAATAACTGTCCTTAAAAAGGTATCAGCTAACAAATACTTTCATCAAGAGTATTGAACTGTGACATGGCAACTTCTGTCAAAGTAATCAAAATAGAAGTGCAGGTGTTCAGCATTATCAAGTGTTGATATTAATAGCTAAAGGTGATTTTTTAGGCATTTATTAAACACTTTTTTTATAATTAAGGAGAGGGAAATTGGGTAAATTTGGGAAAGTAAAGGTGTATTGTGACACAGTAGGAAATGTCACCACTTAAATAAAGTTCTTTCTCTTCTCAATCTAGACAATAAAATTTACTAATGAAGCTTCACAGAAAGGAGCAAAAAAAATAAAACTGCTGTTTCAACAATTATGTTATCTAATTCACTGCAGATGAACTATGGATCATCATCAGTGGAGGAGGAAAGGAACCATTGCTTGTTTTAGTCATATCTGAAGAGCCAAATCAAACACAAAAATCTAAATCATTGAAATCATTCAGTCTCTCTTAAAACCTTGAGTCACCAGTTCTCAGATAAGTCATCATCATTCATAACGTTACTATATCAGAGATGTGCATAGCACTTACAATGTTCATTTAGAAAAATACGGTTTCATCATCATCATGCTCCTAGTTTCACAACATGAAAAGTCTCTGCATTCTAATCAACCTTGACCAGATAAATTAATAGAATGTTTCTCAGAAGTGTTAAGAAAACATAATTCCTTTTGGTTTATAATAAAACTTCTAGGGAAGCAGAAGTACCTTTGCTATCAGTAAAATATTTTGTAAAAGTAAAAAAAAAGCCAACAAACCCCAACTTTACAATCCAGTTACAGGACAGCAGTATCATTCTGACAGAAGAGAGAAAATTTATTATTGTCAACAGTGATCCATGTCTACATGTGATCCTTTCCATATGTGTCTTTGAAAGCAATATACTGAACATAAGTGAAAACAAAATTATTTTCCATTAAAAATACAGACAAGAAACTTGGTTGAACACAGGTGGTTGAAATTTTAACTTACATCTTGTGTGAAAAGAATAGGAAATATAAAAATTGAGGTGTATCTATTGTTAATGCGCTCTACTACTAGAAAGTCCACCTGACTCTATGGGGGGCTGGTCACAAGGTAACTAAGACTGCTGTCTGTTTAATGGTTAGACAACCTTCCTCCAGACAGAAGTAATAACAATCTGAAAAATATTCTCAGTGAAGAGTATTACACATGTACTAACTAAAGAGATTTTGTAAAAAGCATTAATTTAAAAAATACAGAAATTTCATTAAGATGCTAAAATGTCAATTGCAAAAGTAAAAACAGTGTGTCACATTAAAAACATGGGCAGATAAAAGAAATTCACCTTCGAAAAATGCAAATGGATATAGCTGTTTAAAATAAATTCTGAAACCAAAGCAATAACTGTACCATCTCAACAGGCAATCCTGTAATATTACAGCTGGTGAGGGGTCAGTAGCTCTGACCGAGGAAGAGGTGACCGGTCCAGAGAGATGGCCCCGAAAGGAATTGCCTTCCTGAGGCCCGGTGTCTTCCTTCAGCTGCTGGCTAGGAGGGCCCGTGCAGAAGCTGCCAGCTCATTAGTGATTATCAGCTCGTGATTCCAGCTCAGCTCTGCAGGGCAGCCTCCAGGCCAGACCAGGGAGAGAGACGAGAGGCCCGTGTAGCTGTTCTGCACGAGGTGGCTTTATTGGCAAAGGGAGCCAGGGAGGAGAACTCTCTCACTCACAGGGGCAGGGGCCTAGCTCTTATAGGGATACAGGAGGTGGGTGCCAGAGGGTAAAGGCCAATGGGTTACAAAGGATCTGCATAGGGTCTCCCAGAGGATTCTGGGTCTGTCTTTTCTCACCATAAGTAAAAGGTTAGCTGCCTTCCCAGGGAGTCCTGCTGGGAGATTGCTCCATCTCCTTATCTCAGCAGACATCCCTCCAGGGCACTGGCTGGGCATACCCTACACTGTAAGAAGTTTTTGCCTTCAAAAAATAAGGATTTTTTCATTTAAAGATGTCTTAAATTGGTATTCCAGAGAAGCACTGAGACTAGCTGTGCTCTCAGTTCTGCTGACTGACACATATATGTTTGACAAGGCATTGATTCTGGTAATTCCTTTTCACCCCAGAGACAGTCACAGACAGATATCTCTGTGCTTGGGAATGATGTTCCAGTCTAGGAATTCACCAGAAGATGTTGGTCTGACAGCGAGACCTGAGGCACATACTTTGTGAAGAAGGGAAGGAAGAGACATTTACAAAATAGTTTATTCCCACTGAGTTTCTAAAACATAGGCTTTAAAAATTTAGTATTCTTTGTTGTTTTAGGAGCTAATCTTAAAGAAGAGGTGACAGAAGCTCTTTCTAAAAACATTGACTGATTTGGAACCCAGTTACAGACGTACTAAAAGATGCTCTGGACCCTCTGTCCAGTAATTCCTTTTCTTTCTTGAACTGGACAACCCAGAACTGGAAACAGTATTTCAGATGCAGTCACACCAGGGCAGAGTAGAGGGGGAGTGTAACCTCCCTCAACCTTCTGGCCACACACTTCCAACACTCAGCCACAGAACTTCCTGCTGCTACTACCACCTGCGTCACTGACTGAGTTTGTTCCACTGAACTGCTTTTCATTCTCTGTAATCAGAAATATAAGGTAGATTACTCTTCCTGTTCATGTTATTGATATGCTTGGGTTTTGCAAGGCTGATACTTCAAAAAATCTTTGATCGGTTAACTTTAATTTGAAAGGCAATAGATGATATACCAGCCTTGAAGTAGCTAAAGGAATTCTACAAGAAAGATGGAGAGGGACTTTTAACAATGGCATATAGAGATCAGACAAGGAGGGATGGCTTCAAACTGAAAGAGAGTAAGTTTAGATTAGATGTTCGGAGAAATTCTTTGCTGTGAGAGTGGTGAGGCACTGGAAGAGGCTTCCCAGAGAGGTTGTGGAGTCTCCTTTCCTGGAGACATCAAAAGTCCTCTGGATAAAATCCCGGGTAATGCACTCCAGGGGGCCCTACCTGAGCAGGTTCTGTGGTTCTGCGACCATGATTTTCAAATAGCAAACAACTTCGTCAATTTGCAACTAAAAGTATTGTTACTGTTTATTTATCCATGTATTTTGAGAAACCAACTTACCATTAAATCACTTTGTAATCAACATATTGAATCCAATCCATTCATTCTGCAGAAAGATGGGCAATTCACGTATACATGTCTAGTTCTACTCAATACAGTTATGACATTGATTGTAAATTTTCAAATTTTATTTGGGTTTATTTCTATATCAGTAGGTGAATTTCACTTCTACTAGGAAGAATAACTAGAATTAAGAAAATCTTGTAGGTAGTTTGTGTCCAGCTCAGTATAGTGACACGGGATGCAAACTTCTAACTCCATTAATCACTTCAAAACAAAAAATCCATCTTCAGGTAGCAGGTACCATGTCTATAATTACCTTTAGATTAATATACTTTTTCATATTCCTTTGGTCATGTAAGCTACATCTCTTGCAAACTCAGGCAATTTTCTTAAGACTCTATGAGCTACCGATTAATGCAAAAGACTTCTGTTGATACAGCATTCCAGACAGCAATTCAAGTCAGCTCCCTTTACAAGCAGCAACAACAACCTATCTCTCCTTGTTGCATTTTCAGATACAATTGCACTTGAAAAGTGCCCCTAACTAACTACTGTGAAGGGCAGTAATATTTTGAGACAGATATTTGTGGATGGCAAAGAAAGGACAGCAACCTTCTGCTTTTTGTCAGTGTGATTCAGCTTGAAGGCCCAAGTGAAATGTTAGCTTTATTTGTATAGGAGCACAGGCAAATGAATGAAATCTAAAAAGGATGTGTGTCATGAATATAACAATACACTTTTTGGCACATTGAATCTCCTTTTCTATTTCTACATATGTCCTGTGTATGGGTGGGTTTGCCTTACATCACACCTGATTTTCAGATAAACCTATGGTTTATCTGAAATAATTTTTTTTTCAGATAAAATATTTTATATTCAGATTTTATCACTGCTGTCACATAAAAAAGTATTTGTTCCCATTAAAATCACCTCGAAGTAAACTTCAGATTTATCTATCTTATATTATTGGCTGCATTCTGTGCTATTGCTCAGTGAAAAGAGGAGGAAAAAGAGAGTATAAATGTCAGAGACCTAGTCTGAGACTAGACTCTTGAGACTAGACTCTTGAGAGCTTTCTTAGATCTTCAAGTTTAGACATAGTGAATGTGGTTACAGAACAAAGTCGCCATGTGTATTCAACATCATTCAGCTCTTTGATATCTGGAAAAGCTAGACTTGGCCAAAACATGCTCAGTGTCTGCATTTTCAGGTATGGGGCAACTGGGTCACAGAAGATTGACATACTACTTCACCAAAATCCTGTACAGAAACGTAAACTCCTCAGGAACTGACCAAACACAAATTTTGGGGTAGAAAAAGCAGCAAGTGGATGATTAATCCTCCCATGACCCTGAAAAAAGTATAGAAATAGAGAGATAAAAAAGAAAAAAGGGAATAAATGAAATAAAGGGGGTGGGGGGGGGGGAAGGAAAAGGGACTAAATGAAATAATGAAAAATGTCAGAGTTGTAGTCCCTAAAGTTTTGATTCATTGCACATGATGCAGAGGAGTCTATAACAAAGAAGGATCTCTGTGTGGTTTTGGCAATATACATCAATCTTATGCACGGAACTATCTCTAAATACAAATCCAGAAGCCACTGTAAGTGATTTCTTGCCTTTTAATTTTGCCATATAAGCAATGCTGTGAATTTGGTTTTTTAAGGCAGAAATACCTATGCACTATGAATTTAACTCATTTTATAATGGGTTGTTTGTTATCTGACCTGATGCAGATGTGAACTGAGAGTAAAAGACTCAATGCATTTTCAGGGCTCTGTGCAAAAATGAGTTTTCTCTTTGACCCAGTGCTTCAGAAGCAAATACATACCATCATTTTATCCCTTTAGCACTGAGAAAAGAATACTACATTGAACATTCCTATTATATCCAAAGTAGTTAAAATAAATTCCACCTTTCAGGAAAACTATTAATTGAAGAAAATTAGAATATATTGATTGTTCTTTAATTTAGAAAAAATAGTACTAGAATTCTCTCTGTACACTTAAAAAAAATATTGTGGGAAAGTCACACTGTATAGAAATTGAAATATATTTAAACTCAAGTAATTAAATTCCTGTGAACTACTTATTAAAAGAGTATCCAGCATATTTTCCCTCATGATTAATATTTGTACATGCAAATAGAACTAGCAAGATATGTGTAGAATATCTGGAAGTATTAGGCAGAGGGTGTTTTTTCTGACCAGCTATTTCTGTAGGGTTCCATGTGAGCCTTATTTTCTTCATTAAAATTGTTAGGTTCTAGTTAAACTACTTTAAATTCACTTCCTTAAAACCCTCCCATTTTTTTCTGAATTCTGGAAAGCAAATACCATGTTTATGCTAAAAGATAATCTTGATGGGTTATTTAATTTTTCCCCCTCCAAACTCTACCTCTTTACAAAAACAAAAAATTAGGTACTATACTAGATGTTGTATTCTAGATGATTTAGAAAATAGTTTCTGTGGTGTACTCTATGATTTACTGACTCAGAGTTTGAAATTCTTGCAAGTCACATATCCATATTATATTTACAAATTAAAATAATAACATTCCCCAGAACTATAGTGAGAATCTCTTAGTAACATATTGCATTATAATTAGCTGTTTGTAATTGAATCTGAAGGAAAAAAAAAACATTGCACAGATTTAAATGAAACTAATCTGATCTATAAATTAATTAGAAATCATTGTGACATTTAAATAGCCATAACCAGTTGTTTTTTCAATAGTTATGTGAATAAATAGTTAAAATTTTAAAATCTATCACTATTCAAAGAATTAATTCTCATTGTCCAAAAATTTTAGCTCAGTTTTTACTTTAAATTCTATTTTTAGTGTGATAATGATTCTAGTTAAAAATGTATATTTACAAAGGCAAAAATATCAACCAATATGAAAACCCATCATCTCTACATGTTAATCATGTTTCTCTTATTTGTTTCCATATGAATAATTCATTAATTGTAATACACATGCCTGTGGCAGTTTTGGTTCCAATGGATCCTCATCTTTACAAATTTTTTTTAAATTCTTAACCTACTTCATTTTAATAACACCATACAAATTTACTGATGTCAAATCATATTAAATCACAGTAGGCAAAGTCATAAGCATATTATGTCATCAGCTAATGTGTTTAATTTAGAATAGCTTCAGTTTGCAATTTGTCAGTTGAGGGTTTACATAACTTCTTTGTGGAGCAGGTGTTTGACATTGAATTATGCTTTTACATAGTGTAGTAATGTAAAATGTTCCGAGCATTTTTCTCCATTTCAGGCAACTGCCCATGATATTGACACTGATGTTCTAATACAGCTCATTCCTGCCAGACATTTTAATCCTCTCTGCCTGGGTTAAAAAACATTTAAGGAAAAGTATTCATCTTTGTGCTGGCTCGTACTACAATTATTACAAGGGTGGGAACTTGTAACAATGTGCTGCAGCCTGAGCATTATATGTAATTTATCAGCTTTGATCAGTGTTTTGGAGCTTCACTGCTAATGGAAGGGATAGATAGCAATTATATAGCACCACTGAGATGCTATTCCAACTTGATCACAGTTTTGATTCTTTTTCTTCTTTTGCTCTAGAAACGAGTATGTTTTATGAGATCTAATTTCCTTTTACATCATCACAATCGCTCTATTCTCCTTCAGTTATAAACTATCAATAACAGTGCCTTAGTTATTTAATGCATTATGTGAAATATTTGTATAAGATATAGAAGACAGGTACATGCTTCAAAAGGGTGAGGACATTTTTACTTCTTTGTAAGGACACGCATATCCTTCTCTTTCAGGCTGCTCTCAATCCATTCTCCGTCTCTCTCTGTATTTGTATTTTGGATTGTCCCAGCTCAGCTGCAGGATCTTGCACTTGGCCTTGTTGAACATCATGATATTTGCACAGGCCCATTTCTCAAGCCCATCCAGGCCCCTCTGGATGGCATCCCTTCCCTCCATCATGTTGACCCCATCCCACAGTTTGGTGTTGTCGGCAAACTTGCTGAGGGTGCACTGGATCCCACTGTCCATGTCACTGACAAAGATGTTCAACAGTCATCTAAAAACATATAAACAGCCATACCAACCCTTGAGGAATGCCACCAGAACATGCTTAAGTGTTATTCTTTGTTCTACAATTTTGGGATGTGGCTATCTTGTCGTTATTGTTTTGGTTACTGTTTTGTATGACATGTATTGATCACAGTGGGTTTTAGTTTTCTTTTCAGTGTATTCTGCAACCTTACAGTTTCAAACACCCTTTTTCCTTTTAAGTTATTTATTTTTCCAGAAAAATGCTGACAAGCACACCATGAAGTGTCTGTCATGCACTGTGGGATTTGGCACCATGAAATCCCTCCTCGCCACCCCACTCCTGCCCACAAGACTGAGTGAAAAGGTAGGCATGGCTTCTATGATGATCTTCACCTTGTCAAGAGGAGAAATTAAATTTATAAATGTACCACAACAGGTACATTATTGTTAGGTTTCTAAGGTCAAGGGTGACCATTAGTGAAGACTCAACTCAAAACATTGCTAAAAAGTTATTTCAGTTTGGAGTACCGCATTATCCTGCCCACATCTAAACCAATAGATTTTGTTCAGACCAATTCTTCAGAGAGTATGATAAATCACTCCGTGTGTCAAAAGTGAATGCATATTTCTAAGAGACTTGAGGTTTAGTTTCTTCTCAGAATTAGATGTGTTTTCCTTGTAACCTAGAGCCTCTGGATGCTCTCTGTGCTATGTCCCTCAGAGCTGAGAGAAGTCTCATGGGAGAGAATCATAAAGAGACTTTAGGAGAAATTACCATTTCCAATATCCAAGCAATCTTTGCAACTCGACTGTACCATTATATGTTTTATGTCTTGCTTCCTGTCCCCTAAGGTGTAAGGAAGGTGAATCTATTGTGAGGAAAAATCTCAAGATCAAGTATTAGATTAGAACATATATTCTGCAGTTGCTTTGAAAAGATTAACATGATTTACACATAAACATCTTTTGGGTTCCATGTTTTCTTTATGAAGGAATATAGGATTCAGAAGCAAGGCTTACAGGAAGTGTAAGTGCTTCTTCAAAGCATATGTACATTTATAGTAAATCCAAGAGATGAAAACAAATTGAAAAAGGGATTTTCTAAAGCATTACTTGATATAAAAACTTTTGAAAAAATGTAAAAAAAATCAGTCTCAAAAATGGGATATTTTATTTTTAAAATTAAGCCACTCAAAACTGAAACCCATTATTTGCATAATTTCATCCATATTTCCTGGATTTGAATGTAGTAAGAGCAAGAAATTTCAGCTCTGTTTAAAAGAGATTTAGTTTCTGACAGGATTCAAGTACAAAAATGCAAGAATGCACAGACCATGGAAATGATGTAACAGAAAAATGACCATGTTAAGAAAAGTGGTTTGTGTCAAGGGCTTAAAACTAATTTTTAAAGAAAAGGTTAAGCAATAAGATAATCAATGAGAAAAAAGACCAGGTGGAACATCCTTTAAAACTGTAAAATTTTCCTGTTCACATGCGCCACATCAAAAACAAGTGAGAGTAACGAAATGTCACAAGAAAAAATCAGTAAAAATAGCAATATATGCATTATTAGGACTATTACATCATTATATCGAAAAAACAGGGATAGATTTCAAACAACAGCATATTTGTTTCTGAAATAGAACCAGTATTACTGAAAATATCACAAAAAACCAATAGGCATACATGTGTGTTTAAAAAAATACAACTTCACTTCAAAGATTCAATTTAAGCAATGACATTCAGTAGGGTATAATTGGAAGGAGTAAAAAAGATGAATTAAATTTCCAAAGTGCATGTGTGTTAACAGACATTAATTAACATCCTTAATGTTTTTTTAATATATACAGAATGTCCTTATGACAGTTACGATTTTTTAAAAATTTTAGTTGACGGATCAAATAAGCTTAATAAATTTGTGTGAGAATAAGAATAGCTGTTAGGTTCCTATTTCATTTACATTAAAACTTCATGCTTCAGAGAGGTAATACTTGAGTGTTTCTTAGTTTTATCTTTTACTCTTGGATGTCTGGATCCGCTTTATATAATCCTTGCTCTTCCACTTTGCAGATGTTCTATTCATAGTGGCAGACATTTTTCAAAAAAAGTGAAAGATCCATCAATTTGATTAGTAACTCTATAAATGTCTCAAAAAAGAAACAGTGAAGAAGAGGCAAAAATATCTAGAAATAAATTTACTAATTAGCATAGTATTCAGATAATTGAGTTACTTTTAAATGAGACAGTTTGGGCAATGGAAGCAAAATATTCTATCCTGGGCTCCACATTGCTATAGTGAGCCTGGCGTACATTGGTTAGCTAGTTCTGGTATTTCATACATCATTATAAGACGATGGTCCTCAAACTGGATCTGGTTTCTGTGTCCGTAAACCCCTAGGCAGGAAATCCTCATCATCCCATCCCATGCCCTGGCCCTATCCCAGTTATGCCTCTTGCTTCTCTCCCATCAGCTTCATGTCTGACAGCCTTTTCATCCTTGTAGTTTGTTCTGTGAGGACTTCAAGTTATTTCATAAAATATGAAGAAAAAAGTGAGAAAGACAGATTAGGGGCCATTTAATTAATTAATTCAATATATATAAAAATCCCAAATATTCATATTTAATATTGGAAAACAAAAAATACCATCACCTCCCAGACTGATGTAACATTCATGAAGGAAAACAGCAACATGACTAGAACGTGGATCTGAAGCTGTGTCTTACAGGAAAAGTAAAACACACATTTCACTTACTGTTTTCCTGAATGCCTTTTCAACTGCTGTCTAATAGATGGTTATATATTTGAAAACAATACTATTCACCCTAAGCAAGAAATAAAGAATGGAAGTCTGATCCTTTCAAGTATGGGTTATATTTTTAGTCAGAAAAATATATATTTTTAAAAATTTATTGTCTTATGAAATCCCTTGTTGGGCTAAAAATATAATGAGATATCATCTTTTATCTAGGTAGCAACATTAAGAGCTGATTCATGAATTCTCATTTACAGATAGTTTGATTTCTGGTCCAAATACTGTCCCTAGTTCTACACTTGAGAAGATGCTGAATAAGACTGCCATTCAACTAAAGATGCTATATATAGATAATCAAATACATTGACAAAATTTAATTGATGCAAAACTTCAATTAAACTTTCCAAGGTTAAAAAAGAAGTGCTTAATATGTTTTTAAAGTGACAGATTGCTTTTACCATATATACATAGAGTGTGACTAGATTGCCCTACAAAAATGTAGGTTTTATACACCTTTCTTTGTATCCCTAAGTGTTGAATAATTTCAAGCATTAATTTACATTTCATTATTGATACAACAAGCAATGACTTTCCATTAAAAGCGATTTGTTAATACATCTCTGTATTTCTAATCTTACTTTCTCATAGCTATCATACATTTGCTAACCTTAGTGAGTGAAAATGTCAACAATTTAAACAATTTTGTTCAAATGAAGAATGGTAACTAGAAAGTGCTAGATGAAATCAACTACTATTTTAAAACCCAGGGTTTATTTTGAGGTATAATAATGTTTACTAACAATATCTACATAAAGTAAGTTTGAATAAACATCACTACTCTTTTAAAACAAATTGATTAGGTTTTGCATGTATGAAGTTCATTTTTAAACTGTAAAGATACAAACCACAATTTTTATTTTATTTTTAAACTCATGTCTTTTTAATACTTATTCCATAATGTCTATCCAAATGAAGAATGGGAGGGCAAGAACTTGGAAAAAAGGCACCTGGATGCCTCTTGGAGGAAAATGCCAAATTATAACAAACCTCTCCAAGTTCCACCAGCTGCTGCTGCTTCATTATGGGAATGTTCTTGTTTTAGGGAAGAGATGTTGCCAACCATATCTGGAAAAGGCTGAAGGAATAGAGAATACCCTGTCAAACAACATTTTTTAGTAGTTCTTTGTTCCTAACCAATATGTCTTAATTTTACAATTTCTACTCTTTTAAATTCAAATAATAAAAGAAATAAATCTGTCATCCATGTATGCCAATACCAAACATCAATGAAAACCTCCATTTTGTTACAATACAATTGGGAAAGTGTCATCATACAAGACCAGCTACAGAGTCTCCTAAGTGTACATTCCAGTCAGAATATAGATGAGACATTGTGGGTGATAAATTGCAGTCAACCCCTTAAAACTGCAATTCTTATTCTATGGATAAATATCCAACCTTTGAGCTTATTATCTGACACTACACACAGAAACAAGTCTGTCTTGGGGTGACTTTATGATGTGCATCCCATATCGCTGCCCTATGCCCAGAAATTAATTTTTGTGCCTTTCTATGCCTCTAAACTGAGCCTGAGAGGAGGAAGGAAAAACTGAGCAAAACTTTTTCAAAGCAGTTTGCAGCTTGTTCAAGGTCACACAGAGATAGCTTTTTTTTTTTTTTTTTTCCAGCCAGCTTTCAGCCAGTTTTTCAGTTTCTTTTTCTCCAGAGAGAGACTGAGAGTTGAACTTTTTTTCCTTCCCTGGAATTTCGGATTTTTTCCCTTTTTCTGTGGATTGCTTCAATATCAGAACACATTGGGAGGACATTCCACTGAGCACAGAGGGCCTGGCCCTGGGCCAAGCCCCAGCTCCGAGGAGACCAAAGGGAGGGCTCTAACACTTTACCAGGTTTTTCTTCACAGCAAGAGATTTTACTATTTAGCATTATTTTCCTTTTCCCGTGTGTTTGTTAAATAAATAGTTTTTATCTCTTTCACTTTCCTTTGAGGAAAATTTATTTTTCCTGAACCTGGTGAGGAAGGGGTGGTTGTGCCTAGAGAGGATATATCTCTAAATTTGACCAAACCAGAACAAAGTCAGACAACACTACCAACACATTTTTAAATGAAAGACTTCATAGGAATGAAATAAATTTATACAGGGAAACAACATAGTGGAAATCTACTAATTTCTTATTTCAAATCTCTTGACTGTTGAGTCTTAAGGCTTCATTTTCCACAGCTGTTGGTAGAATTGTAAGTATATTGGTAGTCTAGACAAATCAGAATATTAATGAAGAGAGATGTCCTATGAAAGTTTCCATATTTTTGTCTAAAAATATTTTTAGACTCCAAATGCATCTACCAATTTCTGCAGATTATAGTGAATAAGACTGAATACTCATATGTTTTTGTACAGGATTTACTGTGCAGGGGTGTTTCATTTGGGTCTACAAATCTTTAGACAACAGTGTCATCTTTTAATAACTTATATTTCCATTGTTTGAATGGTGTTTAAAGAGGATGCAGAGGTCCTTGAAGAAGTCCAGGGAAAGGCAACCAAGCTGGTGAAGTGGCTGGTAGGCACATCCTATCAGAAGCAGCTGAGGACTTTGGGCTTTGTCTAGCTTAAAGAAAAGGAAGCTGAAGGATGACCTCATCATTTGCTACAGCTTCCTGAGGAGGTAAAATGGAGAGGGAGAGGCTGACCTCTTTTCCCTGATATCCAGAGGCAAGTGTGTGGGAATGGTTCAAAGCTGCATCAGAGAAGGTTCAGTCGATGTGAAGAAACATTTCTTTACTAAGATGATCATCAAATACTAAAAAAAGCATCACAAAGAGGTCAGCAGTGCCTGTTACTGGTCAAAAGGCATTTGTACAATGTCCATAATAACATGCTTTAACTTTTGGTCAGTACTAAAGTGGTCAGGCAGAAGGACTAGAAAACAATTGTGGTAACTTCCAACTGAAACTGTTCTATTCTATTTTTGAGATAAATGTGTAGTTCTCTTATATTCAGAAAAAGTCTTAAATGAATACTCACATATAAGCTCAAAGGTTCAAACCTGGAAGTCATGAAAAAAACTGTTATCAACTCATTCATTCATGTATTCATTAAGACTTTTCATAAACTTAGAGGCTTGACTAATAATGTTTTAAATTTTGGCCTTGGAAAGAGTTTTAAACTACTCTTTAAGAAGAGTGGACATGTGTTATTTTCCTGAATTTTAGTTGAAGATTTTGGGCTGGGTCACAAGTGTTAGAACAGCCTCAGTTTTTAAACTGTGCACCTCCTGACATATGGTAGGATCCACAAGGGGAGAAATGTGTTCTTGTGGCAGCTACAAGTTACCATATAATCTTCCCAGACAACCTAAATTTTCTTAGAAGAACTATTATACAGTCAAATATCCTGCAAACACTTTTCCCATGTTGCTCCCTGGAATATTATGGATCAAAGTTTATTGATGTCCTTCCCTCCTGGACATTGGATCACTGGGCTTCATCACAGTGACTGTGTTAATGCTTACTCTCAACAGGACTGTTTGTATTTTGTGAGATGTTAAGAAATTCTTCTAAGTCATAATCCTTTGTTCTTGATACAGCTGTTGCAATAGGAATTATCTGAAGTAGATTATCTGGCTGGTAAAATGTTTTACTATCCTAGAAGCAATTATGACACTAATTTTCTTCTTTTTATTAAAGATAAAACTTACAGATTTGAAAAAGTGCTTTAGTGAATGGTCCTGTATAATCTTGTTTTATATATACCTACTCTGAGCTCAGATTTTAAACAAAAGTCAGTGTTTTGTTCATTATTTGTATAGTGCTTTCATTTGTTTTTCTTTTTCTGTCTCCCTATGTTTCTGCAACCTTGATTTACAGCTGGTTTGCCTTGATTAAGTCTTTTTAATATTCTAGAATATGTGGTCCCACAGCTCAGACATTTTTTTCCAGTAGTGAAATTTGCCAGCTGAAATTCTCCTTTTTTATTGCATTCTGCCTTTAAACACTTGCTTCTGGGAAATGATTGGATGCTTTTAAGCAAACTTCATCACATAAAAGACATTTATAGTAAAAAGAGTGACTTGTCTCAGCAGGAAATGCAATTTTCAAAGACATCAACCATAGGAGACGTCTACATTCAACTATGTATTATGACAAAGAATTTGGTTTCTAGCAGCAGGAATATCTCTGAGCTATAAGAAATCACAATGCTCTTTGAAACTGGAGAATATGCAATCTGTCCTATGCTGGAGATATATTTAAGACGTGATTAGACTTCTTTGTATAAAAGGGTAGCTGAAACAGTGGCTGTCATCACATAAAAGGTGAAGAGTGTGAAGGTGGTCAAAAACTAAGTACATGGAATAAAAAATGGTTTCATTAAAATGTAATATTAAAAATAATGGATATGGATATGTCTGAATGTAGGAGCAATGCTAAAGGCAGCAAGAGAAGAAAAATAAGATGAAAAAATGCACAGTATTCTGGGGGAAATAAATTTGGGTTGCAATCCAGGAAGAGGATTTTGGCTTCCTTTATGTTACATGTTCAGAAGAACTGAATTTTGTAACATTTTATGTATATAATAAGGACTGTGCCAAATATATTTAATCACTAATTTCTTCTTTTATTCAAAAGGACTAGAACTGGCATTCATAGTAATTAATTCAGTTGGTTAGAGCATGATGCTAATAAAGCCAAGACTGTGGGTTCAATCCCTGTGGAGGCCATTCTCTTGAGAGTTGGACACGATATGCTTGTGGGTCCCTTCCAACTCAGAATATTGCCTAACTTTAATGAATTAAGCTGAGTGAGGTGCTGTACTAGCTCACAGACTGCTGAACAACTGCTCCTATGGTTTAACTGTTAGGGATCCCAGTTGCACGATTTATCCCACACCAAACCTCAGCCTCCCAGACAACGCCTGAGTGTGGCTCAGGAGAATAATGGGCCAAAGGCATCATGAAGGAAGATAACTTTTTTTACTGTGGAAGAGAATACAACCATATGGAGATGAATTATATTAGGTCATTTGTTCTCTATCAAGCAACAGGGCCTGTCCCTTTTTACTTACTGGAATAGACATAACCTATGAGCCTTCATATCAGTCACCTGAAATCAGACCTTGTGTTAGGTGCAAGGTGATGTTGCACAATGACAACCACTTACAGCACCAACACTTAAATTGTCTTTTCTCAAACTATTAATACTGCACATTTACTGTATAGAAACAATTTTTAAAGTTTCAAATAATAAGTGCCTAATTACAGAATCACAGAATCGCAGAATATGACGAGTTGGAAAGGACCCACAAGGATTATTGAGTTCAAGTCTTAACCCTTCACAGGACCCTCCTCAAGAGTTATACCACGTGCTCGAGAGCACTGTCTTAACTCTTCTTGAACTCTGTCAAGCTTCATGGTCAATATGGCCAAGTGTCATAGGTTAGCAAGCATAGTCCCGGAAGGGATGTCCTTGCTAAGGGGTGCTTACAGCTTCCTCTGGGACCTGATAGAACCTATCAGCTGGCCAGTTTGAATATGGACAATTCTTTAAGCCACTTAAAGTTGTGACCGCCTCTGTGATCCACACTTAAGAATAGACAAACTCCCCCCCAGCTCTCTCTCATTTCTGGTGCTGGCACAGGTGGCTGCAGGCCCCATGCGGGGGCCAGCGGGCCCGGCCAGGCCTTGCTCGGGCCAGGCCGGGCCGGGCCACGGCCAGCCTGGAGCCATGGGCCTGTTCCAGCCATGGAACCCCCCCCACTGCCTTGCCGTGGGCGGCCGGAGCGGCTCGGCTCTCCCCCCTCTCCACTGTGATAAGACAAATTCAACATTCCAGCTGCAAAGCTGCAAGGCCAAGGTGAGATTAACCCTTTTATTGCTGTGAAGAGCTGAAAACCTGAGGGAAGAGAGAGAGGAGATGCTTAAAGCTGAAATTCTGTTGTGAAGCTATGATATATCAGAGTATCCCGTTGTAATTTCATGAAGATATGGGGGGTGGAGTGTTCAACTCATAAGCAGAAGCACCTGCGCTGAGATAGGCAGATGCTGACGCAGCTGTAATTTCATGAGAAGTTTGGACAGAGAGAGATGGAAGCAATGAGGACTTTTGCTCCAAACGGGAAAGGAGAAAACCTCAATTCCTAGAGATGCTCCCAGAGATAGTCTTAAAGATGAAGATGAGGAAGACCCTTTGCTCCCAGGGAAGGAGAAGGGCCTCTGTTTTTTTGTTTCTGAACAGCTCAACCTTAAAATTGTACCCCAAAAAACTTCAAGAGTGGACCCTCGAAAGCAGTTGCGGGAAAAGCTGCAAGTCGGGGGAAGGGACTCACATCGCAAGCAGAGAGACTCCTCTTCCTAAATGGACTGAACAATATCTGGAAGTGGGTGGCTGTCTCGTTGTGATACTGTTTTCATAGCACAAGCAAGAAGAGACTTCTCTTTCTAAATAGACTGAACAAGGTTATTATGGAAGTAGTAAACAGACTGAACGTCTTAAGGGTTGTCTTTTTACATTGTCAGTGGGAGAAGGGAGGAAGGTGGGGGGAGGAGGAGAGTTCTGAAGGTGGTATAATTTTTTTTTCTTTTTTCCTTCTTTTAGGTCTGTTAATAAACTTCTTTATATTCTTTCAAGTTTGGTGCCTGCTTTGCATTTCTCCTAATTCTTATCTCACAGAAGATAAACAGTAATGAGTATTTTAGACCAAGCCACTACACCAAGACAGCTGCCAATCTCTACTTGCTCATGAGATTCACTCTGTTGACCAGCAGCAGATCAAGGAGGGCGTATTTCCAAGTTGGCTTCCTTAGGACCTCTTCCATAAAGCTGTCATCCAGGTTTTTTAGGAATCTTCTGGCCCAGGTTGTATCAGCTGTGTGATGCTCCCAGTTAATTTCTGGCAAGTTGAAGTCATCCATAAGGACAAGGGCTGTAGACTTGGAAGTGTCCCTCAGTTCCTCAAAGAACAAATTCATGAGCATCATTGTCCTGGCTGGGAGGTCTACAGCAGACTCCTACAATGACATCTGCATTATTTGTTGGGCCCTTGATTCTCACCCAGAGACTCTCAACTGTGCCATTGACCACTGTGAGCTCCATACATTCAAACCCTTCAAACACAATGACAATCCCCAGCTTTTTCTGCCCTGCCTGTGCCTCCTGAAGAGCCTGTAACCATCCAACAGGGCACTCCAGACACAGGACTCATCCCATCAGGTTTCACTTACACCAGTAATGCCAAGTCTCTGGGACTGGGCCAGAGCCTGAAGGTCCTCTTGTTTGCTCCTCATGCTATGTGCAATAGTGTAGAAACATTTCAGGTGTACTACATTGGAGCCAACACCTCATGAAGCAGACTGAGACATCCCATTAGTGCTCATTTCCTCAACTTCCGGCACACCATCCCATCACTCATTAACCTTTCCCCCTTTTAAACCAACTTTTAAATTAAAACTTCTGATGACTGTGTTATTCATCCACTTTTTTGCAACAACTATTAAATCAGCATTTTATTTCAAGGTTTACAAAAGTTTAAAAGAAATAAAACAAAAAAAAGAGAAATAAAAAACAAGCAAGCTTTTTTCTTCTTTTTTTTGGTGAATTCAGTTGTCCTCAAAATATTCTCATATTTACTTTAACACTGTTTTATGCTGTAGTATTCCTGAAATAAATTAAACCAGTCTTCATTTATGGCAATCAGTGTATATGGTTTAAACTTATATGCCGAATGAAGCCCTCTTTGTTCCAAAGAGATCCCAAACAAATGATTGTCATTGCTGTGACTATGGAGATGTCATGCAGAAAGTCCTTAGTCCTACCTTACAGTATTAACTCAATCATCTTTCTTGGTTTTGCCCTAACATGAGAGTTTAGTGATCACACTCACATTTTAGTCTAACCTGTCACTACTAATATTTATCCTGACATAAATGTTAAATACTTTGGTAGCCAAAACATTTTTGACTGGCCATTTTCCAGTGGGAAAAAAAGTATAGATCACAACCTGAGGAATGCAGAGAAAAGAATGATATCCCAGAAGAGCAAACTAAAAAATGCAGTAAGTTCTTGCCCAACTAGACAAATACTTTTCCTAAATTTAAGTTCTTTGAATGTCCCTTGCTACATTCACCACTCTGCTCTATACAAATCTGCCTTGCAATGAGATTTTCTTAGTGGATGACCAGAAGGGTACAGCCATCCCCAGTAAAGCCTCATGTATCAAAAATTCTGGTGATAACTGCAGTAAAATTTGGAAATCCAGTTGAATATATTTTGTGCATATATCATATGGTAACAACCAAAGTTCTTACAAGGTCTTGACATAAAACCAGAGAACACAAAAAATCGTTTAGTCTTCAAACCAAGCAGTCATTTCCTGGCATCACAGTAAATCCATTGTTTTCCACAAATGGCATTTCTACATGCAATTTGTCCTGTGGTTTGTGCATAGAATTAAACTTCAGCCACTTCTACTGATCACATGTAGAACAAATGTAAAGTATAAACATATCCCTGCCAGAAGTAGAAGAAGCCTAGTCAAATCAACCTCTTGTCCAGTTCTCATTTTCAGTTCACTTTTGTATACAACTCTCTAAGTATTATATCCTGCAGTCTTCCTTGATGGGTTATGTAAATTTTAAGTCAAATCCATAAAGCTGAGGTAGTTGATGAAAACAGTTAGGAAATGGCCAGAAGGCAAATAAGATAGTAGAGGTACTGATTTTTCTTTCTCATTCTTCATTAGATTACTACATAGAGTCTAATCGCAAAGAAAGCATAGAATTGTTATGAATTTCCATGCAAGGTTTAAAATATGTCATGTTTAACGGTGTCTCTTCCTCTCTCTTTTTTTCTCTGACAATGAAGTACAGAGAAATGACACATTTCTGACCCTGAAGGAAGCCAGGAGATCAGGGAGGCAACTGAAGGCAACCTATGACATTAGCAAGATGAACTCTTTAAACAGGAACTCAGTTAAACTGAAAGACCATACTGTTTATTTTAAGCATATTCTTAAGTTAAACAGATGTCCTTTAAATAAATGACAAACAACCTTTGAATTTGTATAATAAGGGACTGCATACAAGGAGGAGGTATTGCGTTGGAAATTAATAAAAAATGTCATGCAGTTCATCATCTTACACAGTACAAGTTATGACAAGCTGAAAATTCTTGCAGCCTGCCACACAAACCATGCAAAATGGAGAGATTTTAAATAATTAGACTTATTTGATATTAAATATAACATCACATTGTGTCTCTCGTCTGGCAGCTAAGGTTCTGAGCATCTGACTAAGGCCTCTGAAACAAGTCCATGGAATGTAGGCAGTTAGATCCCTGGAAAAGAGAATTCCAAATTTACATTAATATTTTAGTAGGGGAATCTGCGGTTCAGTCAGCATTGTCATTCCAGACCAGCAAGAGTTGCAAGCACCTTAACTACTTTTATTTTTACATGGGGCTTTTTATTTAATTAATAGAGTCGCTAAGCATTTACGTGTTTCAGTTCTGCTGTTACCTTTCGACAGAGCCTAGAGAGAAATTTAAATTCCCAAGAGGGTTTTGATATTGTCTGAACCTACTTAAAATATACTGAATTAAAAAAAAAAAGCACATTAGATATTGTTTTTTTTTCACTAACATTACAGGCTAGAGAAGTTCTACTGCCTATATACAGCCTATAAGACACTGCAAAAATTTTGGAGACTGGACTTCAACTTTCATTCCTTTGTTAAAGTGTCTCCCTTTCTCAATATATATCATACCCATAGTTTTTACTTCTTACATTTTATCTTCTAAACATATAAGCCTTCCTATTCCTTCTTCTAGGCAAGGAATAATGAAGAAATAAATAAAAGAAAGACTAGCTCCTTAGCTCAATGATTACTCCTCAATTACATTTGGTGTGGTTTAGTATGTAATTGGTTTAGTTTTTGACACTTCACTGACTAAAATGGATGCTTAGTTCTGGATTCAGGACCAGAATGTAAATACACATTTCTAGAAAAGTCTCATAAATATTGTTATATATCCCTGGGTTGCTACTTCTTTGTTACTTCTATACTTATTGCCTCTGACTATCATATCCTTAGGTATTAACTGTTCCAAGCAAAATCCAACCTAGTTTTTTGTCTTTCTTATTCTTTTCTTTGCCACAGCTTGGTGGAAAAGGCATTTTTTGCAGGGGAAAGCATTTCAGGTGAATAGGAAATTATAGGTAACATTTCTGATGATTAACTGGTGCAGTCGCACTAATCAGACTGTTAGAACACTGAATCACCTTTCTCTGCACCTCTCTTCATCCTTCAGCTGCTTTAATTATCAAAACAGCAAACACTCTGAATCACTCGCTCATAGGCAAATGTATGCATTTTAGGAATGCCTATATTAGTATTCCTTATGTAGTGATTGCCTTGACAGTAATAGATTAATTTTGGAAGCATAGTCACAATCAAATATGTAAAAAAGACTGTATGGATATAGCTGAGCATAACATTTCAAGAAAATGCAGACAGTATCAAAGATCAATACAGTATCAAAATCAGAATTGATATTTGAAGGCTAAACAGAACTCGTCAGATAAAGCAGTGACAGATATCTTTAAAAGACCTGTGTTTAGATACGAATTCTGATCAGTTAGCATTTGGAAGAAGTTCCTGAACTCTTCCTGATACAGTGACTACAACAAGAAAAAAACGAGTTGGAGGAGGTTACAAAGAAATAATAAAGAGATATAATGTGAAGGAAATACACTAAGACCTAGGTGGAGAAATGCAAACTCACACACACACTAATGTGATCATTAACCCTTGTGAAGTCTTAGTGTAACATCAAATAGAATGAATGTCATATATGAAGTATGAAGGAATTTCAAGGCCCAGTTTTCAAATACAGATTTCTAAATATAACTTCTTGACTGTATATTTAAGCATTAACCATATATGTTGGTCATAAATTAATGCTGGCTAGCTAAAACATGTATCTGGATACCTAAGAAAACCAAAACACCTCCTCCCCTCTCCCAAGGAATATTTGAATGTCAACAATAGAGAATTACAGAATTCAATTTCATATAAAACAAAAACAAAGTATGATCTGGATTTTATTAAATTATGCTTAAAATATAATACAGCTATTTGGAGCTTGCATTAGAAAGTGCCAGTAAAAGCATTGACTAAGAATATCTTACCCATCCTCATTCCTTCTAATTATCTTAAGGTCAATTTAAAAAGAAAAAGAAAATAGGTGAACATAAAGGAACACTATAAATTCTAGACATTAATAGAGTGTCTTATACAACAAGCATTTGTAAAAATGTATTAAAAGATGAATACATCATAATAAGGCTTTAGAAAAAAGAAACCCTAAGGCAACAGTAAATATGATTGATAATCTGGTTTAAAACCCAGCAGAAAAACTGACCTCACTCAATCTGCACCTCTTCCCTTGCCCCTTTTCAACAGCACAGGACAGACCCCAAGTGGGAATCACATTTCCTGAAAATCTCACAATAAACACAACAACATCAATAAAAGAAGGCGCCAAAGAGACAATGCTCTACCCACAAGTGGGTATTCACCACCCAACAAACAAAAACTTCTGAGAGAGACAGGGAGGAGAGAGGAAGAGCCTGGCACTGTTTTGTAGACAAAGGCAAAATGCCATCTGTCCCCACGCTGCCCATCACATGGCGCCCGGGAGAACAAAGGCAGCATGATGGACAGGCTCTTCCTGCTCACCTGCCTCTCCCCAGTCTAGACACGATGGAAGCCAGGGACAAAATAAAACCTGGGCAGCCGTTTCGAATGAGGAGTATTGCAGCCAAGCTGCTCACTCTACGCTGCCCAGCCAGCTCCCTCTCAGCAGCCGTGGGGGTGCGGGTGCTGGTGCGGACTGGAGCTGCTCCAACCTGTAGTGGGCAGATTTATCCCAGTGCTGAGCAGCCACACAGTCCTGATCCTGGCCTGGCACATACCTCCCACAACAACAGCCCGACAAAGAGATGGACGCCCTTCCTCTTCCAGTCCCCGGCGCTTCCTGCTGAAACCACGGCCCCACTGTGACTTGGGTCATACAGAATTAGACAGTGCTAGAAACACCACCCCTCTTTCCCTCTGAACCCAGGACAACTGCAATAGTGTTACACCTTTTGATATTATCAGAAGGATTTTCTGCATTGGTTTTATTTTTATTTTTCTCAGTTGTAGAAAACATAAGAAGTGTCTATGTTGTCATCTTTGGGGAACTTCACTTGGCTGAGGAAATTGTTTCTCCAGTGCAAAGGTTTCATCTTTGCATCTCAGCAAAAGTTTCTGCATTTATCTGGTGCATGATCAATAAGACAAGAATTAAAAGACACTACCATGTCTAAACTAGATCAATTGTGTACTATTGCATTAAATATTAGTCTCTATAAAATCTTAAAGTGGCCCAGAGATATCAATTTACAGTATATTTAATTTTATAAATGTTGCTCTAATTATATATATTAATTCCAGTGAAGCAGAATTGTAAGCGCCTAGAAAGCTGTGTCAGCAAGGGCATCATGTGTTTGAAAAAACAATACATGACACATCTGGCTGAGTTACAATACCAGTATCACTGACAAGATCTTGAAGCAGTGGAGAAACCACAGCATCTTGTCACAGCCTCAAAGGCATTAACAGCTTCACCTGGGACCCTCACCCACCGTTGCACACAGACCTAGGACACCATTTCATCTCAGCCCTGGGGCTATTGCATCTCCCCAAACAATGCTGTAAAAGCACCAGTCTGCAGCCCTGTCCTGGTCCCCTGGATATACCCCCCAGCACTATGATTTGGCTTGCCTTCATCTGTCCCTGATTTCTTCTCCTTCTGCTGCCAGGTGAGATCCTGAACCTGGTTCATCGCTAGGCCTACTGACAGGCCCTGTCACCTGTACTCAGCTCTGCCCTTGTGTCCAGTCCTTGAAGGATTTTCCCCCACCATCATCAGGAAAATGGCCTGCACAGAGCCAGCACTGGCTCTCAGATTCCCATCCCTTCAGTCCCTCACTTCTCTCTGGCACTCCGCTCTTTAAAAATCTTTACCTTTATGTAGTCTGAATTCCTCTAGTTTTGGATTTTTGAAGGCAGTTTTTGTTGTTCTGTAGTCAGCTAAGCTATCTTCTTTTCTGTTACAAGCAACTAGAGATCCAATGTTTATTTTTACTATTTCTCTTAAGTAATAATGCAGAGGTAGATAAATAAAAATAGGTTGGATTTTTTCCCCTTATGTGTCTGTTTTTATTGAAAAAGCATGCCATGCCACTGATTTTGTGGTACAACTTGATACAAAATGTTAGGAATGCTACTAAGAATTGAATTTTGCTTATGGCTACAGATGAACGAGCAAGATTGTTTGAAGACTTTCCTACAAAAACCTCTGAAAACGATTATTTTCCAACAACACCGTAGGGATGAAAAACACTATTGGGTCTGCTACTACTATAGACAAAGGGATTTGGTGACACACAAATGTTACTAACACTTTTGAGTCTGTACTGAGCTAGAAACCAAAGTATGGTACTAGAGGGCACAGACTCGCTAGAAACATCACATTTTTGCATCAGGCATAAAAACATTAAATCAATGATTGTGAAAGTCAGATTTGTGCAGACATGAAAAGCATTAAAAAAACCTTTGGAAAATATTTTACCTTCTTATACTGGAAATATCCATTTCCATCTTTTTGCTAGGTTTCTGAAATCCTGGAATGTGGTAATGTGGTTATATGTTTTAATGGTTTAACCCAGTTACTCCCTTGCCCCCATTCCCACTTGGTACACCCTGAACTCCAGCCACTTCCCCAGTGCTCCCCATATGGTTGTTCTCCTCCCCTTGTTCCAGTCGGTTCTCCATCAAGCACCCAGTCTCCTCCCGTTATTCCCGAAATTTTGGTGTCCATCACCTAAGCCCTCCCTATTTGTCCTTATATGGTCCTTGTCAATCCCCTGAGATCCTGCCCCTTCTGATACCGCCCCTCTGGAAATCCCCGAAACCTCAACTCCCCATTGGGGCATGTGATTCCTTTCCCTCCCTCCCTTAAGACTCTTGATCCATGTGAATGTTTATCCCGGTCCATATCCCTCCCCCAAAGACCCCTATTGGTCCCCTGTCGGGCCATCCCCATTTATACACCTCCCTTTATAAGCTGTTGCACAGATCTGGTCTGTGCTTGTGCTCCTTGGACTCCCTTCGGGCGCTAAGCCTGAAACTGTATCCAAAGGCAAGCCTCCCCGCAACTTTTTATCCTCTCCCTCGTCGGGGCTGCTGACAGCCACAGCACCTGGGGCTTCAGCTCCCCTGGGCAGAGCTGAGCTCCAGAGGAGCAGCTTTAAAGCCTTGAGCCTTTGGCTGCTCCCCACTCCTGCCACACACCGCAGGTGCTGGCCGGGCTGAAGAAAGCAGTCACTGCGACACTGGAATATTTAGATGATATCTTTATTAAGGGAATTTCTAATCTTATTTAATATCATTAATTAAGATTGCCTCACAACTGTCTCTCTGATATTGAGCCCTTTGTTACAACCCAAAAGAAGTCATATATGTTCAGTACAGAGATAAGGAACCTCTCATAATTGAACCATGCAGGTGCAAAAGTTGTCCTGTGCATTCCCAAGTATTTTCTCTGCAGTGCAATAATACAAGCATGTTTCTCAGGCAGGAGAGGCCCCGAGTCCGTATGTGGGTCCTTTACTTAATCAAATTATAAATCTTTTCTGTTAAAAAGGTTCTATTCCCCTGAAGAGACTGTGGACTCCCACATAAGGTACTGTGGGGAGACAGTAAAGACTAAAGCATGGAGGGCCTTGGCAGTGCCTAGCAGGCATCCTACTGTTGTAAACGAGGCTGAGACTTTTTGAAAAGAAAAGCCAACTTGTTTATTTATTAACAACTGAGAGTGGGAACCCAGGATAAGCCCAGGCTCTGCGCGACAAGCCAGAGTAAACCAACACACAAAAAGGACAGTGCGACCCACTGGGTGCTCCCTTGGACCCCAAGTTCCGCAGGAGGACCCCAGATAAGAGTCCCAGATCCATTCTTATGCCCTCTGTTGGTTCACAATTGGTGGATTTTGGATCCTTCTTCTGATTGGCTTGCTTCCAGGGGTTCTATTGGTCTTTATCAAGATGCATTTTTGTCCAATCATTTCCCAAGGGCGTTGAATGATTGGATAATCCTTTATCCAGTAGCGGTCCAAGATGTTGACATCACCTGCATGAGGTAATTTTCTAGTCCATCACGTCATCAAATCCCCAATTGCCTCTCCACCTGGTGCTCACACTCCGATATTACACTCGGACAGTCTTGCAATATCCTCAGTTAACATGCCTGTTTATTCAACTATCACCTCCTGTCTTTTATATCTCATCCAAACAGTAACAATCAACACCCCAAAACCAATTCATTGATTACACTACTACACCTGGCAGAAGTAGCACTTAAGTTTTTGCAGTAGGGCTGGACACTGAGATGGACCAATTTGTCGTACTACAAATCATCTTAGGTGAGAAATTTAAGAGGGGAGGAAGAGCGCATTAGGAAAAGCTGTGCTGGAGACCTGTCTTCAGATCAGACAGCACAGAAGTGGTGACAGAATTAAAAAAATTTAAAAAGTGATGAGAAATAGTACTCTCACATTAAACTAAGTAAATTAAAAGGAGAAAAAATCAGCACGTCTCACTGTCATTATCTGTAACTAAGGTTTCTGCTATGTGTAATTATCAACATCATGAAGGTCATTATGGAAAAAAGGCAGCAGAAAGGGATCAGTGAACTGATAGCAAGAAGTTATTGGAATAGCATGCTAACAAACGCCCATCAGCCTTTCTGATGATTTATATCGCATTCTTAAAATAATTCAAAAGAATTTGGGGAAGTCACTTTATGAAATAATTTCTAAAAAATTGCTTAAATATCTCTAGTAAGGACAGAGCTCTTCTCTACTGGTACCCACTCATGATAGGAATAGGAATTCCTCTGTTTATTTTAACCAGAGACACTGGTCAGATTCATACCTCTATGAAGTCAATAGAAACACTTGTTATTTGGCATTATTTCTGATAAATCATCTGGCTTAATTGCTTAGAAGTTGTCAGGAAAGCCCTCCTTGGTATATTTTCAAAAACATAACTTGTATTTCAAGTTATGACATAAAGCTATTATTTTTTGATCTGAAAAATTGTCTATAGCCTAGTAAAAATACAGAAAATGTATCCCTTTCTACTTTTCCTAACATTCCCCTTTATGTTGCAATTGCCAGTCATCTTTATCTTTACATTATCTAATCAACTAACATAATTAAGTTAAATTTACAATATTTTTGGCTTGAAGTTTCCTCTTGACTTTAGAGAAATGGAAAGATTTGTTTGTTCAACCTTTATTTTTCTTCTTTCTTCCCCCCTTCAAGCTATTTTATTTATATAGAAGTTATTACCTTGTTCTACAAACTCTGTCTCACTTTTATCCATAGAAATTCATGGCTTTTACAAAAGCAGCATCTAAAATTGGAACAGTGGTTACATGACCACCTTTTGCAGATCAGGTAGAAAAACACTGAGTATATTTTTCAGTGACCTTTAGTATTGCCCTATTGATCAAATCATTGTGTATTTTTGCCTGCATTCACAAGGTGTCCCTTTAAAATAATAAAATTTAAAGAAAAAAAAATTAAATGTTTGGATTTTCAATATGATCTCACTTTGTTGATTATTTCAATGGAGAAAGAAATTATTTTACATGCTGGAAAGATAATGATGAAGCTGTATTAAAAATGTATGTCAGAGATCCATTCTCCAATAAATTCCTTGTATTATTTCTTTAGAAATAATGTAAGAATTCTTGATACACTGCAGATATTGTGAGTGTTATACATTTCTTGTGAATAGTGTAATGATAGGCAAGAACTAATTAGATCTACTAGCATGACTTATCTTTTTTTCTTTTATTATTGAAATAATTTGCCTGTAATTATAGAAAACAAAAAAAGTTAGCAGTGTAAATAAATAGATAAATTTATATAAAGATTCAGAATTATTAATTAATAAAAATTTTTAAAAATGCAGCAAATTTCAGATATTGCAACAGAGAAAATAAATAAGGAAAAAATTCTATTTAGCCAAAAATTTTCAAAGAGTTGTCACACTAACATTGTGGAATTTTCTATTAAACACTTACAAACAATTTGATTTCAAATACAAAATACAAAGTTATTTAGATAGGAGGACTGTCCACTTTTAGTGCCTTTGGTACTGAATAGACTTGAGCAGAAGAAATTAATTGCTTTATTTAAGAGAAAGAATAAGTTATCAGTTAATGTCATTTTTTGAAGCTGCATCATAACAAAATTCTTTTTTGTGGATGGGGATTCACACATAGAAATGTTTAACCATGGAGAACATTTATGTTAGGTGAGATTATGGTACAGATGCACAGTATGTATTATGACATGAGAAATAGATCCTTTATCTGGATGCTCATGCTGCGGTTCTATTCTCAGTGACAGGTTTTACTGAAGGATTTCTTTACCTTTTTTTTTTTTTTTTTAAGAGTTTAAAAATGATAAAAAAAACACCTACTTCAATGCAAATTGAAGCCAAAGTTTATGTTCCAGAAGATCAAACAGACCCCTTGGCAGCCAGTGCTGTGAACCTTGATGTTACATTTTGCGTCTTGGGATTTGGCTTTGGTTTTAAAAGTCTTGACATTTCTGACATCCAGTGACATTCATCACAACTTCACTGAATTATGACAGAAACTAAACTATAACTGAAACTAAGAGCACATGCCAATCATTTATTGCCTGTTTTACCAGTCCATCTTTACATGAATTTTGACAATAAAATAACACTAGTTGAATATGGCCACTGTTTACAAGCACCATTGCATTGGGTTTGCACGGCAAAGTTTTGTTAGTGGGCCTACAGGGGTGGCTTCTGTGAAAGCTGCTGGCAGCTTTAGCCAGGTCTGATGGGGTCAATGCCAGCTCTGCTGACCAAGGCTGAGCCTATCAGTGACAGTGTTAGCACCTCAGGAATAGTGTATTTAAGAAGGGAAGGAAGAAGCTGTGGAATCACAAGGGTGAGAATATGTAAGAGAAACAGCTCTACACACACCAAGATCAGTGATGAAGGAGGGGAAGGAGGTGCTTCAGGTGCTAGAACAGAAATTCACCTGCAGCCCCTAGAGGATCCCACATTGGACAGGTAGATGTGCCCAAAGGATGCTGTGACCCTGTGGGAAGCCCACTCTGGCCAGGCCCCTGGCAGGGATCTACAGAATCATGGAGAGAGGATTCCACGCTGGAGCAAGCTTGCCAGCAGGAATTGTGACCCTGTTTCTGAAGCTTGTTTCTGAAGGACTGCACCCTGTGGAAGGGGATCTTGCTGGAGCATTTTGTGAAGAACTGGTTCCCATGAGAGGGACACCACACTGGAGCAGGTGAAGAGTGTGAGGAGTCCTCCCCTTGAGGAGGAAGGAGCAGCAGAGAAAATGACTGATGACCTCAGCCCCTTGTTGGAGCCCTGTTGCAGCAGGGATTTCTGCAAAATGTATAGACAGCAAGGCCCATGGAAAGAAATAGGGACCGATTCTTGATGGAAGTTTCAGAGATGTTTATTTTCCAGCCACGTGGCCGGGGGACTGCCAAAGAGCTCTAGCAATCACGGGACCACCAGGATCCTTCCTGGGCAGGGGAACACAAAACAACCAATGGGGAACAGGATTGACCAGGGAGTAGGGAAACCCTGTGGGCTGTGCCTCTGTTCCAGGGTCCCCTCCCCCCAGACCCCACACCAGGGGGCAGGGACCCCAACAGAGCCCCATCCAGCCTGACCTCAGATGGGGAACCCACAATTTCCTTGGGCAGCATGGTCCAGTGTCTCACCAGCCTCACCATAAAAAATGTCTTCTTATGTCCAATTTAAATCTACCCTTTCTGTTTAAACCTACTGTCCCTTACCCTGTTATAGAGGCCTTGGAAAGAAGTCTCTCTCTGTCTTGCTTATACTTTTCCTTTATATATTGAAGTCCTCTTTATACAGACAGCAGCAACATAACCATAAATGCAGATAATATTTTGCTTTTTAGCCTAATGCTCAGTCCAGTTGATGACAACTCCACATCACAGTTTTGCAGAGATCAGGTTCAAGGCTTATTACTGTCTTCCATTGTCCTCCACTTCCATGTAAAGTACAGAAGATTTACCTATCAGAAATGAATAGGTAAATCATTGCCATGAGAGAAAATATGTTAGATTAGCATAGGCAAGTTGGTCTTTAAGTTTTGTACTAAGAGCGATTGGTTTAGAGTTGTCCACAATGAACAGAAGGTGGGTAGCTGAAAAACCCAACTAAACAAAAGACAAAATACAGATTTTTTTTTTTTTTTTTTTTTTTTTCTAGGAGAAAAGATGAGAGAGAAAGGACAAAAATAACCAGAACATAAGAGAATAATATCCTTAGGCTGGAAGACATATCAACTCCCTGTGTTACACAGCACAGAATGTCTTCATGCTCACACTCTAAGCTGATAGAATTTATGGGTAAGTTCGATTCCCAAGGACAATGTTTATAGAAGTAGTCTACAGGTTGAATTTCAAGAAGTCCATTGGCCTTATTTATTCTGCTCTAATATGGCAATCTTAGTCATATCATCCAAGAATCTGTCAATTTGGAACTTAATTTTTTTCATGTCATATTAGCTTGGAAATCTTATGTATTACTGGAAAAGTAAAACTAGACAATCTAGAACAGTATTTTCTAGAAGAGTATTGCTAGCAGATAACTTACTAATAAACACACCAAACTGGATGCATTAATAAAAGAACTCAGTATTTATTTATTATTTATTTATCTTATTTATATTATTCTTTTATTATTTGTATTATTTATATTTATTATGGGCTTTGTATTTTTATTTATACTTATAGATTTAATATCAGATTATATAGAATATATATAGGTATCATATTTTCTAATTTGACACTGTTTCTAAGAATTTATTATTCTAATTCACTCTTTGTGAAAATTAAAATTATTTGAAAAAAAATTTTTAAGTCTAGCAAATAAAAACAATTAAGTTAAATTCTTTATAAAATCTCTAAATTGCAGATAGTCAGTTTAGCATTTCCAAGTTGCTGACCTCCAAAAGAAGTGTTCTTACTGGCACTAATTCTTTACTCAGTCAAGTCAGCAAAAATAACTTTGTGCTGGTTTTGATTCTTTAAGTGAGCAACACAAATAGTGCCCTTCTTCATATTTTTGAATATTATTTATCAATCTTCATGTCTTGCCATAAAATTATAAATGTTTAGAGGTGTGCATTGGCTCTGATGGACTTTTTGCTAAGAAATTTTTCAAATTTTATGGAGTTGGAAGAAGCAGTGTAACATATACTAGATATTCAAGGCATGGTCTTGAAGTTATATTTCAGTCTTGAAATGTCAGGTAATGTGGGGGGAGCGGTCTGTCTACACTTATTTGTTGTTCTGAGCTTAGCAGTTTTATCTGTTTCTGCTGAACCAGATTTAGATGTATAAGTTTTGAAGAAACTAGTTTTAGAAAAATCTTTCTCACTGAACAATTTAAAACATAATAATAAAGAATTCAGGATGTTTCTTTTTTTCTTCTGTAAAATGTACCAACAATTTGTACCCTGTTTTGGAAGATACTAATGAAGTCAAAGTGCAGGGGCTAACTACATAAAAATATTGAACAATAGAGGAAAAAAACAATCAAAAAATTAACATGAATATTTCTCATTTAAAACATAATATGAACTATTATTTGAACATTGCTGATAGAACATTAATTTTGGTTTACAAATTTGAGGACTTGATCAGTGCAACATTGAAAGTACATTGCTCATATTCACTAATATGTAGCAACTGCTTTTTATTTAACTTAATCAGCAAACCATTCCAGTTGTCAGAGGCAAGATTATCTGTGCCTCAAAATACTTGAACATGCTATCTTTAGGATATTAGTTTCTGGTAAGTAGTTTAAGAATCTACTGGGTTTAATTAAATCATTATGCTTGCTCTCTTTGAGAAGCAGATTCTCATAATTTTTTTTCAAGTATTTAAGAGAACAGGCTACCAACACAAGACAGCTATAAAAATATATCAGTCATGCTTAATCCTGCAGAAGATCTTGAAAAGAACTTGGCCAAAATTGTCAGAATATAGCTAGAGATCCTGTAGAAGAATGATGCCCTAGCCGCTAGTTGCAAGTCCTCTTCACTATATATATTTTCAACACAACTTTATATTTTTAATACAAGAAGAAATTACATAATGGCATTTTTCAAGGTATGGCCCACCTACTGCCTTTTTCTTAATTGAGAAATGAAAGAGGAACATTGAAAACTATATTAAAAGTATTCAAATATAACTGTTTAGACCTTATACACAGTGCTTATAAATAAATAAGAAGCTCAGAAAAGTTACACCTTGTACATAAAATTACTTGATTTTAGTTTATCTGGAAGAAATGATGAATAACCAAAAGAAATAGTCTACAGTGAAAATTCAGGAAGAATTGCAACTGTAAAAGAGCGAATGATGTGGCTGGAATAAATTAATTAGAAATAATATCTCTGTTATTTCTCAGAATATAGCATTTTTAATATCTGCATTGTCCGTGTCCCTCCATGATTCATTATAATTTAACTTTCCTAGCTAAATATTATTGTACTTAAAATTTTTGCAGAGATTGAGTGGGCTGATAATGTTACATAGTAGCAATAAGCATTTTAGAGATGCAGGGTAAGCATGGTGTTCAGCAGTCGGATATCAAAACTAGAGTCTACAGAAGAGAGCTAATCCATCTTCTTGCACTAGCTAAATCCCACTGTTACTTCATACCTCTCAGTGCAATGATTAATGCCTCTCCTGTTTATCACATGCATCCAAATAATGATACAGACCTATAAACAAATTGTATGAGGGAACCTAGAGATGTCCTCTACTCAGTATAAATGTCTGTCTGTTTAGCTAGTACATAATGGAGGGCAGTTGACTTCTGAATTGAAGCTACTACTGAGAGCGTTCAAATAATAATGCAGAAATCTGATGTATGCTTATTATGTATACATGATTAATATGTGTATTTGTATACTTATTGACTGAGCTCAAAAGACATAACCATATCACCATATTCTTCTAATTTAACGTGGATTTTCTTAAGTGTTCCATGCTACTGTGTAATACAAGTGCGACTGTTCAGAAATAAGAACAAAGTACGTTGCATCTACAAGAATATAAATTGATATTTGGTAAAAAATACAACCTAATCTGACTTGTGCGAATCCTGCAACAAGGTAGATGGTATTTTTATTTTTTTTTGTTTACACATAAAATGCTCTTATTTATGGTTCATTGCCTTTATACTTACCAGCTAGGTTAAATTAATGGATTTAAATGACCTTTTTACAGACTTTGTTCTCATTGTTCTCTGTGTTTGTTTGTTTTTTCTTAATTTGTAGTGATTCTCTTTTTGGTATTGGATGAGACATTGTGCTATCTCTTTCATCTCTCAAAAATGTGTTTGATTAATATCCAATTCAGCATCCAGGATGATAGACTTATATATAATAGGTATATTTAAATGATAACAAATCGTTAACATACTAGAAATTATCTCCATGACCATGGAAAAAAAGACTTCACTAAAAGTATTTTGTAAAAAAACATGTCCATGGCCTCATACAGTCTGTAAATGCTGTCAAATATTTGTCTGTAATCTGACAAGTGGAACACTACATTATATATATAGAGAGAGAGATATATAGATATAGATATATAGACATATAGATGTAGATATAGATATTTATATAGACATAGATATAGATATATTGCAATTGTTAACTGTTGACAAAGAAATAGTAATCTGGGGAGCGAAGGGAGGAAAACCCCCCAACAAAACCCAACCACATAGATATTAATTAAGAGAACAGGTAAAGAAAAGGAAGTGAGAAGAAAAAGTAATTACATGCATGCAGAGCATCAAAGAAAGACTTTGGTGGTGTTTCTGTCCTTTTAAATCTAATCTACACCTGTGGTTCCAACACCTTCCAATACTATTTTTTTAAAATACATTAACTGACATGCATATGCCCCTTTGCCCTTTGCAAGCACCCTGTCACAAATTAACAAGGCTTCCATGACAAAATGTCCCTATGAGCAAAGTGACAGTATTGTAGTAAAAAAAGGTTGAGTCTAGTTTCTCTTGGGCAAAACTGTTAGGCGTCATTTATCCTCAAAAGTATATTTACCATTTTACATAAGATATTAAACTTTCATAGCATCTGGTGATAACACTTTAACAGAATCAGACTGCATAATTTACATCAGTTAACTACTGAATTTCATAATTTTTTTTCACCTTTCTTCTCATTATGCTTCCTTCTCATATTTCATCCTGAAATTGTTGACTTGGGTTTATGGTACCGGGGAAAGACATTCATCTTTATTTTCTTTCCTCCCATACTTTTCTTTCTTACATTTATTTCTTTACCTTCCAAATTTACCTCCACTTTTCTGTTCATGCTGTGTGTGTCATTTATCAATTTCAAAATAATAACACATGAATTATTGTGTAAGTATAGACATTTGTGTCCCTGACTTGATGTTGCACAGGTTTATGTTTCCAGTTCCATCACAAAATAATATTCCTGAAGATTTATATCTCTTACATATTACAAAAGAAGTCTGAATTGGCTTACTGGTATCAAGCTCAATTACTGATGTCCTCTCACATAGCTTCCTCTTCATAGACATTATACATGTCTAATGATGCCTGCACTGTCATGAATAATATGCTTAATCTCAGTTTAAAGGATACTTGACCTCAGCTTTACCTTAATTATATCACATTACATTTTATTCCTTTATACAGCACTTTTAGTATCAAACACTGCGAGTGTATTTCCTTTTCAAAGGCTGTCCTTCCAGCATCAAGCTACATTACTTTTTACCTTGCCAATGGCTAGTAATTGCTTGATTAGCTATACTTTCTAACTGAGCGATAACTTTTGTCTTCAATTATTAAATATGCTATCACAAACCCTCTTCTAGGACCACAGGTATAAATTAATAAATACATGGAAATGGATGAATACTCATGTATAAATATAAATATTTAAAGTTATATGGTGAAATTCTGTTAACAACAAGTGGTTGCATATATGAATAGATTTGTGTCCTGACTTTAGCTGAGATAGACTCAACTCCATCTCAGTAGCTAGTACAGTGCTGTGCTTTGGATTCAGTATGAGAATAATGTTGATAACACACTGATGTTTTAGTTGTTGCTAAATTGTGTTAATCCTAAATCAAGGATTTTTTAATGCCTTATGCTCTGCTAGTGAGAAGGTATGCAAAAAAAGCTGGGAGGGGCCATGGCTGGGACAGGTGCCCAAAACTGGCCCATGGGATATTCCTTACCATAGAACATCATGCCCAGTATATAAACTGGGCAAGTTATCTGGAAGGGGGCCTGATCAGGATGTAGGACAGGGTCTAGCAGTGGTCAGTGGGTGGTGAGCAATTTTATTGTGCATCACTTGTTTTCCCTTGAGTTTTATTTTTTCATTATCATTATTATTATTTAATATTTTTATTATTATATCTTACTTTGTTTCAATCACTAAAATGTTCTTAACCTAAAAGTTTTACTTTTGATTCTCCTCTGCATTCCACTGGGAATAGGGGGAGGGTGCAAGCAAGCAGCTGCATGGTGCTTAGTTGCTTAGCTGGGTTTCAACTGCAACAGTCCTTTTTGGTGCCCAATGTGAGGCACAAGGGGTTGAGATGACAGATCTGACCACAGTGTATTAAATGAAAGTTGTGATAAGTGTTCATTGTATTGGTTCAATAGTTGCTGGTTATAATGTTGATTTGTTTGCTCTCACAGTTGTGTTTTATCCCAGGGTTCTGTACTGTAATAGCAGTAGTATCTTACTTGCAGTAGTGTCCCCTGTGGTAATGTTTATTGTCCTTGGGGCTTGGGCCAGGATTATCATTGAGGGGTATTTTGTAGTATTGGCTTATGATATGCTAGTGTTGCTGGTCAGTAAATGTATTCAGTATTGCAAATACCTCTGTACTTTGGGACTCATCTACTGGCAGTGATCTGCTGGGGATGATTAATAATCATACTTGTGGCCTTTTCTCCTCAGAAAGACAACCTGTGGGGGAGATACATTTCTACATCTTCCTTCCTTTTTTCCTTCCTTCTCCTCCAGGCTGAGTACCATAGTGTTTGAAAATTTTAAAGATTTTGAATATCATTTGAACACCCTTGAAACCAACCTGATCTTTTTGCTAGGAACCAGCATGTTGCTGCATATGTTTCAGGTCTTGTTTAAGGTCAGATAGTTAAGTAAGAATATCACCCAGAGATCTTCCCAAAGGGTGGCAGGGTGTGTGGGATGGTAGGAGCAAGTATCTAGGGCAGTGGGCATCTCCAACGTGTTTGCACCTTACCCCTGAGCAAGTGCAGAATCAAAACCACTAGTAAAATATTTGAAAAAGGTGTGCTGTCAACCTGGCATCCTAGAGAGGACTCAAATCACTGCAACATGCTGGGGCCTGGCCCAGGCCTATCAAGTGATGTTCAACACTGTTCAGTACCCTCAGGGGGAGAAGGTCTCTGGATCTGATGATAAGACAACACACGCTGCAGCTATTCTAACCATTGTGACAGACAGTGTGGCTGCTTTAAACCCCAGTGACAGATCTGCCACTGAACCAGAGAATCAACATGTGCCAGTGTCAGTTTCCCCTGTAACAGAAACAGAAGAAATGCACGCAGAAGTCATACTGTAAAAAAGCTTTAGCAAAAGCAGTCAAGGAGGACAAGAAGATCAGAGAAGGAAAAGAGGATGAAGAAGCACGGCCATCACAAGGGCTATTTCAATGCCATTACCAAGGCCATTACAAGGGCCATCACAGGAACAGGAAGAAGAGACAGAAGAGTCAACCACCACTCAATTCCTAACCTTGAGTGAGCTGCAGGAGATACAAAAAGATTTTGTGACTGTCCCAGCAGATCTGTGCATTCTTGGCGTAGACCATCTTAGAAGAGGATATTTCAAGGACCCAAAAGGGTACTGGTGAGCTTTTGATATAGCTGCCACAGAGACAGAGGAAATTAAACAGTTGTCTACCTTGCCTGGTCTCTTAGATAGCTCTTCTGTTGTGAGGTTGCCGAAGGTTGAAGAACAGCCAATCACTACCACGATGACGCACTGGAGGCAATATCACACCAACCAAAACTCCGTAACTCCCACCCATAAATTAATTCATTCACTGGAAAGCCAAGGTGTGATCAGCAGGACCTGCTCACACCCTTCAGCAGCCCCATATGACAGTGTGAAATTCTAATGGGGAATGGAGGCTGACAGTAGACTATCATGGCCTCAATGAAGTCACAGTGCCTCTGAGTTCTGCTGCTCCAGACATGCTGGAACTTTAATACAAACTGGAGTCAAAGGCAGCCAAGTGGTGCCACAACTGATATTGCTAAAGAGTTTTTCTCAATTCCTTTTGTGGCAGTTCAGGCCACAGTTTGCTTTCACATGGAGGGGAGGTCAGTACACCTGTCATCGACTGCCCCAGGGGTGGAAACACAGCCTGACCATCTGCCATGTACTGATTCAGACTGGAACAGGGTGAAGCTCTGGAACACCTGAAACACACTTATGATGTTATTGTGTGGAGAAATACAGCAGCAGAAGTTTTTGAGAAGGGGAAAAAAATAGTCCAAATCCATCTGAAAGACAGTTTTGCTGTAAAATAAGGAAAAGGGTCCTGCACAGGGGATACAGATTTTTGTAAGAAAATGGCAAGATGGACATCATCAATCCCAACGGATGCTATTAGTAAGATAACAGCAATGTCTCCACCAACTAACAAGAAAGAAACACAAGCTTTTTAGATGTTGTGAGATTTCAGAGAATACACATTCCAAATTACAGTCTGATTGTAACACCCCTCTATCAAGTGACCCTGAAGAAGAATGACTTCATATGAGGCCCAGAGCAATGACAATTCTGTGAACAAATCAAGTAGTAAATAATTCATGTAGTTAAGCCCTTGGGAAGCTTAACCCAGGCTACAACTATGACAGCTTCGGAGTAGGGTTCAATATAGAAAGAAGTAAGAGACCATATACCATTATACCTAATATACCATTATTCCTGACTGAAGTCAGACTGTTTACTTGTATACTGTGCAACATTTTTTCCTAGGTAGTTAGTCAGACTCCAGACTACTTTGGCATTTTTTACTATTCATATTTATACTGAATAACATGATAGCTCTAAAGACAACAATAGACTCCTAAAGCTTTCCTCATTCCCTCAAAAATATATTACTATAATGAAATTTATTGCTTCTTAAAAAAGAAAGAACCACAGTATAAATAATTTCTTTTTCTGTTACTAAAAGTGGTTTCACTCTGTTTTATAACAAAAATAAAGGCTATAGATAATAAAAAAAGATTTTGCCATTCAACACAATGAGAATTGGCTGATTTACTCTGTAAGGATTCCAATAGATCTTTATGATGTTTTGGGAGTCATGTCCTCAGAAGAGAGGCTAGGAGTCCAAATGCAAGTATCTGGCAACAAATTATATGTGGAATAGGCTGGACAACAAAGAGAGGGGAAAATGTGCAATGAGAAGGAAAAGTTAAAGAAAATTATAACAATTTAAGAAAAAGTGATGGAAATAATGAATACAAGATGTTAGGATCTGATTAGAAGAGGTGCCTGCCTGAATCAAGGTGCAAACAAGACTAGTAAAAAGAAAGCAGGGATGAAAAAGGAATGGCAAAAGTAATATCAAACAGGAAATAATTTGCAAATTAGTATAAAAGCATAGTTAACAATTCAAGGAAATATTCAAATCTAACAGGAGAATTTATAATTTTGGCTATACTCCTGTAATTCCTAACTACATATATATAGGCAAGTGTAGTGGGTTGACTCTGGCTGGATGCCAGGCACCCACCAAAGCTGCTCTATCACTCCGCTCTGCAACTGGACAGGGGAGAGAAAATATAACTAATGGCTCATGACTTCCAAGGCCTAGGAGACACCACTCACCAAATACTATCATGGGCAAAGCAGAGTCAGCTTTGGGATATTAATTGAACTTATTACTAACAAAATCAGAACAGGATAATGAGAAGTAAAATAGATCTTAAAAACACCTTTCCACCACCTGTCCCTCTTTCCCAGCTCTACCTCCTCCCCAGAAGTGGTGCAGGGAAACAGAGAATAGGGCTTATGGTCAGTTCATCACACATTTTTCCTGCTGTTGCTCAGGAAAAAGAGTCTTCACCCTGTTCCAGCATGGAGTCCCTCCTGTAGGAGACAATTCTCCATTAATTTCTCCAGTGTGAGTCCATCCCACAGGCAACCATTCTTCATTAACTGCTCCAGTGTGGGTCACTCTTCTACAGGGTGCAGTACTTCAGGCACAGCCTACTCCAGCGTGACTCCCCTATGGGGTCACATGTCCTACCAGGAAACCTTCTCCAGCACAGGCTCCTCTCTCCAGGATTCTGCAGATCCCTGCCAGGAGCCTGCTCCAGCACGGACCTCCCCCAGATTCATAGCCCTCTCTCAGGCATCCACCTGCTCTGATGTGGATTTCCTCCAGGGGCTGGAGGTGGATCTCTGCTCCACATGGACCTCCATGGGCTGCAGGGGCACAGCTGCCTCACCATGGTCTTCACCAACAGTGGAAGGGGAATCTCAGCTTCAGTGCCTGGAGCACCTCCTGCCCCTCCTTCCTCACTGACCTTGGTGTCTGCATATTTGTTCCTCTCACATGTTCTCACTCCACTCTTCTCTGGCCGCAATTACATCTGCAAAAATTTTTTCTTTTCCTTGTTAAATATGTTATCACAGAGGCATTACCACCATTTCCACTACTTCTGATAGGCCCAACCTTAGCCAGCAGCACATCTGTCTTGGAGTTGGCTAGCACTGGCTCTGCTGTTCATACAGGAAGCTTTCAGCATCTTCTCCCAGAAGCCACAACATGACCCCTGGTCATGCCAACCCAATACATCAAGAGAAGAGAATTCAGGCATAAGGTCCAAGAAGAAACCATAACATGGTACAACCAGATTCTCTGGCAGATCTTGAAAGACTTGACTGCTGGATAAAACCACCAGGAAGGTAGTCTGATGATGTCTATTTTAAGACAGAATTTGAAACTACATTTGCAGCTATTTTTGCCTTTCCTTTCTGTATTATTGACAATTTGCCCATGTAGGAGAAACTTCTTTGGCTATGGGAAAATAGCACTTCCATTAAGTTTAGATCTTAAATAAATTTGGATTAGGGAGACATTTCCTACAAAAATAGTCTTCATTTATATAGTTCACTATAATGAAGCTAGGATGGACTTTAAGGCATGGCTTTATATATTTTGTAATACAGTAAGAGAAATAAACGCCATAAATTTATTTACTCCAGAACAATTAAAATTTATGATTGTCCTGGGTAACCCAAAATGTTTTTGTATTCCATATCTGTGTGTGCCCAAAAATTTTTTACTCTCTATTTAAAGCCCAGCAGCGTGACCAGAACCAGAATTGTGTGGCAGTCAAGAGGTGCCAGTGCCCTTGAAAGGCTGGGGCACCTGAGCTCCCTCTTTTGCCTGGCAGTGTTTGCTGAAGGCAGAGGCACTTCTTTGGAGGAGGCTTCCTCCTGCAGGTTTCTGGTCTGACAACTGGAGCAACTCAGAAAAACTGCATTTCGCTATTAGAAACTGTTTTCGGAGGGAACTTCGCAAACCCTATCAGCAGTGAAGCATGAGCCAGTCCCAGGTGGCTGTCTCAACCTAGTGTCAGCTCTGACAGAGCAGTTCTTTTCCCTTCCAACACACCCACAGAGCAGGGGACGTCAGCACCAACACTGGCAGAGTCTGGCGGACAGCAGGAGGATGCGGCAGGCAGCAGCACTGACCCCATGCACGCTGGCAAGTCTTCATCTGCTAGTAGAACTGCTCTGTAAGCTCCTACTTTCCAAGAAGGGTTTTCCTCCATCTTGTCCCTTTGCTTCCCAGAGCATGTGGTTGCCTGTGGCAGGCTCCGTATTGGAAAGTGTCTGATGGCATTTTCCCTTTGTCTCTGTACACACAGTCAGCAGTGGGGCCATCTTGGAAGGGGGTGGTACCCCCCCATTTTGGGTGACCTTTCCCAAGGAATTCCTAAGATTTTAGTAATTTTGTATCTAGTGATTACTCACTGTTATTTTATGTCCATTGCTGTTTCACTTGTTAGTAAACTGTTATTTTTTGCCTTATATCTTCTCCTAATAGTTGCTTATTGGTGGAAAGGGATTGGTTGAAACAAAAGTGAGGAAACTCATTTTAGAGTGTCCACCTCTTTAAATTGTCTTAAACCAAGAGAATGATAAAAGAGATTCTTTCCTACTTATGTAATTATTGCCTTACTAAAAAAAGGTATGTGAAAATGGAACAAAACTTATACAAAATTTCACTTATTGTAAGAGGGTAGACAATAATAGATCACATAAAATGGAACAAGACTACCTAGATAAAATAATAAAAATGATCTTCTATTTTGGAATTGTGCATAATATTAATTATTTTAAAAATTAATTTATGTAATTTTTCTTTAGTTCTCTGTTGATAGCCCCAGAAAGGATCTTCTCAACTAATTACTTTTAACTAATTTTCATGAGTCCTCAAACAAAATCTCACTCAGCCACTCAATATCCTTCACAAAGCATTTCTCTTTTCCTTTCCTGAAAGCTATTTTAAAAAATAATAGCAGAAGTTTCCTTCCTTGAGTTGTCACAGAAATGTTCATGGTAACTGAAATTTTATTTTGACTGAAATAATAGTGCTTCTTATCATACTTCTTACATGAAGCTTACAGTAGGAATTACATATAGGTCAATGTTTTATCTTTACAAATTTAAAGACAGGAAAAACAGAAACTGAAAAATGAGTCACAGTACAATGAAACCAGACACAGTACCAAAAAGATATAAAAGTCAAAATTTGAATGGGTATTAAAATTCAGTATAACACTGTTATCCAAAAACATTTTTGTGCAAGTTCTTACATACAATTTTATCCAATTTTCTTATATGGATAGCATAATGTGTATGTTATTATTTGTATGATTAATTGTATAAATTTAGTGTTATTTAAACATTCTCAAATTCACTGATAATTTACAAAATAGGTAAGTCCCAGTCCTCTACCAATAGGTACACACCATCATCATTCTGTATTTAGATAAATCTTAAATCCTATGTAAGAAGAATTCCCTATCAACTTTGTCGTAAACACTATTCCTTCATTTTTGAATACAGTCTGTTCTGTACACTTAGGTGTGAAACTTTCATTTTTTTGAAATGTTTATTTGTACAGTATGTTCACTGATTGGCTAGTCTTACAGATAATAAGTGAACTAATTCTGAAAGCAATCTGGTTATCTTGCTTTTTAGACTAAATGACATTGTGGTCTTTTGTTGGATCCAACTAAAATCTTTGAAGGGTTGAATTCACAGGGTATGGTAATCACTGTGACAGCTACTAATTTTTGTTCACCTTAAAACTTGCTTTAATTCCCTCTTTCCTTAATATTTTATGGATAAGACTAGTAAAAAAATCCCCAATAATAAGATTAACAAAAACCGGAACACTGAATAAGAACACCAGTAGCTACAGCTTCAATATTTTGATATATAAGAAAATGATTAAACATCTCACTCCTCAGAACTTCATAAGCACACACATTTCGTTGCCATTAGCCACTTCTTATCTTCATATTTCTTCTGTGGTACCTTTATGATACACCCACATGAGTGTGTGAACAAGTTTCAAAAAATGATGAGAACAAAGAGTTGACTTGAAAAATAAAACAGCAAAATACAATTAGGCTCCACAGAATTTCTCCAGCTTTTTAGTTTGTGCAAGTTATAGTTAGTTCCATTCTATAAAGCCCAAGAAATCCCAAAATACCATATAATTAGGGCATTAGAGAACTTTTATGTGTAACATGGGCCCATATTTCCTCAGACAAATAAAGGATTTGAGTTTATATCCTCTATGTTCCATCTAACTACTCTTTTCTTCCCTAGAGTAGGTGATTGGTACAAATTCTTCTCAGAAACATTTTACTAATTTTTTTTTTCTCTGTCTGTTTGCTTTGGATTTTTTATTAAATCCCTGACTCTTTAAAGGAGTCTACCTCTGTAGAAAAGAGTTTAAGCCAACCCCAAAATAATCTCTTTTCCTAATAAAAACCACAATGAAGACAACAGCATTCACAATCTATTTAGCTGTCCTGAAAGTAATCAGTTTTCTTTTTTGTTTGATTGGTTTTGGTAATTGTTATGTATAATATGTAGTCACATCAGTGAAAAATTTTTGTCACAGTCTGGCCACCAAGAATTGCTCTCTGTGATATAAGTAAAGATGTGATGTACTTTTTCCCACAGTAATCTTTACTGTTTAATTATTGTGGGTATTTTAGGGAAAATATTGATTACTGAAAATCTATATTGCTGTTAAGAGATCTCTGTGAAAACTGAAACTTTTTACACAGAAATGTTAATTCTACTGATGTGGTGTCTGTATAAGGTAAACAAGCTCTGATCCCCACATTATTTTAAATAGTTTTATCTCTACTGTAAGACAAACCAGTCCAATCAGCTATAAATAAACTGTTTTACCTCTAAGAGAATTAAAATAGCAATTAGGCAAAAAAGCAAACAGGAAGAAAAAACAGAAATCTCAGCCAGACCACTATTTTGTTCCTCAAGGACACATATGCCCTTGAGTCATATCAGGTTCACATGCGGTAGAAAAATACCCTTTTTCTTACCAGTATTACACATGAGGTGGATTTGTAGATTCCTGCTCCCATGTTAGAGGTTGCTTGACTGGGTAGCCTGATGGAGATGAGTCTGCTGTGCTCCCTGTTTCCAGAGTCCAGCCGGCAACAAGGCTCAGCACACAATCCCCAATAAGAACACACAGACACTCACACCACACTCACAGCCTGCTACATGAACAGCCTGTCACACATACACACATCCAGCATGCACACAGCTGGCTGAACAGACAACACAGAGAGAAAACTCTGCCTTACCAGCACCTATGCAAATGTACAACATTCACATAAATATGAACAGCACAGATTGCTTGATTCTTTTCCTCCACAGTAGCAGGGTTTAGGAAAGTCTTCTGGTAGGATGGTAGAAACCCAGTGAGGTAGCTGAGTGGGAAAATGCAGTATGCATTTACCAATGCCAGACTCACCTGATCACCTTCTACAGCAAAATAGCAGATTCTGTCAACATGAGCAGAGCACTTGCTTAATTTGACTTCAAGAAATCATTCAGCACAATTTCCCACAGCCTTTTCCTGGACAAACTGTCAAGGGACACCTTGGATAGGTGGTCTGTGATTTGGGTATGGAATTGGCTAACAGGCTGCACTCGGTGGTTGGTGATCAATGGTTTTCACTCAGGCTGGCAGCCTGTCACCAGTGAGGTCCCCCAGGAATCAATACTGGGCCCCGTAATTTTAAGTATCTTCCTAAATGAACTGGATGATGGGATTGAAAGCAGCCTCACCAAGTTTGCTGATGACACCAGACTGGTGGTGAGGCAGACATGTGAGAAGCAAGAGACATCTTACAGAGAGTCCTGGACAGGCTGGAGGAGCAGGCGAGCAAGAACTGTACTGTGAGGTTAACAAAAACACCTGCAAGGTTCTGCTTCTGGGATGACACAACCAAAGAGCCCAGAGCAGGCCATGATCTGTGTGGCTGGGGAACAGTGTCACTGAAAGGGACCTGGGGGTCCTGGTGGACAAGAAGCTTACCATGAGTCAGCAGTGTGTGTGGCTGCAACAGTGAAGGCAAAATGGATACTGGGCTGCATCTGCAGAAACATTATTAGCAGTGGTACAGATGTGATCATCCCATTTTACCCAGAACTTGTAAGGCCACACTTGAAGTACTCTGTTCATTTCTGGAGCCCAAAATTTAAAAGAAGATATGGGCAGACTGAGGACAGTCCAGTGGAGTGTCACCATGAAGATCAAAGGGGATGGAGGACTGGCCCTAAGAGGAGCAACTGAAGTTAGGTCTTTTGTTCCTGGAAAGAGAAGGCTTGTGGGAACCTCATAACACCATCCCTGTACTTAAAGGATAATTACAGAGAGGGGTGTCTCTCTTCATGACAGAAGCCACATGAGAAGTCCATGCCCAATGGGTACAAGTTGCAGACTAGGACAGATTTAATCTTGATACAAGAAATAAAGTTTTGCAGGGAGAACAGTCAATGACTAGAACAACCTCCCCAGAGACATGAAGTCCCCATCACTGTAATTTTACAAGACATGATTAACAGGATGCTAGATAATCTCATCTAAGATGAGGAAATGTCATATAATGATGTCAAAAATTTCACTATGAATATCCTGAAAAGCAATAATTAAAAGTATGAGAAACAGAAAACACTTGTATTGTTAACATTTTTGTGTGAAAGATACCTTGAAATAAAAGTTATTCGTATTATATATTTGTTTTATGTTATTTTTCATAATATTTGAAATTTGATCATATTAAATCACTAGTATATATCACATCATGTTAGATTACATTTTAATATTTTTATAAATTATTTATTTATAGCAGAAAAAATGCTATGTATTAAAACTATTGTAGATTTCTGATGAAAAGTGTTGTCTACAAATTAGAATATAGACATGACTCTTCTTAGCAGTTTAAATGGTACCATATATTGATATGTGAAATAAATACCATATCGACTTCTTGCTGAAATCACTGACTGCACTCAGGATTCATGAGTCATTGCTTTATAAAACTACTTTCTGAGAAATAACAAAAGCTACTTAATATTAAGGTACTGCAAAAACATGAGAATCTTCCAGATAAACTTTCCAAGCCATCAAAATCTTCATTTGTTACTGATAAAAATTGAAAGGAATGACAAATACAATGTTTCCCAGATCTATAAAGAACTTTTAGTGAAATTAAAACTGAAACAGTGCTGAGTGCTTGATATCTTGATAAGCTTATTTTCCTCAATGTTTTAGCCCAGTGGATTGTTAGGAAATTAACAGATTGGGACATATATTTAAGATGTGGAAAAAAAGAAGAAAGCATTCAATAGCCCACAGTATTTTTATATGATTATCTGTCTAGTTTAACTCTAGGCACTAGAAAGAGCTGAGAACCTACAGAGACTGGTATAGCCACCCAAGTATGCCTCAGTTTTATTGAATAGTGTTTCCTTGGAACCTCACTGCTCCCTAGCTGTGCCAGGGTCGGTCTAGGTTGTCCTCCCCCTGGAAATGTAAAAATAGGTATTTGGGTATGTGGACAGTAAAGGAGCCAACACATACCCCAAGGGGAGTGGTAGGGAACCAGCACAGCTGGGCACATTGGGTAATGCCCTAGTCAGTATTGACTCAGCTTTAGATGCTCACTGCAGGAAAAGGTCATTTCCCCTGTGGCAGCTCTCCTTCCAATAGTCAAAGCCCAAGGGTTTCAATAGATATGAAACTTTTAGATTATCTAACTTTTAGGTGAGCTGAATACCACCTTTATACTAAGCCACTCCAAAACAATGGAGACAAGCTTTATTAAGAAACTGAGCTTTATTCAGATACATTCTTGAGATGTTAGCTTTCCTCTGCAGTTGGCTGTCCCATGTTTCTGGATCAATATGGTACCGTACCGGTGATATTCATCAAAAGATTAAGAGCCTCTGAGGAAACAAATTACAACATTTTACAGTGTTAACTGCTTTTTCATATGTATAATGTAACATATGAGTATTCTGGATTAATATACAGTATTGCAGAAAACTAGACTACCCAGCAAAAAGTAATAACAACAGATGCAGAGAATGAATTTAGTCATGAACTGCAGAACATGGGAATTTAAATCCAGCTTCAGCTGAAAGATCTCAAAAAACCTTAAGGACCTATTAACTATGGATTTAATACTTATGCCTACATATTTTTCTTTCTAAGTAGGACATTTTTTTCTCTCTGTAAAGCATAACTTGATACTGATGCAACACTGTGGCTTTACACAACACGTGAAATTTTAATGATAAAAACATGATTCACAAATTAGACATCTATGCAGATGTACATGATTTATGCATTGAATTATTTCTGTGTTACACAGAAAGCACAAGCAGGTCCTTTTGACCCAAATTTGACTTTGATTTTGCTGTTTTAGCCATGACCTAATTTAGAGCTGTCTCAAGCATGTTTATAAAATACTTAGCATTTAGACCATATGGTGTAGTTAGAGGCACATCATTTGAACCTTCCCTAGAATTAGACTTCAAACTCTTTGTAGTGTTAACATTAAAACCTAACTTTTTAATTTAGTAAATACTATACAACATAGATGTAATCCTAAAAGCTCCTCACACAGAAATCCACCATTAGATCTTCAAATTCTCTGAAAAACTGTCCATCTCTTTCTGATGTCTATAAATAGCATTGTTCATGAGAAGACAAGACTGATGCTTCTTAATTTATGTCTGAGTAATTAACTATTCATAAAACTAAATATCTGCTGCTGCCTTTGACCTAAGAATTGTCTGCAAGTATTAAATCACACATTGTCTTTAACTAACAATTAGATGCATTTACAAAAACTCCAGAAATGAATGCGTTTTACTGCAAATAATCCCATTGATGCTGAAACTGTTATCGGCATAAGCAAATAGACAAATAAAACCTGTAGACTAAAAAATTGCCACCTATTCTCACATCCATTTATATGTGCTAAGGAAAGAAGACACACAGGCAGGCATCTCAAGAGACTATCCAATCTTTCCAGCTGCCTCTGGCAGAACATTCTGTTCTATTATGTATAGACTATATAGATTCAAATTTGTGAGATGCTTTTTACTCCACTGTTGAAGATCCAGTGAGAAGAATCCAGCTCATTCCTAAGCAGGATTTTTAGTCAGCTTTGTTGTTCTAACTGATTTCTGCAAACCCCCATCTTTTTGGCAGTGAACTCAAGACCACAAGACAGACACAATTTTCTTGCCAGATTTACTGGAATTCCACCCTCAAGCTTTTTCATCCAAACATTTTTTTTCCCAGCTTTCTTAGTACTATCATGAGGCACAATGTTAAAAGACTTTGAAAGCCAACTTATATGACTCTACTAATTCTGTTCTGTCTACAAGGGCTATTACCCTATTGCAGAAGTAAATTAGAGTGCTTTGAGGCGGTTTGTTACTGATACATCTCTTTTTGTCTATTGCTCTGCTCTTTCTTATTTGCAAGTAATCCAGGTTTGTTGGATTATTTGTTCCAGTTACTATTTAGAAATTAACATTGAAAGATGCACAGTTCCACAGCTCCTCCTTCTCTGCATTTTCTTTAAATGTGGCACAATTGCCTTTTTGATGTTTGATCTGTAAATTTTCAAAATAACTACTCTTTGTGGTCTGATTTCACCAGTCAATTCCTTAACTACATAGACTAAAAACCATCACACTTACAATATGAAAACACCTAACTTGTATAAGTAGTCTCTAGCTATTCTTGATTTATTTAACTATATTTACTTCTAGTTTACAGCTGATATTTTAGTCAAGAGTTCTTAAAAAATAATTACTTAGCATGTTGACCTTCTTATCATCATCTGCCAAGAGTTTCCTACTCTCGTAATTGTGGACCCAGTATTAGTAAGCCAACTTTTTCATTCTCTGCATGCCTTCTTGTTATTGCAGTCAGTTAACAGTCAACCCAGTGATCTATTACTATATTTTTGGGAGGGATTAATTAATTTGGTGACATATAAATATCTATTATGACTACACTTTGCTGTATAGGTAATGTAGTGAATCAGATGCTCTTAGAATGCAATTCAGCACATACCAAACTGCAGCAGACAGTGAGTAGTAGTTTTCTTCTACTGTCAGGAAGAGTGCTTAGTATTACCAGCTCCCGTGCAACCGTCTCTACTGTGTATATCTCTAATTATGTGAGATTGCTTACAAAAAGCCTAACTCATGTGATCTCTCAGATTTACTGATCTATGGAGACTCCTATAATGTTAATGTTCCTTTTGTCCTGAATCATCACCCACAACATTTGCAAAAGCTCCATTTAAAGTTTCAGTGTAAGAATTTGTTCTTTATATTAGAATGCTCAGTTAGTCCCTCTTCTGTTGCCTTTCTTTTCTAGCAAATCATACCCCTTTCTTGGGCATAAGGGCACACTGCTACCTCATGGACAGCCTGTTGTCCACCAGAATCTCTAGGTCCTTCACAAAGCTGCTTTTTAGCAAGTCTTTCTTCCAGTCCTTAGGCACGTCTCTTGATCACCATAAACTTTCCAAGATGATCATGAGTGGCATAGCTATGGTGCCTGCCAGCTTTCTCAAAACTCATGGATCCATCCTGCCAGGGCCCATGAACCCAGGACCTAAAGAAAGGAAGAAAAAATAAGAACATAAAATCAATAAAAATAAACAAACCCTGTAAAAATTAATAAAAATAAATAAACTCAGTAACAACTTTAACTCAACTCTATACTGATAAGAATAGTTAGCGAATGCTCTGCATCATCTTTGTGGGTTTTTTACTTTTAATTCTTCACTGATAAATGTTTTCTAAACAAGTATCCTTTCAACATTTTTTTCACCCTAGCATTAGCTCTCTGATATTTTCATTCATGATTAATGAATGGTTACTGAATGTTTAGTGCCATAAAATAGTTGTTGGTGGTTAGTTTCCATAGAAATGAGAAATACGTTTATGCAGGTTTATCCCCAACCTCTGCAGAAAACTAAACCTGGGGAAAAAAAACCCCAAACATTATTTTGTCACTTCTTAGAAAACCAATATTTTCAATAATTTTTCAGTATCTGCACAAAATCTTACTAGTTTTCTTCCTAAAGCTGCTTAGAAAAAATGAATTTTTAAAATTTATTAGAATATATTTCTGTTACTTATGACTTTGGTGAGAAACTTCTATGATACCTTATTTGGATAATGGTTACAGAATATTAACTTATTTTTTCCACTGGGAAAAAACCCACAACCAAATGGAGTCCCAAAGAAAAATCTTTGTAAAAATTAGCCTGAGGTACCAAGAAAGTAAGAGTTTTAAATTCTTCTCAGTAGCCTGTATAGTTGCTTTCATATGTGTTCAAGTAGCAAAGGATACACAACTGAAGTTTTGGTTATAATGAAGTCATTATCCATGGTACATTAAGTACCACATTTCCCTTTATTCAAATTGCACAGATAATTTTATATGTTCCATGCCTAAAACGTATAAATTCTAACTAGCATAGAAAATGTTTGCACTGGCACAAATGAATACTAACTATAGGTCTTGTCCTTTTCCAGTCAACCCAAATTTCCACAGATTTTCTTCCCTTCACTATTGTGCTAGAGTTAAGTATAGACTAAAGTTACATGAAACATCTAAGGTGACATATCTGAAAAGTAATTGAGTATAGATTTCAAAATTCTGTGAAACAATAGAAAACCTTTTTGTTTGTTTGTTTTTTGATCCTGAACTCTCTTTATAATGTAACTTCAAAAACATTTGCACTCACAACTTTTCCTTTGGAAATGATCTGTTCCTTACAACTCACAATGAAAATCTTCATTGTATTCATTGCTTCAGTTGTTGTCAATATGCTTTTCTCTCTTTGTGTATTGTACTATGTGTACTGTGTTGGATTTCTGTGGGGAGATAAATGCTCTTGACTTGTTTCCAAAAATCTTTTAACACACTTTGGGAAATCTGCTAGTAATGTAAATCTAACAGGGCTCACGAGACCACTGTTGAAAATTTTCTTAAATTGCAACTTGAAATGGCCATTAGTCAGACATTTATTATGTTTATATGAAAAACTTAGAGCCTTTACACAAGGACTTTACACAAAAATGTTTCAATTTTGGCAGAAGATTAGTTTTTCTGATGGGAGCTGAGATTTCTCACTGTATTTTATAACGCTTTTGTATTATTTTGATATCTCAGTAGAAATGTGTCATGTGAGCCAAAGTAGCTAAGGGTCTTGATGCACTGTAAATGTCAATGCTTATTACATTCTTTTGATAAATTTACTCTTCTCTGATGTGTAGAGCAGGTATATATAGACAAAGACCAAAGAATATAAAAATATTTAAATTATGCTGCAATTTACATAGACATTCAAATTTTCTAATACTTAAAATTTTTAATTCACCTTGGTAACTGAGAATGAAGGAAACGACAGGCAGAGATTACCAGAAAAGACTTTCTCATTTTTTGATCTTCCCTAGGAAAATGTGGTATGTGTGGTAGTAATACATTTCCAGGGGGAGAGCAGGAAAAACTGAACCAAATGAAAATATAAGATAACATTTCTCTTCTTGAAAGAAAGGAAAAAAAAAAAAAAAAATCAAAGTTCTGAGTAGAATTAGTATGGACAGAGTGATAGCAATGGAAAATTATATAAATGCTTCTTCTTTGTCACCCACATTTGCCTTATCTTTGCCCTCTTCTGCAAAGGAATGTTATAAAATTGGGGAAGCGTTTTCATTCATATTAAACTGCCAGTCTTTAAAGGAAGGTAGTTTCGTGCCCTGGTTCCAGCCAGGACAGGGTTGATTTTTGCAGTAGCCAGGAGGGGGCCTGACCAGGACCCAGAAGTTATTCTGTACCCCCTCATGTCATTGACAAGGGTAGGGGAATGGAGTCTCTTATGAGGAAAAGGGGTTCCTTCTGGCTGAGTAAGAGTGGTAGAGGGAGAGGTGAGGTGGTGGCCCTGGTTTCAGGCTGGAGGGAACAGTTGGGTAGTGCTGGTTTCAAGCTGGAGTGAGTGTTGGGGTATTGTCTATTGCCAGGGCCTTTTACGGTGAGCAATAACATTTTTTTCCTTGTATCCTCTGTCATTAATATTGCTGCTGTTACTGCTCAGTTTCCTCTCACAATTCCAGGAAATTGTTCTTATCTCAATTTGTGATTTTTACTTTTTATGCCTCCAGTTCTCCTCTCCAGCCCACCCCAGGGTGGGGGGGGAAGGCAGCGGGGGAAGCAAGCGAGCAGTGCGTAGTTCGGAGAGTGGGAGTACTGAATGGGGGAGTGTCATTCCTAAGCCACGTCATCTTACCAGACAAACAATCAACAAAACTGTGGAGCAAATACTAAACTACAGTTCCCTATGATGTTTACACAGGCAGCAGTGCAATGTGAGACAGGAGTAATCAATTTGCAGATAAGTTTCTCAAGTATACTGCAAATCATCCATTTATTTTCTGTTGGGAGCCTTTTGTAGTCTTCTAGAGAATTTACAGACCACTCTACCTACAATGTCATGTATAGGTTCCATATTAGGGTATGATGCAATTTTATATCAAAAAAAAGTCATTTGCAAAAATAGTCTAAGAGCCTCCTGAACTTTCAAAAACTCTGGTTTTGAGGTGAGAGAAGTCCAAGCAAGGTCAGATGTGACTGCTACAGTCTTTCTATAATTTGGTCACCTGCATTCTTATTCCAAATATATTAATAATTTTCTCTGAGAACAACAGAGCCCAGAAACATCTGTACATGTACAATTAATGTAACAACATATATAGTAGAACACTATAATATAATACAATAGTACAATAATGTGTATAGAAATCTTGTGATATTGCTGGGATATTTATATCTATTTAGTTTATGACCATGTATTGATTTGAGTAAAAACGTAGTTGCTTTCTGGATGTAACAGTTGCATATATCTTGCCAAAATAAGTTCTTATTCCACTAAGACTTAGTAGTAGTAACACACACTGATTTTAAAAGAAAAACATGTTGTATGTAGCTACAGTGTCATAGATTCAATTATTGGACACTCTGTAAAAAAAAAATTTTCATTACTTTTTTGCTGGTAGTCTCAAGCATCCCCAGAGATGAAACAAGATGGTTCTGTTTCCTTGGCACAAAAACATGCTTGTTATTCTTTCAGGACAAGAGAACATCTTCCCAGGCAAAATGTGAAACATTCTTGAAATAACATATATTCAGAAATCTGCTACTTCAATCATAAGTGTCTACTCCAAACGGGCCCTGCTAGACTCCTCCTGAAGGGTCTACCCAGGAAAAAAGAGTACAGAAGTGCTTTTCTCTGCTATTTTTCAAACCTGTTAAAGTCAAAGGCTGAAACAAACATAAATATGCTAATGTAGCTGCTAGTTTGGCAGTTAATTTTCAGCACTATCTTGCTACTCTTATTTCATTATCCCAACTGACATTTTATTCACTTAGTCACAATTACACTGCAGGAAAACTGTAACTGCGCTAACATAACTTAGAATGGAAAGACACATCATACATTCCTACCTATTAACAATCAACAGTTGGCTTTTTCCACAATGTTAAATGCAAAATCTTTAATTCCTAAATTGTTTAATATGTTTAGTCTTTGCAACACGGTACATTTGCATATTGAAATGGGTGGAAAATAAGAATAATGAACCATGCTGGGAAATCTGAATATAAAGAATAAGGAAAAAAAAATGTTTAAACTCCTTTATTCTTTTAATCCTTTGAGGATGTAGCTTCTGTATAAAATGTTTTGTTGGTAACAATCTATTTAATGATGTCGGTTTCAGTAGACATTTAGACATGTCCAGATTAGACTCCAGCAATTTTCCATTAGAATGCAAAACCTCAGTTCATCCTGTGATTATAGTTTTTTTGTCAGTTTTGGAGACATGTTTCCATTTAGCCCTTTCTCAGCTATTTCAAGGTTCCTTTCTGCATAGTCTCCAATTTTCAGCTTTTAATTTCTAAATTTTTCTGCATACCACTACCCAGTTTTCATCCAAAATGATCTTTAGAGGCCATAGAGTACTGTTTCTCTCCTCTTGATCCAAAACTACAACTAAAACAAACAGAATGCTAGAAAGAAGAACGTAAATGAACAAACAAAACACAACCAAACCAAACCAAACCCCGAACAATCTCTCCCCTGCCACCAACTTGAAGAAGGTTTTTTTCACAGATAGAATATTCAGTCAGTTCATCCCATTTCATTCAGATTGCAATGCCTAAACCTTCTGGCAATTTGAAAGTATGTCAGCCATTGCATATTTTCTGTGCAAACCTTTAAATGACCTCCTTGCAATCCATAAAACCATAATGACTCTTAAGAATGTGGACTCTTTTCTCCTCCTCATTGCATTAGATATATACTACTTAGAACTAAAACTGTATTTTGAACACTTCAGGAAATGACCTGTTTGCCGGGCTCCCACAGCTTCTACTGATGTCAAGGTTAGTTACCTTTTACATTGTCCTATTTCTTTCTCCTATACATTTACATGACAGAGCTACAACTTTATGATCATTAATAACAGTTACAACTATGCAAGCTAACATAATTACAATAAAATTGTATGCTTCAGGGCATAAATTGATAATCTGTGGGAGTCAGGAAAGAACTTTTCTTCCCTCATTATGACATTAAACAGTGGACAAGTGCTTTATTGTGGCTTTTGCTGTTATTTGAAGCATCAAGTACAGGCAGCTGCTTATGGAATCAGAATGCCAGAGTAGGTTTAATAATGTCAGTAATCTAACATTACTTCTTTTATAGTCTGATAAAATCTCACCCATTATGTCTCTTATTGTAACAAATAACATTGATATTAGAATGAATATAGAGTTCATTTTTATTCTGTCATTCCTATGGTAAAAAAGTATTACTCAGTGTTTCCATTTGGCAAGGTTGATTTTTTAGGTTGTTTTTTGGTTTTGGTTTTGTTTTTTTTTAAATAAGTAAATTCCAAGTAAATAATTCTGGAAGAAAATCTTAAAATAAAAAGTGAAAAGTTGGTGGGAGGTAATGAAACTAAGAGTATTAACTAAGTGCACATGATAAGTCTGTCAAATTGACTCCCAAAAATGTGTTCCAAAGCCATGTTTTCCTTTATTCCATTTCCCTTAATATAAAGGAAGAGAGGGAACAAGAAACAAAAGAAAGCAATCCTTAAAAAAAATAAAAAATTGATTATAGAAACCGTGATATAATGAGAGTGTAATACAATAAACACACCCTTGATGAACTTCTCCAGTTTTTTGGAGTATCTGTTTCCAGTGAAAATTGACAATTTTGGATAACTGGGAAAATAAAATTAAAACTTTTATTAATTTTAAAATGATTGATTTTTTATTCCTTCTAAATTATTATCATACAATATTACTTCACAGCTTTGATCAAATGGCCAGTGAAATAAAAAATTAAGTTCAAATTGGTAGATTTTCATATTAGAACTAATATTATTAACTTGATATCCAGACAGAATTTTTCAAATCATTAACTACAATTTCCTTGTATCCTCAGCAGTGTACTATCCCTTGGGGTAAATGCCTAGTTGTCTTCAATAATGATAGAGGAATCAGAGGGAGTTTAAAATCACTGCGCTACAGTTAGCCTTTGGGGATATTTCCGTAGATTCTTAATTTTGTTGTTAAAATTAGGTGAAGTAAATTCTGATTCTGTATGTAAAACATGGAAACATGGAAAAATTTATTATTAGAAAATAAAGCACATTTTTATTGCATGTGGATCCATAATAAAATAGTTCTCGTATCGTGGAGAGGGAGATGATCAGGAAACTGTTACCTTGGTTCCCCAGCAGCTTTTATCTAATGGAGAAACCATCCAGTACCAGACCATTTGCCTCTCTTCCATCCAGAAAATTGTTCTCATATCACGGTTTGATGTTTAGTTCCCAAATGAGGAATATTCAGTCAACCTGTTTCAGGTCTCTTGAGAGTGCTGTCATCATTCTCTGTCTTCAACATGTTATAATTTCAATTTCAGGTAATGCTTGAAAGAAAAGATAAAATGAGAGTTTGCTTAATTTCACTGACCTATCTAAGCACCCAGATCCCAAATTTCTGTGATACATTAGCCATATTACTGCTGTCAAGGTTATCTCTTACAGCTCTTTCCACTCCATTTTTTTCCCCCCATCAGGCTGCCTTAATGAAAAATTTAAGTTTGCAAAAGGTATTCATGCTTTCAAAAATGAGAGGGATTCCTGGTTAAAGACCTGCAAAAATGAAGCTCTCTTGATAACCCTATTTTATGCTCCTCTCACATAAAGAGAAGACAGGTGTTTCTTTCTCTCTGAAGCTCTGTACATCTGTGTTTTCACTAAATTATTTAGGCAAACAAAACCCTGTTGCCCATCCTTCCAGTGGACCCACCAATGGGAATAGTCATTCTTTAAAACTTGAGAACTGAGATATGGTTAGTTCACAGTCTTGTACACTCAAATATCTGTACATTAGTCAAATCAAGAAAAAGCTATAATGTGTCTATAATTAGTCATACCCAATCCACAGAACCCAAATCTAAAACACTGCATATTTATAAAGTCATGTTTGTTATTACCATGTGGAAAGAAAACCTACTTTTTTATAGACAGGCTTGAGAAAAATCACAATGTGCTCACTAGTACTGAAAAAAGGAGAAGAATTAATTTACCAAAACACTTGAATAAACTTCCAAATTCTGGCCAGGGTGAAGACATTTACTTTTGGCAGGGTCTCATACAGATATTTTTAGGCTGTAATCTTCATGAAGAGTGTGTGTATCTATGTATAAAAGAAAAATATTCAGATTAATTTGGGGGTGTAGAATTTTTACTACCGTTCACTTGATCTTAATTTACTCAGCTTGAAGCAGGATCCTGATTCAGTTTTCGCAACTAAACTACAAACATAAATCTGAACGGACTCTAAATTCAGGACCAGTCTTTGTGGCTTAGGTATATTATTGCTTTAAAAAACAGTAAAAATCATCCTCAGAACACAGAACATAGAAATGCATTATCCATCTGAGCTGGTTATTCCTAGAAGGAATATGTTATATTAAAAAATCCCTTTGGAATAATATCTGAGAGATGGGATGGAAGAAAACATGAGGATTCTCTTTTGCATGTTGTTTAATTACCCCTGCTTTAAGCCAGAAAAATTAACTATTCCCTTTAGGATGTGATCTGCAATGCGAGCTATGCTAATCATGAAGGCTTCTGCTGCTGATCTTTAAGGCATGACTACAAATTTTTTTCTGAATTCAAAAAAGCTGAAATGGAAGTCATGTGCATCTTGGATCTCTAAAAGTTTAATGATGCGTTTATTTGGTTGGAAGGCATTGCCGCCCACTTTATATTTTCACTTACCTTTTTTAAAATTAAAGTGTGTGTACCTTGCAAGTCCACCTTGAGAAGACTGCACAACTGCTTTATCTATAAATTCATAAAGATGCTTATAGATTTGTCATTATATATATATTTTTACATTAATTGCTACATAGATGTCCTGACTGTTTTCAGTCCCAGTGAACACTAATAGCAGCTTAGGTCTGGTAGTCTGATAAATTTAGAGGTCAAATACTTCCCCAGAAAGGTTCCACCATTGCAAAGAAAAATGAGAAAAGGAACTATGCTGCAAGTAGCTGAGCTATAGCTCAGCTGGAAACTACTGTCAATCTTCCTTTGAATTAAAAAGAATTTTCTTTGCCAAAGACAAGAGCTGGAAAACAGTAATTGTTAGAGAAATTAAAATACATATTATGCCCTGGGGGTTTGATATGAATACTTCAAGAAGAACTAAAAATTGACTCTGAGGTACTCAAATCTTTGCAACAAGAAATCATATTTTCCCAGAGAGTTTGTGGAGTCTCCCTCACTGGAGATATTCAAAAACCATTCAGACACAATCCTGTGCAGTGTGCTCTGGGATGACCCTGCTTGTGCAGGGAGGTTGGACACAGAATGAGTAAGGTTGGAAGGGTCCATCTGGAGGCTGGACCAGATGACCCACTGTGGACCCTTCCAACCTTACTCATTCTGTGATTCTTTGATTTTAGCAGGAAGTTTCTAATGCATAAATGTAAAGTCTTTTGAAATTCAATGAGAAAAACAATAAATAAAGAAAGTTTTAAGACACTGGCAAAATCATGCATGTATAAATAAAAACCGTTCAGAAGAAAAATTATCCCATCCAGTTGACTTAAAAAATGGCAAATTTCATTTCCATCATAAAATGGATGCAATAAAATATACAGCAAATATTTATTGAAAAATATTTTAAATTCTTCACAGTTTTCATTTGCATATTTCAATCAATTGCTAGTTGAAATTACTCTGCCTGGGAGCTGGCCCACTGAGTTTCCACACATTAATACAGTATAAGCAGTACAACCAACTCGGAAATGGAGTCTTCTGGAATTCACATAACAGGCTATGGAGGGACCCAGACGTCAGTGTAATATTAACCACCAACATTTTTCCTTCATTTTTACTCTGGTGTACCCTGTAAACTAAAAGCCAAAAAACAATTGAAATTTTTTAACTCTGCTCCTTTCTACTTCATAGAAGTCTTGTGGTCACATAATAAGCATCAGATGTAAATTTAATAGGAAACAGGCTAGACTTATTCAGTTAATCTGATTTTACTGTTGTTATTCTTGATCTCTTCTATGTGTTGCAGAAAGAAATAATAGAAGAATAAAGTTATTTTTGTTCAGTGTAGTATCCTCTAAAATATAAATAAAATCCTCAGTGTTACGTCATTACAAATGATTATTACTATTCCCAAACAGTAAATTGAATTGACATCTGATCTCTTTTTAAATTTATATCTAGAATATAAAATGAATGTAAAATATAATGAATATAGAGATTTTAAGGTCTTTTAGCATTTGTCATTCGTAGTATAGATTGTTGCATTTAAATGTAATATATGACAATTTTAGTATTTTTGTCATATATGAAAGGAAGCTACCCACCAAATGTCCAAATCTGCACATTTTTACTTGATTTTCTATGGGTGTGCACTGCTACATTTTTGTGTCTTTATTCAAATACTTGTACGTCTTCTGCAATAAAGGCTGATTCTATATTAACTAGAAAAACTACAGTCCTTTTACTAAGGAAATAAGTCTTATGGAAAATGATCCAATCTCAACATTATGTTTTTTCATTTTGTATTTTAAAGAAATAAAAAATACAATAACTTTCACACCTAAATATTTATTTCTTTTTCCTACAAAAATCTGCAGAATGTGAAGGCATGAGGAAACTAACTCCCTACTGTCTTCTACTATCAGAAGTATATTCTAAAATAAAATATTCTACCTCTAGCACCATACCATCACCTTTCTGTAAGTGGGTGTATTTAATAGATACATTTAAATAATTTGAAGTCAATGAAAGTATTCTCAGTTTCTTTAGTGACTTTGTGTAAGGCTCAAAAACATTTGTTTCAACCATTTCAATTTTTTGTACATTTAACATATCTACTTTACCTTCAGGACATAATTGATTGCAACTAATATTAGCCTTTTAAAGTGTTAGGTACTTAGGATGCCTCTGTGGTCAATTAAGATACCTGGCTGGGATATATATCGCAGAAAGGTTAGATGTGCTTGTCTCTTGTTCCTAAATACCAATGAAGCCTAGATAGGTATTTGTCTCTAGATCTGTGGTAAGTACAAAGTTATTTAAGGAATCCAAATCTGTTGATTTTAGGGTCTTCTGTGTATTTAGAAATTACATATCCAGATCCCCAAACATACAGCCCAAATTTTTACGTACAATTAGTAAATTGTACATTGATGATAGCACTGAACTATTGAATCTGCTGTACGTGCTAAAAAAAGTATCTTATTATTCCTAAAGATGGTCTTTTGATTAACATGCTAGACAGAGACTCAAGCTATCCTTACATTCACAGACAGCTTCACTGAACAGGAAGAGCCTTTTGTTGGTCTTTAAAGCAGAGTGTTTTAAAAGAATTTCCCTTCCCTCTTTCCATTTCTTTTAACACAGAGCTCCTTACAAACTCAAATCCTTTGACTTGTGGCATTTTTATTGGTGCCTATTAAATTAGAACTAATCACACTTGCTAATATATTATCATGCATAGTTATATTGACATATTCTCTGATTTTTCAGATATAATTTCAAAACTATGTTAAAATATCTACATTCATTCATTAAAATTAGGATAGAAGTCACCTTTTATACAACGTATATTCTGCTATTAAAGCACATAGCTAATGTTCCTCAATTCGTTAACAATACACGTCTTTTTTTTCTTCTTTTTTTTTTTTTTTTCTCTCCAGAGCAGTATGGATTTATGCCTTTTTTTTCCTGGAATCACAGTAACAAGTGCAAATGATGTATGAAATGAAAAAAATCCCAGTTCAGTGTGCAGACAGAATATGGACAATGCTAGGCATTCTTAGACAGGACTTCCACAAGGAAAAAAAAAAGTGTGGAGGAAGAAAAAAAGGAAAAAAAAGAATAGAATAAGCCAGAACACCTAAAGAGAAAACCAAAGTCCATTGTAGTCACAGAAAAGACTCTTATTAACCTCTGTAAACTTTGTATGTAGTGATTCTAGATGGTTTCTTTGAAGAGATGTCTTTTTTTTATCCCTTCTGTCAGACTTCTTTCTTTGAATCTTTAAAGCTTCTTGCAGTCAAACAGGTCTAATAGCCATGTTCCTTCAGACCCTGTATTTCAAATCACCTTCAACTGGAATATATATACAAGAAATTTCATAGAAAAATGACATAATCATAGAAAAGTCCAGGTTAGAAGGGAGCTCTGGGATCAGATGTTCACCTTTCTGTTGAAAGGAGGCATTAAATTAGACTATTCATGGCTCTGTCAAAACTGTCTTGAATATTTCCAGCAAAGAAATGGAACCATTCCTCTGGACAATTTATTGCAAGATTTTGTTATTCCCACAGAAATGATTATGTTTCTTATAGCCAAATGGGATTTTCCCTTGAAGAAACTCATGCATGTAGTCCTGCCACCATATATTCTTGCAAAGGAAATATCCCCATCTTTGCAGTAGTGATTTTCTAGGTGTTGGAAGACAGTGATTAGGCTCACACATGTCCGTCAGCAACCTCTTCTCATAATGAATGAAGCTGATTTCTTCAATGCTTTCATGCATCAAGTTCTCCAGTCCTCTAATCATCAGAGCGGTGGGCGTCCACTGGGCCCTTCTCAATATTAGTTTTTCTCCTTATTTGAACTGGGGGAACCTACAGCTATACTCATTATTCCAGGTGTTGCCTATGAAGTTCCAAGTAGAGTGCACTAACCACATGCCTTTATCTGCTGGATTTTATCTTACAGATGCAGCACAGGCTTGCCTTCCTTGCTGCCCTACCACAGTGCTAATCAGTGTTCATTTTCCTGTCCACAGAGGCACTTTAGCAGAACTATACCTCAACCTGTATTTCTTTGGGGACTACTCCCCTGTGCAGTACTTTCCATTTACCATTGTTAAATCTCATACAATTATTTCTAGCCCAAGCTTCCAGCCCATTGCAGTGTCTCCATGCAGTGGCTTGTCTTTGCAGTGTATATACCTCTCCTCCCAGTCTGATGCTGCCTGCATTAGAGGCATACAGACCTGTAATTCAGATATTTTACAAGGATTTTGAATAGAATTGGACCCCATATTGATGCTTTTATGGAGAAAATGCTTTTCTGAAAATGCTGTTTTTTTCACAGCATGAGGACCAAAGAAAGCAGAAATCATTTTATTCTGATAGAATAATGCCCAACACAAAATCCAAAGGCATGAATGGGTACATCAACATTATACATCTAGTGCATTAGAGAGACCTGTTTGGTGGCAATTTGCTTGTTTCCATGCTCGCAGTCCTGCACCATGCACCCAAAGGCACCACTGATATGCTCAGAACAGTTTCACTGCCAGTGGAGCCAGCGCTGAAGCCACAGAGCAGGGAGTCACTTAAAGCACCTCATGTGCCCCATGGATGCAAGGTTCTCCAGCTGCTCTTTCCATGTGTTCATGGCTTGTGCTAGGACCAGGATCTTGTGCAAAATTTGTTGGTAATAACTACATGGTGGTCCTGGAACCATAGCAGACCATGTTAAATCAAGTGTTTGACTTTCCTTCTTTGCACTGCAACTGACAATATTGGATCTGCATTCAGTAAGGACTATTGGATTCACTGTAATTTGAATTCACTGCAAACATCTAGAGTAATCCTAACTAAAAATCAGGAAATCTTTATTTCTTCCAGAGTGTCTTAGATTCTCCTGCACAAAATATCTACTATTTGCACAGGTAGATGAATTGTAAACCGTTTGGAGCTAATGTAGCCCAGAAAATACAGTATTGCTGTCCACAGTGTCTAAGTTAACTCTTCAGGGCATCAGGAGTAAAAATTACCCAGATTGATCTTGGCCTGCCTAGAGGTGAAACTTGCTTTTTTCACTGCAACAACTACGTTGAATACTACCTAACTCAATCTAGCTCTAGCTAAATTTTCAGCTATTATTATACCTCTTGTTATAATTGTTGGGGTTCCTCCCCCCTGGCATGGGGGGGGTCCTGGGAGAGGGGCCCCAGGGTGGAGGCACGGGGTTTCCCTACTCCCTGGTCAACCTCGTTCCCCGTTGGTTGTTTTGTGTTCCCCTGCCCGGCAAGGACCCTCGGGTCCCATGATTGCTACGGTTCCTTGGGAGTCGCCAGCCATGCAGCTGGAAAATAAACATCTCTCTGAAAACATCTACCAAGAATTGGTCCTTATATTACTTTTCCACGGGCCTTGCTGTATATACGTGTTGTAGGAATCCCCACTACAACAATGGTGGAGAATACAGGCAGAACGATTCCCAGAGGACAGTGACTGTGATTTGTGAGTAAACTCTTTAGATTTCTCTTCTTGGTTTTGTTTTGCTCTTCCATATCTAAGCTATGGAGGAACCATGGAAAGACTCTTGGCTCTCAGAGCCGCATCGGGACATTTATCTTAAACTTGAAAAGATTCTTGAACAATATGTAAATTTTTGCTTAATTCAAGCTCAAAAAGAACTAAAACACTTCCTGGCATTGGTTGTTTAAAAACTTCTTTTGTGTTTCTTGGGACTTGATTCTTACCAAAGACTTTTGGAAGACTGTTTGGACACAGTTAATTTTTGAGTCAAAATATATGCTGATGGAAGAGTATTTTCATGAATATTATTTAATTACTGAGACTCTTGAACAGCATCAGCTGTGTCCTTGTGAAGGGAAACGTGCCTCAGGGACCGTGCGGCTTCAGCCACAGGCACCGAGTGCTCTGCGAGCAGCAGCGAGGCAGTTCCTGCGCAAGGGCGGAGCGGTGCCAGCCGTGGTGTTGGCAGTGGAACAAGGCACAGCGGGAGCGAAACCAGGTGCAGCGGGAGCAGCGTGACCCGGCGGTGCCCGCCTGGCCCTGCACAGCGCATGGTGGAGCGAGCCCCGTGAACACCCGGCTGAGAGGGACGGCGCGCAGGCGGCGGCCGGCGACGATGGCAGTGGAGCGGAGCTGTGCCTAGCCGAAACATGCACCAGAGCAAGGCACGGGGCGGCCGTCGCTCGGGGGCTCTGCCAAGACTTGGGCACGGCCCCAGGCAGCGGCAGCGCAGCTGTTTCCAGAGGCGGCAGCGGCGGCACTCAAGGAGCTGAGCGGCGCAGCCTGGCCCAGCCTGCGCGGCCCTGAATGCGACCCCAAGAAGTCAAGACCCCGCGGCGAGAGCGTGCAGGTACGAGCAGCCCCGACGGCCCCAGCAGCCCTGGAAGCTCCAGCAGTTCCAACGCGAGAGCAAGTAAAAATGAAAGTGAAAGCAAAAACACAGCAAGACAGAAAACAGCAGCCACTCAGAAAAAGGAAAAAATCATCGTAGATAAGGTTTTAGGAATAGTAAAATGGTATAATGTCAAACAAAATTATGGTTTTATAATGAGATGTGACAACAAGGAAGACATATTCGTGCATCTGCCATTATGTAAACCCAAAAAATATATCCCAAGCTTAGAAGATGGAGAAGTGGTAGAGTTTAAGATAATTCAAGGAAGGAAAGGCTTGCAAGCAGCAAATGTTACTGGGCCTAGTAGTGTTTCCGTGAAAGGCAGTATATATACTAAAAATCATGTGTAGACAATATCTCCATTGTAAGCAACCCATACAGCCTCCCTTTCCTAATCCTATCTTTCCCCTTTATCCTATATCCTATTATCCCCAGTGTATTCCCAATCCGTTTTTTCACCCATGGTTTCAGCTATATAAGTATATATACTTATATAGTGAAAGGCAGTATATATACTAAAAATCATGTGTAGACAATATCTCCATTGTAAGCAACCCATACAGCCTCCCTTTCCTAATCCTACCTTTCCCCTTTATCCTATATCCTATTATCCCCAGTGTATTCCCAATCTGTTTTTTCACCCATGGTTTCCCTCACAAAACCCTGCCTTTGCCAATTGTTTCCCCACAAATCCCTTTCCAATGCTGAGTGGGGGATGACAAGGGAGAGAGAAAGAAATTAACTATTTCTGTTTAGAGTTCCAACAGATACAAATGGAAGAAACCCTCTCCTGCCTCAGTTTCCCCACAAAGCATACCCAGAGAGTCCTGTCTCCCTTCTGTCAGCCTTAAGATGTTCCAGAGAATCTGTTTGGACATTTAAAGACTCAGGAGGGTGGCTTTTGTTTTGAAACTGTTCTTGTTATCTCATGCTTATCCAGTTGTTTTCAGTGTTAAGTTTTAAATCTCTTTTTGTTAAAAATAAAAGGGTGAAGTGTTGGGGTTCCTCCCCCCTGGCATGGGGGGGGTGCTGGGAGAGGGGCCCCAGGATGGAGGCACGGGGTTTCCCTACTCCCTGGTCAACTTCGTTCCCCGTTGGTTGTTTTGTATTCCCCTGCCCGGCAAGGACCCTCGGGTCCCATGATTGCTACAGTTCTTTGGGAGTCGCCGGCCATGCGGCTGGAAAATAAACATCTCTCTGAAAACATCTACCAAGAATTGGTCCTTATATTTCTTTTCCACGGGCCTTGCTGTATATACGTGTTGTAGGAATCCCCACTACAATAATAATAACTTTTATAAATTTCTGTAAAAAAAAGATCTTCACAGCAATTAGGGGTTTTTTAATAACCTTAGAATAAAAATGAAATGCAGAAAGTGACAACTGTAAGATATTAGCAGAGGCTTTGAAAATGTGGGCACTAACTGAGCCTTCAAGCATAAACATCTAAACAATTATCCAATTTTTGTCAACAATGGAATACAGTCCTTGAATAATTTCCTTCAAGGAACAGCTAAAAGACTTACACCCCTTAAATTGGCTCAGATCTCATATACTCAATTTCTTAGGTTTGCTCTGTGGCAGAGTACTCTAGAGGTACCCAAGCACATTAAGGTTTGGGATCTCAAGTAGTTTGAATCATAGAGTAGTTGGAGTTGGAAAAGACCTTTGAAGGTCATTTAGTCCTATGCCCCTGCACTAACCAGGGACATCTTCCGTAAGATAGATTGCTCAGACCCCCATCAAGTGAAATCCACTTCCAAATTAAAACATTTATTCTTCTGCTCTGTAAGTATAGATTGCTTTATATCACACATGACAGTCAATATTATATTATTATACATATAACATATATATGATAGTCAATATTAACGTTATATATTATAAAAGTTTCAGATGATACTGGTTTTTTATTACTTACTTCATAACCCATGTACACATGTTCCAGACATGTATTTTGTGAGTAACTTCTAACTGAATGATGCAATAATAAGAGGCAATCAGGTGATGGGAGTATTTTTTTTTCCATATGATTACAAGTTAGAGGTAAGGTGCCTCTTGACACTTAATAAACTGGCACTCAAATAAAGGACTGATTGTTTATTGCATAAAACATTGTTTGATTTCTCTCCAATTATATTTTGGGTATTTTAACATTTACAATACAACTTTAACAACTTTTAGCACATTGTGAATTCAAAATTATGTTACATAATATAAAGATGTGGATCTGCTCTATATCACTGAGCCCTTTAGGCTGACTGCTTTTTCTGTCAGGTTGAATTGTAGTTTGACAACTTTTATTTTGTTAAGCAGACTTGCTTGATAAAGATACCCAATAAACTTAGAATTCTGTGATTCTAGTTATAAAGGAGCAATTGCATCAAATTTTATTGACGTATATCATGGCTTGCAATCTTCAAAAATGCGAAATATATAGAAAATCATCTAATTCTTATAGTCAGAAGTTGTATGTCCAGACTTCTTCATAGGGTACCGTACCTTTCTATCATTTATACTGTAAAAGAACATTGAAAAGTTAGAAAAGAGGACTAAATCAACAGATGATAACAAATAATAACGCAATTTTTTAAGGCATAAGTCATAATTTTCAAAAAAGGATGATTAAAGTCAAGTTGCTAAGTTTATGTTCAAGGACAATTAAATCATAGGAACTTTCTAAGAGTTTTATTTTCAGGAACCCTTGTCATGTATACAGGCATAAAAAGAAAAGATTAATTTATATGGGTTTTATGAATTTTTTTTTAACTTGGTTAACAAGTGCCTAAAATTGCATGAGTACAAATTGATTTTTGTCCCCTGTACATCTTATGTGCAAGGTATTTCATTTTCCAACGCTAGTGGGTTAATTTAAGTAACTCAGAAATTTATTACTTTGTTATTCTTTTAAAATTTTATTTATTTATTATTTATAGCTACTTTTCCGACCTTGGTTATAGATAAGGCTGTGACTTGACATGGATTTCTCCTAGGCACATTTCAAGTGGCAGGGAGCCTCCAAATCCTGCACATGGCTTCCCTTTGTAGCACCAGCTGTGTTGGTAGGAATTTTGGGGGGCTCCAGAAATGGCAGGTGAAGGAACTGATCTGCATAAAAGTAATTTTGAGAGAAAGAAAAAAGTGAAACAAATAATAATTTTTTCCCCAATCCTTCCCCACAGATAATTGTATCAGTGGAAACAACAGGGGCAGGGCAGCTGTAAATGGCAGCAATGGAACTAGTTAAGGAATCCATGTCAAACCATATGCTGACTGTTAAAGGTTCAGCCCTTTGTGTCAGCCAGTTGATTGCTTTTTTCCCTTGATATTTCAATCTTCTAACAGAGGACTCTATACTATGAGCTTTACTTGGGTTAAGTAATAGCTATTAATTCAACCTTTCATACTGAAATGCCATTCAGGTTGGTGCCAGTAAATGCCACATGGGTGTATTAAGGATTATGGCACTGGCCTCTCTTCCATTTGTTCAGAAACTGTTCAGTCAGCTGAAATTTATGACATATAAATTACTCTGAATCTCAGGGTTTTGTTTGGTTTTCATTTACTAAACACATTCAAGTAGATACATCTAAGGCAAACAAAATTAAAAGATAATGTGAAAAAGTCAGTGAGTCATTCACTTTACTGACTTAGCAGCACTTGAAATAGTAAACATTAGTATTAAAAGGGAATAGCACTAGTAGTTCTCAAGTAGGATAAGACATCTATCTACTTATTTCAAATAATGCATTATCTTACCATGCTCCACTCAAATGAAGGGGGATGCTTGTAGAGGGCTCCTCCAGAATCACAGGAAAAAGGAGAGAACACAGGGCTTATTCTTAAAAAGACTTTCTAAGAATGAGACTTGTTAAGATATGAATGGTACAATCTTAACAAATTCAAAAGTTTTGTTCATAGAAAAATGAAACATTTCAAATTTTCCTAATGCTTTTGATTATTTTGTCTCCATGAACAGAGGACAGATGAATTTAAACAGATGACTAACTTTTACTGACCTAACACTGAGAGGAAGTACTGATGCTTACCTCTTGCAGTTACTGGTGATTTAATAGTGGCTCGGTGGAAGATTTCAAAGCACTTTCCATAACCAATAGCTTAGCTTTACTCTGCTGCCTCATAGAATTGATTCACTGTTTCACTTTATATAATTTTATCCCATAAAGGATAACAAGGAGAACATAATTTTTTCAATCATTCTTTGTTCCTCTCACAAGCCAAACAAAAAAAAATAACCAACAACAATAAAAAACAACAACAACAACAAAAAATCCTGGCCCCATTCTTAGAGCTGGCCCATTCAGACTTACCTCTCCTGGATATTGTTGACAATTTATGGTGAATGAATCATCATTAGAGGTTGATTCCTGTTGGTTTAATCGGAATTGTGTTTCCTGAAGCCATGATCAGTTATTAATCAGATTCATGTAATCTCGAAAAATGAATCTTGTATGCATCAGAACCACAAGGAGAGGAGGGTGAGAAGGACAAAAAAAGCAATTTGGCAAGCAAAAAAGGGAAAAGAAGAAAGAAGATGAAGGACTGTAGTCATCTGGGGAATAAACACTAGGAATAAATGGAAAATGTTGGCAGAAGGAAAATATTATTAGAAATTTGCTACGGAATAAATTAATGTTTTTAATAAATTTATTATTAAGATTATTATTTACTCTAGAAATTAAAGATTAGTGAAAATATTCCAGAAGTATCTCAGTGACAATGATGTAGTGAAAGAATATAAATCAGAAGGAAGCAAGGAAAGATGAAGGGGATGCAAAAATTACTTTAATGATAAACTTCCATTTAATAATAAATTTCAAATTGTTGGTGCAGTAATTTCTGTGACGGGGTTATCTGTCACAGCAGATGACTCAGGAAGTAGAAGGGCTTTCATAGTTAAATTCTCTGATCTGAGAAGAAAGAGGACATGAAAAGAAAAACAAAGGTCTTATGACCAGCTTTGAAACTTGTTCATGTGTCATATTAGGCAAGCAATCTCATTGCACCAGTATAAACATGAAAATTTGTAGATTAGATGACAGACAACATTGTCGTTTCTTTTCCTAAAATGGCAGAAAAAAAAGCTAAATTACAGTTCAAGTTGTAAATGAGGAGAACTTATGAATAGGTTGAAGTAGGGGACCATGGAAATTACAACAAAGTTCCAAAATATTGGAAGGATAAATTACACTGAATTTTATAAGCTTTTCAATAGGATTTTGGAAAATGTTAGTTTTTCTAGCACATTTGGCATAAGCTTTATCATTTTATCACCATCACAGGATGCATAATAATCTTGTGCCATTATTAAATAGCATGGATTTTTAGATCACTTGCAAAGCCCATACTTTTGGGCCTGGATCAAATGGACTTACCATTTAAAGCCTGAGTTGATGAGTTTGGGGACAAGGCTATAACACATGCACGTGGCAGCAAACCATGTTGCAAATTTCCTTATATTTCTTTTGTTTTATTTCAATTTAGAACTGTTTTACTTTGAAAATTGAAAGGAATTTTAAAATTTTTATTATTTGAGGGTAGTAAGAAAAGAGTCTGCTTATGATATACATGTAAGTTACATCTTCCTCATAGAAGTAGGACCAACAGAACAAATTAAATTGCTGCATTCAATGTATTAGAACAATTCTTTTGCTTTCTTTTTCTAAGCAACAGATTCAAGGGACAGTTGAGTTTATAAGTGATCATTCACAGTTTCTCTTTGTTTTGGAACACAATGAGGCTGATCTTCTAACTTGAGTTAGATCTAACTTCCAGCTCCTCTTGAGAAGTGCAGAATACAGCGAGAGCTGAGCTAAACTACAGAGGTGAAAAACAGGTTTGAAGGAGTCATAAAAACCAAATCTTTCTAGTTCACAAAGGCATTAGTTAATTAAATAATTTATCGGGCTCCTCTGAAACCTTGCATGTAAGCTAGAACAAGCTGAATCTTCAGCAAAGGAATCCTGCAGGACAGGCAGAAGGGAGGGGAGTTTGATGTTCTCTAGTCTTGTGGTATGTATTGCCCATAGGGTCTCATGTAGTCCTCTTAGCTGTGCTCTTCCTTTCTTCTTCACTCATATGGTATCTCTATCAGTTCTTCATTAGGAGATGTAAAGCATAGTTATTTATAATTCACTTATTTCCCTTTTATCACCCACAGTCTCCTCATTTCTCAGGGAGTTTGTTACAGTGCCAGAGGCAAATCACTCCAAATCCAGTGCAGGTTCTTTCTACTTACAGGTTTAGGCCTTATTCTGGATGAAAACCAGTAAAAGCAGCGAAAAATTTGCGAAAGCAAAACTCATTGTATTCAAAAGAAAGTTATGATTTAGGCCATTTTTAGCTCTTCAGAAATTAACTTAGAGAAGAAATAAAAAGACACACAAATTCAAAAAACAAAGATCAATAAAGGAGACATTTCTCTCTCCAAAGCACCATAGGAAAAACTGACAGCTGAAGGGAAATACGTTCTTATCAGTGGTCACCAGGGAAATTAAGACAAGGCTTCAGAAAAGGAAACAATATGTTCTTAATAACCATAAATAAACTCCCTTAGAAAGAGTTTAAAATAGAGAGTTCAAGTGACTTTAAGAGATATTTTAGTTTGTTTATGGGTAGCAAGGGAAGAAATAAAAAATTATTATTATCATATCCACTGAAAAAGACAAGTCTGTTGTGGCAGATACCCTTTCAGACCTTTAAAGTGTTCTCTGTTAGATTATACTGCAGCAAAATTATGCAATTGATAAAATGAGCAGCTTTATCCAAATGACTCATCACTTCACATTTTTTCTTTGTTTTTTTTTAAGATTTTTTCCTTTGCTTTTTAAGATAGATGATCTATTAGAATTTATTGATATATTTATTATTATTAATGTGTATAAGTTTAATACAAAGACTGTGAATTGGTTAAGAAGCCTTGCATTTTCGTATAGATTTGCTTGGTGTTTAACACCAGCAAATCATGCTGTGATGGGAATAGAAGACATGAAGCTTCTGGTGAGCTACAATACAATGATTGATTGTACTTTTCTAAAGTGAACACAATTTACCTGTGCTGCTGAGATTATTTACTTTGTTATTTACTTAGTATTTTTTGTTGATCAAAACTGCTGGCAGTTATTGCTCTCAATATACAAACCCATTGCTAAAATGTTGAAACTAAACACTATTTCTGATCACAATTTGATCACCAGTGTGAGTTTTCCTATATGGAGTTTATGCTTATGTGTCTACATTAATTTTTTTGAAGAATGAAGTTCATTTCTGTATGAAGAGTTTTAGAGATTCAAAATTAGAAAAGATACTTCCTTAGATTTCTAAGTGGAACAACTGATTAAATGAGTAAGAAAGATATTGATTCAGTATTCATCTTCTTGACCATATGCAAAAAAAAAATAAATATACAGCAACATAGGGCCTAAAGTTTTTTTTACTACTGGTATATGTCAGAGGTAATTATTTATACAGTCCTGCAGTGGTGTTTGCATTCTAAGACTATTCAACTACTGAGGAACATGCTAGTGTTGTGTTTTAGAAAGTTACTGAAGTCTTGAAAACAAAAATACATTCATTCAAGATCCACCAGCAAGAAGAAACTATAATCTGATAAAGAGAAAATTAAGTATATAGAAAATTCCAGTGATCTTCCTTTCTAGACTTTTTTATCCCCAAATACATAATTCTACATACTTCATTTAATAGGATCATGGAACCATTAAGGTTGGAAAAGACCACTAAGATCATCAAGTCCAATCTTTGACTGAACACCTCCATGCCAACTATTCCTTTAGATGCAACTAACAGGGTATTTCATCTTCCACAGTATTCCATGTATCATTACAGCAGTACTATGTAGTGGGCAGTGTCATATTCAGTCTGCAGACAAAGAGATTGTTTGGTTTTATCCCAGGTGGCAGCTCAGTTCCCCTGATGGAATGGGGGAGGGGATCTGAAGAGTAAAAGTGAGAAAACGCATTGGTTGAGATAGAGACAGTTTAATAGGGAAACCAGAAAGTTCACATGTAAGCAAAGCAAAGCAAAGCAAAGCAGGGAGTTCATTCACCACTTCTAATGGACAAGCAGGTGCTCAGGAAAGTAGGGCTCCAACATACATAACAGTGACTTGAAAGACAAATACCATCACTCCAAAAGCACTGCCTTTAGTCCTTATTCCCCAGCTTTATGAGCTGAGCACGATGCCATATGGTCTGGAATATCCCTTGGGTCAGTAGAGACCAGATATCCTGGCTGTCCCCTTCCAACTTCTTGTGTACCCCAACACCCTTGCTGGTAGGGTGTCTGAGAAGCAGAAAAGGCCTTTGTTCTGTGTAAGCACTGCTCAGCAATAATGAAAAATTCCCTGTGTTATCAACACTGTTTTCAACACAAATCCAAAACACAGCCCCATACCAGCTGTGAAGAAAATTAACTCTATCCCAGCCAAACCAGAAGAGGGATAAACAGATAAACGTTTAATTGCATGTCAGAGAAGACAGCTATGATAATTAAGACTTTGAAATTGTTTCAAGTTCTACATTTCTATTAGGTAAGACTTTATAAATTGAAAGCCAAGCTTTCATCCAGTTGTCTAAAATGAAAATGTCTTTTCAATTCAGTATTGTGCCAGAAAAACAGAAATTATACCAGAGCTTAATTTGCTTATTGACCTATGCATAAAGACTAGTATTTTAATTTTAAAAGAAGAACTACATCTTATTTTCATTCTTTTCAATAGTAATAATAATAATAATAATAATAATAATAATAATAATAAATCATAGTATTTTGTTCCGTTACTGATTGTATAGTTTTTACTGGCTGCTTGGGGAATTCCCCTGTAAACATTCCCCAATATTTCATGCTTTGTGAAATACATCAAAAAACTGTTCACTCAGAACTGGAAAATAAGAATTCAACCTGCATTAAGAAAAAAAGGAAATAAATGCTGCTGCGTAGAGTAAAGCAAAATGAAGAAAAGATAAACTGTTTAAATTACAAAACACCTATCAAAAAGAAGAAAACACTTCAACAGAAGTAGATGTGAGAATGTAGATATTCTAAAAAAATTTACTTGGTGGAATTTTGCTATCATGAAAATAAATATAAGGTAGAAAATGAGCTTTATTTGGTTTCTTTTAGCATTGAATCACCATTGAAAAGCTGATTTGAAAATGCAATCTGAAAACCCAGTTACATGCTAAACATCAAATAACCTTAGTGCCATCATCAAAAACTATAAAATCCCTGCAGATAAAAAGAAAAGCAACATAAAGGTGTCAAGAAGTAGGAATGAGAGATAAGACAGTCTGGAGATTTTGATAGCAGAATAAACACTGCAGAACATAGAAAGCCAGTACACCATTCCAGGAGCAAGGTTCAAAGAAATAAAGGAGTATTTCCAAAAGGAAAAAGGGAAAGTTTGTATGGTTTACACTACAACATGGATTATAAAATACATCAACAAGAGTGGTAGATAGTTGTATCAACAAGACTTAGTCCAGTTCCTTTTTCTCTTTTTTTTTTTTTTTTTCTTGTAAAAATAACAATTATTCCAAATCCAAGTTTTGAATGCTAGGCCATTATAGACATATATCGTAGCTAAACTCAAGACACGCAGACAGACCACCTTAATCAGCATTCAGACTGTTGTATATTTTGTAACCTCTCTGAAGATAAGCAAATATGGTATTTGAGAGGCGTCTATCTGGCACTCACCATGAAATCTGCACAGAGAAAAAAATCACTAAAAAAGAACACACAACAAGAAACAGTTCCCCCTCCCCCCAGTAAATAATTCAGAAAATAGAATCGTGAGCAGACAAAACACCATAATTTATCCTGCTCCTAGTAAAGCTCCCTGGTTACATAAATATTTTATAGCTTTGTCTTAGCATGATGTTGAACTTCTTTTCTGATTTTGGGATATCTGACCTTTTGGAGTCTTCAAAGCTGCCATATTTTAATCCTACTCCTTAGGGTTCTCTGATTTTCTTCACAGAGTAATTACTTCTTTCTTCATCCATAAAATAAATAGACTCTTGAAAAGCTTGGATTTACCCCTTACTTATAGGCCTAAACTGGACATGTAATTAATTAATTAGTACTAATTTAAAATATACTAAATACTTTTCACTGCATTAATCGTATTGCTCATAATATTCCTTATAGATTGAAAAACAGAACTAGGAGGTATACAAGTATCAGCAGGTTTCAAATATCTCACAGAGTGAATTTAGATATCAAGGAGAGGTTAAAAGAGAGCCCCCAAACACGTAGGAAAAAAAAAAAAAGCATTAAATGAGTCCAGATTTTGACTTTTGTGCCACTATGAAAATTTTTCATCTGTGTCCTTTGTTTTCTCCATATTATCCATTCACCAGGTCTCAGATGAGGAGCTAACTCCACTTTTGGAAGGATACTTTTAGAACTTTTGTAGTGTTAAGTAGAGACTTTTCCCAACTATTTTTCTGATTATGTTCCTGCTTACAAAGGCAAATATGACTAAGTCAGCTGATAAGAATGCTTTAAAAAGGTGACATTTAAGACTTTCACAACTTTTGCAGCAATACAATACAAATAAAGCAGTTCAGCTTTAGCATAAGGCAGAGCAAAAATATAAAAGTGGAATGTGGAGATTAGTTCAGTTCTCTAGATGTTTGAATTCAAAGAATATAAAGCTAGATCCCAACAGGTAATTTCTTCATTGGAAAGTAGTAAATTAGGACTAAATATTTCTCCTTTTTTCAGATTTTAGAAAGACACTGATAAATCTTCTTGAGATATTTAGCACTGAGGAACCCCAGAATAATCACTTAAAAGTTCTAGTCGAATAGTTGATCAAAGCTTTTTTTTTCCTTGTTTGAAAAAAATGAGTGTTGCATTCAAAATCTTGTCGTGGGCATGGAAAGTACACATTTTATTTCATATTCCAAGAATGTAGCCAATTAAAATGATTTGAACAGTCTAATCAAAGTATGGCAGATATGAAAATACAATAAAACATCAGAGCAAGTCTTCAGAGTGCAAAAGTGTCTTCCAGCAGCTTGACTCTGGGTACTCTTGGTTGTCTATGTGTCCTTTTGTTCAGTGATTCCTGATTATTCAGGCTTTCGATGCCCCTTGTTAGCTTTAAAACAGATTTTATCCTGAACAATACCTGGTGTTATTTGTGACTTCTGTTTGCAACCTAAGACTTTTTAGCTCTGTAGCTCAGTAAATATATGGTTGGCATTGTTAGTAACAGGCTGTGTAATGACTTAGTTGGGACTTCCAGACTGAGGCTTACGAAGTTTACTTTGCCTGATTTTGCTTCCACCTGCCTGGAACTTTGTTTTTATCTGATTTTTCTTTAACAGCAGCTTTTCCAATGACTGGGGCAATGCCCAGCTTGGTTTATTTTCATTTATATTTGTATAGTGTAGCTGCAGTTTTTATATAGATCATAAGTACAAGCATGGGGGTGTCAAAGAGACAGAACACAGGCTCCGGACCTCAGGGCTATAAACAACTCAAATAAATGCAGACATAAGAGTTGTTTTTTGGGGTTTGTTAATAAAGAGAACAAAGGAAAACTAAACTATACATATAAAATGCACCATACGTATGAAGTGGTTACAGACCACAGGAGAAACATCAAACTGCAAAGTGGGTCTAACAAGGGCATAAAAATAGCCCTAAGTAAATTCAGGAGAGAGAAGGAGGAAGAAACCATCATAATTAATTCCATATGAAATTCTTCCATATGAAAGGACTTAGGATGCTGACGACTTGCAATACCCCAATTAGATTGAAGCCACTTACCTCAGGATACAGAGAAACAGTGAAAAGATGGTTGAAACTCAGAAAAAAAAGGTTAGGTACCAGGATGTGTGCATAATAATTTCAACTGTATTCTAAAAGATATTTTTTCAATAATGGTATTACTCTTTATTTTCTTACTCTGCAATAACAGAATCTGATAATAAATAAAATAAAATAAAATAAAATAAAATAAAAAATAAATATTTAAATAGACTGTTAAGATTTCAACTGTATGAACAGTAAATTTTTTGTCTGCATGTATGACATTTTTACCCATAATAAGATTTCAGTACTAGGAAAGAACCTCTGGTATCATTCTGTGTCCACTCATCCATACTACTCTTCATACAGAGACAATTTAATCTGCACAGAATAACTACTTGATCTCACTATAAGCTAAAGCAAAATTTTTAAAAGTTACCTGATAATTAGACAACTGCTAATATATTTAAAAGAAAACAAGTACAAACACATCCTGAGTCCCCAAACCTGTGGCACTACTTGTAATGGCAATAACCTTATTTAAAGGAGATGATTGGATAAAGTGAAAAAACACAGGAGATACGGATTAGTAAAAGTAATTGATAAGGAGAAATAGGAGAAAAGGGGTAAAAGGTGTGAGGGATAGGTGTACCACGGGGGTGAGATGAAGAAACAGTGTCAGTAGCTCTGATACCAAAAGAGACCGGTAGTAGTGCACGTCATCTCAGCACTATGTCAAATACTACTGCAAAAATCAGGGAAGAAGAGGGAAAAATTTTTCATTCTGAATTTGCTATCATCACTTGTGGCATCACCAAGTGCTATATTCATAATTGTCACCTTTGCCACTTTAGGAAAACTTACCATTAATTTGCCTACTTATCATTGTTTTAAATAAAAGATATACTTGTCAAAATAAGAGCTAGTCACAACTAAAATCAGATTGGGACTTTAATTCTTTTATCCCCAAGTGTGTAAGGTATCTTAGACTAATGTCTGGGTTAAAGTATATTCCTTGCCTCTCTCCAAACGAATTGTAATCAAGGTAAGTGAACTGAAATAACTAAATGACAAGGTGACCAGTTATTCCTTAGTCATATGAAGCACACTGATTCTACAAAGGCTATAGAAAATGTGTAGGTTTATTCTAATATATATATTAAAGGAATAAAATATACCTAAATAAATTCTAGTAATTCTGCACTTTTAAAGTGTAGCTTAATATACAGAAGACCTCTTAGTTAACAGTGGAAGCTGAGCCCTTCTTTTCAATTCCACTGAAGAGACATATAGTTCTTGGTAGTGATAAATCATTTCATATCTACTCGGAAGAACTTCACAACCTTTTCTAAATTAATTTAAAAAATCAATATAAAAAGCCAACTGTAGGTCCAAATACTGGAATAGATGTGTCACCAGAAAAGAAAGTTAATGAAGACAAGATACCACTAAAAGGATTCAAGGTGTTACCAATGAATATTAAAGGCTCAGGCCTGACATCATCCAGACTTACATCAGCTTTTTATCAGCTGAGGTTCTGACCATGAACTTAAAAGCAACATGGGGCCAGATGCAGCCTACCTACCACATGAAAGTGGTTTCCTGGCTCCAGCAGGATTTCCTAATGAGGCAGCCAGACTCCTTCCACATCTTCCCCAAAAAGATCTTCTGGAAAAGTTACTTTTCTCTGCCAACATATTTCTCCACCTGCATTTCCAAGTGCTGTATCAACTAACAGAACCAGGCAACAGAAAACATGAGTCACATCAAAATATTAAGAATAGCTGTTATGTACTTTTTTGATCAAACAGGACCAGTGGAACAAACATAACAATTCTTTCACAGAGCAATCTTGTAGTAAAGCACCTTAAGTACTTAAAGTAACAGAATAGAGACATTAAGTCTGGCCTGCCCTAAGAAGCCTTTAACTCAAAGCTCTGCTTTCTGAGAAAGTGTCTGAATTTACAAACTGCAGAGCCTGGGGCTGAGCAGTTAGCCTTCCTGATAAAAAGGGGACACTTTCAGTAACCAAATGCATTACCAGGAAAGTCATACAGAGAATTAGCAAAAAGAAGCCTGATTGCTTCCACAGGACAAGGCCTCTTCTGAGATGTAAGATTTTTCTTTTCTTCTGAACAATATTCCCAAGGGTAATAATGCATTTTATCTAATTAACTTTAAACGTTAAGTTCATAAACAATCTTTGACATAGAGCTCAGACTCTCATTCCCTCCCATTTCCACAACCACCTTGCTGAATGACACAGTAAGAAATCCATGTTGGGAAGTATAAAATATTAGATAGAATGGCATGATCAAGGACAAATTAAGAGTTTCCCATTACAGATTTTTTTCCAGGTGACACTGTTAATTGGATTTGTCCCAAATTTCACTGCTTAACATATTTTTAAAAATATTGATCATATTGATTAAGCCCTTTTTTTTCCTTGACTGTAATAACAATATATCTGATGACAAAAATTATAGACATTATGTCTTTTATTTGGATTTTAGCTTTTGTAGTGTTTAGGGGTTTTTTTTGGTGGTTTTGGTTGTTTGTTTGGACTTTTTTCTACAGCATTCCCTATAAATTTAAGAATTAATTTTGGCATATGTGAGTACATTTATAAAATGTATATTTTGTATAGAGAAATGCTATATTAAAGGTTAGACAACATTTTTTCATTATAATTATCACTTAAAGAAGCTGCAGTATGCAGGTGTGTTTCAGTGGGTAACATGCTTAGATTCCAATAGTCTTCCCACAACGTAAGATTTTAAACAAACTTTTCTAACGCAACTGGGGGCTTGTAACCACAAGCCCTGGCGTGCCCTCGGGCAGAGGGGATGCAGCGTTGGCCTCCACAGCGTCCTCGCTGGCCGGCTCAGTGGAATCGGCGTGGGATGGGTGCGGGCGCTGGCTCCTCCTCGGAGGAAGCACATCGGGCAGCCGATGGATTAGGCTCGCGTTTGCCCGGAGGCAAAGAAGGCGGGAGGGGCTTCTGGTGTGAGTTCCAACAGGTTTATTTTCAGGAGGGTCCAGGAACCAGCAAAAAGCCTCGAGGAGGCGCGGGCTAGCCTCTTTATGGGGGGATGGAGCAAGGCAGGGAAAGAGAAAACAACCAATGGGCTACAAGCAGAGGGGAGGATACAATTTTTTCAGAACAAATGGGGAAAACAGGGAGGCAGGAGTCATAATAGGGAACCAATTAATAACTAAGAAAGGGAGAACTTTCTGGAACAGGGGGAGGTAACTTAAGATTGGGAGCCACCCAGGGTGAGGTAACCTAGACCTCAGTGATCTCTTCTGGTCCGCCTTCCGATCCACTGTCCTGGGTGGGGAAATCCACCCAGTGGATGGCCCTGGTTTGACTGACATTTGATGGTTTCAACCCGAGAGCAGGCTGAGTCACCCCAACACTTTTCCATACCATACCATGCGCTACATAAATTATATACAATATAATCAATTCATCATATATCTGTTTTTACACATAACTGGAATATGCACAATGCATTATATTGTTTTTTTATTCCTTGAACTTCTGTGCATAAAGCCATGAATTGTCTTCTATCCCAGAAATGAAAATTAATTGAACATCCTGAACTTACAGCACAGTTTTGGAGGAGGCTTCTGAGTCTGCTTTTGCATTTTTGAGGTGGTTTCTTGGTGACAGCAAGGTCATTTAGTTCTGTTCTTATTAGAACTGGCTATACTTCTGAATCAGCACTTTCCTATAAAGCTTGCAGTCAGTCAGTTTGTAACTATGACCTCATTGACATCCCTGGTTTACCTGTTAGAATAAGGAACCTCTCAAACCAGTGTAGGAAATAGCCGGCATAATTTCAAGTACTTGCTTTGCCCCATTCAGCTGAACAAGATATACCTAAATTCCATGATCCAGCCACGTTATACCCAGTGAGCTATGGGTTTCTTTTCTTCATCTACTGATCACATTCTATTGATCAGGAAAAAAGACTGAGAAAAGCAAGACAAACCAGTATCCAAAGGGTCATAGCAAACAAAAGGTGTTTCATGAAAAAGATTCCTTTAATGTGAGAAGAGAAAATAACAGGAAGACTTGAATCTGAATGTTTTCAGTTATTCCCAGGTTTTCTTCAGCTTCACTGCTTCCTGATCTTGAAATTTTTTGTTCTGAAATTAAGAATTTCTCTTAATTACATTTTACATAAAATCAGTCTTCTTCCCTGGAGATCTCTTGTCTTGACAAACTCGTATTGTCTAATAGAGCACATTTTGTTATTATACCAGTGTCTGCTTATAATACTTGTGTCTACCATCTCTAATAACAAATGCATGCCTGCAAGCTTCTCAGAATGATGGGTTTGAAGGGTCCTGAGGGAACAAAGCTGAAAAAAAACCCATTTTTAGAGTTAGAAACATAAATAAAGGATCCCTATTGCAAAATATTAATTTTTCAGACAACAGAAGAGGCTTTTAAAGAAAAATAAAAAATATGCAAATTAATACTAAATCTAAATTTTTGTTTCATATACAGTGTGACAGTTAGTCTTGGAACCCTGGTGTAATAGTCTTCAGGATTTCAAGACAATCTTATTATACTGTGTGATAGAATTCTGTGTGAAAATAGACTAAACTCCAATAATCTAACAGGAATTCCCCATTTCAATGAAGCAGCTTTCAACACTTGTAAGAAAATGAAAGATACATTTTGTAAAGGCCCTAACAGCAAAAATTATTCTGAGCCCATCTTATATTCAACCTTAAATCCAATTCCTAAATCCAGTCCATGGATTGAGTATTCTAGGATTATATCCTAAAAGCCAGATTAAATACTCAATTACTTTTACTTACTCCAGTATCTTTTTTTTTCAACTATATTTAATGCTGAGCAGCTCTTCTCATGGTGGTCTGCTAAAACAGATTGTTTCCTCTTCTAGTTAGAGTTTCATTTGCATGAAGAGTATCTTTGATTAGAAGCATTTACATCTTATTTTTTACCATGGCCTTCTGTGAAATTATAATCATTTTCATAGCAATAATTTGAGATATCACAAACAGAAGATTATTAATTGAAGTAGAGACAATAAGCAGATAAGATCCTCTTTTCATTCAAGGTTCTTGGCCATTTGGAAAATAAGGAAATGGGTTACATAAAACTGCACAGCATCAGCAGATACTGCAGTGAGAGCTCTGAAGACTGATGTTTATCTGCAGACCAGGTGTCACTACTTTTAGCTTCTCACACAGACATACTGGTAGGTGTTTCAGTCTTGTTTTGGAAGAAGTGCATCTGAGAGAGCGTGTGAAGGTTGTTGACTTTGTTCAACAAGAAAGGGTGACACAGAAGCCAGTTACTGTATGAGAATAACAGCTTCTTCTGAAAAACATTTGATGAATCACTGTATAGCTTGAGAAAAATAGAGATAATATAATTCATTTTTATTTTCAAATTCTAGTTTTCAGGCACAAATGTACAGGCACATCTTAGCACTCTTTAGACAATGCTTTGCTTATCAACAATGTAAACATTCTTTAATTTCTTTTTTAAAAACATGTTGCTTCATGCAGTGTTATCAACCACCTTAAAGGTAAATAGGATCTTTATTTTCTAACAGGTCATCTGTTCAGCCTGAATTTGTAATCATCTGTTCATGGTAATATAAATTGTTGGCATAGCTTGTAGCTTTGAACTCTTATATATTTTGCACTGTTGGAAAATATTTTCATTGTTGTGCCTGTATTCTTGAATTTTAAGCCCTTTCTGGTCAAACTTTTCATTAATTTTCTTTACCCTTGGGGTCATCTTATAAGAAAAAGGTTGTTTTCTAGAAGCTCACAAGGAGTAGACAGTTGATTTAAAAAATAAATTATTTTGTCAAAGGTCTTAAAGTATCAAGTTGTATCAAATGCCTACCGTTATTACCATCTGAGAATCACACGATTTTTGCAAAAAACTGGTCTTGTAATTAATTAAATAAGGACCTACATTCATTTGCACTTAGAATTATAAAATCACAGAATTGTTTAGGTTGGAAAAGACCTCTAAGATCATTGAATCCAACCATTTATGAAGACAAGTACTCCAAGTCCACCTCTAAATGACATCCTTAAACACCACATCTACACATCTTTAAATACCTCCAGGGGTGATGGCTCAACCACTTCCCTGGGCTGCCTCTTCCAATGCCTGACAATCCTTTCAGTTGAGAATTTTTTCCTAATATCCAAATTAAATCTCCCCTGGTGCAACATGAGGTCATTTCCTCTTGTCTTATTGCTTGTTATTTGGGAGAAGAGACTGACCTTCACCTGGCTACAACCTCCTTCCAGGGAGCTGTAGAGATAAGGTCTCCCTTGTGTCTTCTTTTCCCCAGACTAAACAATCCCAGGTCCATCAGCAGCTCCTCATGAGACTGCTCTAGACCCTTCACCAGCTTTGTTGCCCTTCTTTGGACACATTTCAGCTCCTCAAGGTCTGTCTTGTAGTGAGGGGTTTAAAACTGATTTTTATTTCTATTTTAAAAAGTACTTATTCCCATCAGAATTACTGACCCATCACATTTCATAAAAATGCTACTACCCATGGAGGGCCATGTAAAACCTTTTACCCATGTAAAAGCGTTTAAGTATGGAGTATTTCCTGTTCATGGAAGCATAGAGGCACAGAATCAAAAGCTAACGATTTACAGCAGCTTTACAAGTCACTGTTCATAAGGTGAGTTACAATAGACCATATGTGCACACTTAGCTCACCCTATCTTCTGAGGTAAAATGCATTAGTTTAAAGTAATTTCATGGGGGCATAAATTTTACCTTATCTTTTGGCAAGGTTAAGATGACACCTAGCCCATTGCAGTGATATAGCATCTGTCTGCTGACTTGTTGGAAGGCTGTAACTCAGTCTGGATTGATCCAGATAAAGCTCTTAGACTATCAGCTTGACTTTTGTAAAAGGTAATTTTTATTGATCTCAGTGATTGCATAATGATAAATCATCTCTTTCCAAAAAAATCCAGTCTTTATTCAAAGAGTAAGAAAGAGGAAGCATTACCATTTGTGAGAGACTGGAGAAAATCATTATTGGCTCTAAACAACTGAAGCATGTGTGTTGGGGGGGAGCAGTGCAAGTTCTGTGGAAGTGGGACATGCACTCCTCCACACCCCATCCCCCTGGAGCCTGTAGTCCAGCCCAGAACGGTTGTCAGTCACTGGCACATCTGGCACATGGGAAGCAATGCCCCCACCCCACCCCTGCAGCCCCAGTTGAGCCCCAGAGTGGCCACAGGTCTAGAAGCCCCATCTGGAGGGGGTGGCCACAAGAGGCCAGAGCAGATAAAACCCATTGCCCTGAGACATGTGGTTGCATCCCTATTGTCCTTGGATTTTATGGCAGCTGAAACCATACCAGGATCTAAGACACTAGCTGTATTTTGCTTTTCCCTATTTTTTTTTCTCTTTCTCTTCTTTTCCACTCCTAATTCCATCTTCTTGAAATAATTTAAGGTTGGTAATTTAAGGTTGGATGAGTAGAGTTTGCTAAGTCAATTCTAAGTGAAATACTTTATTTTGATTTAATGTTTTTATTTAAGTTTTGCCAAATTTCTGATTTTCTGAAGTTTGCCAATAAAGTTTGGGTTTTTAACCTCCTGAGAATGTTGCTGCATTTCTTCCATGCACCCACCTCAGGGACCCCAATACCCTTTTAAATAAACTTGCCAAGTGAGGACTGGGACTCCACACCATTTTCTACTTGATTGAATTGCATCTTCCCTTCATCAAAAAATGTACCTTTTATTTCTAATTTCACCAGGTTTTATAATTTCAAGCTAGGATTCTTTTATACCTGTCTCTAGCAGATTAAAAAAACCCACAAAACAAAAAACTCACTGGAACTTTCTGTACATTAAGACATTTATACATTATTTGCAGTTTCTTTGAAGACTGCCTTGTGATACATGTAATTTCTACAATAGCATCAGCTTCACTGAAGGAAATCACTTTCAGAAATGTTTTTAAATTCATTCTTCAAATCTGCATTTGCGATATACATCTCCAGTTCTCTTCATCATTGTCCTGGTCAGAGGGATAGGAGGCAAAGTTTAGCACTATGTGGGGGATACCAAACTGTGTATTCCACACCCCTCTACATTACCTCAATGGACTGTCTCTTCAGGGCAGCAGGCAGAAGCAGAAGGGTGGCCATTCTTCGCTGGCCGGAGGCGAGGAGAGGTGGCTGCTGCTGGACCACACCGTGGTGTTGGGAGAGCCCTGCTCACACCAACACCACCACTGCTGCAGCAGTACCTCCACTGGCCACTGCTGCCCAGGGCCTCACACCAGCACCTCGGCAGAGTAAATCCCTTCAGACAAAATAGCCTTCTTTGATCTCCCGGCCACACGGCAATTTTGGTTTTGCCTGAGAAGCAGGGGGCCAGGTGGGGTTTTGCCTTTGCTGGTTTTGTAGGTAAACCATTTTCCTCTGTATTGTTTGCAAGTTTTGCTTCAGTAAAATTGTGACTCTAACATTTTTAACCTCTCACAGTCTTGAGGGGTGAGGCTTGAGCAGTCTTAACTTTTCTCCAGTGAATTTTTAAAACCAGTACAATCATCAATACGTACTTTTGATTTGTTATTTAATACTGACTATAAACATCAGTATAAACACAGCTTCCCAGTACAATAGCAAAGAGAGACACCTATGAATAGTTTTTCCAATATATTTTAAAAATGCAAGATTTTCAACAAATACAGGAAAATGACCACACAATTTACTTTTTTCCCTGTCCTCATTTTTTCCTGGTTTCCTACTTTTGGAATTAACAGGATCTTGTTATATTCCCCTTCAAAGCAGATTATGAATGCAGTTACTGGTGAAACTATATGGAACTATATTTTCCATTACTTTTACCACTTACATCTAGTTAATCCAATATAAACTTTCAGATTCCGTAATAAAAATAACACAGATATTAATCAGTTGTCTTGCTTTGAAAGACAGGTGTCTGCTAAGGAAGGCAGAAGCCTGCCTTGGAATGGCAGATGTAACCCCTTTCCCTCTGAGTTATTATGATTTTGAAATCAAGGGCTTTTAGGCAAAGATGTGGGAAATAGTAGTAACAGTTCTTTACTATTATATATATAACCAGTCAAACAAAACAACAACAACTATGACAGTAACAGCAATCACAAACCCAGTCCCAGCCCTCTCGGCTGTCGGGCCCTTTCCCCTCGGGTGCAGTTCCGCTCGCAGCCGGCAGGGGCGCTGGCGGCTCCCGGTGAGCAGGGCAGGTGCGATGGTTCCCCCGCGGCTGCAGGGGGCGCTCCGGAGCGAGCTCGGGGAGCACGCGGCACTGGTGCCCTGGGATCCTGGGGAGGGATGGAACAAAGGCTTCACAAACCCCCCGAACAGCTGGCCCCAGTGTCCGGCTGGACCGGCAGGGATGAGCACAAATCCCAGATGGCAGACACGATGTATCCAAGCAGGGAACCCCCTGGAGGTCTGGGCAGGCAGGGTGAGCACGGCTACAACGCAGCAAAGGCTCGAATCAGGGCGGCCACAGCCCAGCCTCCAGCGGGGCAGGGAAGGTGGGCCGGGGATCCTGGGATCTTTCTCTGCAGAAAGAAAAACAGCTGAAAAGAACCAGCAGCTTCTCTCCCTGAAAAGAACCAGCAGCTTCTCTCTCCGAGAACGAGAACGCAGAGAGCGAACTGACCCCACACCCAGGTGAAACAAAGGAGTAGCCAGGCCCACCTCACCCTCAATGGGCAGCTCTTTTGTCTTCCTTAAGTACAGCCATATGTCCCCTAGCAACATGCATATGGGAAAAAATTCCTTTAACAGGAAAAAAACCTAGGACTAAACTAAAACCCCAACATCAGTCTAGGCACACCAAGTAACTATTTATTTTGCCAGATTTCTCTTAAAATAATATAATTTTCTAGTCTACTTTTAGTTCAGGATCTTAAAATAATCAGAATAATCAGGTTTTTATTCCTAAATTCCTTATACAAACAAAGAAGTCAGAATATGGATTTTTAAGCAATTTTTCATTGTTCCTGAATGAAGTACCATGAAATTCCTTCAACGTGAATATCTTCATTTCTTTGTGAGACTACATGGATTAAAATAGGAGTTTCTACAGTAAATTGAAGATGGTAAGAATGCACACAGCACATAAAAATATGGTTCTAATGATAATCAAGCCATGTATGAGTTCAGAGAACTTCTTGTCTGAAGACTGTAATCAAAGAACAACTGTTGTTCTCTCCTACAGCCAGTTTTTGAGGCAGTTAAAGGTCTTGTTAATCCTTACTTAGTCTCCTGTATTATGACTGCATCTCCTCTCAGGGTGATGGCAATAGTCTGAGAATGCATTAATGCCATGTTCCTTTTTTCCATTGTACAGTGAATACCTACATCCATCTCAGTAAATGTTCATCTGCTTAATGAAAGTGTACTCTGGCACATACTGAAGAAAGCATGATATGAGACATGAAACCTATGTTCCTAGAGGAAAAGAACGAGTGTACAACATGTAGATAACAAGTTTTTCTTGCTGTGCTGAGATACAATAAAATCTAACATGAATGTCTTCAAGATGAAGACTTAACTAAATATAAGTTATGTTTTTCCATTGCTCTGGACAGTGACCAATATAGAAATCTGTAGCATCAGAGTGCCACTTTATCAACTTGAGAGCTTTCAGAGCTCTATTGAATATTTAAAATTAAGATTATTTTATACTTTAGATACTGGATGTAGCCATGATTTGTTTTATAATAAAAAACATAAATTATTTAAAAGAAAGTCTAGAGTTTTGAAAACAAATTGATGCTTTGGAAAACTGCCTTGCCTCTCAGTGTCAAGAGATTTATGTAAAGACAAGTGTCACTAGAGAAAGAATCTTGTAATACACTGGGGTTTTAAAAATTTTAAGTTTTTCGGGCATCACACAAATAAAGCAACCAAAAAATGTTAGCTCTCACCCTTATAAAATCCTGTAATATTTTAAAGAACTGTGAGAAAATACATAATTGGGCTATTATATAAAACACCTGCACACCTAAATATTGTCATCACATATCTTTGCATTAAATACTAAGGTAAAAGACCTCTAAGGATTCTACAGAGAGATTGATGACCTAGAAATAAGACATGAAGTATGTGATATTAGAGGGATGTATGTTTTCAGAAACTGGAAACCGCAGGTTGAAATTATTTCTGAATAATTGGAAAGTAGTGAATTGTCTATCCCTAATGCCATTCAAATAAATTGATTTCATTGATATTCATGATATACACTAGTTTCAGCACAAAGCTGAGCACATACTTATGTGTCCTATTGAGTTGAACAAGACTACTCAATACAACACAAGCGATATTTAGCACATGACAGAATTAATCATTTTGTAAAACAGAGAACAGCTATAATATTGGAGCATTGGTAGTCCTGTTAACGGAAAAAAATTTACAGGTACTCTGAAGAACAGGTTATGAAAGTTGTCAAAGAGATTTTATTTTGGGTTTCTCTAAAACACAGATGCCCCAGAAAAAAAAGCATAATTAGGTGTAAATAGAATCTTTAGTACAATATATACTGCACAAATATCAAGTTTTATCCTTGGAAGAAATTATTCAGAAATAAATTAAAATGAAACTTCAAAGATAATATTTTCTAAACAACAAAAAAAAGCCATCTCAAATATTTTATAATTTTCTGTGTATTTAGAGGTCCTGTAATTTTTTAGTATTTCAAAAATGTATTAGTTGAGTGGTTGTAGTAAAGAAAAAACCCAATTTCCTAATATTAGTGTCCATAGGAATATGGTATTTAGTTCTTTTGCATTTTTGTATGCTATATTATTTGCAAAAATTAATAACCTTCCTTAAAAGTTTCAGTCATTCACATGGTCCTTATAGACATAACAAATTGATTAGCCAAACTACCCAAAGATGAAGCAATAACAAAGAACAGGGAATAATTAATCAATAACACGTGAAGTATGAATTTGTACATCTGAACTGTTCAGCAGAAAGAAGACAGAAAAGATATTCAGTGACATCAGGCTATTTAAGCAAATAATCCTCAAGCATAGATTACAGGAGTGGGTTTTTTCTCTTCGCATAACAATTTATTCTCTTTTACTTAACAAACTTTTTTTTTAAGAGAACTATTAACCTTTGTAAAAATAAAATTATAGGCATACTTAAAATTCTTTATATAGAGACTGTATATTGATTGAATTCACAGAACAGGCTGCTAGCAAACAGACACTGCAAAGGTAGGTGGTTCCGTGCTTAAATTTTTAATATCCTTAGAGCTTCTGGACCTCTAATTACAGTACTGCTGCCTGAATTTCTGAAAAAGAAGTTACTTATTCAAAGATTGTCCCTACAATTCTACTGTGTTGCATCAGACTTATTAGCTGTATGGATCATATCCTCATGGACTAGAAGGCCTTCTTTTAATTTAAAAGTTATTGGCTAGTTTTAAAGTCCTTTAAACAAATAATAATTTATGATATTCTTTTTTATGCAGGTTGGTCTACTGATTTCATAAACTACTCTCTAAGATCTGGCTAAACAAGCCTTCAAGGAAAGAGAAAGGAGGTATATTTCCACAGAGCCTTTAAGAGGGCTTTTGGATTAAACATGTTCCAGCAGGAAAGAAATAGATAATATAATGGTTGAAGAGATCCCATTCGGGGAGTTTCTTGGTTCTCCAGAAAGAAAAGTTAATGTTCCTCTTGAATTTTTATGAAGCGGATGTCTCCTCTTACTAGAATGCATGTATGCATATACTTGTGTACAATTTAGTGTATCTGATATCAAACAACACTTGACCTATACAAATTATGGATGCAAGTAGAAAAGTAAGCAATCAGACAATTTGTTTCACCTGTTGAATGTGTGCAAGGAAATCAGATGTACCTCAGTTTCATCTAAAGACTCAAAATATTTCAGTGACATTTATATCATATTCAGTAACTTTTGAAAAAATGAAAAGTATTACAAGGTAAACTTTTTCAGTCAAACAAACCTTAATAAAAAGATAAAAAGTCATATTAGTGGCTCTATGATTTATGTCATTGAAGAATGTAATGTATGCTCTCCTTACAAGTATTCTGTCATGCTTCAGCTAACAGTACTATGAGCCCAGAGAATAACTTCATTAAGTACCCGTCTAGAATTATTTCCACATAAAACATATTGATCCATCAAAGATGAACTCCTAGAAAATACACACTTGACTGGGCTGCCCATATTCAGTATGCTAATTAATATTTTCTTTCCTCTAACTTCGTCAATCTCTGTATTATACAGAGAAAGAAAATAAGGCAGTTGGCATTTTATCTGAGTCAGAAAAATAAATCAAGTGAATGTCAAAAATATTCAAAAGGCATCTTCAAACTATTTTAAAGGATCACTTTATATTCCAGATTTTTGATGAGCGATTCATATTTTTAAGTTGAGCAACAAAAATCCATCATCTTTGCAACAGGAAGTCTTTGAGATCCTAGACGAAATTTCTCATTGAAGAAGTACTTTGCACTTGAAGGCCTTGGAAGCTTAGATGTTACTTCTTTTTAAACACTTTCCAAAGATGAAAGTATGGGCTTTGTAGCACCTAGTTATGTAAAAAAATTCACATGAGAAATTTATCAAATCAAAGCACGTATGTTGTCTGCGCAATAAAAATCTTCTAAATCTCCTGTATTTGTAAAGTCATAGAGCATTACTGAAGATACAGACGATGTTTTACAAGAAAAATACAATATTTTAGTGTTCAAATAAAATATGAAAGACTGTAAGCAGAATTGCACATAATAATGTTATTAGCTCAGAACCGGCAATTTACTTGCCAGCTTTGGACCTGAAATTAATTAATTTCATATGTATAACATGGGACAATCCATTCTAAAAAGGAAAGGGAATGTGAAGATTGATGCAATAGTTTTATGCTTCCAGTTTCTGCTCACTTGTGGCCTTTTTCTGTTTCCATTCTCCAATTTCATTTTCCTTTGGCTTTTCTTTTGCTCCTGTTAAATAACCCTGAACAGTTCTATGACATCCTTACCTCTTTAGTGAACTTTAAAAAGTTAAAAAAAGTCTTTATCAGTCTACAAATTGATTAAGTTTTTAGTTTTCTGCAACAATTTCTTTATCTTCTCCAATTGCAGTTTTTGAAAAAAAATGCGGGGCAGGGGGGGTGGTTTCCCACTGTTTTAAGACAAAGAACATTTGTATGATTTTTATGAAGCCTTTAGGTACAATCATAAGATGAACGACATAATTCACAATAACAGAGAGATATTAAGCATATGACCTTAAATAATATTTGTGTATTTTTCTCTGTTTTCAGTTTATGAACTTCATATATTGTGTCAAGCAAAATTCACTCTGTATTCTGCAAGACAAAGATAATTTATTTACTTACACGAGAAAGATGATGACAAAGTAAACTACGCAAGTCATAACAAGAGGTGATGAGAAAGGAGCTATTGCTCTGCATTTTAGGTGGCGTGCTATGATACAGGGTATCATGTATTTTTTTTTAAAAAGGATATGTCTTGCATTCTTGTTGCAGTGTGCTAAAATGAAGCAGGTACAAATAAATAAAATAAATAAAATCCTTGGACCTAAGTAGTAATTTATGATGAATGATCAAATGGATCTTGAATAAATGTCTTCTTTCAAGGACATGTATACCTACAGCTACATATTTACGCATGTACACACAGAAACCTAATAGGTTGAGCTACACACCTGCTTGTGAAAGCAGCCATTTTGCCAATACAGACCATAAAGTTTTGTAGTCATATTTCAATGAATTAATATAATTAGCTGTTAAATCTCATTAAAAAGCCCACATTGTTATTCTGAAGGCTTCAGAATAGAATTCTGGTTCCATTCTAGCAATGACACTGGTCTGTTTAGTAAGTCATACTTTTAGGAAAGGAGTGAGGATGATTCTTCCCTCAGGGTATTAATGATGAAAGAGCTCTAAAGTTCCTAGTTATTATAATCACTCTAGCATCAGCAGGTAGAATCCATCCCACACAGAAAAAAAAGAACAAAAAGTATTAATTTGATCATGTGGCTCTCTGAGATTCTCTAGGAGAGTTTTTCAACATTGCTGCATCTCGTTAAAGAAATTCATACATTTCATTAGATCATTGCTGTAAGCGCAACCCCTCTATAAAGCTCAGCAATTGCAAAGGACAGATATTTTACCTTTAGTTCAGTAATATTTTACCTTTAACCCCTGTCATATTTCTTTATTTTGCAACAGTTACGTCTCAGAACAAGTATGTCTGTATTCTATTACATTGTTCCCTAGTTTAACCTTATAAAGACAATTATACAATTCCAATGACCAGTGAATAGGAGCCTCTTTAGTATTTTAGATGTTGTTCCTTAAACTCTGCAAAACCTCACACTCTGCTGGCATTCATTACCTGACATAATATTATGTTTATTTTTAATTAAAAGTCAGTGGAACCACAAACTACTCTGCCTTCTGGAAACTAGTAGATTTCTCTGAATTCTCAGTCATTACTTCTGTTAAAGGAACATATTAACCAATTTTTGTTCCAGGAACAGAGCACAGAGGTATCATTAAATATGTACTTAAAGAAAACTCTATTGAACACACTTTGCTTTCTACCACAAAGGTATGCTCTTCTGAAACATATTTGTTTGTGCTCAATTAGCAATGTTACCCCCAGCCACCATTCTTACCTATGATATCATCTGAATCCTAGACTGTGAACTTAGCCTGGGTAAGCTCAACCAGGTTGTGTTACAGCAGATAAATTGTTCCAAAAAATATTGATTATAGTAAAACTCCAATATTTTTAGGCACATGCTGAAACATAAAAATCTCTTTAGCTAGCACTGTTATGTGAAAATTTAGGAGCAATTTAAGAATTTAAAATAAGCCTTTCTGAAAACTTTGATAGGTATTGTGGTTTAACTGCAAATGGCAACTTAGCCCCACAAAGCTGCTCCCTCTATGATAGAGTGGGGGGCAGAATTGGAAGGGTAAAAGCAAGAAATCTCATTGACTAAGACGAAGACAGTTTAAGAGGTAAAGCAAAAGCCTTACAAAAAAGCCAAGGAAAGCAAGGAATTAATTCACCACTTCCCACGGACAGGCAGGTGTTTAGCCATCCCCAGGAAAGCAGAGCTCCATCATGAGCAACAGTGACTTGGTAAGACAAATGCCATCACTCTGAATGTCCCGCTCTTCCTTCTTCTTTCCTCAGCTTTATATGCTGAGCATGATGCTGCACGTTATGGAATACCCTTTTGGTCAGTTGGGGTCAGCTGTCCTGGCTGTGTCTCCTCCCACCTCCTTGTGCACCCCCAGCCTCCTCGCTGGTGGGGTGGGGTGAGAAGCAGAAAAGGCTCTGATGCTGTGTAAGCACTGATTAGCAATAATGAAGACAGTCCTGAATTACCAACACTGTTTCATCTGAACCTCTCCTAGAACTCCTTTGAAACATCCCCAGGTGTCCTGTCATTGGGTACCAAAGGGAAGAGCTCAGCATTTCACTCTCCACTTCCCTTCCTGAGGAAGCTGTAGAGAGCAACATGGTCACCTTTCAGCCTTGTCCTCTACAAGCTGGCCAAACCCAGTGCCCTCAGTCACTTCCCAGAAGACATGCTTTCTGGCCCCTCCACAAGCTTAGTAACCCTCAATTGGATGTATTCAAGTACCTTAACATCATTTTTTATTGTGGGGTGCAATGTATGGAATTGCATTCCTTATAGTATGGGAATGCAATTAGTACAGCTATAACTAATTGTTTCAGGATGTACTATGTCAGAATTAATTTGCCTTGTATGGCCTTCTGCAGAGAGCAAAGAATGGCCTTAAAATACACTGGCTAGGACTTCATTCTCAAAGCATATATTTTAGCTCATAAATTCCAAGATGTTTGAAATCCTTGCTGCTAAAAGACTGTCTTTTTTCTCAAAGCCCTTTGGATAGTGGCCACTCATGGCAAGGGAATTAATCTCTAGCCTCATTGTACCTGCTGATGTATCAGATCTGTGTTTGGATACATGCAAGGGCCCATCTTGTCACATTCAGCTTGAATCAAAATGTTGGCATTCTTTAACTGAATAGCCATAGTTTGATTGCTTTCTTCACTTACTGAACCTGTTTTGAAAACATATTACCATCTATGGGCTAGAAGATTGTTTTATTTACTTTTATTAATTGAAAGAAAAATAATTTTAAAAATTCCTTTGTATCTGAAAAATATCATCAGTAATTTCATCACACCAAGGTTCTTAAGTGGTTTCAGGTGGGTGTATAAAAACCAAAATCTTCACTCCTTCTTTGAAGATATCTTACAGGTGCATAGGGACTCTTACAGAGAAGCAGATGCTTTTCAGTGTCAGGTGACCATCTTGCCAGCCACCTTCTCACCCATATCAGCATTATCAATGAGAACCTTACTCTTCACTCAATGCCTGCAGAATGACTTTAAAATTTAGCAACCTTTATGCACAGTCCCAGAGTGTAAAGAGCATTCTCACTAACCACATCACACTGACCACCGCTGTTTCATCTTTTCTAGATTTTTCAGTATCTGGGCTGATTTGGCACTTTTCCCAATTAAATTTCCAGGAAGCTTGCTAATGTCAGCTGCGGTTATTTTCTTTCCTGGAGGTAAACACCCATTTTTAAAGTGACTAGACTGACATCACCAGTGGCATGTTCAGAGTCCGCACACACAGTGGGTGCTCACCCAGCCAGTGGAGGGCTGGATCCACTGGTCATGACCATATGGACTCTGGCAGGCGACTGATGGGTGATGGTATCCTTAACACATCTCAGGCTCCACCCTTCATGATCTGGTGTCATCAAATGTAGGTAACAGTAAAGTTCCTGGTCAGGTCTTCTGAATTCAGATTGCAGAAAACTATTGTTCAAGAAATAGGTTTCCTTGTCTACTTCGTATCCTGGATTTCATGCCATCCATGAGACAAAAAACAAGCTGTATCTCAGCCTTCTCTAGTGGGAGTAAGCTCTGCACTTCCTTGGCTCCATTTCCCAGGTGTTCTTACTCATGCAAAACAGCCTGTGCTAGGATGGGCTCCAGGCTTGCTGCACTATCAGGAGCTGCCACATTTCAGCTCTCTCTGCATACAGTACAAGCGTAGGGCAGGCATGACAGCACTTCTCATGCCTCACTGGCCGAGATGCACAGCAAAGCAAGTTTTTGAAGGCAAAAGGTATGCTTGTCACCAGTATGTGTCATACTTTCAAAAACACCCCAGAGAACTACACATCTCTTCAGTCTCACTGTGGTCAGTCCTGGTCATCATTCTTCAAGTTTCTACTCTTTGGGAAAAAGGGACCGATTGGTCTTGTATTGCTGCTGCTGCATTTTGTTGCTCTGTGACTTGCCTTTGTCAGACTGCAAGAGATATTTTTTTCAAGTGAAACTGAAGAATGAATCACCCTCCTCTTGGCTACATCACCTTCTGTTAATGCTAATGAGCATCAGCTCTGAAACAGATTCAGAAAAAAATAAATAAAATAAAATAAAATAAAATAAAATAAAATAAAATAAAATAAAATAAAATAAAATAAAGTTTCCTTTTGTATCTTTGTGATATGTGTCCTTGAAAGTGTTTTGGGAGCTGAAAAACCCCTGGCATTTCAGACAATTAACAATCTCTTCATCATTTGACTCACGGTGAGCTCAGGGAATAGGATGGGAAGGGATAACATAGAATAGGTTATGCTATGTAATGCCTCTAGGACCTAGGTATGAGGGGTCCATCCAGGAGTAAACGTATTTGCAGTGCAGGTCCCACCCAGCAGACAAGCGCAGAGACAGGCACACATACAACATACCTCCAAGCAGGGACTAAAACATTCCTGTATTGTCAACGCTGATTTTAGCACAAATCCAAAACATAGCCCCCACACAAGCTACCATGAAGAAAATTAACTCTATCCCAGCCAAAACCAGCACAATAGGGAATGATTGCTTGTTTATTATATCCCTTTGAAAATACATCTTAATGTTATTTTCACATTGTACAGAAAGTGTTCAGAATACTTTTTCTAATTAATTGCATTTCTACTAGCATTAACAATATTTATAGTAAGAACACTGTATGAGCACAAATTGTATTTGTACTTGCATTTCCTTCATCAATTTTTCAGTGTTTTGTCGAGCCATATTAAATCATGTTGAAATTCTGTTTTCTGTGACAGTCTCTGAGGACAAAATGAGTGAGAAACACACCTATCATCAAGCCAGAGGCAGCAGGTGAAACACACTTTTAACCATTTTATTTGAGTTCTAGTTCTGTCTTTGTGTAGATGTGGAAGGAAAAATGCACATTCACTGTCCCCTGTGGAGCTCAAGAAGAAGATTCAGCAACACTTGCTCTTTTTTTGGTAGATACTGTCTTTGTACTGGATAAGACAGGAGATTTAAAAAAAAAAATCACACTCCACAGGGAAACAAAAACTTTTATAATTCAAAAATGTCTAGGGCAATAAGAAATTACAGTATGACATGAACTTTGTGGCATCCAGTAGTCCAGAGTTTAAGAAGTTGGTGGGATACACACAGGCTCAAAAGTCAACACAGCATGAAAGAAAGCTTAATAAACTTTTTTTTTTTTTTTTTTAAATGTCAGGCTTGGTGCCATGACCACTTCCCTGGGGAGCCTGCTCCAGTGCCCAACCACCCTCTGGGTGAAGAACTTTTTCCTAACATCTAACCTTAATCTCCTCAGACACAGCATCATGCCATTGCCTTAGGTACTATTATTGCTCACCAGAGAGAAGAGATTGATGCTTGCTCCTCTTCTTCCCTTTGTGAGGAAGCTGCAGAATCCACTATGGATTTGGTCTCCTCTGCTCCAGGCTGAACAGACCAAGTGACCTCAGCTGCTCCTCATATGGCTTCCCCTCAAGGCTCTTCACCATCTTTGTTCTCCTTTGGATGCCCTCTAATAGCTTAATATCTTTCTTATATTGTGCCACCCAAATATTCAAGGTGAGGCCACCCCAGTGCAGAGCAGAGCAGGACAATCCCCTCCCTTGCCCAGCTGGTGATGCTGTGCCTGATGCCCCCCAGGACAGGGTTGGCCCTCCTGGCTGCCAGGGCACTGCTGACTCATGTTCAACTCACCACTGATCAGGACCCCAAGGTCCCTTTCCACGATGCTCCTCTCCAGTCTCTCATTCCCAGTCTGTCTGTACCTCCAGGGTTGCCCCATTTCAGGTGCAGAATCCAGCAATTGCCCTTAAACTTCACATGGTTGGTGATTGCCCAGACCTCTAATTTGTTGAGGTCTCTCTGCCTTTGAGGGAGTCAACAGCTCCTCCTAGTTTTGTATCATCAGCAAACTTACTTATGACATAGTATGATTTATTTTGACTGTCCTTTAAAATGCTTACTAGAGAATACATTTTTCAACTTTTTTTTGTTTAAAAACATGATTAAATATATTATGAAAAAGACCAGCTAGTTAGGATCTACCTTCTTTGACTCTGCTGGGAGCATATTGATTTATGCTAATTATCTAGCAAACTATCTTAACTAAATTAGTATGATACCATCTTAAATTAAGAATGTACATTTCTTTGAATGCTTTGAAACCTTGCACTAAGTAGCAACTAGCAGTTGAATATGGAGCATCTAGGTTTTCATACTCTCAATATGTGAATGCTACAGGACAAATCCATGTTCCTATGTCAAAAGAAAGCTTATGAGTATCAACTCATACTGAAAAGTCTGTCAATTATGAGAGAAAATTAAAAACCTCAGGGTACTAGCACTTTCTATTAGTTACTGAAGAATAACTTTGTACAGAATATAATAGAATCCTTTACATAAAAGATACCAGTTATGCAACACATAGTGTAGAAATCTGTGATGTCAAAGAAGGTTTGAGCACTGTTGGAGAGGATGAAAGTTTGGTAAGAAAGTTTCACGGGTATGTAGGCTTAGCAGAAAGATCTCTGAATGTAGAAACTGAGAATGAGATAGAAAATGAAAGCAAGTTTTGATATAGAGTAAAAGATGTTTTGCTGAACCAGTGATCACTGAATAACTGAGAAGGCAAAGGTTGGAGATGAGTTGGAAGGAGATTTTTATGAATAGGACAAAGGTATGTGACTACAAACAAAGATATGTTTTTCACCAAGTAAATAAGTCTCAAGAAGAACATAAGTAAATAGAAAACAAGTTTTTACCAAAAAGAGAGATACGGCAGGCAAACAAGAAATGTTGACGTAGAAAGAAGAAGAGAGGTCTGAGAATTTTCCACTGTAAGCTTAAATTCTAACTTACTGTTGTGATTGGATAATAATGACTATAATATGGTAATGGTAGTAGTTATGATAGGCTATAGGCAAATGTAAAGGTATTGTGTATGGTGCTTATTGGTTGATATGTATTAAGATACTCAGCAAAGAAAAGTATATAATGCTTTGTAACTTGAACAGAAAGCAGCTTCAGGTATGCCTACAGCTGGAGCTGGCAGCTGTAGGGCTGGCTCTGGATACCCACTCCCTGAACTGCTGTAACTTTGCCTATGCAATAAACAGCTTTCAAGAGAGCTGCCTGAAGTTCAGAGATCCTTTGTAGACACTTCTCCTATAGAGCATAACTTACTAGACCATTTTTAATTTTCTGTATGCATTTTGCCCTGTTTATTTTTTTTATGACAGTTTTTCACCCAAAAAAAAAAAAAAAAAAAAAAGAAAAAAGTAATTTTCCTTTCATTTTTAGCTATGGCACATCAAAAATGTGTGAAATTTTCAATCCTGATTTAAGGCCCTTGAGTATCGTAACTTATTCCAGAAAAGTTTTGAAATCTGAGTCTGTGCCTACAACATATTTGAGTGGACACTACTCATGTCATGGAAATAATTGTTTCTGTGGCTTTTATTTCTTAGACATATACTCAGGTGAATTACTCAATAATAGCCATCTCTTATTAAAATCTACACTTAGAGATTGCAAGTACTGGATAATTTGATTTTTTATTACATATAGTTTCTATTCTTTTGCCAGTTTAGGAACTCTCCCTAATGAGCATCAGTCTCACACTTGAGGAAAAAAGATGTGCCACTCTAAGGTTTACAATGTTGGCTTCAGGCTTTTAAAGTAGAACACTTTTTTTTAAGTCCCTTGTGAAAGCCCTTTTTTTTTTTTCTCTTTTTCTTTAAACCATTTGAAGAGAATTTAGTGTTGATGAAAAGATGTATTGTAATAGTAATGGAAAGTGGGTTTCTTCTATGCTTAGAGCAAGTATACAAAGACATTAAAAATAAAGTAAAATTTAAAGCAACTAATTTACCCAATGAACTCATTTCATATGCTAGCATTTAATGATTTAAATGATGCTCATTTAAAGTTTCCCCTCTCTTCTTACTTTTTTTCCCAAGTATAGAAGTAAAAAGATCCCTTGTTAATTAGACTCCACAGGTCCTAGCATTTATGCATCTAACAACACCTACTTCAAATCCACTGAGGGATTTATGGTCCCTTTGCTTTTCACATTTTCTTTCAATTTCCTGCTAAACCAACCATCAGAATTTCTAGATTCACAACAGTAGAACTGTCAGAAACATTGCTGATAATGTTTTGAACCAATCCAAAACTAATTGAAAATGGATGTCTTTCATTATCCTTTCCCCTCCTAACCCAGAGAAGCAAATTCTGCATTTTTCTTGCTGTGGTTTTCCTACTTTTCACTGAGCATCACAATCAGACACAAAAGGCTTTGCATGGATTCATTAAAGGGCTAAAAGCTCTTCCAGCTCCAAACTGGAAGGCAAGAAATCATTGTGGAAAGATACAACAGCATGAAATAATCATTATTCAATCTACAGAGTGATACAGAGCCAGTCCATGATTACTATCTGCTGACCTAAAGTTGAAACAGAGAGTAGATATACCCTACCCTACATCCCTAATATAACCTCTTCAATGCCATCTCCATAATGATAGCGAAGTTAATTAATTCCTTGCTCAAAGGCAAAAAGGGGTCAAATCAAGAGAGGATATCATCAACAAACCAAACCTTTCCACTGGTATTAAATCTCACCTTCAGTCTTTTCTGGAAAAAAATATATGTTAGCAGAAGACAATGTACCCTTTGGTGAGGACTGTAACAACTTTTTCTGCTATTCAGATCTCTTATTTTCCTCACACTAATTTATTAAATCCTTTTCTTACCTAGTTTGTTGGTGTTATCTCATTCTCTATCCTATGTATCAGTGCTGCACACCACAGGAATGGCAGCTAATGGAGAAGGGGCTGTAGGTCACAATATCCACAGATAGATGTCCCAGCAACTAGAGAGACCTGGCTGTGTTTATCTTTCCCCAGGGAATTTAATCCTGAACATATGTGTGTCATTTTTTAGCAAAGTTTGAATCCTGCGTGTGTGTGTGTGTGTGTGTGTGTGTGTGTGTGTATGAGCATGTGTTCACATGTGGACTCTATGGGACACAGGCTCAGCCTCACTAGCTGCCAAACCCACAAACAGCAACAGCAGCAGCAGCCATAGAAGCAGGATGGAGAGACCCCTGGGTTCCCAGGCTTCATCTGAGAGGGCTTCAGCAACTGCAAAGAAGAAACTCTGGCCCTGGAATCCACAGACTTCAACAACTCATAACTTGCTAAACATTTTCACTTTTACTACCTTTGAATTAGATATGCTTGTTTTGATTTGATTTGCTTTGAACACCTTTTACACAGACCCATTAAAAATACAAAACAACATTATTTTCATCTGTTTGACTCATATCTTGTTCAGAGGAAGACAGCATCTGATGTAGAAGATCAGAGGTCCATTTAATCTAATTTTCAAACACTTTGTGCAGTGAGATGCTATGAAAGCTGTCATGTTCAATGGTTCTGTTAACAAACCCCTCATTTTAGAAATTATTAAATTATGGATCTAGGATTCTGTGAAGACTGGTAAGAATAGAAAATTCAGCACTAAGCATGGCACAAGAAGAGTGTCCGAGTAAGCAAGTATCCACAAGCTGAACATCTGCTGCTTCAATGAGTTTTACCAGCAAAAAAAGAATTTCCAGGTCCTTAGTGACAGCATGGAGAAGAGGTGACAGCAGCAATGAAGAGTCTGGGTGAGAAAGAAAGAGAAGGGTACACACTAAAATCTGGGGGTTCCAGAGGTGGAAACAATACCTGCAGAAGATGAGTTGGCTGAAGGATGGTACTCTTTCTCCAATGGTCAGTGCTTCAATGTTTAACTTTTACACCATTGCTATTGAACACGTATGTGTCTATGTATGTATGTGCACATATATAATATATATATGTCTATCTATGGTTCAGTTAATTAAGAGAATGCTATATAGTGCTTAGAAGACTGACAAATGAGGGCAGTTTTAAGCTTTAAACCCAAACTTTACTAAATTTACTCATTAACATATTTAATGCTAATAATTAGTTTTTCATTATTACTGATCACCACTATGTATACAAAACTGTCAGTCAGTAACATTGAGTGTTAATTAATTAATAAAATTAATTAATATAATTAATTATTTAATGAGCTCTATTATGAGTATACAACACCCAGGATCTCAGGATGACCCTGTTGGCTATGGAAGTTGTTGGTTCTCAGTTGCTGAGATTAAAATGATTAAGACCAAGAGACTTTGATGAGAGAATTTATAAATGAAGGACATTAATTTTCTTTCTTTATATTCCCACTATGACTAATGTTTCTAGGCTATTTGGTTCTCCCAAGGGTAAGCAGGGTCTCAACTGCTCCTGAATCTACTTATATTGGGGTTTTTTCTCATTTTGTAAGTCATGCTTCTTGAGTATTCCCTAAATCATCCTGTATGCAAAAACACATCTTTGTCCCTTTGATGATCACAGTCCTCACATACTTTGTGAAGTGGTTATACACAGTGTCTCATTCTGCCATCACAGAACTAACCAATACCTAATATTAATGCCTTATTTTAGCTTTTTTTAGCACCCTTACACTTGAGTTCAAGGCAAGTTAATACAGATTACAGCACTTACAGTTTCTCATTGACATAGGCCTCTGCTTTGGCTACAAGGTATCTGGCACCAAGACAAGTTATTTAAACCGTAAACTCAAAGTCTTAGCTCCAGGCAAAAGTCAATAATCAGATGCACTACAGCCAGTCCTCTGAGTACAGAGTTTCCAGAATTAGCAATTATAGAATGATGAAAAAATGCATCAAGAGTTTACACACCTCATTCTCATCCAAAGGGAAATTATTTTATTCTGAGGATTATCAGCCTAGAATTCTCTCACAGATCTTGGTTCTTAAACAATTTCTTTAAGAAACACAGATGAGTCATTTATTCCAAAGGATGCCTGGAAGGAATTCTGCTTAGTAAAAATCTCAGGAGCAGACAGCTTGCCAGGATTTGGGAGTCAGACTGGATGCTCAGTATAGGAGACAGACTACCTAGAAAGTATGGAAACTAATCAAAGGAGAAAAACATGCTTTGTCCCTTTGAGAAAGGCTCATGAATAAGTATTAGATGATTATTCACTTAAGAGAATAGTAACATGTGTCTAGTCCTAATAAGTATGACATAAAAGTCTTACTAAACTGTCATTACAGAAAATAAAATTTAGTAAGTTCCAATTTTTTCACTGTATTCAGAAATATTTTCTCATCTCATATTTTTTCCATTCTATATTCACTCTGTTTCCCCTAAATTCTATATGTAATGATGTGGGAAGAGAGGAAAGTAAGGCCATTATAATCTGTTATTGTGAAATGGCATAATTTTACTTACGTCAGTTAAATGACATCTATCATGGAACAGGTCCTCCTGGAAACTCTGCTAAGGCACATAGAGAAAAGGGGAGGTGATTTGAGATAGCCAGCATGGCTTCTACCCAGGGCAAGTCCTGCCTAACCAAACTAGTGGCCTTCTGTGATGGAGTGACTCCATCAGAGGACGACGGAAAGGCTACAGACATCATCTACCTGGACTCCTTTAAGGTCTTTGACACAGTCCCCCATAACATCCTTCTCTTGTAATTAGAGAGAGATGGATTTGAGGGGTGAACTGTCCAATGGACGAATAATTGGTTGGACAGACACATCCAGAGGGTAATGGTCAATGGTCCAGTGTTCCGATGGACATCAGTGACAAGTGGTGTCCCTCAGGGGTCTATATTAGTGCTATTTAACAACTCCATCAAGAAGACAAAGCGATTGAGTGCACCCTCAGCAAATCTGCAGATGATACCAAGATGAGGGGTGCTGTTGGCATTCCTGAAGGATGGGATCCATCCAGAGGGACCTGGACAAGCTCGAGAAGTGGGCCCACATGAACTTCATGAAGTTCAAAAAGGCCAAGTACAAGGTGCTGCACCTGGATCAGAGCAATCCCCAGTATCCTGGGGATGAACATACTGAGAACAGCCCTGCTGAGAAAGACCTGGGGGTGCTGTTGGATAAAAGAGACTGAGCTGGCAAGGTGTGTACATAGCCCAGCCAGTCATGCTGTGTTTGATGCATCCCAGGATGCGGTTTGCTCTCACACCCAGTTTGGCGCAGTTCTGGTGCGCTCATGGCACACTGCTGGCTCCTGTTGAGGAGAGTCCTCTCTGCAGGGCTGCTCTCCAGCCATTCCTCTCCCAGTTTATACTTGTGTCCACTGTCACTCTGTCCTAGGAGCAGAACCCAGCATTTGGTCTTGTTAAACTTCATGCCAGTGACTGCCCAATGCTCCAATCTATGTAGATCCCACTGCAAGGCCTGTTGTCCCTCATGTGATTCAATGGCACCTCCCAGTTTGGTATCATCAGTAAGCTTACTAAGGGTGTGTAGTGGTTTGGGCTAAAATACTCATTACTGTTTGTCTTCTGTGAGATAAGAATTAGGAGAAACGCAAAGCAGGCACCAAACTTGAAAGAATATAAAGAAGTTTATTAACAGACCTAAAAGAAGAAAAGAAAAAAAATTATACCACCTTCAGAACTCTCCTCCTCCCCCCACCTTCCTCCCTTCTCCCACTGACAATGTAAAAAGACAACCCTTAAGATGTTCAGTCTCTTTACCACTTCCATAATAACCTTGTTCAGTCCATTTAGAAAGAGAAGTCTCTTTTTGCTCGTGCTATGAAAACATTATCACAACGAGACAGCCACCCACTTCCAGATATTGTTCAGTCCATTTAGGAAGAGGAGTCTCTCTGCTTGCGATGTGAGTCTCTTACCCCGACTTGCAGCTTTTCCCGCAACTGCTTTCGGGGGTCCACTCTTGAAGTTTTTTGGGGTACAATTTTAAGGTTGGGCCATTCAGAAACAAAAAAACAGAGGCCCTTCTCCTTCCCTGGGAGCAAAGGATCTTTCTCATCTTCATCATTAGGACTATCTCTGGGAGCATCTCTAGGAACTGAGGTTTTTCTCCTTTCCCATTTGGAGCAACAGTCCTCATTTGGTTCATCTCTCCCTGTCCAAGCGTCTCATGAAATTACAGCTGCGTCAGCATCTGCCTATCTCAGCGCAGGTGCTTTTGCTTATGAGTTGAACACTCCACCCCCCATATCTTCATGAAATTACAACGGGATACTCTGATATATCATAGCTTCACAACAGAATTTCAGCTTTAAGCATCTCCTCTCTCTCTCTTCCCTCAGGTTTTCAGCTCTTCACAGCAATAAAAGGGTTAATCTCACCTCGGCCTTGCAGCTGGAATGTGGCTTATCGCTGTTGGTCACCTGACCTCTGCCGGACAGGACAGCGGGGCCGCTTTGCTGAAATGAAATCTTGGCCGCAGTGGAGGGGGGGGGAGGGGGGGGTTCCAAGCCGCCCTGGCCGCCCACAGCAAGGCAGTGGGGGGGGGAGTTCCATGGCTGGAACAGGCCCATGGCTCCAGGCTGGCCGTGGCCCGGCCCGGCCTGGCCCAAGCAGGGCCTGGCCGGGCCTGCTGGCCCCCACACAGGGCCTGCAGCCACCTGTCCCAGCACCGGAAACGAGAGAGAGCTTGGGGGGGAGTTTGTCTATTCTTAAGTGTGTATCACAGAGGCGGTCACAACTTTAAGTGGCTTAAAGAATTGTCCATATTCAAACTGGCCAGCTGATAGGTTCTATCAGGTCCCAGAGGAAGCTGTAAGCACCCCTCAGCAAGGACATCCCTTCTGGGACTATCCCTGCTAACCTATGACAGGGTGTATTCAACTCCTGCATCCAGATCACTGATAAAAATATTGAACACTACTGGCCCTAGATTTAAAGCCTGAGGAACGCTGTTGGTGACAGCCAGATGTAGCCCCACTCATTGCAATCTGTTCAGCCAGTTCTTCATTCAGTTCACTGTTGAATTTGCTCAGCCTACAGGTGGACAAGTGGTTGAGAAAGATGTTGTGAGGGACAGTATCAAAAGCCTCACTGAACCCAGAAAAACTACTTTGACCACCATCCTGTAATCCAGTATGACCTTAATCAGAAAGGTATGAATTAGGTAGAACTTTCCCTTTGTGAACCCAGGTTTACTGTGCCTGATGATTGCATTGTTCTTTAAATGCCTTTCAATACCACCCAGTATGATCTTCTCCATAATATTTCCAGGACCTGAGGTTAGACTAACATGTTTGTAGTTCCCCAGGTCTTTCCTCACACCCTTTTTGTAGAGTGGAGTAACACTAGACAGCTGTCAGTCAGCAGGAACCTTGCTAAACTTCAAAGACTTGCAGTAGATGATCAAGAGGGGTCCTTCAATAACATCCACTAGCTCCTTCAGTACTCTGGGACAAATCTCATCAGGCTCATGCATTTATGGACATTCAACTGATAACAAGCGCTCCCTTAAAACTTTAATGTCCACCAGTGGAAAATCACTGTTTCTGTATCTGTGATCCTCCAACTCAGAGGATCAAGTAGCCCAAGGGCTACCAGGATTATTAAAGACTGAGGCAAAAAACCCCCAACATTGAATGCCTCCACCTTTTCTTCATCCCTATTTGTTAGGGGACCCATCAAGTATCAATCAAACATTTTCCTTAGACCTCTCCTGCTATTAGTATATTTCAAAATGTCTTTTTTGTTTTTGGTGACAACACTGACCAGTTTCAGCTGTAACTAAGCTTTGGCCTTTTGTGCTTTCTCCCTGCATCTGTGAACTACATCTCTGTAATCTCCCTGTGAAGCCTAACCTTTCTTACAGAGATCATACAATTTCTTTTTCCTCTTGATTTCCAAGAGGAATTTTCTGTTCAGGCAAGTTAGTCTTCTACATCATCTGCTTGCTTTATTATACTATCTGTTAATATTAAAAAAAATTACTGAAAAATTATAAAGTTCCTATGGTATATATTGTAGTTTGCTATTTACTTTCCATCTGATTCTAGGCATACTCCAACATTTTAATGTGATGAAAACACATTAATTATTTTGAGTAGCCTTTCAAATATTCAACATTATTTCCAACATATTTTCTTGAAATAACTCTGAAATATTTACAGTTAAATTTAACTGTCTCCATTTAATGACTGTAGAGCTACTAGATTCTTTTACAGTCACCTGAGTTAATTGTCAATTTTTCAATATATTCAATATTTAAGGAGCTCATTATTTTCTTTACTTGTAGCCCTTCAATGTTTCTAGTGCAAATCTTTTTTCTCATTTAGTCTAAAGTATTTGTGTACCATTTACTGGATCTCTAAAATACTTTTGCCAGAGGTCATTAGGATTTCAGACAAAAAAGTACTTGCTTATAAATGAAACAATTGCCTTAAAAAGATGAATAGACTGAGATGCATATAGTCATACATTCAGTAAGACAATACACTACAGTCTTATTTTTCTTTGTTTCTATAATAATGACAAACACATATATGGATATACAACATGCCTGAAATAAAAAGTGTAACTGATTACTCATCCAGAACTGTAGCTAACACTTTAATGGGAAACTGGAAATCCTAAAGCAGTAAAAATACATCAGTATGGAAAATAAAAAATTAGTGCCTCCAAATATTAATACTATACTTTCTATTTATTGAAGTACTTTAATAACTGAATTTGATGGACTTAATAGTTCATTCATGAGAATGGATAATATTATACATTCTATATTTTAATGTAAAAAACAGTAATTGCGGAATAGTTCTAGAATCAAAACTAGTGCACATATCATGTAAACAAATTTTGCTACTAATGAAACCAATAAAAAAATAAGAAGCAGCACATTCAAGTGCATCAAACGACATAAACTATAGATGTATAGGACTGAAAAATGTAGCCCACCACCTGAAACACAGACTACGGTGCCAACAAGCAAACTGTCAACAGGTCCCCTCTATCTTCTCTCTCCATTTTTGTACATTTGTTCCTACCCAAACCAGCACGATCCCTTCATCTGCCCACCTTTGGTTCCTCCCCTAAACATTCCATAGTAATTCTCACAGGATCCCAGCATGCTCTTCCCCTATATCCCATAATGAGCCCTGTCCCCCAGGGCAGGGATCCCCCAGCCTGTGTGTTGTCCCAGAGGATGACCCCCAGGGACACTGGTGCTGTGTCTCACCTGGGGCTAATGCTCTCCCAGGACAGCCCTGAGGAACTCAGGGCAAGGGCTCGTGTCTTCATGCCCCTCTGTGTGGGGGAAGGTGAGCTTTTGATCACATCCTTTAACACAGGTCAGCTCAGATCTGCATTTCAAGCTAGCATCACCACATCAACACTCATTACTTTTAGCTCATCATTCTTCAAGTGACACGATGCCCATAAAGAGAAAGAAGCAAGAGACAGAGCTGGTTGTGAAATGCTATTCAAAATCAGCACCAATATACTCTATGCTGTAATACTGCACTTGGCTAAAAAGGGGAAGGGATTCAAACATTATAAATCATTTTAGAGTGGAGTACAGAGAGAAATAGATAGCAAAAGGGTCTAGCTATGTTCATGCATACCAAGTATCTAGCTGAAACAAAATAGCTTGATACTAGTCCAATATTATTTTCCACACACTTTCTTTGACCCTCCCCCAGCTTTTAATCAATGTTTAACATTAAATAATATGAAGAAAAGTCTGAAATATTTTACTGAAAAAAATTAATAATGCAGTTGTGAATAGAAATTAAATCTTAGCTGTTCATCAGATATACTTAAGTTCCAGTTTTGCCTGTCTTTTCTTCAAGATTATTAATTACAAACACTTGCTACCAAAATTTCCTAACTTATCTGTAACTTTATAATCTCAGCATATGGCATCTGAAAGGCATCAGTAGATGTTAGTTGTGTCCAGAAATATGTCTCTAAACCAGTTTATCAATTGTCTGCAATGTCAACAGTCTCTATATTCTTAAGTGTTGATTAAAGAATATATGGCAAGTAGATAGAATGCCCATTTTCTTTCTAGATACAAATGACTTATAAATGTTATGTAATTTTTAGTCTGAAACTAGAGTCAGGGTTACCAATATTTTATGGGCTTAATTTATGTACAGCTCCATGCACAGAATTCTGTTTCAAGCCAAGGAGAATCCTTCATGAAGAATAACAGAAAAACAGAGGCCTTCTAAATTTGTTCTAGATTTGTTTCTCTTCTCTGGCATATGCCAGAATATTTTTATCTGTAACTTCTGCAAGTATCATGAAGAATAATGATTAATTTTATATCTACAGTGCTTATCTTCCCTGAAACTTCAAAAACCATACAGAGACATTGAAAACATTACAACAGATAGTACAGAAAAACAGTCCCAGAAGTAAATTAAGCAAAACCTGAGACGCAAGAAAACTTTTTTGTATTAACAATTCTTTTCACCCCACCAGCTAACAAATAGAAGTTTACTGAGAAAATCTACACTCACCAGTGGAATGCATTTCAGATTTGATCAATGAAGAATGATTGTACATACACTGCATTTCATTATTACCAAATTACAGTAAATAACTGACATGTTTAATATACCTTAACTATATCTTAATCCAATGCAAACAGAAAAGTGGAATTTGGAGGGATGGTTTAACATCCTCCCACCAGCTCACTGACTTTGTGACCTACACAATCCACTAAATAAACAAAATTTTTTCTTCCCCTTTCAGCACCTCACTACCCTTTCCTGATTTCTTTTCCTCTACATACTGCAGTAGTACTATTATGACAGAAGGATAATATTTGATGCAATTCTGGATAATTCCCTTTTCTTATTATATTAGTGACAAAGCACAGCAATTTCCTAGCACATTTTTTTCCCTGCAGCATTTACATTTTCTTCTCCTTTGTTATACTGACACTGTGTGCAGTAATTTCCTATTATGGAAATTCCCTTTTTTTATGTCCATGGTATACAGAACTCAAGGTGATAATCTACCCTGAAGTACATACTAAATAATTTTATTCAGTGCAATGATCATATTAAACATATTTTCTAAACTTTCACCATTCAAGAGTCTTTTGGAAAGCTTCCACTGCACGGTGGTGAACTGTATCACACTCATGTGGGAGCTATCATGTTGTATTTCCATATATATATATATATATCTCCACAAAGCAGTGCATTGGGCAGAACAAACACTGGCATTTTTGGTCACAGACTCAAAGTCCTAAATTACTGGAGCTAAGGGGTAATACAACTAGTGTTCAAATAGGTATCTGAACAGATGCCACTCCATTACTAAAGACAGGGGGATCAAGATACAAATTCTGCCAAAGCTGATTGCACTGCACATACTATGTAAAAAGTCATTCTGCCTGTGTAAAGAACTCAAGACACTTCTGCTTTTCACATACCCTACAGGATTCCCAAATCATCAAACTCTGCTGACAAGAGATGGCAGAACATTACAGTAGTGACAGCTTTTGCTGAGAATGCCAGTTGTCTAAATCTCAGACAAACACAACTACACGCCAACATCATCTTGACTGACCATGACTGATACAATACCATAAATTTAGTCACTAAGATAAGCAAAATCTTGTAGCAGTAGACCAAAACTAATTCCTTGGATTCCACTTGAAAACTAAGTGTTATATGGTACAACATCTAAACCAGGAAACGTTGCATAAAATAGAATTGCATTCTCTCTCATCTCCAAACAGATTTCACACCTGGCCTGTAGCAGAATACAAGGAACATTTAACAGGGAGTTAACAAAATCACAGCTAATTGTGATACTGAAACAAATTAACACCATCTCCCTGTGCACAGTGCATCTGAAGGAAATATTTGTTAAGTCAGGACTGTAGTGGGTACTCATATATTGCTGCTATTCAGTTTTCTTGAAGATATTTTGTGCTAGAGGCAGCTTAGAACCTTACTTGTGAAAGCTTAAGTAGCCAAGAGAAGGTCAGTATTATGGCACTTCCCCGTCCAGCTGTCTCCATCACTATATTTGCTTTAATGCATCTTTTCATTGTTTGGGTTGTATTATCCTTAATCTTCATTCTATGGCTGTATCCTGTACTGCAAATATGAAGCAGTAACAGCAGCAAATTAGTAACCCAATATTTGTGGAATGACCTCCACTCACTCTTTCCCATCGAAACTTTATTATCTGTTTCACGCAGTAAAACTACTCTAGTCTGAGTGAAGTGGGGGTGGCACAATGGTGTCCTCCTCTTTGTGACATCCCCTGAAGGACTCCAACACATGTTCAAAAGCCTAAGTGAGGAAATGGAAGTTTACAGCATATTTGTAATCCTCTCCTACTGTTTTCAAGAACGTTAGGTCTCACTGATAGACATGCAGTCTGGGTTCTGGGTCAGAGTTCAGACTAGCAATCATACTGGTGTTTATAACCAGATGGACTAAGTGATGGGAGTACAGAAAATTCTGTATTTGGTCAGGAATTCCAAAAGAATTATGTGATATGAGTGAATGAGTTTTGTATCCCAAGTCAAATACTCATTTTTAAATATCACTGCCTATATGCTTTACACATGCCTACATATGCTGTCTGTGCTTACAAGCATTGTGCACCGTATTATTCACAGCATTATTTGTCACAGAAGACCCCACCACATTTTTTAAAGCAAAGCAATCAGTCTATCCACAATTTGAGTGAAGTTACCTGGAGGCAAAATGTAGGAGCTATTTAACAAAATACAGCTACCTTACACAAAAGTATATGACAGTGAATGAAGAATAACAAATGCAGCTGAAAATGTAGGAGGAATTCGTAATGTAATTATCAAACTTAAATTTGATCTGCCTTGGCAAAGTGAACAGGGAACTGGGAATGGGGAAAATGTGAATACCAATAGTAACATGTTATTCCATAGAACTATTTTGGTGTATTTATTTCTTGGAGATTCAGAGGCAAGAGTGCTTGCTTACAGATAGTGTAACTAAGGCATCACAGCCTGTCAGGTCTGTGATACAACTTTTCCACTAGCAGTGCTGATATTCATGTGCCTGACAGGTCAGACAGCTGAGTATCTGCCCATTTCTGATTTCAGCACATTTTAAAATTCTTGGGAGTATTTAATCATAGTGATTGACTTAATGGTCCTTGCCAAGTCACTTTCATCCTTGACTGATACCCAAATGATCAATAAGCTTGACCATGCCAAAAGTGAGAAAGGAGAGAGGAGAAAGAGAAAAAAAAGAGGGTGAGAAAGAAAAAGAACAAGGAAGAAAAAATAAAACACAAAGGGAGGAAGAAAAACAGAGTAAGAGAGCACAAGAAGGAAAGAGAGAAAGAAGGGAAGAAAGGGAGGAAAGAAAGAAGAAATGGAGGGGAGAAAGGAAAGAAGGAGGGGAGAGAGAGAGAGAGAGAGAGAGAGGGAAGGAAGACAGGAAGGAAAACTAAGACAGAGGAGGAGGACATATTATGAACATGAAACATACAGCATAATCTACAGCTTGAACCCAGAATCACACAAAAGGTTATGGGACACTAGTATTGAACAACAAATCAATCACAAGAAAAATACATCATCACAGTGTTGGGGTGTACCATAAAGAAATTCCAGTCCATCTCTAGCATTAATATTACCAAATGTGTCTACCATTTGCCTTAGTAGCTGAAGTGCTATTTTAAAAATGCATTTAAATTACTTGGAAACCTAAGGGCCATTGAAAATTAGTAGGAATTTCACCACAAAAAAAAATCCTTGGTCCCATTTTTAACTGTAAGCATTTCTTCGTTCATGTTTAACATCTAACTGATGAGCCGAAATTTCATTTTCAGAAGTAATACAGATAACTTGCGGCATAAATCTTGCTGGATGTCAAACAGATGTGACTTCTAACAACATTAAAGTTAAGACCTCTAAATAAATTAGGTATTGAAGTACTGAGTAATGCAATGCATAAATTAGAAATAATAAGTCTTCAATATCTATTTCTTTTACTCTACAACTGATAAAGTATTTACCCCCAAGGGATTTTGAATTTCAGAACTGGAAAATGTTCTTGGGGGAATAAAGGCAGAATTTTATTCCAAGGACACACACCCCAAAATATGAATACCCAAGGTGTGGCCATATATGCTGTTCTGAAAGCACAGGTCTCCAGTTTTCAATTTCTCTTGAAAAATGGATTCCAGTTACATGCCTTCATACATGCCTAAATATAAATATATGTATACAGTAGAGATTCTGGAATTAATAAATGCAGTAGACAGGTTTAGAATAGAGTGATTTTCACCTATCCTGCTTTAGCTAAAACAGAGACCACTGAAATTTTGTCAGAACACTGATCCTAACATGGCACTGCCCTTAACACCAACACAAGGCTCACATCACTTGTGCAATCACATTCTTCTGCCGTTGCAGAGGAAGCAAAGAGGCCTACCAAGTTCCAGTTACAACAGTCACACTTCAAGATTTATGTGTCTGCAAGAGAAGGCTGTGGATGGTACACGACGCTGTGGAATATATACCTTTGCTTCTCCCCAGTAAACAAACATGTATGGATCTAATGGGGCTGGTTAGCATCAGCACTTTGTAGCTGAAAATATTCCTTCCTCATGCATTAGCACTACAGAGGTGAGTTCAGCCACCATATGCAGAGCCACACTCTTTGAATTGCTGTTGGCCTCACTGAAAGAGGGTATGGTTTTAAGTACAGGTGGAAGGAAGGCACATACTGCTCGCCCTGACACCCACGTGGGAGCAGAATTACAGCCATGCAGACCTCCTTTTTTTACATTGTGCTTTGGGAGTGAAGGGTAAATCATTACCTTTCCAGATTTCTTCAATACCATTATCTTATGGTATTGTGATACTCTTACATATATCATGTATATATAAAAACATGTGGTCATACGAATTCATATATGCATATACACCTATACAGAAAGCCTCAGATCACGTTCAAAATTTCCTAACGAGGAAACATCTTCCCATAAATGTACTCCATGCACATAAGACACCCCCCACACATTGTTCAACACAGGGAAATGCAAACCGCTGTGTGGACACACCTGCAAAGATCCATGCTTTGTGACGGGCTGCCAAATTTTCCAGCTGACACACTCATGTCCATTGGCACTTCAGAGTATGCATTTACACAGCTCATGCATTTACTCACATGCACACACACGCACCATACGTACATCTATGCAAAAACTTATGCACACAAACCCGTGTGAACGAACAGTTGTGTGAACAAACCCACGTGCATACACATGCAAAGCAAAAGCACATCAGATGCACGCATGCTGACATGTAAGAAGACTTTCACAAAAATACACATGCACAAAATACATGTATACACAGATGCACGGAGAAGAATCTGTGCACACCCTCACACACAGAGATGTGTGCGCATATCCACAAAACACATGTGCGGATATACACACATCGAATCACACAAGCACTTGCACACGCATGCATACCTACACTCACACACCACACGTGTGCACATGTCCACTCACATCCAACACGGCAGCACATGGAAGCGCACACACACACGTGCGAGCGCAAACACTCATGGGCACACGCGTACCCAAAAACACACTCCGCCCTCAAAAGAAACCTCCCACGCACGCACCGGCGGGCCCAACACACGCTCGCACCCATACGCACAGAAATGTACCCCTACCGCCCCCGCACACCTGGGTAACACCTCCGCACCCACCCACGTGCCCACCTCCGCACGCCTCCGCGCCGCAGGCGGTGCCTGCCCGCCCCCTCCCCAGGCTTCCCGCAGCGGAGGAGACCGCCGCCCCGCGTAGCTTGCGCGGTGGTTGGGCGGGCAGAGGAGGGCAGCCCCAAGCGCGGGTGCCGAGCCCCGCAAGCCGGGGCGGTGCCGGTTCCCCCGCCCCCGCAGCCGGGCTCCCCCCCGTTCCCCCAGCCGGGTTCCCCCCGTCTCCGCAGCCGGGCTCCCCCCCGCCCCTGCAGCCGGGCTCCCCCCGTTCCCCCAGCCGGGCTCCCCCCCGTTCCCCAGCCGGGCTCCCCCCGCCCCCCCAGCCGGGCTCCCCCCGTCCCCCCAGCCGGGCTCCCCCGCGTTCCCCAGCCGGGCTCCCCCCCGTTCCCCAGCCGGGCTCCCCCCCGCCCCTGCAGCCGGGCTCCCCCCGTTCCCCCAGCCGGGCTCCCCCCCGTTCCCCAGCCGGGCTCCCCCCGCCCCCCCAGCCGGGCTCCCCCCGTTCCCCAGCCGGGCTCCCCCCGTCCCCCCAGCCGGGCTCCCCCCCGTTCCCCAGCCGGGCTCCCCCCGCCCCCCCAGCCGGGCTCCCCCCGCGCAGCGCCCCCGCCCCCGCGCAGCGGCGCGGTCCCGGAGGCGCGGCGGCGCGGCCGGTAGGTGGCGCCAGCGCTCTTCCTGGCGGAGCCGCGGCCGCGCCGCCCCCGCTCCTGCCCGGCCCAGCCCGGCCCGGCCCGGCCCGGCCCGCTGGGAGCCGCCGCCCGCCCGCGGCACCGCCGGGCCCGGCCCCCGCCCGCCGCGGCAAGGAGCCCCCTCAGCTGCGCGCACGGGGAGCAGGGCTGTCCCCGCAGCTCCCCCGCGCCCGCGGCGCCCGGCCTGTAATTAATGTCCCTGTGCAGAGCGATCAGCCTGCGCATCCCTGGGGGCCGCACACGCTGCCGCGCGGTCTGTGCCCGAAGGCGCGGGCGAGCCGGTGTGTGCGAGCCGGTGTGGCGATGGCAGCCCCGAGCACCGCACGTGCGTGGTTAATAACGAGGCTGTGACTGCTACCGCGAGCAGCGGCGGGATGGGCGAGCCCCGCCGCGCCGGCCGCCCCAGGCTCCTCCGGGCGGCGGGGGGACCCCGCCACTCCGTTATCTCCCGAGCCGTTCTCCCAGGCAGAACTGATCCTCCTGAGGGAACAAGGGGGTGGGGGGAGAGCCTCAATTGCAAATACTGTTTGGAGTTTATTGGAGAGAGAGTCTGAGCGTTGAGGTGCTCTCCCGTGGCTCCCGGTGGATGCTGTGAGGAGCCAGGATTGTGGTGGGTTTCGGCTGTGCAGGGAGTTGGGGTAGCGGGGGGGGTGGGGGGAGGAAAAGACACGATCGAGAGTAGCTGAGACTTTGTGCCCCCGTTGGAGAGATGGTTGAGTCCTCGTCAAGGTTGCTGTGGTATCCCAGAAACACCATTCACTCCGAGCTGTGACCGCGCACCATCAACAGCAACAACTCCGCTGCGCCTGGCCGAGGAATAGGAATTAGGAGCTCTCAAGAATAATATGAAAGGGATCTGCAGAGGGGAAATCCGTGCAAAGGAATCGAAATTAGCAGACTTTTGGGAAAGGGGATGTACTAAATGTGGCCGGCTGGACTTCATCCTGGTGAAGAAAATGGAGATTAAAAGTGGATTTACATTTTGGAACCTCGTCTTTTTATTGATGGTTTCGTGTGTGAAAGGTAGGGTAGTATTTGAGTGGTATATTTTTAGGGGTCCATTTGCTTTCGGTCAGGGCGTTGCAAGCTCTCGCCTTATACCAAGGTGTATTTCAAAATATATTCGTCTCTTATTTTATATTTTTGCCCTGGGTACTTTGCAATGGAAATATATAAATGACTGCTAAAGCGGGGAGGAAAGAAGGAGTTGATTCAGAGCTCTCTTCGGAGATAGGAAATGTATTTGCTTGCCAGGGCTGGCGTTCAATGCAGTGAGTGAGCTGGGGCTCAATAAATATTCTTGCAGTATCCTCAAACGGAGACGTGAGTTGGTTGATATAGCCTCTAACTAGTGTATGTTCAAACAAATCCCACTGCTTCACTTTTTTAAGGTGACGATGATGGTAGTGCGGGGTGTGTGGGGGGATTACCTACAGTTCTGGTTTATCGGTCGAGCAGTGGTCTTTTTGCGGGAATGCCTGTATCGATGCACTTATTAGTTTAACCCGTTGCGTGGGGAAAGTTACGGCGAAGCCCAGCGTATGCGTAGCCGTCTCACAGCCCGAAATGCGCTTCACGCTCAGCTGTCTGTATGCATGCAGGGCTCACAGGCTGTCGGAAAGGTGCGTTGGTAATTCAGCCTTGAAGGCATGGTCTGTCGCTGGGTGCAAAGACTGGCACCTTTTCTCTTCCCTCCCTTGGTCCCTTTTCTCTGATGTATGTGAGGGGGTTTGGGTGGTGGGTTTTGTCTCTATTTTTTAAATTTTTTTCGGGGCAAGGGCTATTTTTCTTTCTTGCTTCTGTGTTCATGAAAGGAGAGCAAAAAGGAAATGTCTAGTTAGCGGCATAAATATCTCCACTAAGTCTGTGCTTGCAGACAGTTAAGGGAAATGCTACACATAGAGAAAAGAAGAAATATGTGGCTTGAATAATGTGCACCTGCAGAATTACCCAGGCATCGCTAAACAGTGAAGTGCCGATCCCATCACGCGTGCCTTCAGTAAAAGGATCTATTCTGCAACTCCCCACAGTCGGCTGCCTACCCGAAATAATCTCCCCTTGTTTGTAGCCAGTGATTAATATCCGATTAATCACACTTTTATCCCCCTCCTCATCCTCATCCCTCCTCCCCGCCACACTCATACACCCCCAGAATATTTAGTAGACATTATCGATCCTCTCCGAGTTTTTAGACTTGGTTATCGCCTACAGAGGTTGCCTGCACGGTTGGGAAGGAGGTGTCTTGTGGGGGTGGCATTCAAAGGCGTGCCTTCCTGAGCTGGCTCTGGCTTGGATGAAACAGTTTATTGTAGAGCTTTGCAGCTGTTTTTCCCCCCATTTGCATCGCGTAGAAAAGGCAATTCGCATTTCACGGGGAGGGTGTGGAGGGCTTTTACCTCATCCCGCGTTATCCTGACGCGGGGTATCCAAGGGGAAGGGGGTTGCCTGCGACGTTTATGCACATTTTAATTACATGCAGCTTCTCTCTGTTTGCATCTATTAGAGGGAGCCGCTCCCGGCGCTCTGCCCCGGTCTGGAGACGGTTTGCAATCGACACCGACCCGGGTCTTTTGGGGCATTTCTTTCCCACGGTTCAGCCTTCTGCCATTAGCGCGTTCTCGGCGCGGGGTGCCAGCCCCGGGCTGGATGCCGGCCAGGCGCGCCCTGCGCTGCGCGGGGCCCCGCGGGCGCGGTGCGGGGGCGAGCGGGGGCTCCGGCGCGGCTCCGAGGCAGCTGCGCTGTGAGCGCGAGTCGCGGGGCGGCAGCATCCGACCGAGGGACGCGCTGGCGCGGCCGCGCAGCGGAGCGGCTTCCCCGGCACCTGTTGACAGCCGCCGCTTGCCCTCGGGGGTGGGGTAAGGAAAGAACGCTGGACACTAAGGGCAAAAGCTGGGATGAAACATCAGAAACAGCCCAAGAAACAGAGAAAAAATGGGCTTTGCGAAACTGGACGTTTCTCCTTCTTCCCATTGTCAGGGCCTAAGCTTCCCCGGTGCCGATCCTGGCACCTTCCATAGACTTCCTTTGGACTGGGGCGGTTCTTCCAGAAGCTGCCGACCCAGGAGGTGAGATTTTACATTCTGGATGCGGGTTCCTTTAGGCAGCCAAGCTTCACAGAGCTGGCTTACACTCACTGCAGCACTGCATCTATTCTGGGCGTTTATATTTAGTTCTCTCTCCACTCCCGTGAATGAAAGCATTTTACTTCGATTTACATTCCCACTGTGTCAACATAGCTCCTGCCCGCAGAAAGCAGAGGCAAACGATGAATGAGTACCTGCCCACGTAAAACATTCCAGATGTTGGGACCAAGATGACTCTCCAGATCCTACATCTGCTCTACCATTGCCTGGCAAGGCCTTTTTACCACACCCCATCTCTGCAAGCTCTAGCCTATATCCTCCCTTGATTAAGCACTTCTACTGAACAGTCCAGCACCACATCATAACACCCAAACTGTTGCTGTCATTCCGGTCATCCAGACCACTTCCACAGCTTTGCTTGATATCTGCCTCTCCGGCTCTTCCTATTTTTGTCATTGTCCTGTTATCATTTCCCCGGTCTTGTTCCACAGCTCTCCCAACATTACAGGTGCCAAACTATCCCAGGATGCTTAAGAAACTATGTTCATATCTGAATAATTAAACATTCTTGCACATATTAATATAGGCCAAAAAAAGCCTTTGCATTTGTCTATAAATTCATGCCTCTTTGGAACCTTCAACAATACTTGAAAGGGGTTAGAAAAGGGAGGAGAAAGCAGGAGAAGATGGAAGACAGAAAATTGTCAGAACTGCTGAGGAAGGGGTGATAGGAAGAGCTAAGTAAAGAGGAATTGTTCCTTTTTCAATGAAAATGTTGCTTACACAGCATCCCATTATGCCATGGAACAATCTCCAACAAAATCTTCCTTCAATAGGCATGGAGTAAAAAAGCAAAGAAATGGCACCACTGAAAACTGAGAGAAAGCATGAAAGACATTAAAACAAGCAAACACATCCACGATCCAGCCTTTAGAAAAGGCAAGCAGAGTGATTCCTGGTCAGCTACAGGGGGTGATGAATCCTGTGCTCTTCCCTTTAGATGAACGAGACACCCAGGAAAGCTCTCTCCCCTTCTCCCCCACCCCACACCATGGGAAAAATGAGAAGCACCATTAAGGCACAGGAGATACAAACCAAGTTTGGAGGAGTAGGGAGTGGAAAACTCCACTGGCCAACTCCCTTACAGAAAGGGGAGAAGAAGGCATAAAAGAGGGGAAAAAAATTAGGCAGCATCAGTGAGCTTTGCCTCCTGGGATTTAGGAGAAAAATCACAAATACTCGCAAGCCTTTGGTTTGGCACCTCCCTCCACAAAAAAAAAAAAAAAAAAAAAAAAAAAACCAAACAAAAAAACAACCAAACCAAAACAAACAAACAAAAATCCCCAAACCAAAACCCAAACAAACAAACAAAAAAAATTGCGATCTGTTAGTGGAGGCAAATCAGAGGAAATCAAGCAAAATGACCAGATTCCACAAGACTCCTCCATCTCTTCTCTTTGGCTGTCGTTCCCAAGAGAGAGAGCACCAAGGTCGACTTTTGTCTGCCTGACTAAAATGAAGCTTTGCCGCTGCTGTTGTTCCTCTGTTCCCCTCTTGCAGTTGTGACAAGCGGAACAAGAGCAGCTTTCAAAATGAAAGGGAGATGAAGCACTGAGATTTTAAACGGCTCATTGACAGAAGAAGTGATGAGAAAGTGAAAAGCATTCCCATTTCCAGTGATGTGTACCTGGCATGAGGGAGTATTTAGCAGGGACAAAGCGTGCCCTGCTTCTTTTAGCCACCTCTGCAATCTCCCTTCTCCCCCCTTCCAACCTCAATCCCGCTCCTTTAATGCTCTGTCAGCCCCTCCCCACCGCTTCCTTCCCAGTCACTTGATTTATGGTGTTACCGAAGATGGGTATGGGATTACTGGCGGATGGTTTTCCTCAGTGGGGCACGGGTGAGCGCAGCGAGGTGCTGGCTCTGTCCCCGAAGCGGCAATGGTGGGGAGAGTAACAGCAGGTTCAGGTTTCCTCATTTCCAGATGGTCGATGCCGGTGCTGGCTGTGTGCGTGTGTTTGTGTGTTGGGTAAATTCGTGTGTTTGTGTGTATGTACTCATGCAGGGGGGCAGGGACACACTGACTGGAGCAGGGACAGCGTCGTCCTTCCTTTCCAACTCCTCCGCACACGCTCACCTCCTGTAGGGTACCTCTCTGCCACAAGCCCCCGCAGGTGACACCTGGCTGTGCTCAGCGGGCTGGGCACCGCGGCTCACCCTTTTTTCAGGCTAAGCAGTTCTTCAGGGTTTCAGGCAAAGTTACCCCTCTCTCACCCGCGCCTTTCTCAGGGCTAAAAGGAGGCACCGCTGTGCCCCCGCTTAGCGCTCGGTTCCTCCGCCTCCTCTCCTGCAGGGCAGCAGTGAAGAAGCACTCGACCCCCCCCCAAAAGCACCAGCAGGGACCGTTTCTCCCTTCCCTGCCGGTGCCACTCGGGACTCGCAAAGGGCACAGGAGAGCCCCACCTTCGCTTTCTGCTTTTAATTGTGAGAGGCAGCGGTCTCAAGGCGGAGCTGGCTCGGAGCGGCGACTGCCCGCCGGCAGCCTCCATTCGCGCCCGGCAGCGGCATCGCACCGGCCCCCGCAGCCGTCTGAGGTGACCGCACCTCCGGGCAGTCCTTCTGACACAGTCTTCTATCCTTTGGCTTTGCTTACTTTATCTCGGTGAATCCTGCACGTCTCTGGTCGACAAGTCTAAGGCAGCACTAGGGTGGTCGGTTGATTGGTTTGATTGGCTGCCACACAGAAATAGCCCCTCACTCCCTGAGCACAACCAGCCCTGTCTTCTACGAGAGACTAGGCACTCCAGGCAGCCATACAGGATGGAGAGGGACAGGGTGTAGCTTCAACTCCATTATCAGCATCTCAATTTGCAAGCACCAGCCCATAAAACCTAAAGAATTTGTGGATGTGTTTTAGAATCCCTCATTTTCCAAGACTTCTGTGCAGAAACATAGCAGAAACTTGTAATCTACCTGTGGTTGTTTCTTTGTTTGTTTGTATGGAGGGGGTGTTTTTGAGCAATAAGTCTAGCAGGATCAATTACCCATCTAGCTTAGTGCCCGTTATCTCACACTGTGACAATTAGCAGTGGTCTAGTGAAGGATTGGAGAAAACAGCAAGTGGAGTGACTAGCACATCCTGGATTTCAGCAGGCAGCAGTTTTGGGTCTCCTAAGATACAGGCTGCTGTTGAACCATCACATTTGAAAAGGCATGGACTGGCCTCTGTTCCACTCATTTGTCTGTTCTCTCTCATTTTGCTGGCCCTTTTCCCTTGCCTTGCCTTCCTTCACTGTTCCATACCATGGCATTCATATGTATCCTCCATTCTTTATGCTCTTCATCTGGCTGAAAGCACTGGTTTTTATGAACACTTGTAATAAAATTGTTTGTTGTTGATGTGCTATGAAAGTCAACCCACAAAACTTGAGATTTGAAACCACTGAATGCACATGTATCTAGTAACAAGAAAGAAAAGCACATTCTTGATCAGATAAATTTGAAAAAGTTTTGAAATATCCTGTGGGGATGGCTCAATTTTCCTGATTGTAACAGCTTTTCAGAGAAAATGTTACGAAGAATAAGATAGCCTCGTGTCCCTCCTTTTTAAAACAATTAGTGTCTTAGACACTGTCTGATTTTCAGAGGTATTGAATATTTATAATTTCAGGTGGCTCTAGTAGGAGTCTGGGCAACATCTTAGCATCTCTGAAGCAAGGCCGAGTGAGTCCATCATTATGATACTGAGACAGAGAGAGTATAAGGAAAGCACCTATAAAATAAATCAAAAATATATATAAAATGTTAATTTCTACAGAATCTGATAAATCAGAGTGGTAGGAATAACAAAGGCTTTTTGATCTGCTGTAAAATTAGTTTGTTTTTTTTTTTTTTTTCCTTTTCCACTAATAGGACACTTCTAGTCTAATTCCATGGGGTTGTGACATCTTAGCTTCAACTTCTTGCTGATGCGTATCATTCAGCTTGTATTTCTGACCATAATGGTTAAGGTTGAAAGGATAGAACAAAGCCTTTGTGGGAAATTAGCTTACCAGTTTCTACAAAGCAATTTCCAGGAAAGAGCAGTCAGAGAACAGACAACTTGGTCTAAATTTTGGTTTTTCCTTAGATCCTGATAATTTTAAGACAGTTCTTACTCTGTGAGATATTTGAAGAAGCAATACTTAAGTCACAAACCAGATAGGTATCTGATAAAAGGAATTATTGCAAGGCTATAAACCTTACCTCATAATACATAGTATATGTAATTTCCATGCTAGGGTTTATTGCAGAACTCTTACAAGTTTTAGACATGTGCCTTTCAAACAACTTTACAGAAGAATGTTTCCTTGTCAATGAAATGGTATAATTTCTCTACAAAAAAAAAAGATAATATTTGCCTTTATCTAAAATTCAAGGGGCAATATTTGGCAGTTATCTTGGACCTAAATAGAACAGGGTGTGATACGTAATGTACCAGTTTTCACCCTCCTTTTTATTAAAAAAAAAACCCCTAGTTGTATTAGAAAATGTTGAAGATCTCCTTCCCAGTATCCAGCTTTTCTTCTGGGAAGTAGAATGGTGAAAGATATTGGATTATAAGGAAGATTATTTAAAATACACATATACACACTGACATACCATTTACCTTTGTACTTGTTTACATTCAGTTGTTTACCTTTTCTGGGCAGATTTACATTCATTGTTGCATTGCTTGTTCTCACAGAATGTGTAAGATTTACTATGGCTTCATAATTTCAGCATTACAGATGCTGAGTACTGCTGTAAATGTCAAAGAAGGAAATGGTGGGAATTCATCATGTCCTTCCCAGGGTCTGAAATCTTAGTTGGATAAGTTTATAGATATAGTAACAGTGTTACTCATAACGAGTGAGCCCTGGGGTACTGGAAAATGGCAAACAAGGGATTCCAGCAGGGCCGGTCGTCTCATAGAGCTGTGTTGTCGAACAACAAGATGGGATGCAGCCAGCATTGACAGAGAGATGGACTGCCCATTTTCCCTTGGATTCTAAAAAATGCATCATAGTGTCATGTGTCATATTTGCATTGTATCATAGAAATAGTGAAAATAACTGTAAGTAACTTAACCACAGAAGCATTCCTGGGGTGATGAATTCTCGCCCTCCAAGGCCTGTAAATAACACAGACTGTCTTTGTAATAGAACTGAAAGAGTCCGGCGGCTATAGTCAGAAATGACTGATAATATATAATATGCATGTGCAGAAATTATAGCCACATATTTGGTTTTGTATGAAGAAATTCAACAGACTGCACTTCTACTTACAAAGGAACAGGTAACAACTTGAAACTTAAGTACTTCCTAAGTTATCTATTATCTCTTAATTTATTGTGTATTCCCAATCTGAGAAGGAAGTTCTACTATAATACATAATTGATTTCACTAACAAAAGAAGAGTGATAGTAGTGATAGCTAGGAGTACATGTTGGGAGGAAAGCTTGATGAGAAGAAAAAACACTAGTTACTAAAATCAGTAATTAAAAACTGATCCTAGCATATTACGAATTGACTGACATATTTATTCCTAGTGATTTAGTGATATTTTTACCAAATATAGTTTCTATAAACTGTTTTTAGTATATTGAAAACCTCTAATCACCTTTAAGTGTAGAAAAAAATGAACATTTCTGTGCTATTTTCTGGTTTATTTTAATACTAGTATTATCATTTGAAGAGGCTGACATATCAGAAGTGTCTGTATTTCAGTGGCAGTTAAAATGAACCCTCTGCCATCATTATCTCCTCATAGAGCTGTTTTCAAACCCAGCAAGCAGATACCTGCAAGTGTAGTTTGGAGTTCTTAGTGAAAATGAACCACATAAATGCAAAGTATAGATATTCTCATTGAACATAGCACTGAGATGGAACTACTTGAATTACAAAACCTTTCCTCCACTATTTAATCTGACCCAGAACGAAAACTTCACAATCTACTATAGTTAGCTTTCTTGATTGCTGTGCAGTTTTATTAGGGGGCTGAAGCTTAGTCTAATTAAAAGTATTCTTTTAAAAGCCTACAATAACAGTTGCATTTTTGCTTCTGTGTATCAGCTTTGATCCAAAGGTAAATAGAAGTTATAAAACAGGATATAAAAAGAGCCTCTAAACTGCCTTTTGTTTGAGCCCACTGAAGGCAAAAGGAGAGTCCAGAATAAAATCTTTGAGAGTAGATTTGCCTGTTTCTTTTCATGCTGAATTTTGAATTACAATTTTCTGTACGTATATTTCATTTGACTGATAAATATTAATTATAATAAAAGCCATGTATTTCACAGTATATGCTAGATATTTTCATTAGAAGTGGTCTTTGGAAAACTCTTATTGCATTATAAACCTAAAGATTACAAAAATAAATTGTTTATGATTAAGGGAAAATAAATTATATATTTGGATACGGTCAAAAACTGCTCTTTCATTTCATTGATGGTCACATCAACAGTTCTCAGGATGAGTCCACTGGATTCACTGTAATGACAGTATGCTAATACAATGTCAGGTGTAGTCCTTAAACCCCAGAATAGTCCTATTTTTGTCAGGACATATGCTGAATTACATCAACTTTTTTAGCCTGGTTTCAAAATTTCATATTAATTTTTTGTTTTCCAGTAAAATATTTCAGAATTTGCACAATGCTGCTAATGGCTGCAGAGGAACTAGGAGGACATAAGAAAATAGATTGCAGTTTAGAATGATTCAAATTTAATTATAAATGCAAGTTGGTTTAACTTGTATCAGATTATCATATATTCCAGTATGTAGCTACATTTGAAAATGCTGATTTAGCTAGTAAAACCAAAGTACAAAAAGTGGGAAGTTTCCATGTTAGTTTTATTGCATTTATTTTCTAACACCTTCTTTGTTTTTGCCAACTATCTTTAAACTAAGATGCCTTAGTTTAAAGACATCTAATATTCTGAGTCAAAATCACAATAACTAAAATATAGTGGAAAACAAGGGTCCAAATCCTGACTTTTGGAAAGCCTACCTGGTTAAACAAAGATTGGGGGAAGAAAAGAATAGGTCTTTGGCCACCTCACATAATCATGTCCATTGGCTTTGTGGTAACAGTTGCTTTTTCTTGCATGTCCAGATGCATGCTGGAACAAAGACACACCAGCACATCTGGCAGCAGGCAACTGTAACTGTGTCCTCTGTCAAGAGGAACTATGCCTGATTCACAACTATGCTCATCTTCTGTGAGTTCCCTTGAATACGTCTGTGCTGACACTTCAGTTATACGACTCCTACTGACTTGAGCCATGCTTGTTGCATAGAATGGCAGAACTGGTTGGGTTGGCAAAGACCTCAAAGACCATCAAGTCCATCTATTAACCCAGCAGTGCTGGGTGATGAGTGCCATGCATGACATGGCAGTTTTAATGACCACAAGAGAAGAAATAAGTATTCTTATTAATTCATAATAAAAGAGCAATCTTTGCATCAATATAGTGCTCACAAAAGTTCTCACCTGATTAGAGAATTTGTATCGGTATAATATATTGAAGTATATTGGCATTTGCATTGTCAGCAGTGGAAAGCTGCACCAATCAACCCTTTAAGACACAGTCTTTTTGAAAACATACTGAAAAATTTATGATTCAAAAGCGAAAATTTATCTGATATAGAAACAGAATCAATGTTTAATATAGAACACATTCAATGTCATTGCTGACTCCTGCATACCTACCTCCATAACTTTCCTAAGGATATGCTTCAAAATTCCTAAATCTTTCTAGTACTACAATTGCAGGCCATTGAAATTTGTATGAGTTTCTACACTATTTTCATCTGCTTTTAAATTAAGATACCCATAAAAACCCCCACCATTCTCCTAAGCTCTATCTATATATTTTTACTACACTCAAATCTAACTCATCAACTAGCTCCTGTAATTTTTCTGAATTTATTCAGCCTCCTCTGCACTTCTGGGCTCCCTTCCCAAATTCTCTTCCCACTCCACAAGTACCGCTGGAGAAGTCCCAAAAACATAAAGCCTGCAGTAAAATATAGAAAGTTCTCTTCAGTTTCCGTGTCATTTGTAAAGTCCTTTTTTGGCCCAAAGTAATAATCATGTAAGGGTAATATGCTAGGAAATGAAATATCCTCCCAGTTTTACAGTCATAGATTAGACTTACTAACTTTTTCACAAAGTTCTTTGGATTTTATATCATCTGCAAGGAAGCAAGATTGGAAGAGTGGTTTTTCAGTTATATTTCTTTTCATTCTTCAGTATATTGTGCCTATCTACCTGATTATTTTTTGGTAACCAAAATAACACCCATTCACCCCAAACAAGAAAACTTCAAAACACATTTTTGAAAAAAGTTCAAAACATAATAGCAACTTATTCTTACACTTAGTTGTGTACAAATAAACAGTATAGAATCAGATAGTTAAAATTTGAATACTTTATATATTTTGGAAATCCAAGGTACATCATCTTGATTTTTCAAGCTCTAATGTATACAGTTAAATTGTCCATGTGCCATGGTAAGAGAAATATTACAGATCTAATATTACTCCTGTATCCTTTACTAATATCATTGTTCTGGGATGACCACAAATGACTTGTTGAGGCTCTGGATTCTACATAATATTGTAGATTAATAAAATAATTAAATAGAAAAGGAAAAAAATCACATACGATAAAACAGGGCTAGGTTTGTAGGGATACTGTTACGCGCTCTTTCCCATTGACTCTGTGTATTCCAATGAAGTCAGGAGAGTTTGCTGTGTATCTGACTTGTGAAAGGTACTGTTCCAAATTGCTCCCTTTAGGGCCTCCTGTGTTTGTCACCTCTTTGAAATCCATTGACAGCTGAGTTAACACAAATGTCTAATCTGAGAGTCAGAGTGTGCTACAGATACCAACTAAGGAGAGAATCTGCTCATCAGAACCACCATCATTATTTAGAAAACATGAATTACCTCCTAGAATTTATGATAAATCTGAGGTAACTGTACTGAAAATGGATAGTTTATTTCAGAATATTGTATCCAATACAGTGAGCATTGAATCATCACTTCTGAAAACATAACTGCACTCTAATGTTGAGGTGCTTTCTGAAGAATGTTTTCTTCATTCTTACAAGTTTTAATATTTTGCATTATTAAGCCAGCACACAGTGTCCTGTAGGTAAACATCCTCTGGCCAAACTGATATGGATATATTTATTCGATCAACTTCTTGTCCTCGTCTGCTTCCTCCATGCTTCATGTGCATAAAATTTATTTGCACCATCTCTTTTGTACCATACATTTTTGTGCCTTTAATTCACAGGTTGCTCTGGGCAACATTCCTATTCTTTGTCTGGCACACTTGGATGATTGTGCACTTTTTAGAAGTTGCATCATTGATTTGTCCTCTTTTCCCATCTCTTATCAGTATTATAAATATACCCATTATTTACTTGAATATCCCTATTTTACAATCTTAGTGTCTTTTTTTTTCCTACCTGACAATACTATTTTTCTATTTAATTTCTGTTGATGGCTCAATTAATGTTCCTAACAGTGTTTCTATTTCACACTGCTTGGTGGCTCTAAGTTTTCCCACTCAAAGCTTCTGACTTCTCAAGTGAGAAGTGTGCTTTTGAAAAAGAGTGATCATCCCTTCAATTATAACCTTATTGAAATATTTACCAGTAGATTATTTCAGAGCTTGTCCCCACCGAAGTGAAGAGAAGCTTTGTTATCAACTTTTAGCAGAACAGAGCAGATTGATACTAAAAAGCAAAATATCATTTCAATACAGAGGAGTTTATTTAGAATGTGACAGCTCTACAAAAATGTTTATACCATGCATGGGACTGAACTGATGAAACTGAAAAGCTATAACAGGTGAACTCCACCAGATTCTTTTTGCCAGTACCCTAAAATGGTAGTAGAGCTAAGTGGCTAAGTTACTGACACTCTCAAAATCCTTACAGGCTCTGGTCCATTTCTGTTCACTGTCTTATGAGGGTCGTTAAGTGAGTCAACAAAACAAATGTTTCAGACTGTAAGATTAATATCAGGTTTTATTATAGTTTTCAAATCCTATTTTAATTTGTCATTCATTAATAAAGATGGCAGGAGGAAGACTACAGTTGCAAGATGACCAAAAATCTAAAATCCTTTTTAAAGCTTAAAGTAAATAATATCAAAATTTTAGAAGACAATGAGTCAACAGTTTATTAAGTAATCACTTTTTTTAAACTGATTTGGTCTAGAATTTGGCAGAAACACATGAGAAGCCCTGAGAGTTTAAAGTTTCTGGCTGATCTCTAAATCTAAAACAGCTGAGCAGATTTAAATATTTTGTGTAAACAAATTTGCATCCAGGCTGCTAATCTGCATGCCAGCTTTCAGCTTGACATTTTCTGAAATGATGGAAAAATGCTAAGCCCTTAATACTAAATGGAGTTCATAATGGAAATGCTGACAGACCCTTAATTACCTGTATTGTGATTCTGCTGAAAGCTTCTTTATCTGTCTAATCTGTCACAATGCAATAAATTCTTGAAAGGAGGGAAAAAGGAAATTTGTGTTGGAAATGCTGAACTGTAGCAATGCTATATGTTCTTCTAGACATCCACTTAGGGAAGCAGCAGTGACAAAAAAATTATTTGAAGAAAAATGTGGCATTATCTGTGCAAATATAGAGGCAGCCAGTGATGCTTAAAAGTTTAACTTAACCTCCATTTTTCAGTCTCTTTGAGTCACCTTTCTAGTAAATTATGACTAAACACATACAATCAACCATTTTTAATATGATAATGAGATATTATCATAGAAGAAATTTCTTATTGACTTGACATGGCAAAAAAACCGCAACCAACAAAAACTACAGAAATTATCATTTCACTGCCCTAATATTGTATTGCTGTGTTAAATTCTTCTGCACTGAATGGAGGAGGAAGTAGAGGATGATATGAGAGAAAGGTCATTGTCTGGACTCTAATTTACAAATTCTGTAATGTAGAAACTCCGTTATCTGCCAACTTTAGAAGAGTCCTTAAGATTCTCTTGAAGAGTTTTTTTTCAATGTTTTTTTCATTCCCCCCATGAAAATGTTCCCCAGTTTGTCCAGGCTATAACCACCTGAAAAGCTCGACAGTATTTGCTCTGCAGAGATTGCTTAGGTTGGATGACTCAGACATACCAGCCTTTCTCTGGCTTCACACAATCTCTGTGTACCAGCCAGGGCACACAACCGTGCCTGTAGAGCAACTTTCACATATGACAGTAGCCCTTCAAGGAAACAGAATATCCTCTAGCATTTTTGCCTTTGTGGTTTGCTGGGAGAATGAAATCTATCTCTCTAAGGTTCCCACAGCAATGACAGACAAAACTCAAAGAAAATATCCTGAGTGAAAATGAGAAGTAAACCCCTCTGATACCTTCTTTCCAGACTGCCGCCTTCTCCAAAAAGAGACCTGGAATTTTAATTTTTGCTGATGAAGCAACTACTTCAGTTCCAAGATCAGCTATTTGCCCATCTCTGTATCTTTAATATCATTATGTCTTTCTTGACATAAGGAGATTAGAACTCCAGGCAGTGCTCAAGATAGGGGTACATCAGTGTTTTCCGGAGGGGCTGTTTCACTCTCATTGTCCTACTCTTCCTGATTGTGGAAGTGCTATGGAACATGAAGTCAAAAATTTCAAAGAAATTCCAGTGACATGTCTGAGGTCAAAACTCTGAGTTCCAAGTTCAGCATCATGCAGATATCATTTAGTTATATTTTCCTATGTGCAAATTAATCTCTAAAACTTGCCTACTTATGTGTTTGCACACCCATTCATTACATTAGGACATTCTGGAGTATCTTGACACTGGTGCATCATTTGATTACCCAGAAGATCTTAACAGTGCCAGTCTTGCAGATTTCCCTGTATACTCCTTACTCTGTTGAGGATAAAGATGTGAGGAAAACTGATCCCATCACTGATCCAAACTCCACTTTTGATTCATCATCTAAGCAAGTGATCACTGAGCCCTATTCTGTGTCTTATATTTTAACATCTTTAAGTTCATAAAAGGATCTTTCCATCTGTCCTGTGGTAAATTATTTTTAATAGCTTTTGGCAGTGAGCCTTGTCAAAAGATTTTTGCATGTTAACAGTGACTAAACTTAAAAAGATTACTTTTTCTGATTAATGGATCTATTCCCAGAATTTCCTTCTCCTGTATGACAGCTTTAACCAAAGACCAAAAACCACTGGAGAAAAGCTGCCTATATATGCTGCCTTGTATGCTACACAGAAGAACCATAAATATTTTCTAAATCAGAGCACTTTTCATAGTGCTTTTGAGGTACAATGAGACTGTTTAGTACTTTAATAGCTGACTTAAAAATACATTACTGGAATTGTAGGGAATGGTGCTGTTTCTGTTGGAAGCACTTTCTGGAATTTGAACTAAGCTACTATTCCAAGCAAAATGGTAGAGACACTGAGCTCTTGCAGTTGCTGTGTTTCAGATGAGATGTTGCTGGCATGTCTGGTCCTGAAAGATTGCATGGTATTTTTCACAGAAGATTGTTATTAGCCTTCATCTCCTGGCTGAATTCCAATTTGGATAATTACAGTCAGCTATCTAAATTCTCTAAGCAGAGTGTGTTAAATAACCTTCTACACTTCCTTTTCTAATCTTCTGAGGGGCATTTTTGAGAATTATTAAATAATAGATCTATTTAATCTAAAAGGCAGCTGTTTCTAAATGCTAGGGGAAAGTAACTGTTTTAGAAGGTGTGTTGACTACTCAGTGCTCAGTGAGAAATTACACAGTGCCATTAGTGTAGGAAATGCTCCTTAGCACCGTACAAAAAGATAAGGAAACTATCTCCTTAACAAGATTGCTGCAATTTAGTTAAGAGTTCATGGAAATATTTTAGATGAACAATACAATATGCTGTTCCAAGATGAGGAACATGAGCCTGGAGAAATCTACATAGAAAGTTTTGGAAAAGTTACAAGTTATTGAAGGTTGAAATAAAGATTTCTTATTCAAGATGAAGGATTAATACACACAACTGTAGTACACAGGAAAATACAGAAAAGTGCAAAGCTGTGCAAAGCTTTGAACTTCCTCAGATATGAAAAAAATCAAAGGGAAAAAATGGATCAGTTGGACCAGTCATGAAGTCAAGTCCCAGATTTGAAATAAATGGATGAAAAGGAAACATTTCAGATTTAGTTGAATGCAACATTTTGCTAAGTACATAATAGTTCAGTTGTTTGTTTCAATGAGAAAAGAAGGGAAGGGAATTCAATATTAATCACAATTGCTTGACATGTTTTTGAACATTTGTAATTATTGGACTAATTTAAGGATAATTTGTTAAGCTTCAGCTCATTGGTCCATCAAAAGTGGTGTTTGCTTCTCCCTCTCTGCCCCATGGTAAGTAGCAGCATTCAGTGAAATAAGAAAGAGATAGGAGGCAAATAGATGCCACAGAAATGTCATGACTCAAAAGATGTTCTCGCATTCGCTATCGCCATCTTTTCTTGGGGCCTGTTGGCACCGATGTGTTAAACTAGAAAAAACCCTCTCCTGTACCATTTCTTCCAATCTCATTTACCTCCCACAGAATGCCCTCTATCAAGCCCAAAGGTTTTTGTTCTCCATGAAGAAAAGATGGCAGTGTCAACATTTTTGCTCATGGTTGTTCCACCCTGTATTTTGAAAACTCTGTGCAGGTTCATGGCAAAATTTTTTGGGGGGGCTTTACAGAGAGCAATACAACATAGTTGATGCAACCACATAATAATTCTATGACTCGTGGTACTGTTTGGCATTATTTTAGTTCAAGAAGAAAAACACCATACCCACTCATGTCTGCTTAAACTATGTCTAAGCTCAGTCCAATCTGTTTAAAAAAGCACAATAACAAGATCATTTTACATGTTACATGCAAATGAGGTATTCAGAGGGTTGATGCATGTCTGGATTGAATGGAAGCAGAGGTTGTTTATAGCTCTTTGAGAAACAATCTAAATCTGGTTCTAAGAAAACTCTGTTATTACAGTGCAGATGGTTGAGTTGATTGTGATCTTGAAGATTGAGGATATCTCCATTTCTCTGATGTTACAGAAACACAGATAACTTTTTGGCCTGATTATCACTAGGACTTACTGTTGCCAAAAACTGCATTAACTGCTGTTTTGGAGCCTCCTCAATACAGAATATTCATTAGCATAGTTTCTTGTATGAATACGATATTGGTAAATATGAGTGTAATACACTATGTACAGTTCCAAACCAAGTAGCAGCATTCTTAAGATAACAATCAGGAGAAAAATGGAATGAGTTAATTTCTCTGTTAAATAGCTTCATTATCTGTCGGTTAGTGAAACTTCAGGTACTTTGGTGTGCAATTTACCACTATGTTGCCAAAATATTCAGTATATATATTGCAGTTTGAAATGCACTTTGAAGAGTTCAGTTCTTTATAGTTGTGCAAGAAATTGGCTTCAAGGGAATTGCTACTATCCTTTGCTAGAGAAAAAACAAAAATAAAATCTTGAAGTTAGTGGGTCAAATTTCATCTGCTTTAATTACTTTAAACAGATGGAAATCATGAATAATTATTCATAAAAGCCTATTTATATGCCGTTTCAAGGGGTATTACTGCAAGATTTTTTTCAGTTGCATAAATAGCAAAGTGAAAAAGAGCAAGTAATATCATCTCATATCTGCACATTAAGAAACAGCAATAAATGGTTTGTTTTATAACTGCTCTGAGAAGTTTCATGGGTCCAAATCTGGTGTAGACAGCACAAAAATTTTACTGTTTGAGATCAAACTTGATTGAAAGATTTATTTCCAAGCTTCTAATTATTTCTTCTTTTTATCACTGTGTTTCACTAATGCATGCTGTTAAGTGGGCAACTGGGAATTAGTTTCTGAGAATTAGATTTTTCACTAGGAGAAAAAAAAGATACCTCTTTTCAGATAAACTTTCAGATAATGCTTGATTTCTACCCGTTTCATGAGATTTAAGTGTACATTTTACTAATGTTTCAGTATTGGAGCTGTGAATCTGTTACTGTACAGTCTGAGAATAAAACTGTGCAAATTTTCAAAATTTCCAGAATAAGGGTTCATTCATATATGAAAGCAATTTTCTTTTTCCTGATGATTTCCCCACTTTCATAATTCTATTACATTTCATTTTGCATTTATATATGGGTTATTTCTGATTTTGAGCTCACTAACATATCATGTTTCTGCATCTGAAATCAAACATCTTCCTGCTGACTACTGGAGTGAATAATCTTATATAAAATTCTGAAATATATAAAAAATTAAAACCACAGCCAAACAACTGTATCACCATGGGTATTTAGACCCATGCATCTGCTCAGTGTCCCACCCTTCTGAACTTGTTAACTGTCTCTATCAGCTTCTGAAAATTTCTCCATGTCCATTCTTGTAATTCAGGGTATGCCACAGTATAAAAAACTTACCCTGTTAACAAGTGCTGAAATAATTTACTTCCTACAGTCCATCAGTGCATTTTGGCTAAGAGGCATCAGGTCCTCGAATTGCTGTTACACAACTACAAATAGACAAAGGAGCATGTCTGTTGCCTCTTGCACTCGCTTGTGATTTCGAACTCAGTCCCCTGTAGTAGCATACTTTTTTTTAAAGTTTTTTAAAATTTATTTCTGTCAGTTCCAAAAAAAAGAAAATTGAATTTCAGAAAATGGAAGAAAGAAAGGAAGATTATTCAAGTGCCTCTCCTTCTATAGATTTCAAAGACTAAAATAAAAATTTGAGAAAATAACTTCTATATTTGCAAAACCTATAAGCAAAAGTAATTGTTGCTTGTTTCTGCACTTTAAGAAGAATGTACTGTATGTTGCTAGTGAACTGCAACTAAATTAGGAATCATAGTTTTGCCTTTGAAATATTACTTCTCCTCCCCAAGACAATTCAACACCTGTTTATCAAAACTGCTTAGGCAACCTCACCAAAATCAAGTTTCCTTACAGTTTTCATTATAAATCTTTTGGCAGGTTTTTGGTTGGTTGGTTGTTCTGCTCTTATCTGTGAAGTGGTTTATGAGTTCTTTTTGTCTCATCATAATTATGAGATTTCACAAACAATGGATGACCTTCCCTGCTGGGATTGAGAAAGAAGGGAAAAAGAGCCAAATGATCCTTCTCTAGGCATTTAGGGCAACATGTTCTGGCCTGACTCCAGAGATGCTGCTCTATAGAGACAGATAAAGGGCAGTCTGAATTTCAGTTCATTGTATAATTTGTGGTCCTTTGGGTTAAATGTTGCTACTTCCATGTAGCGTTACTTCAATAGCAAGCCACACAATTCTTTTAGGTATCTTTCTATTGTTTTCAGCTGGGAGGTTTATCTGCTGGTGAGCCAGCCTTCCTGCTCACCTGTACAGAGCAAGCGGACCTGCAGGGAGCAATGGATGCTCCTCCACAGAGCACAAAGCAGCCATGCAGAGTGGAGCATCCTCTCTGCTAAGTAGGCCATTTCCTACCATATTATAATAATTTCACACCACATTATATTGTGAGCCTTAAATGTTTGAATGTCTCCTTTGAACATTCAAAGGTTCCCTACTCAACTAGCTCACTGTTACCGCTTTTTACATTGCCTCGTGGCAAATTAGTTGAATATACTGTAAGAAAAAGAAGATCATCAACATCTTATTTGCATACAAACATCATATTATTTTCAAATTATCTTCTTTAAGGGTCGCATTTTCCTAGGATGTTTTCTTCTGCTTGTATGAAGTTTGCCCATTCTGTATGCATTCTCCTATTAGCGTTTTGTCGCATAACATAACAGATTTTCCTTTGCACGTTTATTCTCTCCCTGGATATAAGCGCTAAATAACCCAATGGTAAGAACTTCAGCAATACTTCACAATTAGTTTTACCAACTTATACCAAGCTAGTCAGAAAAGTTAAGACAAAAGTGATACAAAATTTAAAAAAAAAAAAAAATCAACTCTTCCCTTTCTCACTGCACAGGAAATTCTTGGATGGCTTGAATATTCCTATCATTGTCACTTTTCCTAAAACTTACAGAAAATTTCTCAGGCTCATAATGCCTTAGGCAGCAGCGCCTATGCTTTCCCCTCTCACAGAAAAGAAGAAAAGGCTTCCTTACCCTACACTCTTCATGGATCTCTTTGGCTCATGCCAGTAATAGTATTGTTTTTGTGTTGTATGACATTTTGTACTTTGAAGGACGTGTACTTTAAAGGATAAGGGAATGGGAGATTATTCTTCTAAGAGGAACATAATGAAAGCAAGTTAATCTATGTACTGTTACAAGTGCCTTCACTACTGACAATGTCTGAACTGCAGACATGCTGAGATGTAATAGGGAATCACAGCTTCAGGGAGCCATCTGTAGATCTCAATGCAAAATCATTCAACCCAGAAAAGTTAAAGCAGAACAAGATCTATTTGAGTTTTTTTTTTTCTTCAGTTGGGAAAAGACTTTCTAAGGAAGATTACAGGAGAATTAATAGATTTCAACTCTACCTTATTTCTGCTTTCTCTTGACCAAACTTCTTTAGGCAATGATCTGGTTTTCCTGCAGTACATAATATCAACATTATACCTCTCATGGAGAAAATATTAATGTTATTCCTAAAAGGACATTTTCATTGCAGTTTTTGAAACATAGGGACATATGTAATTATGACATTCCTTAACTTTTACATTCTGGTGTTCACTACCTGAAAAATATCTCAGAGGGTATTAGTATTTCTAAGGGGAAGGGTTGGAACCTTGCTGTGTTAGGACTGAGAAAAAGTTAAAAAGCTCTTTGAAGAAGAATTCTGTCCATTGCTTCCTATCTGTACATGACAGATTAGCAAGAACCTAAAGTATGTACAAAACAAAATGAAATAGTTACTTAATGAAGCTGTTATTTGCCTCATATATTCTACATGTGGTAAGAACTATAAAGTGAGGAAAACTATAATGAAATAAAAGATCCCATGGCAAGTCTTTAAAACAAAGTGTCTAACAAAGACTGCCATACATACCACACTGTTTCTGAATTTCATGTAGCTCCTTTCACTGTCAGGTACTGAACCAAATGTCACTATACTTAGCATTGCAAAGTTCATTGGGCCCGTCATTGACTTCATGGGGTTTCAGGTCCATAGCAAAACAGACATCACTGATATGAGTAGTGAAACATATGTAAATCCATCACTAATTGCTTAGAACTATAAACCACACAAATAGTTCATTTCTAAAAAGGAATTACAATGTATGATCATATAATCATGGTTTGACATTCAAAATAAGCCACAAATATTCTATGTTTGAAGTCATGGAAAGGAAAATGTGTAGGGGAGCAGGTGACACCTGGGCAGATTACTTGCTCATTGATTTGGCTATTTTTATTCTGAAATACAAGTTCTCTCTACCACTGATTAGGAACAGCATGCTTAAAAGCTGCACTTCATGTGGTGTCAGCTAAATATTGTCACTGTTTTGAAATGTGAGTAAAGAAACATTATCTTTCACAGAATACTGGTTTTCTAATAATCTCTGACAGTTAACTTTCTCTTAAAGGATTTTAATAATGCTTCTTAGATATAAAAAAATGTGATAGTCATTTCTAGTTAGTGAATGTTGAAGTATGTTTAAAAAAAATTCAAGCTGGTTATGAGGGTTTTAATTGCTCTTGTTTTTCCAGTCTTTGTCAATATATTAATTGTCACATAAATTTGTACTATTAGTGGGATATTACATTAAGTGGTAATTAAGATTCTGGTCCAATATTCTTAGCGGTCTTTCTTCATTGTTTTCTCTGTTTCAAAGTGATTTGTTAAAACTGACATTCTTTGTTAAATTCACTCTCTCTCTCCTGTTAAGAGTTGCCTTACCTTACACATTTCTAACCGAATTGTTATACTCACATATCCAAAGCAGATTTCTCCATTTCAGGTAACAGCCTCTCTCTCAAATACTGACAGAGCAACAGTGACACAAAGATGCTGTTGTGAGAAATCCTGGTCCAAAAGACCTCTAAGATAATATGAAGTGTTAGTAAAATACAAATGCAGTATATGTGAAGCAGGACTGGTAAGAAGAAAAAGAGAATAGGAAAAATATTTCCAGAAAAAATTCTAAAGGCAGCTGATCCAGAACAGATTGTTTAGACATAGTCTGTCATGTTTTAAGAGTATTTATGACTTTTTTTTATTATCTTCTATCATACAGTGTATTAACATTTATTAATTTTGTTATTAATTTATTAATTATGTTATTTCATCAGTATATTAAGTCCATGCAAAATCTTCAATAATTAGCAGTGCCATGTATTAAATTCACACTTGCTTCAATGGACATTTGAAGTGTTTTTTTGATCTGATCAGTAGTTATATAGAAAAGAGGATGGTCAACTCCGGACAAACATACAAACAAAACAGCAGAGACAAAGATAGGCTTTGAAAATAAACACAAACATATATTGGCTTTTAATATAAAATACCTTTGTTACTACAGAATATCTGATAGATAAATAGTGCATCAAAAAGAACGGAGAAAAGGAAAATATCTAGAGCTAAAACATGTTAGCCTAATGTGTGAAGGCAAGTAAATTGATACAAAGTACAGGTGATCTAGGACAGCGAGCACTCCAGACCATTTAACTTAAGATCTTGATTGCAAGTTTGGTTTCTTTTTGGTTTTTCCTTCTCTGAGATTCTTTCAACTCTTCTCAAGTTCCGTTCAAACCTTTATTTCAATGCACTTAATCCTTTTTGTCTCAGTCTTTAAGGCACCTTTAATTCTGCAGTGTCATCTCTGGTACGGGCTGGGCACTACCGTCTGCAGTTTTCTAGATACGATTGCACCATTAATATTATGCAATGACATTTTTTAATGATCTGTCTTACATATTGGTATACCATCCCATGATTTAATATCTAGCAGTGCTATAATCTTTAATGCATATTTCCTTATACCAATGTCATAAGGGAATAGTATTACCTCTTACCTCGCTTGCAGATAGAAAATCTTTCTGCAAGTCAGTTATGGACCAGATTTGCTCAGGGTGTTTAGGTACCTAATGATCCAGGCAAGTTCCTAGCGGAACTGACAGAATCCTAAATGTCTAAGACCCATTATTTCAATAAGTATTAGGTACTACATTTTTCAAAGTCATGCTGTACCCTATCTGGAAAATACCTTTTAAAAATCTTAAAGAATTTTAAAAATGTCCCAAGTGACTTCCCAAAGTTACAGAAATCTTTGGTCAGGCAGCAACCTGAAGCCATGTCTCCTGATCTCAGGACACCTCTGTTAACAATGATCCGTGATAAATCCTCTCCTTTTCTCTGAGTAAGTGTAAAATACTAACCGTGCTGTTAGTAGGTATAAAGGAACAACGTCCGTGGGGGTTTTTTTATTTTTATAAGTTGCTACTTTTTTTGTAATAAGATGTTAGGTTTTATGCCACTTTTCAGTACTGATCTGCCTTCCATATTAAATAATCAGACTAATGCAATAATTCACAAAATGGAAGTGACACAAGTCTTTAATTTCTAGGTGTTGCTTTCTCTGACAAATTTTAAAAGCTTGAGTGGACATATAAACTGATATACAGTCAAAGCCATTAGAAAAAGACACATATACAATGAATGCATATGAGAATCATTAGTATTGACTAAAATATACAAATAACTGTACTTCCATAACATATGTGCAGGATGTGGTAAATGAGACTAGTAAGAAAGGAATTAATATAGGGGTTTTTTAACATGAACTGGGATTTATTAGTTTTAAAGATTTTTCTTTGCTACAATTTCTCCAAACCTGGTACATGTCCAGCAGCTGGTGAGCTGAAACCACTGCTCTTTCTTGTCATTAGCACCATCTTATTGTTTCTTTGTGCTCCCTAGTCTGCATGTTCTTGTACTGTCTAATCTGCATGAACTTGCAATATCCTGCATTATGTTTATCCTGCAGTCTTCTCAAACTGAAATTGGCATCTTTCCTGTCTCAGTGCACTGTGTAACACAATGTACACCTTGTATATGTCAATATTTTGGAAATATTTTCATGTAGTACTGGTGGAAACTATGCATGTAGTTGATTCAGAGGGTCTAATTATTGACTGCTTGTCACTTTTGAAAAGCAGAGTTGCTATCAATAAAACCAAAATCATAATTTTGCATTTTCAATGACAATAGAAATTTATGTCCATTTTTCAAAGACATTAATGACAAAAGGACATTCACAGAGATGAAAGACCAAATCTCATCTCTGTGGGATTCTTGGCCTGTAAATAAACCGGACATCAAAAGTTTTTAATCTCTTAAGCATGTTTCAGTAGACTGATTAAAGATTAAGCAAAATGCATGTAACAATAACCTAATTATCTTCAAAGTTAGTTTGGTTTTGGTTGGGATTTATTAATTATATTAAAGTCCAAAATGGAAAATATTTCTCTTGAAAGTCACAAACAACTTCATACTTTAACTGGAACTTTTTCATATTAAATCAATTATCAATCTGCAATGAAGAAAAATGTGATGGTTTCTTGAAGGATTTGGTTTTTAAGCATGGACTTAGAACAATGAATGGTCACATTATAGGTTAGCTATGCAGTAAAAATATGCCTACCAGTCTGTAAATATTCTGATTTCTCACATATGCATTGTGAAGGTCTGTATTCTTGTCTACATTCCATTTAATAAAAGTGGAACATATCTTTGCCAAATATTAATGATAATTTTGACATCTAAACACTCAACTTCCATTCCTGGATTGCAGAAAAATCCAACTAGCTACACAATATGCTGAAGAGTGCAGAAATCTCAGAAAAAAAATAAATGGGCCAAACTTTCTTTACCGCCTTGGTATCCATTCTAATATGTATGTAAAGAGGCCAACCAAACAGCCAGTATGGAATTCACTCTTGTAATAAAGAACATACTAAAGTATTTGTTATTAATATGCTTCTTCACTACATTCCTATTGTTTAGTCATGTCAGTAAGATACTAATTATTTTTTAAGCTCTATCCTTAAATTGTTCTTATAAAAACTTTGCGGTGATAAAAGGGGTTGCACGGTTGTAGAAAATCAGACCAGATGCAAACTAATGAAGATTTAAGCTCTAGTATTTATCTTGCACATTTGCATGTTGGTGTCTCGGTTGTGTGTAAATATTCTGTCTTGATATGTATTTGCTATATCCATTTCAAGTTCAAATTAATATAAAATTTAAATTATCTTTTTTTTCCCCTGAAGTTTGGAGGGTTTTGTCCATGTTTGCTGTAGTTGTATTGGCCAACAGCTATTATTAATACTCAAGGCAGGGAATTCTACTTGTGACTTTATATCCATCTTTTAGTTTGATGTATAACTCAAGAGACACAGAAAGAAAAATTATTTAAGTGGTTATTAGTGCTTGAACCAAGGAAATTTTTTTGCTTGTATTCTTGATCTTCCTTTCTGTCCAAATGTGTATAGCCGTAGAATGACTACAAATGAAGGACTGGAGAATGTCCAAAGATCATAGTCTGGTGTTTAAGAAAATCTCAAAGACAAGTGAATTCCCTCAGGAAGAATCAACAATTTCTGAACCAGGAAGAATATTATAGTTATAAGCTTCATTGTAGTGTTTCTATTTATTTTTTTCTCTCGGGGAGGTTTTGAGGCTAGAAAGAGGAACAGAGTGTTACATTCAATTGATGTATTTTGAATAAAGTTGTGACTCTAGTAAAATTTTCTAAAAATCACAAAATTACAGAATCACCAAGGTTGTAAGAGACCTTCAAGAACATCTAGTCTATCAATCCAGCATCATCATAATCACCCCTAAGCCATATCCACAAGTGCCACATCCAGACCCCTCTTAACACTTCCAGAGACAGTGACTCTGTACCACCTCCCTGGGCAATTTCTCCCAGTGCCTAACCACTAATTCAGAGATTTTTTTTTTTTTTTTTTTTTTTCCTGATAACTAATCTGAACCTCCCCTGGTACAACTAAAGGCCCTTTCCTCTCACTCTGTCACTTGAGACATGCCAGAAGAGACCAATCCCCTAATTCACTACAACTTCCTTTCAGGTTGTTGTACAGAGCAATGAGGTGCCCCCTGAGCCTCCTGTTCTCCAGACAAAACTGTTCCAATGCCCTCAGCCTCTCCTGCTAAGATCTTTTCTAGACTGTTCACCATCTTTGTTACCCTTTTTTGGACACAACAGATCAGTATAGTTAAGAGACCTAGTCTATTAGATGTATTTTGAGAATGACTATTTTATGTTCTGAAGACATGAGAGAAAGGATGGCCTTAGTCCAGGCTAAGTATCAAAGAATTTCTCTGTGTCTCAACTCTATCATATTAAACCCCAAGCTTTTAAGTTTATTCTGTCCTTGGTTTTTGGTTTTATTTAAATGGTGGCCAAGCAGACTTTAAATGTTTCACATTCAAGATGCTCAAATCTTCAGAGGTACTTTGACTCCAGTTCCAGTTGCTTCAGTAGCTTAGAAGTAACTTATTTAATCCCCAATTTAGCGCAGAACTTCTGTATGCCCAATACTTTCTAAAAATACTGTATTTGAAAGGAATATTTGGATAACATCAACACTTATCCAGTAGACAGAATAAATCATGAACATGATTTGCTAGATATCTTTGTGTATGTATCCATCGGTCTATTTTTGGGTGATCCGTAGGTGGAAAAAACTGGAAAATGTTTTATTAAGGTCTTTTACTAAGTCAAAATAGCATGTAGTAATGATGCATCTGAATAAGCATGAAAAATATTTGAATCTACATACCTTGGCTTAAATTTCTTACACTGGGAATTTTTGTTAATAAGCAGGATTAAACAACTATTGCCAAATAATACATGGTTTGTTAAAGGAATTGCATTTGCTTATGACTTTTGTCTGTTTATTGGATGGGTATTTAAAGAAGTGTGTGTATCTTGTCTTCCTGTGGATGCTTATCCTTTCCTTCCCTCTGGTTTTGTAAATTCCCGAAATATGAATGCATCAGAAGTAATTCACTGGCCGTGCATGAAACGGCTACGTGCAACAACACAGTAACTGCTCTGTTTCTCATAGCTGAGTTCAAGCCAATGCAACTCTTTGTGCTATTAGGGATTAAACCTTCTCTATTTTGTGCTACAACGTCTGCAGAAAAACTTGGCATGCACATGGACCTTGTTTATCATCTATATTGCTGGGAAAGAGAACTGCTTTCATTTACTGTACACGGCTGCTGAAACTAAACCAGCTGGACCTTGGTTTTGGTGTGAGTTTGTTGTTTGGTGTTTTTTGTTGGTTTGTTTGTTTGATTGTCTGTTTTTAAGAAGAAATGTTCACAACAATAATACTAAAATATTATTTCAGTGTTCAAGAAATAGTGGATATGGTTACTGTTCAGTTGTCACTGCATTTTGAAAATGGCAAGTCAGTCTCTCATCTCTTTAGTCTGCTGCTCTTGGCAGGCTTCTGACATTATTTATCCTGCATTTGATAATTCATCCTCATAAAGCTGACTTCTCTAAAAATCTTTGTTTGTGGGTCTAAGACATATGAGATGAATTCAGCATGTGAATTCTGAATTGCATCAATTTCATCATATATAAAACATTCTTTTTACTCATTACACATAGATTTTCTTGTTTAAAAATTCTAATGCATAGTGTATAATAAAATAAATGCTCAAACCTTTATGTAAATTTCAATAATTCATTGCTGCAGCCTCACTTTTACTGAAAAATATTTTGTAAGCAGAGAAAATTCCTTTTCATTCCCTAAAATTATATAATAGGGACCAAATAATACTTGCAAAGGATTCTATGATTATGAGCCAAAATAATAGGGAAAATGATGAAGTATCTGTTATGCAGCATAATACCTATCTGCATGTTCTTACTTCTATGTCTGATCCTGCACATAAAAGTTTAATTTAATTTACAGTGAAGTAATCCTACTCTTTCCTGTTCTCTTCCTGTTGATTGGAATGGCAAAATTCCCACAGGACTTGAAGAACCAGACAAATTTCTTAATGTGTAAAGTTAATTCTGTGGCTAGATTCAATTACACGGGTATCATAGAACAAACAGCTTTTACTTGCTCCCTTAATACTGTTGCCTTCCCTCCTTCCCTTCCAGAGGCCATCTAAAAAAAGCATGTTGTAAGCTAGAACAGAGCTGCTCTGCTCCTATCTGTGTGTGACTTGTGTTTAACTTAGGTAAAAGCTTAGATTGCCTCCAGCTTTTTTTTTTTTTTTAAATTCAATAGTCCTTTCATCCAGATTTTACAGATTTCACAGAGTTCACCTGGCAGTCTGCACATCTACTTTTACCAAGCACTTAAAAAGCAGTAAAATGGACATGCAGTGCGTGCATATGCAGAGGATTGGTTTTCCCTTCAGAAATTAGCCAACATAATAAACAAAAGTGCTGATGGAAAAAAAAGCATTGAGTAAGAATATTTTCCATGTACCCATCAATTATATAATTATAAACTTGAAGTGATGTTTTAATTACTATACCATAGAACATTTCAGTGTTGCATGCAAGAGCATATTTCCAAGAGACTATTTCCCAGAATATTTTAGAGCAAAAGCAATTCCATCTGAAAAAAAAATCCAATTTCTTTTCTTCTTATTTTTCAGAAGATGATTTTCAAAGCTTATTAGGTAAAGTGGAGATGTAAAAAGCCACTTGAAACTACAAACAAACGAACAGGGAGGAGAAAAGCAAAGAAAAGCAAGGAAAATCAGAGTAAAAAAAATTAACCCTTTACAGGAATACCTTGCTCCCATTTGGCAGCAGAAAATGTCTCCAATAGCCTTATGTATAAAGCTGAAGTTTCATTAAAATGCTTAACAGTTCAGCACATACTTAAAATTAGGCAATTGAATTTAAGTACTTCCTTGAATTACAGGCTTTTTTTTTTTTACTTTTTCCAGAAGTTTCTCAGTTATTATCATATGAAATATCCCTGCACAACAGACAGCTTTTTCTACTCATGTGGTATTAAAAAAGCCTGTGGTGGGTTCACCCTTGGTTGGACACCAGGCACTCATTAAAGCTGTTCTATCACTCCCCTCTTCGACTGGGCAGAGGAGAGAAAATATAAAAAAGCTCATAGGTTGAGATAAAGGCAGGGAGAGATCATTCACTTGTTAGCATAGGCAAAACAGATTTGACTTAGGAAAATTAATTTAATCACCAATCAAATCAGAGTAGCACAATGAGAAATAAAAACAAATTTTAAAACACCTTCCCCCCCCACCCCCCCTTCCTTCTTCCTGGGCTCAATTTCACACCCAGATTCTCTCCCTCCTTCTCCTCAGTGGTGAAGGGGGCTGGGGAATGGGGCCTGTGGTCAGTTCATCATGTGTTTTCTCTGCCACTCCATCCTCAAGAGGAGGACCCCTCACACTCTTGCTCTGCTTCAGTGTGGAATCCCTTCCACGGGAGACAGACTTTGAAAACTCCTCTGATGTGTGGCCCTCCCATGGGATGCAGTTCTTCACGAACTACTTCAGTGTGGGTTGCCCTCAGGGTCACAAGTCCTGCCAGGAAACCTTCTCCAGGGTGGGCTCCTCTCTCCCCGAGACCACAGGTCCTGCCCAGAGCCTGCTCTAGCACAGTCTTCCCCCAGAGTCACAGCATCATTCAAGCACATCCACCTACTCCAGCACTGGGTCTTCCATGGGCTGCAGTTGATTATTTTCTCCACAGTGGCCCTCCATGGGCTGCAGGGGAACAGCCTGCCTCACAGAATCTAAGAATCATAAAATGGTTTGGGTTGGAAGGGACCTTAAAGATCATCTGGTTCCATACCCCCTCTGCTATGGACAGGGACACTTTCCACTAGAGCCCCATCCAGCCTGGCCTTGAACACCACCAGGTATGGAGCATCCACAACTTCTCTGGGAAATATATGTTCCAGTGTCTTGTCACTCTTACAGTGAAGAAATATCTAATCTAAATCTACCCTCTTTCTGTTTAAAGCCATAAGCCCTTATCCTATCACCACATGTCCTTGCAAAAAGTCTCTGTTCAGGCTTCTTGTAGGCCCCTGAAAGTGCTGGAAGACTGCTCTAAGGTGAGCTCCATGCTGTGAAATCCCAAGTCTCTCAGCCTCTCTTCATAGGAGAGGCATTCCAGCCCTCTGATCATCTCAGTGGCCATCCTCTGGACTCTCTCTAGCAGTCCATGTCTTTTTTATGTTGGGGACCCCAGAGCTGGATGCAGTACTCCAGGTGAGGTCTCAAAAGAGCAAAGAAGAGGAGGAGAATTACCTTTCTGGATCTGCTGGTCATGTTCCTTTTGATGCAGGACACGGTTGGCTTTCTGGGTTGCAAGTGCACTTTGCCAGCTCATGTTGAGCTTCTCATCTACCAACACCCCCCGAGTGTGGCTTCTCCTCAGGGTTGGTCTCAATACATTCTCTGCCCAGCCTGTATTTGTGCTTGGCATCGTCTTGATCCAGGTGGCAAGACCTTGCATGTGGTCTTGCCAAACTTCATGAGGTTCACAAGGACCCACCTCTCAAACCTGTCCAGGTTCCTCTGGATGGCATCCCTTCCCTCCTGAATGTTGACCACACCACATAGCTTAGTGTTGTCAGAAAACTTGCTGAGGGTGCACTGGATCCCACTGTACGTGTCACCACTGAGTGGTCCACCCATCAAATCCATGCCTCTCAAATTCAGAGACAAGGAAATTTTGCAGACCAGTGTCAAATACTTTGTTCAAGTCCGGGTAGATGAGGGCACTTGTTCTTCCCTTACCCACCAACACTGTAATCCTGTCATAGAAGGCCATCAAATTTTTAGGCACAATTTGCCTTTACTGAAGCCATGTTGGTGGTCACCAATCATCTACTTATTTACCTTAGCATAGCTTCTAGGAGCTTCTGCTCTGTGATCTTGTCAAGCACAGGTGAGATTGGCTGGCCTGTAGTTTCCTCGATCTTCCTTATTGCCCTTTTTGAAAATGGGAGTTTTGTTTCCACTTTTCCAGTTAGTGGGACCTTCATGGGACTGTGAAGACTTTTCAACTGTGCTGGATAGTGGCTTAGCAATTTCAGCTGCCCATTCCCACAGGACCTGCAGATGCATCTCATCATGTCCCATGGACTTGTGCACCTTCAGGTTCCTTGGGTGGTCTTGAACTTGATCTTCTTATACACTGGACATTTATTCATTCCCCAGTCACTTCCTTTGCCTTTTGTGACTTGGGTGGTGTGTCTGGAGCACTTGCCACTGAAAACTGATGCAAAAAAGTTGTTGAGTACTTCAACCTTCTCCATACTCTGAGTAACCAGGTCTGCTGTGTCTTTCCAGAGAGAGCCCACATTTTCCCTACTCTTTCTTTCACTGCTGACATACCTATAGAAGGTTTTCTTGTTGTCCTTGACATCCGTGGCCAGATTTGTCAGTGCTTTCCTAACCTGATCACTTGCTGCTCAGACAATTTCTCTGTATTCTTTCCAGGCTGCCTGTCCTTGCTTCCATTCCGTATCTATTTGTGTTTCAGTTTGCGCAGGAGCTCCTTGTTCATCCATGCAGGCCTCTGACTTCCTCTTTGTTGGGATGCATCACTCCTGAGTTTGGAGGAGGTGATCCTTGAATACTAACTAATTTCCTTGGGCCTGTTTCATCTCCAGGGCTTTATCCCATAGTACTCTACCAAGCAGATCCCTGAAGAAGCCAAAGTTTTCTCTCCTGAAGTGCAGGGGTGAGCTTGCTACACCTCGTCCTCACTGCCCTAAGGATCTGAAACTCTACCAATTCATGGTCACTGCAGCCAAAGCTTAACATTCCTTCACAACCTTTAAATTTCAAATTGCCCGCCAGCCCCTCCTTTTTGGTGAGAACAAGGTGCAGCATAGTACCTCTCCTTGCTGGCTCCTCTATCCCCTGGAGAAGGAAGTTATCATCAATACATTCTAGGAACCTCCTGGATTGATTATGCCCTGCTGTGTTGTCCCTCCAACAGGTATCAGGTGGTCAAAGTCCTCCATGACAACCAGTACTTGTGAATGTAAGGCTGCTCCCATTTGTTTCTGGAGGGCCTCATACATTCAGTCTTCCCAGCTGCGTGGCCTGTAGCAGACCCCTGTGATTATGTCACCTGCCTTTGCCCTTGCTTTAATTCTGATCTGTAGGCTTTTGGTCTGCTCCTCATCTATCCTCAAGCAGAGGTCCATGAACTCCAGCTGCTCTTTGACAAAGAGGGCAACACCCCATCCTTGACGCCTCTGCTGGTCCTTCCTGAAAAGCATGTATCCTTTCATTTCAACACTCCAGTCATAGGAGACATCCATCCCATCACATCTGCATGTCATACAAGTAAGATCACATCTCTGTAGGCATGTGCACATCTCTAACTCCCCTTGTTTATTCCCCATGGTGCTTGTGTTTGCATAGAGGCATTTGAGTTGGGGCCACAGTGAAGCTGCCCTACTGTCTGGAGGGAATTCCTTTGTGCTGCTCTTCAGGTGTTCTCCTGCTGACCTGCAGTCCCTCTCCAGGCTCTGGGCATCTCTTGCTGGCACTGGCATCAAACTGGTAGAAGAGGGATGGACTGAGGTTCCTTTTCCCCGGCAGCTTCCATTGTTCCAACTTCCATAGCCCAAGTGACAAATTAGAGCAAAATCTAACAATTCATTTCACTGAAAACCGCCAAAAAAGGTGTCTGAAGAATGCAGGCTACTTGCTTATGTAAACAAGCTATTTTATAGTCTACAGAGTTAGTTTTTTGTCTTTTAAAAGAAAGATTTATTTTCTTTGTGGACACAATACAAATATGTTGATAGTGTGCTGCCTTTTTAAGGCATATACTTTTTAGCTTGGCATAGTATAGGGGGTAAGATTTTGAAAGCCCTTAGTGTTCACCTAATCTTGCTTTCATTTAATATACTTCTAGTGACTATAAAAGAAGGGATTTCTGTCAGGCCTGAGTGCTACTGCAAATCCTATCCATTATTTTTAGTTGTACTTGTTCACTTTGTGTTGCTTTATGAATATGAAGCCTCATATGAAAAACTTAATAGAAAAATTCATGACTTATGAGTTAGACATTTCATTAATGCCAACAGTGAGTGACAAGAAACTGTATCTTCAGACAAACACTTACAGTACTGAAAGTGCCATCTATCCATTTCAGTTAAAATTGCCTGTACTGAACAAGGATGAATAGATTGATATGGCTTTGAGAGAGACAAACAGGAAAGATGCTTGATGCTTGATTGTCACAAATATAGTCTTATTCTGATAATTTTTTTATAACCAATAATTTCTGCAGATATAATTTTTATTTTAATTTAATTTTTATTTAAAATTTTACAATTTTTAAATTAAACACTTTATAGCATAATTTAAATGAGTAAGTAAATTTCAAGTAAAGCTATAGAACTTTTAAATCTCCTAAACAGACATAGGCCACTATATTTCTCATGAATTTTTGTGTTGTATCCTCTGATCTAGATTTGGAATGAGTTCATTAAAAAATATAGTATTAAATTTGAATTGGAAAACTCTTCAACTGCATAAAAATATAACTGCTGTGCCTATTAGAGGTTGTCTGGATTTATATTTCTAATTTAAATTTCATTCCACTGTCCACTGGTCTGTCAGTCAGATTTACTTCCCTTCCTTCTTTCAGTGAAAGTACTTGAACAACATGAATGACAGGTAACTTGGTCTTTCATAAAAAAGAACATTTAGATTATTACAGAAATATGGGCATGGAGGAGATCTAGATCAAATTTTCTTAGCATTTTCAACATTTTGAAACATTTCAAAATCATGAACATCAGAGAGCCTGAAAGAAAGTCTTGAGAGTTCAAGTGTTCAGGGAATACTGAGAATGACAGTGAGCACAGGGAGGGAGTAAAGATGGTGAGCTGCCTTTGTGGGGTTCTGCTACATTTGCACTCCTGAAGTTTTAAGCAGGATTCTTAATGAAAAATGCCCTTTTAGAATTGATTCCATCTTAACGCTTTTCTTGTGCTTTTTGATAGTGAATACCTACCTTGTTTCCGCTTTTTTTTTTCCCATTTGAGTCATATTTTGGATAATGTAATAAAACATTGAGAGTATCCACTGTACTAATTCCATTACACAGCCAATGCTGTGTACTGCTGACAGGTCTGATATAAGGAAGGATGGGCTTGGGAAGCGGCCACTCCAGGTCATACTACTGTGGATAGGATTGAGAAGTTTAAATTGCTGCTTTTGTGTAGAAAAACAGAATCATGTAGCTTCCAGCAAAGTCAGTCTCTTTTAAGCTGTAGGGCTCACTTTTATATTATTCCTGGTTTTGTTTAATTCTCTGTTTCTGTGCTGCTTTCTGTTTGTGTTTCTCCTCATCCCCTTTTCCCAAGAGGTAGTTAAGAGTTCTTCTCACCTTCCTAGGCATAAACAGCAGACTGATTTACTTCAGAGTGTTTATACAATTTTTCAAAGGTGAAGATACTTGGCTTTGGCTTAAATCTGTGTTGCAGAAGTGACCCTGCCAAAGACTGCTGTGGAGCAACTGCAAGCAGAGTTCCCTGTGTGTATGTGCCAGGGCAACTGTCAGAGGAAGAAAGGGAAAACTGCAGGAATGGGAAAAGAAGTAAAATGGAACATCCAGATTTGCTCTAGATGATAAATCCTTACCTATTCAAATTTTTCCCTGTTTTTTTTTTTTTTTTTTTTGGGGGGGGGGTTTGTTTTGTTTGTTTGTTTGTTTTTGTTTTGTTTTGTTTTGTTTTTTTGTTTTGTTTTAGATTTATATATTTATTCCTATTTGGAAATCAAATAAATAAGAAGCCAATATACTCACAACTGTCATTTGGGTAGAACAATATATAAACCATTCTCATTATAAATATCAACTTGGAAGACTAGACAAAAAGAATGAAAAGCTAGCACTTTTCAAAATAACAGGTAACATTTTTATTAGGTAGAAATCAAAATAAAAATAATCCAGGTCAGCTATGGTGTGATAACAAGGAAAGCTGAGGTAAGAAAAGGGAAACCAAATATAGCTGGGCCTGCATTAAATTCATGCTTTCCCCCAGTGGAAATGGTTATTAATCTTTCTATCTTGGAAATAAAAGCATTCTTCACATTTCACCAATCCATCAGCTCTGCTTTATGACCCAGATATTTGTCCTATTAGTTTTTCATGTATGTAATGGGGCTGCAAGAGGCACACGTATTACTTGCTAAGGTCAATGACTTTGCTAATTTATTCTTACTTTAGGAATCCATCAATGACCAGCTTAATCTAGCGCAGGTTGGTGTCTTCTACTGAAGTATATTAATTTTGAATATAGAATTGTAGCATTGTTTCCAGCATCCATCTAATTTCCAATTAAAAATCAGTTGCAATCTAAGTGGCATTGATTTAAGCACTTTATTTTAGCTGTCCTGTTTGAAAATATTGCCTATGTCTAATTTCAATTTAAAAATTTTCAATGGTTTAACAGAGTAACATATTAAACACTAAAATTAAATTTTTTTAATGGATAATCATTTTTAAAATGGTAAATCATTACATCTATAAAATTTGCATTTATAATAATCTTCAGTGATATTACTTGACAATAAGGCTTCAAATATAAGCTAAAAATATCCACTTGTGTCTAATCTTTGCTGTCTTTTTGGTTACCTATTCACTGTGATTTATTTCCATGCAACTTTCTAGTATTTTTAAATTGTAAAAGGAAACAAAGGGTCTTTTCAATGTTGTAATGACTTCATATTCATGCAGGTAGTGTTTAGGGTTTTGATTGCCAATGTGTACTGTATCAGCATTAAAATGACCATGCTATATATTTTCAGAAGGTTGTTACTGTTGTTGCAACTTATTTCACCTCCATTATGGAAATTTATTAATGCTATTAAGAGGACGTTGTTCTGGATTCAGTTAATCTTCAGCCCAGATAAAATGCTGCAACTTTACACATAGTGGTATCCTTGACATCGCTGCAGAGCAGATATAGGTTAATGTAATTGTTTGTGTGCAAGACTCTTGGTATTGACCTGAGAGACATCAAATTCTGCCTTTAGTAACACTCATATAAATCAGGAGTAGGTCCATTGATTTCAATTACTCATTATTTACAGTGAAATGAAACTGAGAACATAATTTGCCCTATACATCTAAATTTAACCTTGACACAAACATGCACAGTCCCTATTTACTTGAATGAAGCAGTTATAGAATTCCAGGACCATATTGTAAGTGGAAAGCAATCATATCCCATATAGGTAAAAGTTAGAAAAAGTAGCTGAACAGGCATTAAAATTTATTGAAATCACAATTTTGTCTTTCCTTCTGCCCACAAAAATATAATCTGCTTTTAACTTTCATAATCTCTTACCAGATGTAGCTGTATTTAGAGTCATCCTTTTGGGTGACTGTGGTACAGTATGGATTACTCTTAATTTTGTCTTCATGAAGAACTATTCTAAATTATGTACTTTTGTGTCCAGCTTCTGCTACTTAACTCCATGAAAATCGAAGAGGTTGCTCTCTAGTCTCTTAGGAGAGATTGAAAATTCATCTAAACCAGAAAGCAGTTATTCTTACCATGGAGTTTTAGTATTTATAGTGAGTAGCTGTTAATCTAAGCCTTAAAAAATATGCACAAAAACTGAGATTATGAAGCTATGATTAAAATACAGCTTCAGGTTTATATATGTATAGTGGAGGAAACACAACAGATGTTGTCTTTCACCCAGTTTTGTAGACTAAAAATAAATATTCATCATGTTTTTATATCTAATAAGGCTATAATTACTAGTCTACAAAATATTAAGGTTTTTCCAGGAAAAGAATCCACATCTTTGCTTATGCCTGCAAAGAACCAGGTAGATCACAGTGCTCTATAAACTATGATATTGGATATTCCTTGTGCCTCAACTTTGTCTGTTTCAGCTGACTAGAACTGAAAGTTTATTTTAAAGTCTACAGTATTCTCCACAGAAATTATTTTTATATCTTTTGCTTTCCAAATGTACTTTATTCTCTGTTCCATAAATAACAATTCCTAGTGATATTGATATAATGATGTTTGCTAATTTTTTGTATATGTGGTTAATATTTTCTCATTTTCTGTAGCTGTCATTAAACAGTATTCCCTGTCCAGAATATAACAAAAGATGATAGCATGAAGTACCTATCTGGGTCATCACAATTAAATTGTATAGAAATAGATAAAAGAAAACTTTAAAGAAAATTGATTCCTTTCCTCTACAGAGACTTGTTCCTCCAGGGTTTCCTCAGGATGGGCATCTTTAATCTTTAAAACCTTTAAAAACTATGTTCCAGAATAAAAATATTTTTGTACAGTAAATACATTTTGCAAAACTGAGTATTGTAGCTGTCATATTCATCATGAAAACCTCAGTATGGAAAGTTATTTATTTCTCTGACTTTGAGCCTACACTTACACCTTCACACATCCTTCTGACTGGGAGATACAAACTTGTGCTGCTCAATCTGGGTTGTATTCTGGGGGTCTTTTGCTTGTCCCTCATGCACATAGGAATAAACTCTTGACTAGTTTATTTTTTCATAACAACTAATGTATTTTGTTCTATAATAATCCTCTTGAAAGTAAAAAATATAAGTTTTTAAAGATAGAGAGATGACAGAAAATACAGATGTGCATCTAGTAATAATATCAGCAGCACTTAAATAATTAATTTACAGCTCTCTCTGCATCAGCAAATGCCTAACCCTCAATTCAAAGGTCATTAAATTTTATGTAGACATAAGAAGCAAGTGGTAGAAAACTCACATTTAAATCTTAGTTTAAGACTGAATGACCTGTTCTTTTATTCAGACATCATATCAAAAATCACTGAGCTCTTTCTCTGATTTTTATGTGGTACTGATAAGCATTTTTACTGGTATTAACATCACAGTCCCTTTTATATATCCACAGAAGTGCTTCCACTTTCAGAGCTAGGTATTTAATCTTGAAGAAATACATTCTGTATATCCTGGTGTTGTGAATTTTAACTTATAAAACCATGTCAAATTAAGATTAATTAAATTTGTGTGTTTATATCTACTCAGTCCCTTAGAAGTTTAGAATAATCCCTTCTTCCTGCCTCAGATTTTACCATCTCTGCCTGTGGTGAGCAAGTTGAACAGAACTCCTAACATTTTGCAAGGCTTCTTGAATAAGGAGGGGCTGAAAAATCAGAACAAAAAATTGGTACAGGACTTCAGAGGATGCTAGATTGCTTTCTCACATGAATAATCCTTCTAGTAGGATGCTGTTTTCAGGCTGAATTAAGACAACAGAAGTATTTAATTGCCCTTCTAGTTTATCAGTGATATGTAGATAGCAGCTAATCTGTATATGTACTAATTTCATACAATTTACTTTGTAAATTTTACTAGCTAAACTTGAGGCTGAAATATGGCACTGTCTTATAATGCATTGATTTCTTCCTCTGTGAAGTAATGATTTCTTCCTCTGTGAAGTAATGCAGTATCAGAAATCTAATGTCATCAATCCCTTCCAATGCAAATTACCAAAAAAAATTACTTCTGGATATGCTCACTCCTCAAAACTATCAGAATTTTGATGGGAAATGAAAATGAGCATATTAGAACTGAGTATTTTTGACCCACCACCAAACTTGGAAAGTAACAAAACCCTGAGAGGAAAACTGAGAAACAATGCTGGGGGAATGTATGGTTACGGTAGAAAAGTTTTCAGTTTCACAGCAAGCTTATAAGCTAAGCAGCATTTTCATTATTCATCCACAAGGCCAATGATTAGGGATAAGTAGCCTTCACACAACTGCTCAGTCTGAAGATAACATTGGAAAGAATTTTCTCATGAGTATCTGTTATATATATGAGGTCTATTGCACACAAAGTCTTGAAGCAATCTACAAAGTAAGCATTTAATTACTAGAGAGTTAAAATAGATGGATGGGAATGGAGAAGGAATACATTGTTCAAAAAGCTACACTGCAAGATACTTCTGCTTCTCCTTTATAACCATAGAAATTTTTCATCTATAGCAATTTATGTCTCAGTGTGATAATCACTCAGAACAACACTCCACTGTTTAGGTATTTCTCTCACTGATTTTAATGCCCATCCTCATCAAGCACTTACTGTCATCACATGGAAGGATGAGCTAGTTTATAAACTATGGAAAATAGTGTGTCTCTAACGTATGTAGTCAGGCCCTATGGGATACAGATGTTCTGCTGCTTAAACTACAGTGTCCAGCATATGTTTGGCAGAGGCAAGGAAAATTAATCCTAATTAGAGAAAGAGTTAAAAAAATTGCTATATACTTACTGCCACCAGCTTTGTTTAAAAAGCAAAATTAGGAAAGAAAAATATTATATTATGTCATCATTTATCAAGGAAGTAAAGGGGAAAATATCTTGTAGTTCATGTATCCATGAGCCCTCTTGATGTTTTTAGCATTTCTTCCTTGACCTCATCTCCATTACATCCTTTTTGTATTTCTTCTTGATTACTTTCAATGAAACAAATATTTTCAATGCAAAGCAATGCTCTCCTCCAAAATAATTTGGATTATTAGAGAGAGTAAACCAGAATAAAGATAGCAAAATAGGAGCAAATTAGAACTTTTAAATAGTTTCAGTTTATCATGGGTATAATTAAAAGAAATCTTATCAATTCAGCAGTAGCAAGAAACAGAATTTTTTATTGTGGAGGTTTGAATCTGACTGGATGGCAGATGCCCAGCAAAACCACTCTATCACTCCTTGCAACTGGACAGGGGTGAGAAAATACAATGAAAAGCTGGTGGGTTGAGATAAGGGCAGGAGAGGTCACTCACTGATTACCATCATGGGCAAAACAGACTTGAATTAGGGAAATTAGTTGAATTTATTACCAAGCAAAATCAGGGCAGGATAATGAGAAGTAAATCAAATCTCAAAAAACACCTTCCTTCCAGCCCTCTGTATTTCCCAGCTCTACCTCCTCCCCCTCTGCATCACAGACAGACAAGGCATGGGGGTTACAGTCAGTTCATCACAGGTTGTTTCTCCTGCTGCTTCCTCCTCAGGGAGTGTCCTTCCCCTGCTCCAGCATGAGGCCCCTCGCACAGGAGACAGTTCATGAACTTGTCAAAAGTGAGTCCTTCCCATGGGATGCAGTTCTTCACGAACTGCTCCATGGAGTGCAGTCCTTCAGGAACAGGCTGCTCCAACATCAATCCTCCACAGGGTCAATTCCTGCCAGCAAACCTGCTCCAGTGTGGGCTCTTCACGATTCTGCAGATCCCTGCCAGGAGCCTGCTCCAGCATGGGCTTCCCACGGGGTCACAGCCTTCTTTGTGTGCATCCACCTGCTCCAGTTTGGGTTCCTCCAGGGGCTGCAGGTGGATCTCTACTGCCCTGTGCCCTCCAAGGGCCACAGGGGAGCAGCTGTCTCACCATAGGCTGCAGGAGAATCTTAGCTCTGGTACCTGAATCACCTTCCCCCACTCCTTCCTCATGGATCCTGTTTCTCTCATATATATCACTCTTTGTCTGCAACTACTTGTGTGCAATGACTTTTTTTTCCCCTTCTTAAATATGCTACTGCAGAGACATTATTACCATCTGTGATGGGCTCTGCCTTGGCCAGCAAGGGGTTGTTCTTGGAGCTGGCTGGCATTGGCTCTGTCAGACACAGGGGGAGCTTCCAGCAGCTTCCCACTAAAGTCAGCCCTGTAGGCCCCCCACCTCCACCAAACCTTGCCATATAAACCCAATAGACTTATTAGAGAAAGTGATTATGGTGATCCATTAAAAGAACTGAAACTATTTGTTTACATATACAGTAAGTTATTACTGTTATACATAATGTATTTTGTTCCTGTACTTTCTTTCTTTAATAATTGTGTTTTGGTTTGCTTTTATTTTCCCAACCTACACAGATACTTTCTGTTGAGATATTTTTAAAACTTACTTTTCATAGTACTAAAAGCAGTGAGTTCATATATATCACATCTTTACTGAATGCCTGTTTTATGTTTAAATTTGGTGTCCTCTTCTCCCCTCTAAAAACTACTGGGAAATAAAATCCTTTAGAAATATTAAGCATAAAAACATAGGTCTTAAGTTAATAAATTTCCAAGGTATTTGACTGCAGACTATGCCAAGGAAGTTTTACTGCATGCTACCTTGTTTCACACTCTTCTCCATGAATTTAATTTACTGACTAAAGTATCATGTAGATAGGCCAGCCTAAGTTTTATTGGCTTCATTTTTAGGGCTGTAATAGCAATGTGAGAAAAATTATAGTTTTTAACAAATGTATGATTTCCTATTGCAAAAAACGTGTAATATTACTCATGCCCCAGGTTATATTCATTGTGGTATAAAAGCCTGTATTATTCTCCCACGATTAAAAAAAGCTGAGATAAGAACATAAATTACCACTTCCTAAGAAAATAGTGGCTGTAAACACATAAATTGTTGTAAAGGGATCCATCTTGCAAGGCCCATTAAAGAAATTGGCTCTGTTGCCCAATGTACACCTGAGAGGATGAATACATTTAAGGGAACTTGTTAAGCAAAATGTTTGCTTTTGAACCACGTGTTGTTATTAAATCACTAGTAGCAGAGGATTCATAAACCTAGGAAGGGTAATTAGTAGCCATTTTTTCTTCTGCACTGAAACTGGTGAAAATTTAATATTACTGCTTTTAGTCTTTCTTGTTTCCTTCAGTTTTCCAGGAAAGATTGTGATGTACAAGCACCCTCATAAAATAAAACTGTGTTTTCTTGTGTTTCTTTGTGAGAAGAGGTCAATGTATGTGAACTGAAGTGCAAATTTTTCTTTTGTGTTCTTTGGTACTATGACCTGCCAGAGCTAATGAATGCATGGTTTCATTCAACAGCTCTGTGTGTGTTGGAGCTTTTTTACCTCTTCCTGGTCTTGTTTTGTGTTTTGATGCCTATGGAAATACTACATGCATAGTATTATGTTCTTTATTCACAATGTTCCAATTTCTTCATATGCTTTCCTCTTCACAATTTTGGTATGTTACATAGGAAGAAAGGTAACAAGTACCACTGCTGCTAGCAAATATGCTGAGGGTATAATCTACACCATCATCCAGATAATTAATAAAGATGTTAAAGAGAATTGGGCTCAGAATTGACCCCTGGGGTGCATCATTAGTTACTGTACTCTAAGTACAGTTCATGCCACTGATCACCACCCTCTGGGTCCAGCCATCCAATTCGCCTCACTCCCTGCTCCTCTTACCCATACTTCAACGTCTGTGTGAGGACTGGGAGAGATCAATCTGGGAAAAAGAAGTATTTCAGGAGTACCTTACGATGGGAAGATTGTCCTGCAGAAAATGCAGTCACTATATTGTAATTCTTTCTGTATTTTTTAAGGTAGAAAATAAAGAGTAATGACTGTTATCATCCTCAACTAAAAAATATGGAAAAACATTAGAAACCTTACTTTACCTCTACTAGAGGTCTGTTTTGGAAGTATAATGGGAAATTTCCACATGCCAGTTATTTCCTGATGCACAAGATTTTTACTAGTTTCTTTCTGAAAATTGTTGCTAACTGTAGTCAAATTACCCAAATTCCACAGTCTTTCAGGAAAGCATTAAAAAAAAAATTAATTTCCAACGTATCAGAGTCATAAAAAAATTCTATATTAAATCTAAAATTTAGAATTTAAATTTCTAAATTGCTAAAAAAAATTTAAATCTAAATCTATTATCTAAACAATAATGTATTTGTTTAAGAACCATAACATAGTCTGTGAATGGCATCTTTTTTTTGAGGGAAAAGTTTCTGACATTGCTTGTTCTTTCTTTGTACATTTTTATTTCTTGATAATGTTTCTGGAATTTACCAACAAGTAGATAATAGATGATAAAAGAATTTTAAGTTTTAATAGAAAGATAGTAAACACCTCGTAGTAAATATTAACATCTTCAACCAAGTTGTGTGTGAGTATCTTTTTGCACTCTATCACAATCCAGAAGTAAGTGCATGTTCTGTATTTTTTGGACTCTAGTTTTATACCAAGAAGTTAACACGACAGATGCAAAACAGAGAAAAGATACCCAAATCTGTATGAATGCAGTTAAAAATACCCAGACATCTTTAATTTATGGAATCCCAAGCAGATGGTAAAATATGTTTACTGAACTCTTGTCTCTTTTCCTCTAAAGAACCAGAAGCTTTAAATATCACAGCATGTTTCAGAATTTGGCAGTGAGGACGTGAGTTTTCTCTGGTTTCCTTTTTTTTTTTTTTTTTTTTTTTTTTGAAGTCCTAATAAGATGTTCTTCAATTTGGAGCACTGTTAAGATTTTGATAACTACAAATCTGAATCAAATTATTTCTTTGAGGTGTCTATGTGAAAAATTTATTTTTAAAAATGATATAAAAGAGAAAATGTTGTCTTACTATTTTCAGTGTCTGTACTACAATTTGGTTTAGGAATCATAAATTAACACTGTCAGAATCAGGCTGCTTTGAAGGCCAAAGCTACAATTAAAATTATATAGTTTTTATTCTTGTATAACAGGATTAGAATAAGATGATTTCATTATTTTTGCACATAAGGACAATGTGTTTTTTGTCTGAAACATATCTTACAGATAGACATTCATTCCTGCATTGAGACAACAAAAGACTGGAGTCCTGCAGTCACTAATGTTTTGTTTCAGTCACTTACTGAGGATCATCTTAGAACTGTTGCCTTTCCCTGGTCTTAAAATTAAGAACGGTTTAAGGGAAAAGGTGTTTTTACCTTGGTATTTACTGAAAGATCCTTAAGGTTCACCACTTCGTCCAGGTGGAATGCACCAAAATGCACACCGAAATGCACACCCGCGATAGATCATGCATACAATTTATAGGCCTTGCAAATTAGCATATCTATCAAAGATTCCCCAATGAGAGGCTCGAATGAACCCCCCCATCCCAAGGAATACCCCCCCTGGATGGGCCTATCTTAGTTTACAGGATGTTCTAGGGAAGACCTTGGTTTCTCAGGATAGCATAGGACTTTCTGGCCTCCAACTGTGAGGCCTCCAGGATGTTTGGTCTCCTGGCTTAACCAGTATATTGGGTCTAAACTAAGTTATCAGACTAAAGGGATTACAAGTATGCATGCTAAAAGCACTGGGGATACATAAAAGCTATATAAAATAGTATATAAAAGGTATATATATAAAAAGGCAAAAAAATCATCATGGCATCAGAACTTTCTTTTTATTTCCTTCAATTCAGTTCAGTCATGATGGTTTACATTTCCTTCATTTTTGTTGTTATTATTTCTTTTATTGTGTAGATTCTTGATCATAGTTTCAGAAATTGAGTAACATCATCTAGATGATTAAAGGAAGAGTAGCAGGACAGAATCAAGACTGTTGTTACCTCATATCAGTAAGTGATACCAGATGCCACATATCAGATGTTTTGTACATCCATGTGGCTTGTACTAGTTTGAAAACAAACCAGTGGGAGATCACAATTACAATTACAATCAGAATTACAATTTAATAGGAAAATTAAAGTAAATGCAATAGTTCAAGAACACTGACAGAGTCAGGGTACAACCTGACACCCTGTTGGTCAGGTGGTGGTAGCAGTCCAGATGAAGTGGTTCTGTTGAAGTGGTGATCCTGTAGAAGGATCTGGTCTTCACCTGAAGGTTCAGTGGTAGCTCTTGTCCTCTGGGAATCCAGTAGATAGGGCTGAGTGTGGTGCTCCACACTCAGATCATATCCAGGTAGGAATGCTTGGTTCCTCCCCCTGGGCGGAGCATCTCACAATGGGATGATGTAATTTTATGAGTCATGCAGTGAGTCTAGATGACCCATCAACAGGGATGTGTCATGGAAGAGATAAAGAACATTTCCCCACCTGGTTTTAATAGATGGTGATAGAATACATACTTTTGGTTGCATCTTACATTGTAACCTAAGACAGGCTCCATGTTCAGGTTGCTGTTTTAGTAGTTTGCTAATATTCCTGTTTGAGGACTATACAATAGTAGTGTTCTCCATAACTAGGTAATTATTAATGATTATACTGTGCTTTTGTGTCCCCCCAGGTAGTCCCCAGTGTACTTGTTTTGAATTATTCTGAGAACCTGACATTCAGAAGTTCCAAATTATTCAAAATTTTTTATTCCCACAATCTTCAAGATAATGAAGAATGCACTGTTGGATTTCCATATGAGGTTGTTGGTTTTTGCAAAGTGATTAGATGCAATATGTCTTAAAGGCTCTGTACAGCCTGTGTGAATCTGTCTGATAAGATCGAGTTACAGTCTAGATCTTCTGAATACTTCTTTACAAAAGTGACTGTGACAGCTTCCTTAGAAGCCTTTCTAAACCAGAACAGGAGAGACCAAGCTGTGTGGCTGGGCAATGTGCAGGAAGGAAATAGCAGGCAGTTTCTCAGGTGACCATTCTTCAGGATTATTTCTATTAATAAATTCCTGAAGTTCAGTTTCCAGATGAAAGAAGGAAAACGGATTTTTGCAAGCTACATTTTAATGAGATTTTTAATGGATTCTGAAGGAACAGGCAACCTACAAGTGAAGCAGAATCAGAGCACTGCTGTCATTACTCATGTTTCCAAGACTCAAAGTGAAACTCCTGTCCTTTATAGCTCACATTTTAAAATTTTTGTGGGAATAACTGAATTTAATTTTTTCTTCCACATCTGAAGATAGATAGTATCATGAGAACCAAAAACAAGAGAAAGTATTCTCATGCAAGCAGCTCTGTATTCTGAGTGTTCTGAATGAGAACTATAGTAGCAATTCAGGGACGACTAAGCCTCAAATTTGAGTAAGGAATGTATGTGCATACATGTGTACATATCCCATTTTATGTATTGAAAAATACGGGGAACAGTGTGAAAGCCGAATTTGATCTTCCTCAATCCACAGGTTTTCCATTCAGCAAGTATAACCTTAAAAAAAGGAAGAGAATTTTTAAATATGTATCGCTGTAAAACTGAATTTGACAGCAGAGAAGAAAACTGTGTAGTTTGGGGAATCAGGTTACAATAATATGTAGAAGTGGAAATATGCACTTTTAGGATGGAAATACATATATTTCAATATATGCTTTAATATATACATTATTGTGATCTGTGTAAAGACTTCATATTTTTCATCATGCCTTCCTAAAATTTCCATTTTTTGATTCCACAATTTTAAAATAATAATTTATTTATTAATCATTATATTGATTCTTTAAAAAATTTTCTGACCTAACTGCCTACAGTAACATCAGATATGTATAAACATAGAGTTATAAATAATATTTGACATTATTGACATGAGTAATTTAATTTATTCCTTTGAACAATGACCTCTGAAATGCTGACATTCTAAGCTTTTGAAACATGAATGCTGCTCTGTGAAAACTTCTATTTAATGGTTTTGGAGAAAGTGAGGGTGTGAAGAACATACATTTAAAAGGAAATTTGGAAACGTTTCTCCTGAAAAATCTGTTTGTGAGTATGGTGTTCATTGTCCTCTTGAATGTTCCATTAAGCATAAGGGTAAGAATCCACATCTTTTATTTGGATTAAGCACTTTTGCTACCCTTTTGTGGTTGCTAGTTATAAGAATTTGAACTGTACACACAATTAAATATTTTTTAAATTAGCTGTTCTGGAACTCCAGTCTTTATTCTCAAAAATGTCTGGAACTAAATGTCAAGAACTTGACTACAAATAAAGGTAGGGATATGAGAACAGGATTTATGAAAAGCATGTTTTCAGCTGTGCCCACTTGTAACAAAGACATCAAAACATGACTTGTCATTGTGTCTTCCTCCATTTCATCCAGTGAATTAATAAGAGAAGCATTTTATTAAGGCAGTGACCTTAATAAAAAAGGTAAACAAATATTTTACAGCCTAGCAGGTATCACTTGTTTGGTGATTTTAGGATATGGAAATGCACGTTAAGCAACCTGCATCTTAGTCTTTCTGGAGGAACCAAAACTCATACCTGTGGTTGTGAATTACTTCATAGCAAGGCTTTGTTTTAGTATAATCAGAGTGGGGAAGTGATCTGGTCGTGCCTTGTCCCTGGCTTGCCTATGTCTTGCACAAGTGTTTTGACCAGAACTGCTGGAATTCCTTTCAAATAAGTTAAAATTATAATAACTTTCTTTACGAACAGTTTACCTGTACAGTCAGACAAGTTATGGATTCTCTTATTTGCTTTTGAATTCTCAGTTTGTAAATCTGACCTATGTATTCTATGCACATCGTCTTTCTGCTCCTGAGAGTATAGGAGCTGGACTTGTAATAGCTATCAGAATACATTTTCTAAAGCTTTATTTTTTTCCTTCTTTAACCTTGTTCCTTAATGCACAAGTCTTCAACAAGCCAAGGAAATGGATCTAGTCAACTGCTTATCTTCCTTACTTAAAAGTACATGGTTGTCCCTTAAAATAGACACATAAGGGGAAAGGAAGGAAGCATCCTCTGCAACCCGATGATCTGAGAGATAATAAAATTTCACTTACAACATTTTCTGATTTTCCCATAAAAAGAAGCACTATAAAAAGGGGACAAAATGTCCAAGCAGCGGAAGGAAAACAAAGTGCTATGATAAAAGTAGAACTCAAATCTGTTGTTATAGAATATCTAAATATTTGTTTGGACAATGATTTAAACTTGTACACTTGTAAACCTGTACAGTACACTTCAAGATCAAGATAGTAGATAGTCTAAATCTCATCTGTGTAGGATAAAATTCCTCCCAAATGTTGACTTTGTTTTTAAAACTCTCTTTCTATATAAGTTTCTAATTTAACACCAATTAAATGTGTTTCTTTTCTTTCTCTGAAGATTGTTAAGAAAAAACCCATTCCACATCTACCTTGTAATTAAGTGCATTAAGCATTGTTATACAGTATTTACACCATATTAGAGGAACTACCATTTGTTGGTTCTTAATTTATTTTTTAAATTGTGATAATATCAAAGCTTGCAATAAGGAGTCTTTTCTTGCTGTGGAAAATTCTCTCTGCATAAACGTATATTTATGTTTATGTAAGTATTAGCCATTGCCTTCAGTGCAGATGTAGTTTGGACAGCAAGGGATGCAACATCAAATAATAATTATTTTCTGTGACATTAATGTAAATTCAGCAACTATAGCCCAAATTCTGGGTTTAAATGATCTGAGAGACTTTTGAGGGGAAGATAAAAAAGGAGGTGGTCAGGACTGCTAGCAGTCAGTCCAAGGTAATTTCAAAGAGGCAAAACATGATGTGTAGCTCAGCAGAGAATCTGGGCCATAATTACCAGGGGTAAATCACACCTGACTGATCTGATTTTCTTCTATGATAAAATGACTGGGTATGCAGATGGGGAGAGAGAAGTGGATGTCATTTACACTGACTTTAGCAGAACCTGTAACACTCTCACCCACATTAAACCTTACGATCTGGATCGGTGAGAAATCAGATGGGTAAAACCTGTTTGGATGACTGGACTCCAAGAACTGCAGTTAATGGGTTGGACACAGTGCAGAGGCTGATAACAAGAGTCTTTGCCACCTTTATCTATAAATGGAAGAAGGTTGTGGAGTTTCTAGGTGACACCAAAGTGGGAGGAAAAAAGTAAAAATCAATACTTAGTAAAACCTCTTTTGAAATGCTATAATTCACCGCAAAAACTAAATTACTTAGGATATATTGGAAAGAACAGAGAGAATTAATATGAATGTGAAGTTACTTCATTAATCTATTATAAAATACGGCAAACAGTGTATTCAAAAAGATACAATCTACAAAAAGATTAGCATAGTACAGCTACAACTCATAGGTAATTTTCTGTTTTAATTAATTTAATAAGAATGTAGGGGAAATATCTTCCTAGAACTCAGTTTCAAATGACCAAGTTTTGGAAATGTAAATAGGACTTAAATAAAACTGTTCCAAATACGTAGTTAATGATCTGAATATATGACTTAAATTTCCAATTTGGGAACACTCAGAATTTCACACTGAATTTGTAGATAAACTTCTAAAATGGCTCCTTTTTCTCTACTTAAAAAAAAAATTCCTTTGGTATTTAGCATGTGAAATTCATGTCTGTCTTTTACTCCCTTAACAGCTCAGCTGCTGTTAATGCAGCCGTTGTTTCAAAAACCTTATAAACTTTTATGAACCAAACCTGCTTGTGACTGGCCTCAGTCAGTGCACAGTCTTTCAGTGGAACATTTCAGTATGAAAGCTTTTTTAATGAAGGAGAAAACTGAAGCAAGGTGTGTTGGCAGATATCACGCAATTAGTGATTATAGAGACTGCTAGATTTGAGGTTTAATCTATTATGCTCTCATCAGTCAGGTGGCACAAAGTTAAATAAAAAAAATTTCTTGAATGCCAATGTTATGCATCTCAAGTTAATTTAGGATTTTTTGGGAAAGTTTTATGTATAATATGGGCATAAAACTAAATTTCTCCACTATCATTTGGGTTATGTTGCCATAAAACACTAAGGTTTAACTACACTCAGAGTTACTAACTTTGGTGGCAGTTCTTGATAAAATTAGATAGTATATATAATTTCCTATAAAATATTTTGTTTCCAAGTAGTTTATATTATCATTATGAATGCAGGTGAACTGAAGTACCTTAGAAACTGTATACATTACTATAAAGTTAAGCTCCTTGTAAAATTATTTGTAAAAACACCAAAAGAAGCAGGAATAAAGGATTACCCCTGCAAGGACACTACCCCAGGCATAATAGAAAGAAAAAAACTTTTAGTTCATAATTCAGCACCTTTTTTTTAATAGAAAAAGTATGCTTCATTTCTATTTTGATTAGAAATGTAATAGTTAATGAAATTGGGATTGGGGGGCAGAAGAAATAAATGAAAGCTCCTATCTTCCTTTTCCTTTTTTCCTATCTTATTCTTGCTCTTATGTTCTTATTTTCAGCTCAGCTTCTTTTCCTCTGATGGGAATATTGTTAGAAATGTAGATTTTACAGGACGTTCAGAAAAAAATATACCTGCCCAATTCTTTTTACAAGTCATTAAAGAGCTCAGTAAGGATTCAAGTGAAAAAACTGCTATTTGGCTATTCATATAAATTATTGATAGAGATTGTTTTTAAGACCATGTTACCCATGGTTAGAGCTTCTGTCTGTTTTTACTTTCAGTTTTCTGGATCTTTCTATACAAATTCTCTTGACTGAATAGTAAGCTGAAAATACTGATAGAACTCCCAAAGCTGACAGCTCTTCTCCCCATTTTGTCCATGGAGTACAGGACAGAGACATTTGAGCTCATGGGATGCCACTGGGGTTGCATAGCAACGGATGCGGGAAGCAGCTCATCTCTGCTGACTGTCAGACTCCCCAGACAGCAGAGGAAGTATTTCAGGGATTGCAACCCCAGATCTTTTAGACTCTTTAACCTTTTGTGTTTAAAAGAAAGAACTATTTTTAAACAGTACTGGATAAACATACATAGCTTTTCAGGTTCCACCAAGATGAGGAGATTTAAGCAGGAATATTAATACAACTTTTTTACAAAGCTTTTTATTCTTCCTTGCACTTTTAGAGAATAAAGCTACAGATGGGAGAAAAATATGAAAGGAAAATAACATACTTTACTGTCCATTAGCAAAATGGTGCTACAATTAATTTTTGTCAATGATAGAAAACCACTAATTTTTTGTATTTTTCTACATCAATGGATCTTTTGTTGTGTAGTGGAGCAGTAAGAGATGCATGATATGCACAGAATAATGAAAGGGTTGGAAAGAAGGATTGACACTTAAAGGTGACAGTGAAATGGTTGCATTTGGGACAGATAACACTGGTCACTAAGCAGGCAACACTCAGAATTCTTAACATTTCTAGTATTTTAGTTTCAGAATTTTCATACTTTACAAAGTAGAAGTGGGACTTTACAAGTTATTTTCATTTCTTTACAAAGAAAACATGGGAATCCCAATAACATTTCACAAGTCTATAACTGTTCCTTTAGAAGATTATAAAGCCTCTTAACAACACAAAGCAACAAAGCTTTGCAACAAATTACTCCCAGAAATGAACAGAAAACAAGTATGGCTCCACAGAGAAATAATTAGGACAAACTGGCACACTATTTAGATTGGAAATCATCATAGGATAAGATTTCCTTTTTAAGTCTCTAAAGAGCTTGAAGTGATAAATTAATTTGTCAATGAAATGTAGACACCTCCCGTGTTGAGTGAGGATTTTCAGGATCAGAAATCTGGATTTAGGTGCCTAAAATTCCCAAATTTCCTGTGATCTAGAGTCCTTAACAATAAGTGACTTAAAACAAACTTTTAAGGGAATCAGTAGTTGTTTTTGTCAGTAACTGATCCAAGGTCCCAGGGGCTGAGTTCAGGAGCACTCACAGTTCCAATGGAGGCTGGCAGTGCTGTGCTTTTGAACTTGTATAAACTCATGAAATGTTGCATACTGTGAAGTAGTGTGAAAAATGATATGACTTAAAATATAAATATTGCAATTATTTTTAGATTTGAAGACTATGTGATTAATTTCCTCTCCTGTAAACTGTATTAACTAATCTAGCATGGATATTTTTTGGTGAAGCCATATTTACAGTTTTGATAACTGATACTTGTAGAAGAGTTGCTCTATCTGAGGCACAGGCACTGTATGTCAGTGATGAAATTGTCTCTACCGTTTCACATGCAGGTTTTTTCTAATCTTTTCATATTGTTTTACTATCAGATTTAAAAAAAAAAAAAACAACAAATTCTGAATGTTCATGCCTGATCTTTACTTAAGAGGAATGGCATGCAATTCAAGAGGTGGCCAATTTGTTATGATCCCTGTCAACCAAAGGCTGGCCCAACAGGGAATGGTATCACCATCGCTGAAAATGACAGGTTTTGAACTGTTGCTGAGCAGACACAATTAAGGTCCTCATATCCCAAGACGAGAAAGTTAATTTCCATGCCTGTAAGCAAAAGTAGTGCCAAGTACAAGTGCCCCAAGGTGCAAGGGCTCCAAGACATTCTTACACAGATAAACAAAGCCTGGGATGCATTACATTAACTGCTAAATAGGTGGAGTGCAACACATTTGTAACATTCTTGCCCACATAATGATGTTACATATTTTTAAAAAACTGTATTAAATAACATACATAAAAAGCTAATTAAGAGAAGGACATTTTGCCAAATACATTAGCATTGCCATTCACAAACGATTTTGAAGTAAATACTGTGATTTCAGAACCCGCTTTCATTTTGGAAAGGAACAAAAGACTGGAACCTTCTGTTTTCATAAAACTAAACTAACATTACTAAGCAATTTCACTTGTTTGAAAATGTAAAGTACAGTTAATATTCACCTATGAAATTAAATATAACACTAGCTATAGTATTTTAAATATGAAAATATTTGGTAAAGCTGACCATTTGATCTTTTTTGGTTATTGCCAGTATGACTTACCACATAACAAAAAAAAGTTTAAGAGCTTCCAATATGTGAATATGTGACAATAGATTGTCCCAAATAACTTGCACTGCATTAGCTTTACTACTGTCTAATGACAGGAATCTCTTCTGATCAAAAAATAATATATATATATGGTGGTAAATAAATTCACACTTTGGTTCACATTAAATAGAAGTTAAGATTTCTTTTCGTTTTAGTGTCAGTCGTGAAGATTGTTGAATTTTTAATATGAAAGTAGAGCTCACAAAAATTTATCCAAAAAAATTAAGTTACACACATGTTTACGGATGTGGATTTTTTAGGGTTTACGATAGTACCTTTCCTAGTATCAGATAATTTAGGAGCAGTGACCTTTAATATTTGGCAGTAGTACCATTTTTCCAAACAGTACTGGAGGAAATGAAAGACATGGAAAAATACTTAGCTTGTGTTTTGTGGAACTAACAATTTAAATATGTAAGCCTGAGGGAAAGATTTATTTTTAATAATCCATTTCTGTAAAAGGGATGCAGAGTCATAAAAATTTATTTAAGACCACAACATAGTATAAAAAAATGATGGAACTGAGAGTAAATCTTAAAGAAATGTCAGTGATTTACTTGTTACTAAGTTCTTTTAGTCATAGAAATTTTCTCCTATATTCAGTGCTCTACTTTTCTAATCCTTGCTTCTACTCATAGCACTTACCTTATTCTTGCCTTTCTTAACCTTCTTTTCATATATATGCTTTCTCTCCACTTCTGCAATTGCTGAGAATTTTATGAAAGCACAGATGGAAGTATGTACTTGGCATGTAGTTAAATATACATGTAGTATGTATTGTAAAACTAACTGCTCACATTTTCTAGCATTTAATGACTAGAATAATTGTGAAAATAATATAGTATTTTTCTGCCATCTGTCAGTAATATTTCAAGTAGACAGAAGGAGTAAAATATAGCTTTTGTTTTCCTTTTGATTTTTTCTCATAAATTTATTTTTAAATATATGTAAGAAATAGGACTTGTTCTTAAAAAGCCTTGAAGTATTTTCAGTTTGCCCATATAAAGTCAAACATGCAATGATTTCAGTGGAACTACTCAACATGATTACGAAAAGGAGAATTACAGAGCCATACTGAACTCCCTTTTCATACAGTCCTTGTTTATTATTTTCTAGCATTTGCTGTATATAAGTAAATAAGTATGAGAGCTTAGTTTATATTATTTTAACATATCTAAGCTTGTTAATTAAAGAACCTGTAGTATCAGAGCAGTTTTGAAACCTCTGTGTGAATGTGCAGATAAAGTTTGGTTTTCAGTTTTAAAAATATACTAGAGAAAGTAATATGTAGCACAGGATAGCTGCACACAATTTTCATCAACTGTTTTTTAATTTAAATATTTGAATTAAGTTCATGGTGTTCTGTCTTCAAAGAAAAATCAGAAGAAAAACACTGATGTGTTTACTATATGAAGTACTAAAATACCGACTTATTATAGGATTCTAGTTGAAATTGCACAGGCATCTTTCTCAGAATCTTTCTGTAAAATTAAGGCAAGAATACAGTACAGATAGGTATCGATGTTTGCAAGTGTGCAGTAACAATATCCTTCTCTGGTATTTAATGGCTTCCTGACTCAGAAGTACTCTTTCCCTCTTGTCCCTTGCTACATGACATGAAAGTTTGTCATCTGCACTTGCCCAGAACTCAAAAGTAGAGTCTACACATGGAAACTTCTGTCTGGAGATATTTTGACCTTTGATGTAATGATGTAGATTTTTGCTTTGCTGACTAATGCATCTCTTTATTGTTACCAAATCTATTTATTCCCAGAGCTGAGTTTGATGTTCTTCAATAACATTATTTTTCTTAGAAGATATAACAGAGAAGGAATGAAATGAGGGCTCTTATTGGTAGAAGGCTACAAGGAACACATCTGTTCCCAAACAATTAGTATTGCACAGTGTGAATTATTGAAGGTTTATAGCCATAACAATTATTAAATTCTGAGCAGGAAAGATACTGAGATAGGAGTTGGACAGAGGGGGAGCTAAAAATAATTCTGGTATTTTGGACCCTTTTAACTTTTCCACATGACTGATTCAGATTTTTTGGCATTTCCATCATTCTGTAACACAGAAGTCCATAATATTCCAATTTCTGGAACCTTAGAGATTTACCAATTATGAATAGCTAAATGTGCATCATTTGACTAATATATGATCCTGTGGATGGTAGAAGTTACAGATGTCGTCTCAGAGAGTGTGACAAATATTACTGAGGCTACTGCTCAGTGCAGGTTTGCAGAGGAAAGTGAGAGCACCCTTCTCTGAGAGCCGGCGCGGTTCTGCATCTGTGCTGTGCACCCGAGAGCCACCAGATGGAGCGGGTCAGTTACCGGTGCATGAGGCTCCTCGCGACTCCATCAGCACAGCCGGCACCGGACCCTCCGGCACAGCAGTTACACTTCGCCTTTTAAGCAGCAAATGCTTAAAAGCATTCAAATGAGAAGCGACGGTGATGCAAAACATCTTACATTTCCAAATGTTATTTCTATAATATTATTACTAAAGGTGAATACAGCTCTGTATCAAGTATACTTTCTATACATTCACAAAATTTAAGCTGGGTTATATAAATGTTATGCAAACTATCTAGTCCCTTGCAAAAATCTGTCCTTCAATTATACTGCATCTTTCTGGAAAGGACCTTTTTTTATTTTTCCAATATACATCATATGCATTGTGCATTGTGCTCTATTCGTAGCCTTTTTTAATCTTTATTGGTTTAGGATAGATTTTCCATGTGCCATGTAGCAGAAATTATGATTTATTTAATTTCTAGAGACTAAAATAGGCTTTACCTTGGATGTAGAGCTAGGGTAAAACAGTATGATGCGCAAAATTTAATCTTCATTCCTCTATTGGTGCCACATATAATTAAAAAAAATTTGTACATTAAAATATGAATCACACTGTGAATCCCTCCAGTAGGTAGTGTAAGAAACTCAGACATCAAGGATCCAGCAACCCCTTGCCACCCCTATCCCACCCTTCCCACCACAAAGTGATCTCTCAGTGCAGAGGAGCTGACTGGGACCTCTAACTTGCTGGTCATAAACTCATATAAAAATAAAGTTGTGATGCTACTTTATCTTGATATGTGTCTAAAATAGTACAAAGAAACATCAGTTATAATCATTGTATTAAAAAAAAAGAAGTCCTTCAGAAATGCAAAGGCTACCTTTTAAATTGAAAGAAAGCTTAAAAAAATTATAGGTGTGGAGTTTTTTGTTTTTGTTTGAGGGGTGGTGCTTTGTTTTATTTCATTTTGGAGGAAAATTAAAGTTCCTTGAAATTGGAAACAAAGACTTTTTTCCCCCTTTTTTTTTTCCTCTTTGGATTTATAGCTCCTGGGCCTGTTTAAACTTATGGACTTACCAGAAAACATACAAATGCTTCATGGCATTAACCCCATAACACTCCACAAAGAAAACAAACCCCTTCCAAACAAATAAAGTCTGGATCTTTTTAGAGCAGTCAGTTAACAAAGGTACTTTCCATTCTTAAAGTTTATAATAATAGAAGGAATCAATATATCTTTCCTCATCTGACTAACATTAATTTTATCTGGAGGAATACTTCTGTGAATAAATCTTGGATGCAAAGCTGAACAGAAATATTTTTGCAATATGATTTTTATCACGTCAGATATTTTTGTTTCTCTAGAAAATAATTTTCTACTGACATTTTTTGTATAACTTACTGCATTTCCTGTGCTCACAATTTGAATTCATAAAACCAAAATTCAGCTGTTTTATCTCAAAAATATTTTTTAAATTAACAGTGATAACAAAACAATGTTAGCAATATGTCAAGCTTAACACCATTCAGCTCTCTGAAAAGATTTTTACAATCAGTTTTGAATTAAAATGCTGCATCTTCCCTTCAGCAAAAATAAATCAAAAGAGTAATAGCATAAAAAAAATATGATGAATAACAATGATAATATCTATTGTTTTTGTGTAGGAAGATATGAGTTGATGTCTTTGTCGTGGTTCATTGGTGGATTCATTACTTGGAGATAAACCAAAACACATGTTCCTATTCTGCAGGAGTCACTATACAAGTTTTTTTCTCTCTCTTTCAAACCAGAAAAGGAGTTGTAGAGAGGTAATGCTGACAGCAGGTTGACAAACCAGTTCAAAGTTATTCATACTGAAAATGTCAAATCTTACCTAGATTTCAAGATTAAGTGTTTTTGAAAAAAAGCATATTGGAACTCTTCAAGATTTTATAGATAGGGATAAAGTTGTTAAAGCATTTTATTTTCTCCCATATGTTTATGAGAATCTGGACAAAGTTAAGAGATACAAGTTTTCCCATTATTTCAGCCAACACCAGAATTTTTTCCCCCAATTCTTTATTTCCTTTGATGTCTGAGAGGTTGTCAGCAAGAACCTCTACTCTTTGATGGGGAATATTGTATGCAATAGTAAGGAAAAGAGAAGGGATTCCTTTGTGTATAGAATAAAGGCACCTAAAAAAATTGATATAAATATATTTGAGTAACGAAAAGGGAATCACAACCCAAAAAGTGTAACACAATATTTACTAAGAAAAAAAATCTGAAAGAAATGGGTGTGCAGATATTAACATGACAATGGCAGCAATCAAAGTGAGTGTATAATCTGGTACAATGATATGGTATCACACTAATATAGAGAAGAAGTATAGGATAAACATATATAAGTTGATATTTTATTCCAATATCTTTCATTGAGTTGATTAACAATATGCAGAGATTCAGAGACTTTGATATAGTCACAATAGTCGTGTTTCATTTATTATTTGGACTGTGCAATTTCATACTCATTATCATTGTGCAGTTGGTAAAGGAAAGAATAATTCATAGAAAGGTTTACTCTAGAGTGATTTGTGGAGCTACATCTGCCAGTCTGACTGCAGCTTCAGTTAGTATTTAATCCAAAATGTTTTTGTAGGATGCTCTAGGATTAAGAAAGGAGGAGATTTCTGAAGAAAGGGCTTTGGTATCTTTTTTAATCTTAGAAATTATAGAACTACAGAAATTATTATGGAAAATTCAGTGGCTGTAATTTTGTAATCACATAATGTAGCAATAGGTATTAGCATATGGACCATGACTGCTTGTATGCCTATGTAATGTAATCGTGGGAACTATTTTCTTTCCATTGAGATAGCTTATCTTGCATTTTTGCTAAATTCATGTGCTAAGTCTTTTCTTGCATGAACAACTTCTACAGAACACTGGTTAAACAGAACTTTAAAATGTATAATTATCTTCTTTTAACATTCAAGAATTAGGCAAAATAATAATTTCAGAGCATCTTATCTGAACTGCCTGACCTATCATTTAATCACTCCATCATTTTATATACCTCATTCTTATTTATCTCTTTTAAATTGCCTCCTTTCATTCATTCTCACAGTGTCTCTGCACATTTTTTTCTCATCATTCCCGTATTCTTTCCAAAGAGAAATATATGTAGTTGAACAGTTATCAGCTATCTTATATCCATGTAACTAGTTGGGCTTCACTCAATTTATTCCAATATGTATCAGAAGAGGATGTGATTTAGTAGTTCAGGGAAAGAATTTTAAGGTGCATTATCCAAAATAAAAATATTAAATGAATTTTGCATGTTCACACAAAATTTTAACTAAAAAAAATATTTTAGATCATTGCTTCAGCATAACTAAGATTTTATTCAGATAAACAAAATGATGTCTAGTTAAACCAGGTAATTTTCATTCAGAAGCGTGGTAAATCAAGTCAAGCTATGCTCCTTTTCATCCACTTTCATTTTCTCAAATGCTTTTTTGTGGTCCTTACAAACATCCTCCTGATTTTTTCCATCCTCCATCTCTCAAATGATTTCATGTCAGTAAAATACTGATATCTCCTCCTTTGCTCTTTTCAAAAATCAGAATCCATTTAATGAAAAAAGAGCTGTGGTACAACACTCTTTCTCTCCACTCTTTAAACTCCACACAATTTACAGACTGATACAAGTAGATATTATGTACACCAACTTTTGAAGGTATTTTGTATTCATACAAATTTAGAACAATGAAATTCAATCTTTGCTTTGTTCATAGATGGCATAAACTCCTAAGAAGGGATAGGCAAGGAAAGAAAGGCAGCAGGATAGCTCTTTATGTTTCAGTTTTGTAGAGTTTGAAGCTGGTGATGATAGGTTTGAGTGCTTCTAGGTAAGAATCAGAGGAAGATCAACAGAGCAGGTATCATGGCGGGAGGCTGCTATAGACCACCCACCAGGATGAAGAGATAGATGAAATATTCTATAAGAAGCTGGGAGTACTATCATGATTAGTAGCTCTTGTGGGATACACTTTCCAGATGTCTGCTGGAAATAAATACAGCAGAGAGGAAGCAGCCTAGGCGATTCCTCGTATTTTTGGAAGATAACTTACTGACACATCTGGTGAGGGAGACAGCTAGGGAAGGAACCTGTTTGAGAATGAAGAATTTGTGTGAGGTGTGATGGTTGGAGACCATCTTGGATGTAGTGATCACAAAATGATAGAGCTTTCTGTTCTCGGAGAAGTAAGGCATGGGCCCGATAGAACTGCCGCCTTGGACCTCAGAAAGGCAGACTCTGGCCTGTTTGGGAGACTGGTTGACAGAGTCCTTTGGGAGGTAGTCCTGAAGGGCAAAGGAGTCCAGGAAGACTGGACATTCTTCAAGAACGAAATACTAAATTTTCAGGAGCAGTCCATCCCCATTCACTGAAAGACAATCCAGGGATGAAGACCATTCTAGATGAACAAAGAGCTTTGTTTAGAACGCAGGAATCAAAGGAGAGTTTATGACTTTTGGAAGAAGGGCCAGACAACTCAGGAGGACCACAAGGATGTTGTGAGATTATTCAGGGAGAAAATTAGAAAGGCCAAAGCCCAACTAAAACTTAACCTGGCTACTGTTGTAAAAGAAAATAAGTGTTTCTAAAGATACATTAGCAACAAAAGGAGGGCTAAGAATCCTTTTTTTGGATCTGGGGAAAAGTCTTGTGACAAAGGATGAGGAAAAGACTGAGGTACTTAAGGGCTTCTTTGCCTCAGTCTTTAACAGTAGAACCAATTGCTCTCTGGTTCTCAGACCCTGGAGCTGGAAGACAGGGATGGGGAGCACAATGAAACCCCTCTAATCCAAGAGGAAATGATCAGTGACATACTGCATTACAGCAAAATGAGACATCCATCTACAAGACGGGTCAAAAGGAGGATTCAGAGAAGCACAGGCCTGTCAGCCTGTCCTCTGAGACAGAGAAGGTCCTCGAGAAGATCATGTTCAGTGTCATGACACAGTAGGTCAGGAGATGAGGCCCAGTCAGTGGGGGTCTATGAATGACAGGTCCTTCTTGACAAAACTGATCTCCATCTGCAGCAGGATGACCTGCTTAATCAGTGAAGGAAAGGTTGTGGATGTGTGTGTCTACCTGGACTTTAGTAAAGCATTTGACAATGGTTTCCCACATCATTTTTTCTGGAGAAACTGTTCATGGCTTGGATGGGTGCCCTCTAAACAACTGGTTCTATGTCTGGGCCCAGAGGGTGGTGGTGAATGGAGTTAAATCCAGCTGATGGACAGTCATAAGTGGTATTCCCCAGGGCTCAATACTGGGGTCAGTTCTGTTTAATATCTTAATCAATGATTTGGTCAAGGAGATTGAGTAATTTTTCAGTCAATTTGAAGATGACACCAATCATCTTCTGGAGGGTGGGAACACTTTGCAGAGGGATGTCTACAAGCTGGATCAAGCTGGATATGCCAATTGTATCACATTCATCATGGCCAAGAGCCATATCCTGCACTTGGGTCACAGAAACCCTATGCAGTGCTACATGCTTGGGACAGAGCATCTTGAATGTTACCCAGCAGAAAAGAACCTGGGACTGAACATGATGCAGAATGTGCCCAGGTGGTCAAGAAGGCCAATAGCTTCCTGGCTTGTATCAGCAGTAGTGTGGCCATTGCTACTAAGAAAGCAATGATGCCCCTGTACTCAGCACTGGTGAGGCCACAGCTCAAACCTTGTGTCCAGTTTTGGTCCCCTCACTACAAGAATGACATGGAGGTGCTGGAATGTGTCCAAAGAAGGGAAATAGAGCTGCTGAGGAAAATGGGAGTGTTTAGTCTGCAGAAAAGGAGATTCAGAGGAACTAATGACTCTTCACAACTACCTGAAAGGAGGGTGGAGTGAGGTGGGAGTCAGTCTCTTCTCCTAAGTAACAATTGATAGGACATTGAAAAATGGCCTTGAGTTGTTCAAGGTTTAGATGGAATCTAAGGAAAAATTTCTTCCCCAAAAAGGTTGTCAATTATTTGAAGAGGCTGCTCAGAGAATTTGTGGCGTCAACATCCCAGGAGATATATAAAAGATGTGTAGATGTGGTGGTAGATGTGGTGTTTAAGAACACAGTTTAGTGGTGGACTTGGAAGTGCTGGTTTAGCAGTTGGACTCAATGATCTTACAGGTCCTTTCCAACCTGAATGATTCTTTGATTCTAGGTGCCACCATAATAAACTTGATCAAATATGTACTTCTATTCACTTCTTTATTACCCTCTGTATCAATGTATTATCTTTCACCCTGATGTGCTGATCAACTTAAGGTCTTCTCTAAGGCTTTTGCAAAGAACTTTTTTCCAAAGCTTTTCGGTCATTCAGATAAGTCATACCTGCTCTTTCTCCCCTGTGACCCTTTTTTGAACACTGCCATCTTCAAACACAATTTTTCTTTTTTTTTTTACTGTCTGGACAATGCTCTTCTGAATGTCATGACTTTCATTACAGTTTTTATCAGTTTTGCAAAACCCAAAGTACAAATGGCCCTTTAGCTACCAGTTTTCCTTAGCAGTCATGTTGAAATGATAGTGCTATCTAATTCATTGCATCGTAAATATCTTTTGAATGTCATTTGAAAAAAAAATTATCAGAGGATTTTATACCAATCGTACTGCAAAAGAAATAAACTGAATAACATATGGTTTTTATTTTCTTTTCCTGAAGGTAGAAGATTGGAGTGAGGGGCATGAAAGTTACCCACTGGGCATTTTTTGAGCAGAGGTCTTCCAAATCTAATGTAAATTTTTTAACTGCTAATCAAGTCTCTACAGTCAGACTGTGTAAGACTGCAACACATACAGTTCTACTCTTTTGTTCTAAGTATCTTTTAGCTTCAACAATTAAAAAGAAAAATGAATTTTGTAATGCAATAAAGGAGGAAAAATAATAGCGGCAGAAATGAGAAGCACATTTTGTTTGGAAGTGCTTTGTGATTTTGCAGGTAGCAATTATTTCCTTTTCTTTCTCTTGGAGAATTTTTTTTTTCTAATGAGTCATTTACAGCTGTTTGAAGGGCAATGAACTTTATAGACATCATTGTGTAAAGCAGTAGTATCTTTTCTTCTCTGATTTTTTTTTTTCCTAAGGCAAGGTGGCAATGGTTATCTTAGTTCAAAGTCAATGTCGCTATGTCATACTGCTATCAGTTAGGTCTGATCCTTATGAATTAATGATAATGATCTATGAACTCCTTTTCCTTAACTTTTTATATAAATGTTTTGCCATATAGAATCCCAAGGAACATTAATTTAGAGAAAATTAAAGTGACCAGGAATGTCATAATTTGTGAACCCAGTAACAGCTCAGTGTAAATCTTTAAGTGTTCTTTCATCTTTCTTGAGCTCATTAGCTGTAATAATCTTCCTGATTCTGGGTCAGTCATTGAAGTGTAACACTCTCAGGGATATGATTATATTTACCTGTTCTTAAGACAATTTTTTTTTTGACATCCAGGGACTGATGAGAAGGGTAGCTAGATAATGCTTCTGCTCTATTCCTTAGGCATTTTGCAAATCTTGTAACTCAGCCAGATGGAATATTTCAGTATGTTTCTCGACATTATCTCAATGTCATCTTCCCCTGTAGCAGGTAATGCAAGCCACAGATAGGTTACTAACTTAACTAGGCAATAAATTCCCATAACACGAAGTTTAGAAGGCAGATTAAGAGATGTTTTCTCTGATTATATGTTTTGAAAGAATTGCTGTTGACAATCATTATTTTTTTTTATCTCATACCTAAAACCACTTATCTCCACTTTTTTTCCCACTTCTTTTTCTTCATTTCCACAGTATTATGAAGATTAGAGATATAGTGTTTAAACAAATTGTCCAAAAATGCAGCATACAATTTATCACAATGAAAACTTGTGTAAGAAAAGAAATAATGCAGAAACTAGAAGAAAATACTGAAAAAAAATGTTGAGTAGATGATTGCAATTAACATGTAATGAAACAAAATAAATTAGTAAATATAAAACCATAGGGTTACCAAGATGTTAAAATATTGTCCATCATACATTGATTAAAAATATAGAAATTTTTACAATTTTCACTTATCTGGGAATTTTATTATTTGGTGTCCTAAGTTAAATTAATTATAAAACATAAGGATATGTAGAAATTGTCAATAAGTAATATAATTTTATTTAATTTTTTTCTTGTATTGTTCATAGTATATTAAGGTAACTGGAAGAGAATATTTGTACTTAAATGCTCATTAAAGGAATGCATTTTATGTATGGCACAAATTGGGTACTATGTTATATCAAAAATTGAGATGTATTTAGTAAGTGCTTAATACTTAGAAGGAAATCAGTTAAGCAGGTTGGAATTACCTGGTATTTTTTCCAAAGTATGGGTTGAATATAATACTAGAGCCTTCAAAATTTATGGATTTTGAATTAAAATAAAATCAATATCGTGTATCTTTATAAAAGTAGAATCCTTAACTGGTTGTGAATTCCAAGGAATAAGTTGTTTTGATTTACTCCCACTCACATGAAAAAAAATCAATTCTGACTTTCATAGAGGCATGAACAATTTTAAACAGATTATTTCAATTATTCTTGCTGTTTATTAGTCTGCATGGGGTCATTAACCCTGTGATTATTTAGGATTACAGATTTACACAAGGAAAATATTAATCAAATATAGAGGCAAAGCAGAATAGAATGTCTCATGTCAAGAGTTTGCATAATTGTTTTGCTGAACAGGACCATCTAGGAAGTTGTTAGCCACATTTAATGATAGATTGTTTTCGACAAAGTATTGTAAATAAGAATGAATACAGATTTTTCTGTGGTGTTGATAAAGTACAAATAAAGGAAGTAAGTTAAACCTTCAGATTTTCTCCATGCTGAATATAATTTTAAAATATACCTCAGGGTTTTTAAACTATATATTTTATTAGATGGATAGGGTTGGAATTTGTTCATTGTTTTAAGATTTCTGCTGGATTATTGGGAGTTTTGGGCACAAGTGAAGAATCTTTGTGAGGTTGTTTTGTGAAGAGAATCACAAAGTATACAAAGAAAACAAGATCTAGACAACGTCTCACATTTTCTAAATGAAATCTAAAAGTATATTGATTTTTTCATGTAAATAAATAGTCTCTTATCAGGAACAGCCTTATTCTCAGCATTTCTGAATATTTGGTATACACATTTTTGATATCTAATCTGTTTCAAATTAAAGCTAATGGGTTAGTTTCATTTGGTGGCTAAAATTAAAATTGATTCTGTTCCCTCCTTTGGTTCTTATAACATTTATCTGATAAAGACAGATGCAATGCACTCTAGCATTATCCTTTTCAAACAGCTTGGAGTGGTGATTTGTTTTGTTTTTGAAGTACTGAGAAGTCTCCTCTGAATTTTCTTACTGCACATATGATGAACTTTCAGAGAGCTTTAATGAACTTCTAAGCTTTGAAAAAGGTTGCAGAATCTTTGCATGGAGATACCTATTCTTTAAATGGAGATCCTCTCAGCTTTCTGGTGAGTTCTAAGAGTTACTCTATTAATCAACTCAAATCAGTGTTTAGCCTTGATATAGCAGTTCATCTTATGTACTCAAAAAGCCTTTCCAGTATTAACGATCACAATGTCTTAGTAGGACACAACTTTTTTATAGCCTAGCAATCTGGATTTTTGAATGCACTGAGCAGCAGTTGTATTCCCATCCCTGCAGCATCAATCATGTGCAGTTTGCCACCATGATTCAATAAAGTCAATAGATCCTTTACATCCAAGAAAAAAGTGGTATTTTTCAGAAGTTGTTGGGTTCACCGTGCATTGACTTCAGCTTATTACAGTGCGTTAATACCCTAGTCACATCCCTCAAATTACAACAAAGTAATTAAGAGAAACATAAAAATATAATTGTGTTTTGTTTGAAAATTTTGTAGTTTCCATGAAGACTAGGTAAATTATTCATACTGGATATGGATTTCACTTTTGCTTTACTGCACTGATAGCCTAATCACAGAGTCCTAATTATAGAGATAGTAAATAAGAGAGAAAAGAATATGCCACCCTTTATTCCTGAAGAAATTTCTACTGGCACATTGAAGACTAATTAAAATTCATTATTGCATCACATTTTGCACCTATACAGAAGTTTTGTAACATAAGACTTTGTGTGGGAAGGAAGGAGACAGAAGGTTACTGCTAGGATGCTTTTTCAGTACTATTCTTGCTCTCTAGAACTTGTTCAAATGCTTGAGATTGTTCCCACAAAGCTGTTGCTGTTGGTCACTGGTGTAATGTGAACTGAGGTACTCTCAAAAGAAACCCAGTGCAGGGCATTCATTCGCAACAGCTGAAGCTAATACAATTTTCAGTTTCTCTTGAAGAGCTGGTTAAGCAGTATTGCTATTATGCACTGTTCTATTCCCTGCCATGTCTCCACCAACTCCACCCTGCATACAGAAAGATCTGATTTGGGATCTGAGATAGAAGCAGAGAGCAGTTGAGCAGCCTAACTTACCTTCCGAACTTCTTGGATCTGGGGGGGGAGGGCTGTTATACAGAGCTGAAACAAACTAGCTTGATGGTCCTGCCATTACCAAGATGTGATGGCTTCAGTTATTACTGTTGGAAAATGCTGACAGATTTCTCCTTGCTATGCTGGCCATGTTGCATTCTTTTGCACATACTACAGTGATGGCAGCAACGATGGCAACTCTGTGTTCTAATGTGCAAGTAGGAAATGGAGACCAGATGTTGGGTATGCACTGGTCAGGGACCTGACCCTCATCTCTTTCAGAAGAGGCAGAGGAAAAGAAAGCACTGTAAACCTTACAGGTAAAATTACAAGTAAATACTGAAGGTGATAAACAATTGTCCACTTTTCCCTGAATTTACTCCTGTCCTTGCCTTGCTTGAGAAGAAAAAAGGCAATAATAGAATAGTTGGAAAGACCTAAACTATAGATGTATCTTAGGCAGGATTCCTTCATGTGATGTTAGGCACCTGGGGGAACAGGTGTTTAAGTTCGTCTAGGTATTTAAATTTCTGTTATAGCAAAGAGAACCTTTATGGAGTCAGTTTATTTGATTGCAGTCTGATATACAGTCACTGAATCTATTGTCCAGGACTCTACTAATAATAACAGGAGCCTTGCTGTTAGGACATTGTAAACACCCACATTTAATCAAATTCTGCTCTTTATATCTCATTTGTAAGCAGATGAGAGAAGAATAAATGTCAGTACTGGATCATAAAGATGACTTAAACCCCTGGATTGCATTCAGTAGTTAGAAGACTCTGGATACATTGGTAGAAAAGTTACTGGACATACAGTTAAGGCTGAAAAATAAATCTGCTTTTACAAAAACACTCTTTGCAAATTTGGATTCAATCCTAAGTAAAAACTTTAATGAGAACTAAGACACTCTAGAAGATATGAGCATGAAGCTGACTTGCAATTAACCTATGTCCGATACTCTGTGGGACACATAAATTGGGAGAACATAGAGATCGAGGACTTGAAATTGAGTTTAGTATACCCCAGTAATTACTGTGAACAGCTAGCTATTACATGGGATGTCACTCTCAGTTAGACCAGAAGTTCGTGTTGGCACTAAGAAACCCTAATTAAAATGTATTTGAATACACATTCAAAGAGGATTTAACAATTTTTTATTACATGGAAGTAAAAAAAAAAAAAAAAAAAAAAAGAGATAAATAGTTATATCCAAACATTCTGATCAATTCTCCTTCCAACTGCACCAACCATCACTGAAGAGACGGTGCCACACAAGGTGGTCACATCTTTTCTGAGATGGGTACTTTGATACAATCAAAGCTTTTTCACTCCGGTGCAGTCTTTTACCATGTTCCACTTCTCTGGTATCTTTTTACCACAATTCAACCCAAATTCCACTCTTACACCATATGCTGGGTGAGACTGAGCATTTCTTCATCACAGTGATCATTGTGGGCTATTAAAAAGAATATTTCATTTCCTAGAGAAGTATTATAGATATGTGGGTTTCCCGCCTTTTTATCTATCTGTCTATCTGCATTCACACACATGCATATATACAGAAATCAAATACTTTCAAAATGTTTCCCATGAAAAAGTCTCTGTATTCATATTTGCTCTCTTATAAGCAGGCATTTTCCTTTGCTGCTAAGAAGCAGGGAATCAGTAACTAACAATAACATGTCTTTGGTTTAGGGAAAGAAAACAGCATAAAAAAGAGGTGAGGTCCCTCATATTTATATTAAGGGGCCAGAAGGATCCAATGCTTATTTTTTTAATGCCAAAATATAAATCAAAGTAAAAAAAAAAGTGCCTCCCTCCTGAAAAGTTTGTTAGGTAAGACACTGCCATTATCTCATATTTAATAAATAGAATATGACCTGAGAAAGACACAAAGGTCTCTCTCCTCATTGTTTTCAATTGAACAAGCTTTAATACTCTACTGAGATTCTTTACTACTGGGAATATTTCAGTGCAGTACAATTTGTTTCAAAGTAATAGCTTTCCTGCTAGAGCTAGTTTGTCATGTCAGAGGGGATGATTATTCATGATAAGCCACTGGCAATATTACCAGCAATTTTTTAAAAATGGAGGGTACTGATTAATTTCAGAAATATTAGCTACTGAAAGCAGACATCAGTACTACAGAATGGATGAGACACTTGGAGTAACAGTTGCCAAAAGGTGAAATAAGTGAAAACCCGGGAACACATCAATTAAAGATGTAAAGTCACCCAATTTAATAGAAAATGACATCTTTTGCTCATTTGATCAGAAAAACACTGGACCCTGCTGAGTATTAATGATTGTGAGGGAGGAACTGAATGTCCGAGACTGTGTTGTGGTCTATTATAGAAAAAATTGCCATTAAGTCTCAAGAAATAATTAGCACTTTCTTTTTCCTTTTTATTTTTTCTTTTTTTTCTTTTTATTTTTTGTGCTGATATAAGCTGAAACCCAAGAAGAAAGACTCAGTCTAGACATCTACATTTTTCCCATGCATAAATTGTTGGCATGGGAGTAGTTATAGTGTAATAGTCTGTAAGGTGCATTAGTGAATACACAATACCTACCACATTAGTAAAGTCTGTCCAAATTCCAATCAGCAGATATGGCAGAAAGTAAGTAATATGCCAGATTCCTTTGTCCCATACAAATGAACATGAGGACATTTTGCTAACAATATCTCAGTATTCACAGGAATAATTTTAAAAAATAAAATTGTATAGCTGTCCTCTAAAATAATTTTACATTCCAACTATGCTATCCAAGTCAGAGCTACTTACCTAAATATTTTTTCTTCCCATTTCTGTTACTTCAGTGCTTTACTGTTTATTCTTCTGGGGTTTTCTTCCCCATCCTTAAACATTTTGTATAAATTCCTTTTTTCAGTCTAACTTTTCACATAACCTTTTTTGTCTAACTTTTTTTCTGCATCCCCAGTTCAGTGATCCAGCATTTTTGGCCAGAAGATATTGTCGGCAGGAATATGAAAAAGGGTAACTGATCAGTTCTGGAGTTCAAATGGGGTTTTCTTTGATGCTGAGCTGGTGTGGTTGGGTTTGTTTGTTTCTCTGTTTGCTATTTTCAGTGGAGAAGGGAAAAGAAGACACCAATGATGCCATTAAATATTTATCCCTCTTTCCCCTTTCTTCAAATGGTCACAGTGTAGCTTCAAGCTTTATCAAAACAGGTAGAGAGATAATTATTCTTTTCTTGATGGTGATGACTCTACATTAGGATGTTAATCTCGCATGGTAGGCTGGAAACATCAGCTGGGGTGGATGAATCAGTTCATGTTGTCTCTCTATACCTCAAAGTCATAGTAAGGGCAGCTGGCCAGGGGTGCTGCTCATCAGCTGATTATTAAAACTGGGTTGTTCACATCAGCTCCGAATATTTTGCCATTATACTGACTTCCTCTTTAACAACTTGGGGTAGGAAGTTCACCTGTCTGCCTCTGCAATGAAACAGGTTTCCTCTAGGAACGACCAGAATAAATATTTAGAGTAATAGCAACAGTTTCAATAGTCCTGTGACTACTGGGACCAAAATAAAATCTGAAACAACACTTGATTGTATTGCTTGGCTCAATAACATTTTAGCATTGTTGTCTCTACTAAATAGTCTAAAAAGATCAAGAAGCTAACAGTGCCGGAGACTTGGACAGATTTGTACACCTTTTGTTGTAGAGCAGTATTTTCAGCAGTTTTAATACCTTGTCTAGAAATGTTTTCATGACTTTGAAGTGTTTTCCAGGGTATGGAGAAATACATCTCCGATTTAATTTTTAGAAAATTATTTTATTTTTTAAATACTACATATTTTAAAGACAAAGTCTTCGTTGATGATGTTCGCTTTCTAAATGGAAAAAATAAATAGGAAGATATATATATATAATATATATAATAGATAATATAGATTATATAAACAATGTTGATAATACTGAAGTTATTGTTTTTATGATATCAATATATAAGGTACCATTAAAAAATCTTACAAGCTAAGATATCGCAGTAACTAACAGTGGTCTTTTGATCTTTCCTTAGTCTAAACTGCCTCAATGGACTACTGAAATTTAGATTCTGGTTTATGATACAAAAAAATATATTTATGACACATAGAAGTACATGGTAAAGATATTTATAGTTTTACCTCCTGAAAATTCAGAAATGTACAGCATGAATTAATTCAAAATTAAAAACTGAGCAGAACTGGCAATATCTGAAAAATTACTTTTGGATTCAGACACCTGAAAGCATTAAAAAAATTATAGCAGGCTGCAGATTTTAAGATATTAAAAGACTGTTTCAATCAAAAATTACCTTTTTTAGAAATTTTAAGTGTAAAAGATAGAATTAATTTCTGTTTGTAAAAGATGTTTAAATTCTTCCAAGATGTTTAAATTGTGCTCCCTTCATTTTTAGGAACTGACAGAAACTGTCTCATAATGCCAAATGCTTCATGAGCAGTTCTCCTGATCTTGCTGCTTTCAGTTGGCCCTTATATAGTCTGTGTCTCTTTGAAGTGGTTTTGGGTTTTTTCCACTATTATGTGATCTAGAAAATGAAAAGCAGAAAACCCCCTGGAGTCTGGAGTATATCAAAGACTATAAGTTGGATTTTCCTGCTGCTGCTTCCTTTAATTGTCAACACAACTTTAATTTTGCTACCCTCAGATAGTTTAGGTTGTTGTAGAGTACATGGAGTGCATTTGGTACAATGGTCCAAATCCTACAGTAATGGCATCACAGAGTAGCTATTGACATCAAGTTTTATATATGTCTCACTGTGAAAGGTGACATTTCACTGGAGAAGGTAATGTTTCAGAAGCATGAAACACTAGTTAGTTAATTATTATATAGCAATCTCAATTTTATAGCAGTCTCAAACGTCTGAATTTCCCTGTGATTGGAAAGATTTTATTTTATTTTTTTAAAATTATATTTCTTCTGAATATCATCCCTGTGAGTGAATGAGGTGAACTTCTAGGCTGTTTATATCTGAAGTACTCTGGGCTGCCATAGAAGGCTATCTTTTACTTTTTGGAAGAAGGAAACAGAATATAGGAAGACTGTCTGTGGTAGTGTACAGTAAATACTGAGACATTCCTATGTTCAATTTCTACTGGCAGAAACTTTAAACAGAGCCTCAATTTTGTCCTGATTTTCCAAGCACTGAGTCTTCAAAATCTTTTCTAGTCTTTTTGAAGTCACTTCAAACCAGCATTGTATTTGTTTCCTAGTGCTTATTTCCAACCTGAATGCTTGCGAAAAATTTTATCCTCATTCTGACTTTTTTACCCCTTCTCTCCACTCCCTTTTTGAGTTTGACTAAATCTATGATCTTTTAGAAGGTTTATGGGAACTGTTTCTTTCTTTCTCTAAAGATATATATGAATTTCAGCAGATTACTTAAATTTACAATAGTCTTTTCTGTCACTTTCCTGAAACTGCTGCAAGATTTCCAATACCAGAGGAAATATACTGTTTTCCTTCCCTTGCCTTCCCATCCCTTGCCTTCCCATCCCTTGCCTTGCCTTGCCTTGCCTTGCCTTGCCTTGCCTTGCCTTGCCTTGCCTTCCCTTCCCTTCCCTTCCCTTCCCTTCCCTTCCCTTCCCTTCCCTTTCCATTCCCCCCCTCCTCCTCTCTCCTCCTTTTTTTCACTAGATTATGTCTATGTATAAATCTCTTTAGAGTGGTCCATATCTCAGATCCTAGATTTTAATGAACCAGGTATATAACCACAGAGGATTACTGTGTATTACAATGGGCTTTAAATTTAGGTAATTCAGCTCAGCATTATATTTTCTGTTTTCCTGTCACATTGCAATTAATTTGAAATCTAATTAGTGCTATGGGACATTTGAACTTTAATTTAAAAGTCTAGTACTAAATATATCTTAATTTCTTAACAAAAGAAGTTACTTTTGTTTCAAGCATTATTTTATAGAGGGTATTTCCTTATATTCCACTATTACCAAGAGCAAAGACTCTTCAAAAACCTTATTAATTGACTGATTCCCTTAATTAAGAATTCTCTTATTTACCAATTTTACACTATAGTTAATTAATTATTCTGATATGGACAACTTAATTTACTCTTTATATTTTTGCAAATAAAATTTCTCCAATTTAGAGAAATAGATACTTCTCCAAATATATCTATTTATATTCTAGAGACCCAAAGACCTGTACTTTACAGCAAAGTAAATTATAAACTACTTTAGAAATTATAGTTTTACCTGCTACTGCAGTGGTTGTATTTTACAATTGTCTTAATGAAGTTCTCATGAAAAGAACTGACTACTTATCAGAACATTTTAATAAAATGAAAATTTTACTCTAAGGTATTTTATTTAATAATCAATTAGGAAATCTCTGTAGCTTAAGATTTTATTTCTAAAAGAACATAATATTTCAAAATATTATTGTCAGTACATAGTGTTCTGTGAGTGGTCTTCCCTGTCATTTTGACTTGGTAGGAGACATTTCTAAGCTAACTTTACAAATATAACAATTTAATTATGAAATTAACAGTTTTTCAGATCACACATTTGAGTAAAAAAAGACAGCAAATAAAGAGCAGTAAACATCTTTAGACATGTGGTTAGCTTTGCAGAGAAAGGAACAGTGAAAAGGAAATGTAAAATAAACATAATCCTTTCGATAACTTATCTTTGCAATGGAATCTCTGTTCATGTCTTTTCCACAGAGTAAATTTCCTATGTTATCAAACACAAAATTTGCATGAATTCATTTTCAGACATGTCTTTGATATGATGTTCTTTTTAGGGCTTCTGGGAAGATTTCTGATACAATTTCTCATTTTATGATGGTTTCTTTCCACTTTTCAAGTGGAAAAATTGCAGGAAGAGCAGGAAGACACAGAAAAAAGACTGCAAGCTCAGAATACTAATGAAGGCACTTTTCACAATTAGTTCTAAAACGAGGAAGTCATAGCTCAAAACATTTATCCTTAAACACAGGAGAGAGAAGCAGGATGGCCAAATATCATGGAAATGAGAAATTCCATTATTTGAAATCAAAATTATCTTTAAGAAAACCTCAAAACCCTTTAATATCTATCTACACTCTCCCCAAGCATAAAAAATATGATTGCTCTGCAAGTCTGTAGTGCTAGCATGTATGAGGAGTATGAAATCTGGCAGGATTTCAATCACAGAGAGTATTTTTAATTTGTTCTGTGATGAGATTCCAAATGTCCTCTCTTGTTTTTATGTCTAGTTCTATTGCCCAGATGCTTGTCACATCTGAGAGATTACCCTTATCTGGCTGAATGAGCAAGGAGGCAGTTGTTTTCAAACAGATGATCCCTTGTCTACAAGGCATTGAGGTATTATGTGAGGAATAGGAGAGAAGTATTGAAATATCCTTAGAAGGAAAGTTAATTACATACTGGGCATAAAATCCTGGGTATATTTCAGCTGACTTTGTTGAAACTAGACTTTCATCTATGGTGGTGCTAGCAATGCTTTTAAAATAGAAGCAGAAGACTATTCTGTGTCAGAGAGTTATAAACCAACGTAATTAAATGCTTAAAGGCGAGTTAAAAACCCTTCTATTTTCCTGTCAAGGTGATAGTCTTATATTGAATGACTTAGAGGTTGCTAGATTTTTGTTTAATCTTTTTTTAAAATTCCTCAAAGACTGACAACACTATTGAAGTTAAGCCCTCTTTGTTTGCAGTTATAGGAAATGACAAACAGTTTTCTGTTGGAGAACAAGAAATACAAACAGTCTCAATAAATATTTATTCAATATATGTAATAGAAATGGTATGGGTACTTTTGTTACATGAGATCTAGTTTCTTATTTTGCCACCTTTCCAATTTAAGCCTTCTGCCGCTCAGGATGTCTTCCATGTGAACATGAGTAGTCCTACTGCTTTTTAGACCTTATGTTTCTTTAAAGAAGTAACATATTCAATGTTGACAGGAGAGAACAGAAACTTTTGCCCTTCTAGTAGTTTTTAAAACTGAGACAAGTGAAAGACAAAACTAAATAATACTTCTAAACCTCTTTCAGAAAATGTGTCTGAAACACACAGGAGGAAAAGCAGTAGCTCCAGAAACTGTTTCAAATGTGGTGATAATATACAGTGATCATTTCTTTTTGACTGTACCAGTTCCACTGATTAAGTTATAGAGTTTCCAGTCAACCCTACCAAAAGACTGGAGAAGTAATTTTTGGTACCTTGTTACAGCTTATGTAAGGGTGTTACGATCCGGTTTAAACCCAGAAAAGCAAAGCAAACCAAGTCTCTCTGCAGAAACCGAAAAGAGCTTAGAAGGTTCAAAATATCCCCAGAAATGAGATTAAAATCAAATGAGGTTAGATGTTGTTGCCAAAAAATGGATGTATTTTATTTAATAGTATAAGAGGCAAAGAGAAGGGGAGAGAAAAGAAAGAGAGAAACAAATGGTAAAAAGAAGTGTGCATGGGGGGTGGGGGAACAGGGAGAGGTGACAGGGGTTAGGTGGAAGCATATCACCCATCCCAGGGTCCCAACGGTGTCTCGTTGCTCCCCTCCATCTGGTCTGCTGGTGGTGAGGGTCCCCCGTCGCCGCTGTGGCCACGCCACTCCATGCTGCCACACCACACACTGCCACACGCTACCACACGCCGAAGAGTGCAGAATCCCGTGGATTTATATACACTTCGGGCCAGGTGGGAACACCCACATCACTCTTGCAGGGGCCAGCTTGACACTGTCCCTTGCAACACTGAGGGTCTGTTGCATCATCTCTGGTGCTCTGGTGCAGGGTCTGGGGACCCCTTTGAGGGGGGCCCTTTTGATGGGCCATGTCACCCCCTTCTGCTGTGGATAAGCTTCCCCCCGCCGTGAGGACCCCTCAGCTGGGCTCCTCTGCACAGTGGAGGATGGGCAGTCACTGCTCCTCTGACCAGAGGCTTTTTCAGGATACCCAAAGCCTCTCCTCCCTCCACCCTTTGGTGCAGGGGGTCTGTTCGAGCCTGGCAGCTGATAGCCCTGGGGCTGTGGTCCTCATCTTGGAGGTGTTAAGCCTGTGCTCCCTGAATGTCCCCAGCCCCGAGTTGTCACTTTATCTTATCTTCATCAGCGAGCAGTGTCAGGCCTCTGTCAGGGCCCCATTCAGGGTGCAGTAGTCCTCTCTTCAGCCTTTGCAACACAGCTTTAAAAGTCCTTTAAAAAAATGTTTAAGTCATAAAATATAATATTTCAGTCTCTGACAAAGGGCAAGAAAATCTACCTTACTCAGTTATTTGCCAAAAATATAACTATCTTTTCTCACAGCCTTAAAATGATGCAAACCACAGATAAGACTTTAACTTCTTTTGAAAATTTCATGGTGTCTAAATTTCATAATATCCTGATTTCCAGTAAGTTGTGCAGAGAATAGGCATCAAAACATCTTGTTTGAGAAAGCAAATGATTTTAAGAACAAATTGAAATAAAGTGGCAATTTAGTTAAGAAATCCTCATTTACTTGGAACCCCTATGAGCTGATATTCAGAGAGGTTCTTCAATGTTATTTATGCACTTCACAAACACAAGATTTTTGTGGTTTTTTGTTTGTTTTTGTAATAAGGCTTTATTAAGTAGGTCTGAGATTTCCTTGGGCTAAAGAAAAGAGTCTAAAATCAAGGAAATAAGAAATATATGTAAAAACCCCAAGAATTATTTACAAAAAAACAGAAAGTAAAAAACAACCCAAAATGATAGACGTAACCAAGACAGAAGAAGTTGTAACCAAGAGAATTGGAGTGGTTTAGGCTTCAGGGACACCTTATAGAAACCTTCCAGTACCTAAAGGAAGTCTAAAAGAAAGCTGGAGCAGGATTTTTTAGAAGGATGTGTAGTAATAGGACAAAGGGAAATGGCTTTAAATTGAAAGAGGATTAGATATTAGGAAGAAATGCTTTGCTGTGGGGGTAGTGAGATGCTGGAGAAGGGTTCCCCAAGTTTGGATTTTCCATCCTTGTAGTGTTCAAGGCCAGGTTGGACAATCTGGTCTAAAGGAAGGTGTCCCTGCTCACAGCAGGTGTTTGGAAATATATGATCTTTAAGGTTCCTTCCAACCCAGAATATTTTATGATTCTAAGTTTTTATTACTTTGGGAACTTAAAATATATGACAGTAACAATTTTATGTGGTCAGGCAAAATATTAAATGTAGATTTTTCTCAGATGGTAGAAAGATCATTATAAAAGGAGCTGAGATAGAAGTGAGGATTCTTTGAAGTACAGAGTATTGAGTTAAACAGACACAGAGAATACAAGATAGTGTTTTCTGAAATAGCAGCAGCTCTGAAGCCTTGTGGCTGGCATGGATTCTCACCCCACTGCGAACAGATACCCAGGTGCAATGTACTTCTGTCCCAGTGTGCTGTGGTGCAGGGTTGCTGCTTGTATGTACAACTCCCATGCAAGCAGAGGGGGAACAGGAGACTCGTGAAGAAAGAGGGGGTTATAATGTCCTGGTAGGAAGGCACACCGGTGAGTGTCCTTCATGTAAAAGTCACCAGTCCTTTCATATGAAAACACAGCAGAATAAGAACAAAACATGCAAGCTGCTGGACGCTTGGGGGAGGAAGACAAAAAGGTGGAGAGTAGGAAGGAACTAAGCCCAGTACATTAAAGGAGATGATTACCTTTCATATTTGTACTCATGTGAAAAAGTCAATAAAACTTTGTTTTATTGGAAGTTAAAGTTAATGAAAGGAGGCTCATTTTATGAAGAAAAGAGTCATAATGTGAAATAGAAAAGCATAAATTAAAGAAAATTAAGACATGATGAGAAGCGATAAAAGGTAAATTTCAATCACACTTCAAAGTAAAATGCAGTCATTACATCTGATAAGAGCATCCTATTCTCATTTTTATAAATGGGCTCAAAGATCTGGGCGTGAGGCATGTCAGGACAATTAAAGTTGAGATAGAAATAAATATTAGAGTATTAGAAATAAATATTGAGTATATATTTTTCAAAACTGGGTAAGATTGATAGCAGAAGAAAAGGATTCACAGCATAGGGATGGGTTCACATCACTGTGAAATTTGTCTCTGTTGAACTCCAGTAGATTCTTTCAAGTGCTAACAAAAAGGATGAACATAGAGAAACCATAAAAACTAAGGTGATGATAATACAAGTGAACAGAAAATATAATATATGATAATACAAATAAATCCAGAAAAGAATTAACAGAACAGTCCATACTGATTTATGGTCAGCATGAAAAATAACTACTCTTTGCTGCCAAATACAGTCAGGTGATCAAAGATCACAAACAGAAAAAGGTGTTTCAGAAAAACGCAATGAACATGAGAGGCAAGTGAATAAAGTAAATGTATTTTGACTGGAAGAGAACTACCATTTATGGAGACAAGCATAATTTTGCAAATAATTATATTGCACAAAAAAGAGGGACATGAAAATGAATAACATGGCTAAGGAATACTTTAAGATAGGGTTGACTGTATTTTAAGATAGGTGCAATTGAAAGAAATCAGAGGAGGTCATTTATCAGAAAAGAAGCTGAAGAAAAATGCTGCATATGAACAAATTATCATCCATTTCCTTGGTTTGCTCTTAAAATAAAAGAAAGCAAGTATTAAAAACTTATTTAAAAGGAAATACACAAGTAACTTAGGAATGTACAAGTGTGTTAATCAATGCAGACTCAGTATAATTATCTTTGGTAATGACTATTATTAAAGAACACACTAAACAAGGGAGATTAAGACTTAATGAAAGGCGTGGAGTACTTGGAAGGTGAAAGGTGTGGAAATATGTTATTAAACAGTATAATTGAATGGTCAGGAGGAAGAGAAAAAGCCAATCTTGTTGAGTATTGAGTGAGTATAATTATGGGACATTCAAGGGCAAGGGGTATGGATGTGATGTAAGTACTACTTGCTTTGTTAGAAGGCAATGAAAGTTGGATAAATGCATTAAGAACTGCTGTTACTGATGCTCACAATAATCCCACAATGACTCATAGGATGACTGAAATCAGGAAGAGGAGCTGTGTTTTCTGATTTCAAGAAGTATTTATCCATGTAAAATTGATGAGAATTAAACATCTGAATTTTAAAATCTAGTAGAAAACAATGCAATGGAAACTTTGAATCATACTAGCAATTAAGAGAATATCATGAGAGGTGTTGTTTGTCATCACACTTACTTCAACAAGAGTTTTCTTTTCTAGTCTAACTTCAAGCTTTTCAAAATTCTTTATTGTGTGCTTTGAATAAAATCTTCCTTTTAATGAAAAGCAGTTTGCAAGTAAATTCTGCTTGGAATGCTGGTTCTGAAATCTAAATGAAAAAGATCACAGTATATGCTACTAGTTATTTCAGCATGAATTTTACCTCTTGAAAATAAATGTCATGTTTTCCACATTTGATCAGACCAGTCAGTTAATGCACGCTGCCTATTTTGATCATACCCAAGTTGGACTGCCAAGGTGAAGAGCATCACAGAATGTATTAACATACGAAAGCAGAGATTAAAGTGCATGTTGTGCACATGGATCCTGTTGGCATGATTTTTTATTTTCTAGAAAAAAAGAGTAGACCTATCAAAATCAAACTTCACTGTTGGTTCATTTGGGGTTTTTTTTTTTCCAATCTTGGAATTAAAATTGTATATTCTGACACGTGCATAGCTGTGCTACATTCTGCTAGTCATCTCTGAAGAACATCCAAGTTATATCATCTTGCAGCACATGAATAATTCTCTTTTGTTACAGTTTGAATATGGAATAAAAGGAGTAATTGGAACTTTCATATGTCATGAATGTTTACATTTCATACCTAAATATGAATAGAACTAATTATTGGACCGAATATGAAGCATTGCACTCCTTAATAAGTAGCATGTTGTCTCACAGGGCTCTGTTCACTCACAGTTGTGGCTCTGGGGTTTTTGGTTGGTTTTTTTTTTTTGGGTTTTTTTTGGTTTTTAAAATATAATTTTATTTTGGTATCAGAAGACCTATTATAGATGAGTTTTTCTTTATAGTTTGTATTGACTTAACAGAATAGCCCACATGTAATTGAAAACATTTATGAAATAGGTACAGCAACAAAGGTTCTGCATTATGGAGCTTTATTATGATCTTGAGTCAAAGTTTACACTGTGCTTTCCACACTCGGTCTGGAGACATGCATGAAAATTAACAGTGCATGCTATTTAATTTTCAAGTCTTTCTCTAAGTTTCTTCTCTAATTCTATTGAATTAAGTCTCAGCAAGAGATTTCTAGGAAAAACTAGATTGATAAATATGTGCACAGAGCTATTTAATAAGACTTATTCCAGTGATTGTATTTGGTAGGAAGTGTTAGTTCGAGGATGTAGATCTTATGATGAGTAAATAACAGTTTATAGTTTGATTTTCTAAAGTGACTTGTGCACGAACTGTATTCCAAAAGATTTTTAAAGTGCTAAATAAAACATCTGAGCTTAAATAATAAATAATAACACATAAAGAGGATTTAAAAATAGTTCCAGTATATGAGGGAGATGCAAAAAGAGGTAAATAAAACAGGCTCCTAACAATGAAAGTTGTGCAGGCACTGATATGAGAATGAATTCTCTAAGCTAATTTGCAGCAGAAGGTAAAATTTGCTATACATGTCAGATGAGATAAACAAATCCCTAATTACTTTCTAAGAGGATCTTTCCTTCCTGTTTTGTCCTATATATCTATGATACAGTGATATTTGTGTTAAAAGAGTAGTCATACTTCATAAGAGGCCTCTTTTCTCACCCTTGGAAATATATATGAAAAAGCTGAGGTAAAAATACTGTACATGCCACTCTTCTGTTGTCAAAAAAAGTTACTTTACAGCATAGCAATGCAAAGTGTAAAATCTCAAGAGATTTCTGCTTAGTACTTCAGGCAAAGAGGTCTCTGTACATTTAAATGCTCAATGCGAAGACAAGCTTGTGAATGTGCCATGAAGAAGATTTAATGAGCTCAAATATATACATGTGTGTATAATTTAAGAGTTGGCATCTGATTTGTTTGTTTGTAGTTTGTTATGAAATGTATATCATGTTTCTGTGAAAGAGGAACTCAGCGCGTTGTGCTTTCTCTCAGTTGAAATCTCTCCACTAGAAGAGGGGGCTTGCTCTGAGCATCCTTGGGGAAGAGAAGATTTGGGAGTGCAAAAGGAAAAGCAGGAAAGCTGATCTAATATTTAAGCAATAAGAGAGCAGAAAGCCTGAAGAGGGGATGTAGACCTACAGTCAGACTACAAAGCTGGTGGAAAATAAAAAATATCCCGCAGTCCCAAAGGAGTTAACTACCATAACAGCATTAGAACTTGAAACAAAAGCATAGAAAAGGACCCGCCATGCCAGGGCACAGTGCCTTGGGAGAGACCTTTTTACAGTTATTCTCTTCTTATTTTTCTCAGAAAATGGATTTTCTATATAAAAACTAAATTTTTTATAGTCCAAGAGAAATTAGGGTTTGAATGTAGGGGTAATTTTTTGATAGTTGAGGGTGTTCATTTTAAAAAGGATCTGTCAGCAGAGCAACCTTTCAGCTTTGGCCCACTATACTGAATTTGGCTGGGATAGACTTAATTTTCTTCATGAGAGACTCTATGGTCTTATGTATTAGATTTGTGACCAAAACAATGTTTATAATACAAGAACATTTTATCAGTGCTTACACACACCATCCAGGCCTCCTCTGGTACTCATACTGCTGGGAGTTGGCAAGCAATTGGGAGGAGACACAGCTGGGACACAGATGACCCCAACCAATAAAAGGGATATTCTAGAACATATGGCAGCATGCTCAGTGATAAAAGCTGATGGAAAGAAGGAGGAAGGGACCGCATTCAGGGTTACGGTGTTTGTCTTCCCATGTAACCATTAGGCCTGGTGTAGGCCTGCTTTCCTGAGGTAGTTGAACACCTGCCGGCCAAAGCAGCCAATGAATTCCTTCATCTGCTTTGATTGCATGCACAGCTTTTGCTGTACCTATTAAAATGTCTTTGTCTCAACCCGCGAGTTTTCTCACTGTTACTGTTCTTTCTCTCCTCTATCCCACTGCGGGGGAAGGGAGGGCGGGGTGTGGATGTGGTGTGTGAGGGAGAAGCTCTGGGGCCCTACCTGATCACTCTAGTTAAACAACATCCATGTAGGGTCAGTCAAAACATGTAAACTGTTAATACTTACATGAGATAATATAATGATGCAACAGATGGTTTTTTCAGATGGAGCCCTTAAGTACAGAGTTTCATAACCCAGAATTATTGTTTGGGAAAAGCTTTTTCATAGTAAATAGACTTTCAGCCTTTTCCAGAGCCAAAACGCATGGAGGAAAAGCACAAAGTTAGCTGGTTTAACCTGTATCAGAACTGTATCCAAAGAGGCTCATTTATTCTTCCCTTTGAAAAAAAACAAAGGGGAATTGATGTGAATACTTACTTCATAGGCAAACAAATTTAGTCATAGATGTTGTTATATATATTTATTTTCAAAGATGCTACCATATGTCTTTAGATAAACAGTATGGAAAACACATTTGTTAGGTGGGTGGGGTTGTTGTGCATTAAGTGGCCAGCATTTGTATTAAAACATAGTGTTTACCTTTCTAAATGCAGTACTTGCTAAGAAGCATTTTGATATTTTCTCAGAAATCATGAACTCTAGTGAAGTATTTTATTGAAGGCTGATATAAAAACAGATTACTAACTTTTGTTTCCTTGGTATTTTTTAGGATTTATTTATACCTGTGGTGGAACTTTAAAAGGACTTAATGGCACTATAGAAAGCCCTGGCTTCCCATATGGATATCCAAATGGTGCAAACTGTACCTGGGTTATTATAGCAGAAGAAAGAAACAGAATACAGATCGTCTTTCAGTCTTTTGCTCTAGAAGAAGAATATGATTATTTGTCATTATATGATGGGCATCCTCACCCTGCAAACTTTAGGACAAGGTAAATAATAAATATTATTACAATTTAACTTGTACTAATATATTAAAAATATATGATAAAATAGTTAATGTTTTATTATGGATTCTTTCTTATTTAGTCTTTAAGTTGCACTTCCTTTAATTAATCATAGGTGTCAAAATGTATATCATGTGCTTTATTCTAGTCAAAGTATGGGCTGAAATTAATCTAGCCCTCAAAAGTTGTCTCAATGAAATGTAATTAATCAAGCATACGAGCATGGATAAATTAATGTAAAGTGAATATGAGATTGTAGAGGTCTCAATTTGCATGATCTAGTAGCAGTGGAACTTTTGTAATTTTGTCAACAGGAGGCTTTTTATAAAAATCAGGAAAATATTAAGATAGACGAGGTAACTCTTCTGTGTTACAGAAGCATCTTCTAACAAAAAGGGATTACAAAAGTGAAAAAAAGGTTTTTAAATATCAAGAGTGTGATGTGTCACAGAACATTTTCTATCAGAGCCTACTTCAGAATCTTAGCCCAAATGTTCAGTTCTGGAAGGCTGCAGCTTATGGTATACATATTAATTCTACAATAACAACAGATATATTAGTCATACATCTGCTAGTTATCTTTATTATCATCTACCTTGACTTCTGTAAGTCAATTTGTCATCTACCTAGACTTCTGTAAGGCCTTTGGCATGGCCACACAACATCTTTGCTGGTAAATAGGAGAGATTTGTACTTGATTGGTTGGACTGTTTGATGAATAACACAGTTGCCACACGGTCACACCCAAAATGTTGCAGTCAACAGCTTAAAGTCCACTTAGAATTAGCAACAAGTGGTGTCCCTCAGGGGGTCTGTATTCAGACAAATACTATTCAATATCTCTGTTAATGATATGGTCAGTGGGATTGAGTGCACCCTCAGCAAGTTTGGAAATGGCACCGAGTTGAGTGGTGCACTTGATTTGCTTGAGGGGAGGGATGCTATCTAGAGGGGCATTGACAGGCTGGAGGAGTGGGCCAATGACAACCTCATTGTCTTGGGGAAACACTCATGGAATTCAGTGAGGCCAAGTGTAACATCCTGGTCAGTTCTCAGTATCAATAGTGACTAGGGGATCAAGGGATTTAGGACAGTCTTGCAGAGAAAGACTTGGGGATATTGCTAGATGAAAAATTGGACATGAACCAGTAATGTAGATGAGGACCGGAGCACCTCCCCTACAAAGACAGGCTGAGAAAACTGGGGCTGTTCAGTCTGGAGAAGGGAAGATTTTGTGGAGACTTGCAACCTCCGAGTATCTGAAGGGAGCCTACAGTGAAGTTGGAGAGAGACTCTTCATCAGGAATTGTAGTGATAGGTCAAGGGAGAATGGGTGCAATTGAAAGAAGGGAAATTCAGGTTAGTTATTAGGAAGAAATTTTTTACTATGAGGATGGTTAGGCACTGGAACAGGCTGTGGATGCTCCAACCCTGGCAGTGTTCAAAGACAGTTTGATAAAGCCTTGAGCAACCTTGTCTACTGGGAGGTGTCCCTCGGGGTGTTCGGACTAAATCATCTCAAAGGTCCATTCCAACCTCTTAAAATTCTCTGGTTCTATGATTAAGGTTGGATATGAGAAAGAAATTCTGTATAAAGAGTGCAGTAAGGTACTGGAACAAGTTACCCAGAAAAGCCCTTGCTTTGGGTAACCTGAAAGATGCCCCTTCCCATGACAGTGGGGTTGGAACTAGGTGATCTTCTGAACCAAACCATTCCATGATTTTATTCTGTGATAAAGAATTGCAATACCTGTTCCTAATCAGGGAACATCCAGTTTAATTTTACTTTGCATAATGATGCTCAAAGAAAGGGATGTGTTTTCATAATATTGTACAGTAAGTGTTGATAAACTGGTAATGATTTTTTTAAACTATTGCATAACAATCTGTCATCAGTTCACTAAAAGGAAAATGTAACTTGGTACTACAAGGAAACTAGAAAAGTAAAACTCTACATCTCAAATTTGTGCAGGATAAAAATTCTCTTAAATGTTTAACAGTCAGCAGATATGGAGAAATGCATCTCTAATGAAATTGTTTTTCTTTATACAACTGTGTTTCCATTTCTATTTCCTGTTTCATGAGTGTTTGGATGCAATTCTGGTATCAGCTGCAGGAAAGAGGGAATCCATAGATGAAAGATTTGAGAGTTGTCTTCCACAGCAAGTTTTTCTCCTTTCTATTCACTCCCCAAAAGATAAAACTGAGATTTTCTTAAATGTGGGAGCCTGAAAAGACCCTCACTGTCAGTCAAGACTTCTGTTGGTGAATCTACTCTAAGTTGCTATCTCAAGGAGTATGTGAACATTGCTCTACACAAATGCAAAAGAATAAAACTATTATTCCAGTTAGGAACCAATGGTCCTTACTGAGTTACAGTTTAAATAAGCATCAGGGAAAACAGGTGAAGATAGTTAGGAGGGTAAAGGGAAGATGAAAATAATATCTTAAAAAAGGAAGAATTAGTTTTCTTTATGTCTTGTTCAAGCTGCTGAAAAGGTTTATATATATTTGTGTGCACATGTACCTTCACATATGTATAAGTATCTGGATACATGGATATATAGATAGCTATATATGCATTTATAGATACATGTGTGCGAGATTTTTTTTTAAATTGAACTAATTCTTCAATGCTGGAGATTTAGGATATATTTTTTTAGAAGAAAGTCAAGGAAACCTGTTATGCTTAAAATTTTCAGTATTTTGTATTTAGGATGCCATTAGATTCTGGTGAAGAACAGTGTAAGAAGCTGTGTGGAAGGGAATAGAATCAGTCAGCACTTAAAAAGGAAAAGATGATTAAGCCTCAATATAGGGCTTGAAATAGACTACTTTTGCAAGATTTACAAGATCTTTCTACATTCCAGAGTGTGGGTGTGGAAGAATAGTACACATTTGTGTGAGTGGAGAATTGGTTTTTAAATTAAGAAAGCATGATAGTGAAATTAAGCAAGCTTTACTAAATCTTTCATGATGACATTTATTTTCTCAGATTGCTGTGGTAATTAGTGAGGTGATGTTTCCCATAGTTTTCTTTTTACAAATAAGTGAAATTTTACTGAGGTGCAGTTGCTTGTGGAAACTATTCTTCTAGCATGACAATGGATTTTGTCATTTTACTTAGTGAAATTAATGAAAATGTAATCAGATTATACTTGTCACCCTTTAATTTTGTAACAGACAAATATTTTCAGGGGACTACACATGTATGTTTGAAAAAATATATAACTAGACAGCTAAAAAGATTGTCTTGGATAGACAAAGTCACTACTTATGTTTTTTTACTTTGATATTGTGGAATAACTTTTATATGAATTAAATTATTTTGGTTTGACTATTTGTGAAGCTCATCACCTTTGACTCCCTCCTTGTCCAGTTTTGTACTTCATCTAATTGGTCTCCTCAGAATTAAATCTTGTTGAAGTTACATAATTGAATGTCCTCAGCTTTTAACTGATTTACCTGGCACTTAAATGGCAGCTAAACAATAACAAATCGAAAAAAAGCATGTCAGACATGACTGTTATGGAAAGTGCAGTCAATATTTCGTTTGCATCTTTGTGTTACTGTGTATGCTTGATTTAGTGTATTTCACATGATAATCTGTGCCTCAAATTATAAATACAAAATAGCTTAACACAGTGAAATTTATGCCAAAAAAATGTTTTTTCATAAATCATATTTGTAATTACCTACAAAAAAAAAGTTTGTTTGCAGAAAGACAGTGTTACTTCCTGTATTTGAGCCAAGCTTCCAGCAAAATTTCATACTTGGGAGTATTGCCGGGTCATGTAACAGACACCGTCTATTTTTAGAGCTTTCTTGTTGCTCACCAATACATATTTGTGATTTTTGTGTACCCTTTCTTTCACATTTATACAACTAGCTCCCCTCAAAATAAATGATTGCTTTTAAAAACACTGTCTAGACCTTATTTTGATAACTAGCTAATACTTCCAACTCCGATTCAGAAGAAAAGAGTTGCATTTCCAGATTAAGACTACTGTTCAATTTTTTTCCAAATTTCTGTCTTTCTCATTATTTTTATGTGGTACTAGATGAACCATTTCAGCTAATCTGATAATATGTTTTCAGTTTTCTGAGTGCCCAGCTTGAGAAAAAAGGATTTTGTTAGCACTAGTGATAAGAAATCCCATGATTTAATGAAGTTAGCAGAAGGTATGCTTGAACCAATAAAACATCACATAAATCAACTGCTTTGCAAAGCCAGTTGGAGTCATCTGATGATACCTTTTGTGTGTTATGAAAATAGTCTTTAGTGCAACCTGCAAATAATTCACTGTACTAGCCTTATCTTAGGGAGTGGCAGGAAAAGAGCTGCTCCATGCAGGGCACAAGCTGGGAGCCAAGGAGACCCCACACAGGCTGCTCATGGAGAGCAGAGCTGGGACTCTGACAGGGTCCAACACAGCACCCCACACAGCCAGTGATGAACCAGGTCCGGGGTCCCTCCAGACTGTGCAGCTGTGAGCAAAAGGAAACAGGGCCAGCTAAGCTCCCCACAGAGTAGGACTGAGAGACTCATGCAGGAGGGAGGGATAGAGACAGAGCTGCAGCAGGTCTGGATGCCTCAGGGTGGGTTGAAACAGAGGCCCAGGAACCATGGACAGCAGTGGGTGGCAGTCCCAACAGCTGAGGCTTGTCAGGGCCAGGAAGGGTTATTGATTTCCTCAGAGTCCTGACTCTGCATAAAAGAATCCCAGAGAAAATTATTTAATACTTGCCTATAAGGCAAAAGATATGGACCTAACTATACGAGTTCTTCATTGTGTACTTTTCATGTCAGTCCTTGAAAAGTCACATGGAAACCATAATTAATTTTAAACCATGTGCTTTGAGGCAGTGATATCGTGTATATATAGGTGTGAATGACAGAATGGCAATATGAACAGTGATATTTCCTTGCTATTATTTTTCTTTGCAATTTGGATAGGATCTTGTTTTCTTCTTTCTTTTTGAAATAAATTTCTGAGCATAAGCATACTGTCAGTAAACATCAAAAACTATGTTGGGATTTTTCTTTTTTTTTTTTTAAATTAAGGAGTTGGGTGATTAGAATTGAATACTAAATTGAAGCAAAGTGTCGTACTCAGCAGTTGTCTAAAACATTTTTTTTCTCTAATTAGCCACCCCAACTTGCAGTGAAGTGTTCAAAGAAGCTTTAAATATTTGAATAATAACATGACTGTACATATATATATATACACATACATACATATATATATATATATCTGTATATATATATACCCAAACTCTGTTCACAATTCCAAGGAAATATATTTCCAGATTTACTAGTACTTAACCCGTTAATTAATTTAACTAGAAAATTTAATTGCCAGTTAAATGTTCATCACAAAATTAACACTGCATTGAAATCAATGAAATAAATTCAGATCTATTTTAAATAGAGAAATAAAATGAATCCCTTCTGCAATTGTACTGGGCTAAGTTGTAGCATTTAATACAGTATATTTCTGTCTCTTTGTGTCAACTAAAATAGTCCTTCATATGTTTATGCTCAGAAAGCAATTTTTTATTAGCCAAAACTGTATATTTTACAAAACTAAAAATAAAATTATTTTGGAAATGATTAGCCTACCATAGTGTTCTGGTAAAAATCATCAGAAAATTCCATCATGAGTGTCTTCATAAGCACAGACATAGTATGGAAGTTTGGAAAGCTCCACTGTTAGAAATATGATATAATCATTTTGTGACAGCTATTCATTTTGTTGCATAAGTGAAAAAAAGTATGAATATGTTTATTTAGCAATAATAGTAAGTGGAGCTGTGAGAAACTGCCACAAAATGGAATTTTTGATCACTTAATAAATATATATTTTCCTTGTATTGAGAGCCTGCAAGATCAGCATGTATCTGCAGAGATATTTCTAAATGTTGATAATGTCAGTGTGTCCAAAGATTTAATTATATTAAAATCTTCTCTCTAGCGACTCATGGTTAATTTTCTCTTAGGAACTCTGAATGGAAGGAAGCTTCAAACATAGTGTTTAAAAAGGGAGTTAATACTCATAGTTTTTAATCTCTTCTATTTAAGCAAGATAAATCATCCTTTCATCTATACTCCCTGTTGAGGCCACCAAGAATTAAATGTACAGGTTACCTGATCAGTGCTGCTGAGCTGAATAGGAGAAATTAACTGAAATTACTGGAGACATCTGCTACCTGTTCTCTGTTGGTGAATTGGTCTCCTAAAATATCTGACTCCCTGATTATGCCTATGTTTTTAACATTTACTCCCCTTAGAGAGAAAAAATATTTTAAGTAGATTAATATGTAGTTCTTTAAAATTTCAGCATGCCCCTAGTGTTAAATATAATTTGGTATTGGCTCCTCACTCAAGTACTTCCAAAGGTTTGAATTTGGTACTTAATCAACAGACTCACGCTGACTATAAAATTAAAATTAATTTCTTTGGTCCAACTTTGGTAAAAGCAGAGAGAAAAATGACTGTAAAAATATGTAAAATTACAATTAATCCTTAATATTCATTCATATTAAATACTGTTACAAATACAGGTGGCTGAATTTTCTGCCTGCTTGGCTCTGGGGAGAGGCTCTGGTAACTAAGAAGGGCATGGAAAACCATCAGACATGCCAGAACAAGAAGCCAAACTGGCTTGTCTGGCCATGCATAGGAGCTGGACCTGTGTCAGTGGTCTACAGGACCACAGAAGGAGCTGAATGAGTGCTTTCCCCACCTGGTGAAGGAACACCCATATGGGTGAGCTGAGCACCCCACCAATGCCTGCCCCTGGCCTGACAACATTCTCAGATACCTGTCTCTCCATAATAAATGTGCCTGGTATTACTGACAACATAAGCAAATGTGTTCTAGCTCAAAACCCATAGTGTTGTTGCTCAAAACCAGTCACAAATTTAAGGTGTATTTTTTCTGAATAATTTACTTTTTTTATTATTATTTTAGAGTTTTGAAATCATAGAATTATCCATCCTTTTCTCTACATCTAAAATTTTATTGAAAAACATTCAGGACACTGGATAAATAAAAACAAATCAAAACAATACCAACAACAAAATCCAAAGCAAAATTAAGAATACTTTACTAATTTTATGTTCTAAAAAAATAAAAAGCAATAAGTAAACTGCTAACAATTCCTAATTTTAAAAGGGGGAAAATATATTTCTAGAAGACTGGGTTTTGCCTCTAAAACTTTCTATTTTTAAAGTGAAAGAATTATAATTTACATCTTCCATGTGCTAAATTGTCAAATTTATCTTACAGATTTTTTTATGAAGAAAGGCCAGCAAAGGATAAGTGTTGGCACTAGCAGAAACTTCCAGTGCCCTCATTTAATAGTTCTGTTTGCTTTTGTATTTCTTATTCTGACACATGTATTTTTCTCCTTTTAATACATATCAGTCTGTGTCAAACAGGCAGCTATTAGGTTATTCTGTTAACACTGTCATGTCAACTAATACCACCCTAGTAGCTATAGTTAAGCCTTTTTTTCTGACTCAGACCCTTTCCTTCTCCTGGTCCTCAGAAATTTATCCATTTTTTTTTCAGAACACTTATATAAATGTGTGTTGGATCCTTTACTATCTCCCAGCCAAGCTCCATACCTTATGATTTTTGGGAAACTATTAAGCTATTATTATTGGAGCAAGTGCTCCAATTTTTCTCATATTCATTCTCATCAAAACTAGAAGTCAAAAAAAGCCCCACATTTTTGCTTTCCTTTTACTTCCTTCCTCCTCCGTTTCTGCTATGTCAAGGTTTCCACTTATAGAATTTCCTGACTGTAAGACTTGTTTTACTTGCTCTGTCTTTTCTCACTTCCTCTCCCTTTAGGTGATCTACAGTACTACAAGATGTAGTGCAGGGTGCCCAAAACTAGTGCCAGTGTCTTGTCTGGGCAAAACTCCACAACAGTGTGTTGATTCTCCCTCCTGAATTCAAATTTTGTTGTATTAAACTCCATTTAACTTCATGCATGTGTATCCTTTTTTGTTTTTAAGTTGTTTCTCATATGAAAAATTCCTTCTTAAACCATATAAACACCCTTTCAGAGTATTTTATCAATTCATTTAGATTATTGCCATTTCAAACAGCAGTTGGAGTATCTAACTCCAAGTTAATTCTGTACCTTTCATTTACAAATATAACAGTTACTCAAATAAGAAGACTCTACTAACAAAATAAAGAAAAAAATGTCAGCTCTGTGAGGTTCTAGATTAAATCTGGCAAGCTCTCTTTGATTTTTTGGTTATCAGGGCTTTAAGACATGTCAGAGTAGAATATTTGCAGTCTTCATTCACAACTAATCTTGAAAACTGAAACTTACAAAGATGTCTTTTTCACTCTCCTGCTTATGTCTTTTTGGATATTGATGTAGACCAGGACTTGTTGATAGGGAGACAATGAATCATTTACTGTACCTCAAAAAGTTCCATTATCGATCATAGCTCTGATATTTTTCAGCTGAGGCTGTTTATTATGCCCTAAGAATACACATTTTTCTCCTCTCACCACTGTTCCCTTTTTGTCCAAATTTTCAATCAGAGCAGATACTGTGAGCTGATTAGGATCAAATTAGGGATTCTCCACTTTTGAAACAACTTCAAGTGTCTTATCTCATTGATTTTTATTTCAGCTGCTCCATGGTTCTCTAGACTTCTCCATTATTTACCTGGAAAGAGAAGAAAGGAATTTAATTTCAAAATTTAGGGACTAGTGAACAAAACCAAACAGGATGACACTCTCAGTTCTTAAAGAAAGTGAAAATATAAAAGGTATAAATCCTAGACAAAGACCAACGAGGAAATAAGGATACAGAAAGCAACAGGAACAAATACCAAAGCAGATGAAGGAGAGAAAAAATGGCAATTAAATAAAGAAAGAAGGCACCATCAACAAAAGTGGAAAACCATGAGATAGGTAACAGAACTGAATGATTCTTAATTGGAAAATTTTCACTGCATGAACAAAATATAAATACTGAAAAGCTGTAAACAGAAGGTATGTAGAATCTTGAACTGAAAATTGATAGGGACACAGTAATAAATACAGCAAAACTTGTAAATAAGAGAAACAGATAATTGAAAGAAATGTAACAGAATGAAATGTATAGGTAAACATATTCAGCTCTATATGGATTCTGAGTAGACAAGACCTTTAAACAGAGATTTTTTTTTTAGATCTGAAAAGTTTGCTTTATGAAAAAATACACTGAAGGAATAAAATTCTTGGCACTCTTCTTATAAATGCAAAGCTGAAACATATCAATTGTTCTATACTCTTAGGAATATTTTGATATGATTTTAAAAGTCTAGACACTGATTGAGAGAGCAAGGTATATAATTAAAACTGATAAAAGAATGTGCTTGCCCAGACAAGGTGCCACTTGTCTCTTGAATTTATGCTTACATTACTGCAAAGAAGCCAAGGTTTTTACAAGTTTGGAAAGAATAGCTAGCTAGAAGGGAAATCTGAAGTTAAATTGTAAGGATTTTGAACCCAAACCCAAAACGAAACCAAACCAAAATAAATAAAACCCAAGCAACCAACTAAAACTTCGGCTATATTTTAAGGTGGAGGTAACTTTCTAGTAACTGACCTTAGCAAGAGACTTTCCCATTATCAGCCTTCCATAGGATATCTTTCCTTGAACTGAATGGCCAGTTTGGCTACTTTGAAGTAGCTGATGGATATTGGACTAGCTTGTTTACTTCTCATGTAATGCAAGATAAACCTCTTTTACAGCCTCTGAGTTTGTTATCTATCTTTGGAAAAACTGGTAACTAGATATAGGTGGTTACTATCTAAATATGAGGAGTGCACACAATAGTTTTGTAATGAGATGAGTGTGATCATCTCTGAGAAACAAAAACTTTGCTTATTCACTTTTCTTTGTGTGGTTAAATTGCTTAATGGCATTTGAAATAACCTAGGAAGAAAAGTTGATTTTTGTTGTGGAGGCCATCTATACACTGTAACACAACATGCCAGCACTGTCTGTGGCCATTAGTTTTCCATCTGTGTTTCAGTGATAGAAAGGAATAGAATGATCACAATAATAGTCTTGTCCCAGAAAGTTACAGTCTATGGGAAAGCATCATTCTATTACAGGGTTGTCTAACCTGTTTACATGACAGAAAAGTAACCCTTAAACCAGCTGTTAAATTCACCCTTAAACCATCTGTTAAATTAACCTTGTATTGTTGCAGTTGACAGTATCAATAAAAATACCTTATAAAGTTGATAATTGAATCAGAATATATCTGGAACAACCATATACTGTCACGAAACTAAAACCTGAACATTTGGTTCCTGTGTGAATAGACTATTTCTATTATCTTTGGAGAAAGTCACGATCCTTCTAGTTTAACTGGTATGTCTGCAGAAAGCCAAAAGAAACCTTTGAGGTTTTGTGCAAATATAGGTGTGTATGTATATTTGCATATACACTAATTAGAAAGAAGATCAGGCATACGGCTTGACCTAGAGAACTTTTCTCTCTGTCTCTCTAATATTTCTCTTACATTACGATTGTGGTTCCTTATTTCTGAAAAGCGACTCCTATGGATTATGTTACATTGCATAGTTGGAAATGAATATTTTATCATTCAAATTGTTTTGATGCCTGAAATTTAAGAACAAATTAATGTCAATAATATGCTGGAAATCCCTGAATATGTTGATATGGACAAGAGACATTGCCTACCAAAAAAACCCCAAACCAAAAAAAACACAAAAACTAAACCAAAAACAATGCCAAAAAGCCAATCCCCCCACCCCCCCGAGATCCTTTTTAAGGGTTAGTAGCATCAAAAAATTCCCTAAATCTGATGTCATTTCTTCTGTATCCAGTGCAACTCTTTAGCATGTAAATGTAGCAACAGAATTAGTTGTGCAGAAGTGTCTTTTTCATTAAGATTTACAAATTCAGCCATGAAATTATAGCTTTTCTTATATGGTCCAATATGCTTCCATTTTGCATTGTAAAACGTATATCCTACACATCTAGTTTTCAGTGTATAAAAAATTTAGCTTCTGTATGTCTGTAACCTATGTACAAAGGACTGAGGTAATTTTGCTCATTAAATGTTGCTGACTTATAATATGAAACAAGCTGTGCACAGAAATGAATGTGGCTTTTATCTAGTTTTAAACAATATTAGAAGTTCCTCTGAGGTAAAATAGATTTGCTTTTCTTGCTGACACTCTCCATATATCCACTATACTAAAATTATATAAGTAAATTAAGTTTAACTGGGATTTTCTAATTCTAATCTTTTATTGGACAAATGCTGTTCATCCTCAACTGTGGTCTGAAAGAAACCAATAAAGACTTCTATTGCTAAAGTCTGCAGGTGGACATTTCTCTAACACTTTTTTACAAGGTGATTAAAGTTGTTGATGAGAGAGCTTCTCTAGAGTAACCAGCATCTATCTAGAAAGAATTGAGCTCATATTTTTGGGTGGAATGCTGGGTGCTGGAAAAAGAAAAATGAAAAGGGCCTAGTGTGATGATCTAAATAGTAAATCATACATACAAAACTGAGGAATGTTTTGGAGAGATATTACATAAGTGAGATATGAGAGGAATGAGAGGAGATAGGTGCTGTAAAGTGCATAGCAGACCTATATACTCCCAAAGGGAACTGACACACTTCAAAATGTCGATATCATGAGTGGTGACAACTGTATTTTTAGGCTATTTCTGTACTGTTAATTTTCATATATTGCACTATTTCAGTTGTCATTTAGAAAATAGTTGTCCAAAATTCCAAAAAGATTTATACAAAAGGAAATAGTAAATACTAAAGGAAATAATTTTCTAATAGAAACCACTGACATGCATTTTTTGTCATGGTAAAATCTGGAATTAAGTCAAAGTAATGTTTGGGGTTTTTTCCTAATTTGAAGCTCAGTAATTTCTTAGGTTACTGCCTTCATTACATACTATGATACTTGGTAATCCAGCTCTATAAATATAATCTGGATGAAAAAAGCACAGTGGCATGCTAATCCTGGTAATTTATTTCATAGCCTTTTGAATACTGATAATTGTAAAAATATTCTTTGCCTAGTTCCATTGTAAACATGTTATACCAGACCATGTGAAAAAGAATGATGGCTGTAATAGTTTCTCTTAATTATTTTTATTTCCTGTGTGATTTTGAATGAGTATGGGAAGTGAAAACATATTTAAATACAGAATTGAAAAAAATACTTAAAATGTAAAAACATCACAAGATCCTCCATGCCCCCCTCACATACAAAAAAATAGAAAAATCAATTAAACCTCTTGACTGTCCAAAATACAAAGAAATATGAAAAATTACAGTATCCACTAGGTAAATCAGTTAAACTTTTTCTCCCAAAAGAAAGACTATAGTCAGCATTACCAAAAAGTATTATGTTTCCACATATAAATACTATGGACAAGTCTCATTATCAGGAAGTGTATTATAAATTCACTAGTATTATAAATAACTAGTTTGGTTATAGGGAAGGTAAAAAATTATAATGGAGATATCTTGCTTTTCTGAAATTAGATGAAAATCTATGGATTTGACTACAGTTTTGCATGAAAAATAGTACTGAATGTATTTGTAACTTCCTCTTTTCATAATATTACTTTCACTATCAAACTATTTTCTACAATTTATCTCTTATTTCATTTCATTGAGCACTCAGTAAAATTGTTTTATCCGTTTCTATCCTACCTAAGACCACCCTAATTAATCATTGTCTCATAATTTTTTTTTTTTTACTTAACCATTCCATATTTGCAGTTCTATCTGTGAATGATTTTTTTTAACCTCACTTTTTTTTTTCAGGGTATCAACTAAATTACTAAAATTATAAAATTACAAAAATCCCTCAACTACAAAAATGCTAGACAAGTTTCTATTTCTATCATAGTATTTGCACCTGTAATTAGCAATATGCTGGTAGGTTTTCAGCTTTGGGTATATTGAAAGTTGGAATTACATTTGAAACGATTCTTCAATTTTATGTGGAGGTTTTAGAAACCTTTTCTCTTGCCCTGTGTTTTGGCTGAAGTAGATTTAATCTTTCTGTATCTAAAGTTTTCTTTATGGTTGTCTAGGGAAATTAAATCTAGTTTGTTTGGGTTTTTCCCAGTCTATTATTGGACATTGTTTTTTGTTTAAACATTTTATTGTTTAGAACTGCACTATGTTATCAATCAACATGCTGTAACACTGGGTTTCATTATTATGCTAATGTGATCCAGATATATATGGAAGTGGCTCTTAACAATGGTTTATGAGGTGTAGCTGTAAGAAATCTTTTAACTGATAGTAAGCCATGAAGAAGTCAAATCAAAAACATGAGTTACTTTTTAAAAAAATAATTATAACCTTTGGTACACAAACAAATTTATTTATTTATTGTGCTTTATGTTTGGTTGGGTTTTTTTTAGCAAAAAATGTGTTTTCTTAGACAAGGTGGTTTTTTCAGATTGGTATTTTGAGTAGCAGCCAGTTATTCTTGATATTGAATTCAAAGTTAAATTTCAAGAAAGGTTCAAATCAAGACCAACTTTGAATGTTCTAAAAAGCCTTATTCACTTTCTGCCCTGTTGAATGGATTGTGTCTGAAGAATAATTTTGAACTGATTTCACACTTTGTATTATGAGACTCAGTGGTTTGAAGAATTTATATTTAACATTTTTATAAAGCATATATACATAAAATGTAAGGAAAATGGAAATGTTTTAAACTTTCTACATAGGCTTTTTTTTACTGTGTTTATCAGTATCAGTACTAAAAAGTAACAACTCTAACTCCTTATGTTGGTATGAAATGTAGGTAGCTAACTCATCTTTTTTGTGAGATATCCTGTTTACAGTAATGATTGTTTCCTTTAAAAGTCTTGTTTGCTCCACTGTCTGATTCTGTTAATGTCAGTCAACATGGCTCTGATAGGGAATCAAGATAACACAGATTAACCTATCCTTTGATGATTGTAAATTGATCAGCTAAGTGGAATCCTATTTCTATTATAAATTTATTTTTATTTAAACCCATTTGTTAAAAGGCAAATGCTAGTTGCAGACCTGTCAGTCCAATTACTATCTACAGATACTCATTTTATGTGAACATAGCTATTATCCAATCCTAAATACAGAGACAAACACTAGTTGCATTTTCTTACCTGATTTCAGCAAAAGTAACAGAATCTTTTAAAATCTCTTTTCTGATATTATTATGGTTTTTCTTTCTTCATTTTGGAAGTATTTCTTCTTTGTTAGAACAGTTATTAGAAGATTATGAAGAGTGGAGGTTAGAATAAGTCACCTAACACACTTCTATAATATTATCTATACTTTACAAGTTCAATTTAGATTTTTGTCCCTTGAAAGTAGGACCTTATCTTCTATTTTAAACTCAAGTATCCTTTTCTCAAAAAATGCTTTTCATTTTCCTGCTAAAAGTTTTGCTATGGCATTTCATATGTAGTAGTCAATATAGAATTAATAATTTATCTGCTATGAGACTGAAAATTACATGGCTTTATTATTTATGTTTATACAGTACAGAAATTGTACTTATGTAATAGATACATTAATTTAGAACCCTTTATTTCACTATGTTTGTAAAGATCATTCTAGGGTCACATTTATGATTTGATAAAACGTACTTCAAGAGCCACAACTTTTTCCCTAGATCTGTCTTTTCCAGAATTTTAGATCTGCAAATGTAAAATGTTTTCCACTATATCCTGGTTTTCTTATCTTCCACTTTGTGTTTAATGTGATCATCTGTTTCATTGCTTTTATACCCACCACACCCCCAAGGGCATTTCAGAATGGATATCAGAAATTCAGAGCTTAATTTCTCACTGCAGTGGTCAAAGAGGAAGTCTTTATTCATACTTCATTGCACTGGATTCAGGCTTTGCCTTGAAACACCATATGCTCCAAACCTCTATGTGTAAAGATAGACATTGGAGGAGAGACACCTTTACTCTAGCATCCTCTCTTCCTCTTTCTTTCATACTCTGCTTATATGTTCTCCTTTAAAGTGACTGTGAGAAAATTAAGTTGGTTCCAACTCTGAGTGAAAGATTTCTGGAAGAATGTGAATGAAATAAAGTCCATGGGATTTTGGTTTGCTTGTTTGTTTTAGCTATTGCAGCTAATTTAGCTGATGAACTGGTTGGTTTTATTCTATTGGTTGCCATTACTCAGTATTAAAAGACTGAGTTTTTCATATTAAAAGCTTAGATTCTGAAATATATGCATACAGTTTGTTCTCTTTCATATGCCCTGCTACTACAAATTTATCTCTATACCAGAACAGAAATAAAGTGTGTGGTGATAATGTCACAAGCCTTTTGCTCATGGATGAAGTCCAAAATTATGCAGAATATTTAGTATAAGTTGAAGCTGTTCTGGAAGTTCCTGGCACCTACACTGGTGATAAGCAAAATATGGCATCTCTCCTTTACATATTGTGCTATTTTCACACATTAAGGCAAAGTTACAAAAGATAGTCCAAATCATAAAAGCTTGTTGTCACTCACAGAAACAAACCCGTCTCCCATGTTCCTCTGATTTTGGCTGTGTGATCCTTCTCTTTTTTCCATTGGCTCTGGTGCTCATCAGGCATATCACTTTGTGAATATGCTTCCCTTTGCTAACTGAATTGACTCGGGTTTATTTTTAAAGCATTAGTTCTCCATTGGGGTGGTTAAATAAATTCAGAGAGAAGGATGCAAATGACTAGCACCAGTGTGAAGTCAGTGTTAGAACTCTGGGAAAACTGTAAGGAGCAGGTTCGTCTCCTTTGGTGCTTTGAAAGCTCCAAGATCTCCTAAAATATATTGTCAATCTTTACCCAGTTTTAAGATGAGGACAACAGAATATATTGTCACAATGTTCCAGCTGCTCAAGGATGAAAATATGTACTGCTTACTTCTGTTTTTTTTTAAATCTAGTTACTTTAAGGACCTAGGTTTCTTTCAAGTTCTCTAAAGGTTATTGTTTTGATATGTTTTGTTCTTATCAGTTTTTTACTCCAAGAAGCAGGCAAATCCACATCCTACAGATTTTTAAAGACTATTTGTATGTAGTGCAATATCTCATTCTTCTTACTTATCATTTGAAGTTCTTGTTATTTTTATGCCTTAAAACAAATTGACTGCTTTAGAAAAGATAATTAGTTATAAAATCTGTTTCATTTCTGGTGCTAGAAAAAAGTGGAGAGTTGAATAATAAGTTTTACACTGATAATGGATGATGGCAGTTTTTAAAAACATGTTCTGTACAGAATATAGTGATCATACCAGAACCTGATGAGTGCTTTATTGTTTAGTTCAAAGCAGCTGTTCAATTAACAATGTTCAGCCTTGACCTATGATCATTGTTTTAAAATAATAGATTGCATGAACAGTTTTGCATTTTGACAGGGAAAAATTATCATTTGACAAAAAAAAAAAAAAAAGTTCATAAATCATATGTAAATTTGTTAATGACTTTTTGAATAAAGTATATTTTTATCACTATTTTCAGTGAGAGTAAAACTTGAATCTAGTTGACCTGCTCAATCAAGTTTGCTTTGTTTTATAGACTATTAAATTCTGTTTACTTATTTTAAACCAATTGAATAGATGTATAAAAATTGAAGGAGTTACTCCTACTTATATTTTAATTAGAATACTTTTAAGGAAGCCTTTACATTTCTTACTTTCTTCCTGAGTCGATGGGTAAGTAGCTGCTTCTTTAGAAGGAAAATTGAAAAACCAAAGATAACCTGAATTTTACCAGGATGTTGCACTTCAACCTTGCAATACTCTCAACTGCAGTTCAACACCTCTATTAACTTCTCAACATGTTCACATGAATGCACACAAGCATATCCAAATCAAACCCTGAAGAGACTTGAACTTAATTGTCCATTACCCAGTAGATAAGTGTTATCCTTTTCCAACACACTCCTGAGATTTAAAAGAGGTTTGTTCTGAATTGATGTGTAAGAAAGAACATTAGAGGCTGGGTTGGCTTTGGCTGGCTGCCAGATGCCCGTCAGCCACTCCATCCCTCCCCCTCAACAGCAGGACAGCAAGAGAAAATAAGATGAAAATCTCCTGTGTCAAAAGATGAGGAGATCTTACCTTTACACCTGAACCCAATGCACACATGAAACTTACACGTTAAAGACCCTCAGTTTAATTCACTGCCTACAAATTGATTGATTTCTTGAATCATGAGATTTTTATATACCTCCTAAACCTTTAGCAATTCTATCAGTGATATATTCCTGAACTCTGAATTTACTTATTAGCTACATGTCCAATCCCTTTCTGAATACTTTTAAACCCTTGGATTAATTAAAGAACTAGTTCAACAAGGTAATTGAACTTCATCTTACCAGTTTTAGTTTGACACTTTTCAGTTTAATTAATAAATGTGAGTATATAACGAGTGAGTGACTTGATCACCATCATGAGTGATTGTGTCATCCAAATCATCAGAATTTTGGAGTTTATTTGATCCTCACTTGGATTAGCTACTAACGTTTGCTGACTTGCCCTTGCCATTCTTGGGACTTGCTATTAGGATATGGTCTTTTCTGCTCAAAGTTCAAAAAGGCATGGCTGCATAGGTGGGTGGCCAAGGCATGAGAGAGTTACTAAGGGAGATTAGTTTTACTCTGGCAGTTAGTAGAGTCATCAGAAAGATGTGAACATGGAAATATTGTTGACGTTGTCCATCAGATTAGATACAGAATTCTCAAATCTTCAGAAACTTAAATTCTTATGCAAGATGTAAACAGTGCTATTTTGCTCTAAGAAATGTTGTGGTGTACTAATTTTAAAATATTCCCTTTTTTTTTTTTTTTTAGAAGATGTAAAACTTCTTTTAATTTCATTCTTCAATCTAGAAAAGGAATAAAAAATTTTAAAAGTAGCTCAGAAAACCCGTCCCAAACATATACTGTAAAATTAGGAATGTAGGGTGCTTTTGTGTGTGCCTGTAGAATCATACAATCATTGTGTTCCCTTGAGTCCTGACAGTGGTCACCACAGAGAGAGATCAGTGCCTGTCCCTCCTCTTCCCCTCAAGAGGAAGCTGCTGTAGACTGCAATGAGGTCCCCTCAGTCTCGTCTTCTCCAGGCTGAAGAGACCAAGTGACCTCAGCCCCCATATAGCTTCCCCTCAAGGCCCTTAAATATCTTTGCTTCCCTCCTTTAGATGCTCTCTAATAGTGTTATATCCTTCTTGTATTGTGGCCCCCAAAACTGCACATGGTACTCAAGCTGAGGCCACACCAGTGCAGAATAATGTGGGACAATCAACCCCCTCAGCTGACAAATAATGCAGTGCTTGGTGCACTTTGTAGATCTACTTGATGTAGAAATACTCTTGTAAGAATTTATACAACAAATAAATAATAGTAGTACTAACAAAGGTTTGATTTTTTCCCCTCCCCTTGGTTAGAGGTTTCAGGGACACCTTAATGTGGAAGAGGGCTGTCATGATCCGCTAATGCAAGCGGGGGTCGTGATGGTTCGTTTATCGATCTCAGTGTGTAAAAGGACACAAGAGACTTCAGTTTTAATCAAAACAGTGCACCTTTATTAAGTGCCTACAACACAGTAATGCAGTAGAAGAGAGAGAGAGATAAAGAAACACAAAGTGGAGAGGAAGAAAAAGAGGGGGGGCAATAGCTACCAACGGATGAGACCAAGTCCTCGTGGTCTTCTGCCAATAGATTAGTCTTCTTTCCGTGGGGAGATCTCGGGCTCAGTTATTTCAGAAAGTCCCTTTATAGTCCTCTTCAGAAGCGAGGGGGCAACTGGCCAAGAGGTTGGGAAATCTACAGCCATTGTTATGGGGCCCGTTGCTTTGGGAAAACAGGTACAGGTATACAGGACAGGCCATTCCTTTCCGCTTCAGTGCAGTCCTTCCCACCTGGGCAGCAAGAACGGCGCAGTCCATTGGGACCTGCACTAATTTTCTCCAGGAATGTGTACCAGTTCCCAGCGGGCACACCTGCAGGCAACACTTGGCAGACATCCCACCTCAGCACTCCTGTGTTCAGTCTCTGTCCTCGGCGATGATCGTGAGGCAGATGAGGGATCTTCAGACCGTCTCTTACAAGGGCTTATAAGAAAGAGGGGAACACACTTTCAGTAGGGCATGTAATGACAGGACAAAGGTTAATAGTTTTAACTAAAAGAGTTTAGATTCTGACTGCATATAGTGAAGACATTTTTTACAGTGAGGGTGGTGAAACAGTGGGCCAGATTGCCCAGAGAGGTAGTAGATGTCCTATCCCTGGAAATATTCAAGGTGAGGTTGGATGGGGTTCTGAGCAGCATCATCTAGTTGAATATGTCCCTGCTTGTTGCAAAGGACTTGCCTAGATGACTGTTAAAGGTGCCTCACAACCCAAAGCTTTCCATGCTTCTATGACTTTATTTATTGTAAGAACTGTGGAAAAGAACTGTCTCTCTGCAGAGAGTAGGGCTTTTAAAACAAGCCTGAATCCTGATATCCAATTCTCTGTACCTGTCCCTTCACTGAACAGCACTTTCTGACTTTGGTGTGACTTTGGTTATCAGACTAAAGATGTTAGAACTGGAAGGTCCTCTCTCCTGTCGTATTTGTGATCACTTAGGTCTTTTACAGAGATCAGGTGACAGAGCCTATTATCACACAGAATTTTTTGAATTTGATGTAGTGTGTCTCATGAACAGTTAAGGACTGGATACGACTGCCCAGAAGGCTGAGACACCTCCTCCTTTGTAGACTTTCAGGACTTACAAAGCCCTGAACAACCCATTTTGACCTCAGACCCGCCCCTGCTTTGTTCGATATCCTGTTATCTAGTGATGTGAAATTAATATTTTTTATATGCAAGCAATCTTTTTACAGTAACTTTCAGAAGCATTTTTCATATTTTCAATATAAAAGCTTTTCTATTTATTTATTTGGGATGATTAATGTAATTTTGGTAACCTGCAAGGGAAAACCATAACAGGAGTGAGAAAAATCTTTCTTTTGTGGCATTCGTGCTACTTTACAGTGGATATGGAATAAAAAATGCTAAAATCATTAGAGCTGTGTCTCAAGCACTAGGCTGTGGAATTTGATATAGAAATCCAATAGCATGAGATGTACTTCAAATAAAGTGATCTGTATGCCTTTGTATATGGAATATGGACTATTCAGTTTCCAAGAAGAAGGAGAAGCATAGGTAAATATGTTCTGGACGACTTTAAAGATTTTATTCAGAAGCAAAGATCTTTGTACTTAACGTTTACAGGTAACTTTACTTTTAAAAATAATTTTTTTTTTCTCTTTCATATACTTAAAAGCATTGTTGATATTTAAATAATGTATTTAATGACATAGTATATATTTTATCAAGGATTTTGGTAGGGAAATACATAACTTAATTTTTAAAAGCATATTACCTTGCCTTTCCTAGCTTTTCTGTTGACTACCATTTATGGCTGACTGCTATTTCTACTTTCAGTAGCTTTTGAAATAGCTTTTCACAGCTTTTGAAACTTTCTGCTGATAGATGCTCAGTTTGCTGTTCAGAGATCAAAGAAACTGTTGTGGTTTAACCCCAGCTGGTGACTAAGTACCACACAGGCACTCTCACTCCCTCACCAGGGGGAAGAGGAAGAGAAATGGCAGGGTAAAAGTGATAAAACTCATAGATTGAGACAAAGACAGTTTAATAGGAAAGCCAAAGCCACACATGCAAGCAAAGCAAAACAAGGAATTAATTCACCACTTCCCACAGGCAGACAGGCAGGTGTTCAGCCGCCTCCAGGAGAGCAGGGCCCCATGAGGAGTAATGGTGACGTAGGAAGACAACACCATCATTCCAAACATCTCTCCTTCCTTCTTCTTCCCCAGCTTCATAAAATGAGCACACCACCATGTGGTATGGAATATCCCTTGGGTCATTTGGAGTCAGCTGTCCTGGCTGTGTCTCCTCCCAACTTCACATTCACCCCCAGCCCCCTTGCCAGTGTGACAGTATGGGATACAGCAAAGGCACTGCCCAGCAAGAACAAAAACATCCCTGTATTATCAACACTGTTTTCAGCACAAATACAAAACACATCCCATGTTAATCAGTGTGAAGAGAATTAACTACTCCAGTCGAAATCAGCACAGATGCTTACATTCTGATGAATTATTATGGAAGCAACACAACAAAAAAAGAACACAGAACAGCCTGAAAGAGAAACAGATTCTAGATTTTACATTCCCATGAAAGAGGGCAACCAAAAAAATTATCAACCAAAATATGTGATGTCAAATTTGATACACTCAACATTTAAAATCCATACTTCATTAAGTAATCACATCTTCTCTTTAATACCTCAGTATTCAAAATAAGAAAATGCCATGATATGCAGAAGTAAGGGGATAGGGTCCTCAGAACCAAATATTTTATGAGTATTAGATGAAAACAAAATTGTGTCTAGAAAAAAAATACTGAAGAAAGTTGTTATTTTAGTTGAGTAAATGCTGGTCACAGAAAATGCAGCAGCAAATTGGGTGAGAAGATCATGCTTTTATCTTAGAAAATGCAAATAAGCAAACCCTTCTATTGAGGACTTTATTTTTTTTTAATAATAATTAGAGCTAGTGGGAAAATGTTAATATCTGGCAGGCAAAAGATCTCAGTAAATTTGAAATTGAATCAGTGTAGCATCACACTAGTCAGATGTTAAATCTAATCATTTGCTACTTAGAAAATTAATAGAAGTGTATATGAATACAAAACCTTACAGATAGGGCTCCAGCAGCTAATAACTAATTCATTAACATGTCCAACAAGACCAAGCTCCAATAGTACCTTACTAAGTTGAAGATGTATTTATTTGCTAAGTATTGACCAGTACTCTCTTCATAAATAACAGATAACAAGTTACTGGACATACTAGCAAATAAAATGACTGGTATAAGATCAATAGTTAGCTTAATGAGAAAAATCCACTGATGATGCAGCTTCATTTATATATGTGCTATGGATTTTAAGACTAAAGATTTAGTCCAAAAGACCAAAGACCAAAATTTCATTGTGGAAGAAAAAAAAAGTTACATTCATGTAAAAGAAAAAAAAATAGAAATATTTTATCTGTTCTTTGAAAATATCAGATATTTCAGTTTCATGTAAACAGCTAAATATGGAATAAAATTCCTGTTGTCTTCAGAAAGTTTGGCTTTATTTCTGGGGAAGATTCTCAATTATAGTATATGAAAGTTCATTTTACCTACTTGTCTTTTATACTTGGCATTTTGCTTATTACACATATTCTTTTTCAGAATCCATCTTCTCCTTTTGACATTAAGAATAAACAGTTCTTGTGAGATCAAACTAAAAGTGAGAATGTATGGGCTTTGACAGTCTTTTTAATTTTACAGTCAAAGTTACAATAAGTTGACATGGTAACATGTTTTATGTTTCTGCATCATTTTGCCAAAATTAGGTACAAATATTTCGTGCACCGTCCAGATGAGACTAAAATTCTTCCGTTGTAAAATTTCTATGAGCTAATCAAAAATTCATTGAGATCAAGTGAGACTGCTGTTCACTTAAAAAAACTTTTTTGGTTAATTTCTTCAGATACTGTCCAATCCAAGCTGAAATATTCTACAGGAACTGTGTTTTCTTTGGAAGTCACTAACACACTGTAGAAAAGATAGAATCGTGTGAACCTGAAAAGAAAACAAAACAATGAAAAGAGCTGTTAAAATACATTTTTAAAAATTACATATTTAAAAGCATAATCAACGCTTTGTCAGACAGCAAATGTCTAAGACCTACAAGCAAAGAGGAAATATAGTCATTTATCATGTCACTGTCTCAAGTAAACAATTTATCTAGGAACACTTTTGTATGACTAATCAAGATTGCTTTCCATAATTTTAACTTTGCAATTATGAAATGATTGCTCTATTTAGATCCTGAATCTGGGAGTTGGTCTTCCTTAAGGGCTGATGAGTTTATAGTTCAGCACGCAGCTTAAAGTTCACTTGACATACGATTAATGTTTTATCACAAGGACTACAGTAAAAGCAGAAAAAAAATGATTGATCAAACTGCATAAATTTCCAGTCAGAACTCTAAAATCTTGGAAACCACAAATCTAAGATGATTTGTCATTTTAAAATGATGTCATACGTGATTGAAAAAAGACAATGGGAGAGATTAAAATAGAGAGATTTTAATTACTCTTGGAGTTGTAGTCTTTAAAAATATACTTAAAAAATGAAAAGAGATTCAACTGTCTAATGTATGTGCCTTCTTTTTTTGAATCTGTAGCACATGATGGAATATGGTAACCTACAGGAGGAAGAGACACAGTGACACACTCTGTAAATTACATGTTTGAAAGAAAATAATTATGTCATTTACAATCATTTATAATCCCAAAAAATATTACAACAAATTTTCCTATAGATTCAAACATTATCACTACTGCTTAGGAATTATTTATTATATTTGAATTAATGGTGACAGAATATTTAGAAATTCCTGTGTACATAAGACAATGATTTATTTCAGACTCCATTGGACTTTTTCCATTACTGAAAAAATAAATAAGGATGGAGTCAGAAGACACATAAAACACAGTGTGTTCACTGTGTTTCAAAACTAGTCTCTCACCTGGAAAAAGAAACCCTTTAGTCACTTTTTTGTATGTCAAGAAATTTTCTGCGTTTTCATCCTGAGAACTTAGAGACATCTGAGGACTCAAATAAAATCTGTTTTATTTCACCAAGAAGTCTTATAATAAATATACAATAACTGTTATATTCACTTCTAAATATTGAAGTGAATATAAAAGCTATTATTGCTAGTCTGTTTACAATATTATTAAACCTCATACTCAAAGCAACTAATTACTTTAAAAAAATACAGCTAAAATTGTGCAGATTCTTCCTAGAATCTACCTCTTTTCTGTGGTGGTGTTCTGTGGTGCTTTTAATGTCCATTTAGACACTCAATCACTTTGGTTTCCTTGGGAGGATAAAGATGGCACCATGGGGTAGCTATGGCAAACAACCAGAAAGACTAATTCTTTGTCAAAGAGTGTGATGGTGATGATTTTCTTCTCCTCAGTCTTGGGTCTACTTGGAGTAATTTAATCACGTATCTCATATGTCCTTTTCTCTGGCTCCAAGGCAATGGGTGTTTCTGTTCTCTGTTCTTATACTCTGACGTGATTGCAAAAACATTGCCAGATTCACATTACTGAAACTACATTACACAGCATTATAATTTTGCATGTAAATAATATATAAATTCTGAATACATATTGTGTTTCCAAATGATATATTTAATTTCACCATATTTACTACTGGAGTTTTAGAATTTCTATATACAATAAGTATTTCAGGCTGAGCATCTGGTGTCTCCTCTGTAGAAAACTTGAATAAATAAAAATATCTCTTAGCCTTTTCCTACACTCCCAGAAACATCTGTAGTCTTGGACTACATACATAATGTGTCCATTTCCTGTGGGTATTAGGTGCCTGGCAAGCTTGTTAGACACATGAGCAAGAACAAAGCAAATATATTCATTCATATGCAGTGTATTCCTTTACAAATTTGTATCACTGTTCTGTGTTTGATAACACTCTGTAGCTGAACTGCGTAATCTAAATCAAATACTCAAGTAGAATGTCACAATTCAAAATCTGGGTTTTTAGGAGTTAAAACAGAAAGAAGTGTATTTTCTTCTCAGACCTCTCTAGGCATTGTCTTTTAGTTCCCATGCTTTCCTATGGGTACCCAAGCCAGTATCAGTTACTTATGGGATCCCTTAATGAGGTCAGAGAGCACTAAATGAGATAATTCCAAAATTAAAAAGGGAAAGATGAAAAGGAACAGAGAATCACAGAAAAAACAAACAAACAAACAAACAAACAAAAAAAAAACAAGAAAGCACATCTGTCGTAGGACAAATTTTTTCTGCCAAAGTGGTAGATTATAAAGGCATGCTTGAAGAGCCTAGCACAAGATGTAGGCATGTCTAGAACCCTTAAGGAATCCTGCCTGGCCTCCATCTCTCCAGAAGCACATGGATCTCATGGTGGTACAATGCCATATCTACCAACTCTGTGCTGATGTTTCAAATATCTCACAGTGTCTAAAACAGAAGTAGAGAGTCACCTGATAACTCCATTAGGTATTTTAATTTTGAAAAAAGTTGATACAAATGGAATGAGATATGCAAATGGAATGTAAAATGGAAAATTGCTGTGATAAAAAACCCTCAGCTACAAGAGGAAATCTAAATTTTAAATGTATTTAATATGCATATTATATCTATTTAATGAGATGACTGCATATTTTGCATAATTGTTTGACCTAAAGTTTTACTTTAACCAGAGTACTCAGACATTTAGTTGTGACTGATCTGAATAAGTGACTATAGGATGTATGCACATACATTATCATACAGATATTTTGCTTCTTACCTGCCATCTCTCTCCTGCAGTTATGATGTGCTTGTTATGTTTCATTTTAAATGGCAATGAAAACTGTTCCAGATAACACTTAGGACAGTTTGTAGGGTTTAACATACAAATAAGACTTAAGCTCTGAAGTCAATGTCCTTTTGTACCTAATAAATAATACTCAAGTATTAGGTTATTTCAATAGTCAGAATGAATTACATTACAGGTCTTTCTAAAAATCTGTAGTATTTTACTGAGTGAAATTTGCATGTTGAATTTTTACTCATTAAAATTTTTGATTAATTTTGCATTCAGTAAACCAAAAATATTACCTCTGAATTTTTTCATATCAGTTTAAGTGTAGCAACCAAATTAAAGAAACAAGCTTATCTTTTTTGACTAAATGCAACATGATGATGCCTATAAAAGGTCCACCACTGAAAGCTAAATGGTATCCAACAGCTCTTATAATGATCTGTTTTGCATCAGGAGCAGTAATGTTTACTATGCTCGTACATATGTGTTCATTTTAAAAATCCACTACCCATCTAAGCTGTGCCTACGTACCACTCACAGAATTGAACACTTTGGGATAACTGTGTATTTCTTTTCTGCTGGATATATGTTTATACCAAGAATTTTTTATATCATTGATTAGCTAAATAGATAACAGCTACATCTACTGTGAGATGCAAGTTAGAGTTTTAGTCAAATTATTGGTTTGATTTTACATTCGGCCATCTTATCTTAAGTGTTGATACTTACCAATGAATTAGCATATTTATTGGTCAATGACCAAGCTATTGAAAAAAATGCTTTGATATTGACTTATTAAAAGATTATGTATATGCCATTTTGGGAGATGTAAGCATTTTATTAACTTTTTTTTATTAATAGAACAAAAACATACCCTCCTATAAATAAAAATGCATTTCCTAAATCATAAATATTCTGTACATAATTCTCCATTTTTCATATTAACATAAATTCTTTAATCTTTTTTTAATGATATTATTCATAAAGATGCCAATGACAAAACAAAAGATAGCTTTCTAAATACACCCACTGAGGACTTGCAACATATAAATATATGACTGTATACATCTTTAGGGGCCTTTGCTTCTTTTGTTCATGTTTTTAAATTTTCTGGTTATGTGATGCGAGTACTATTATAATTTGGCTTTCATATCTGTCATGACTGTAACCAGTGGCATAAATCGGCCATTGTATAGAGGAGGTTTTTATTTTTCACTTTTTGTTTGTCTGTTTGTTTTTAAGTTTTGCTTTGTTTTCCAAAGATTGCTTAAGAAAAAACATCTATATAATACCCATTAGAGTATCTGTGAAGGACACCATGTATATAGTGATCAAAGTAAAACTTTTTATGGTCCCCACAGCAAATAAGCTTCCTGGTAAATTAGTGGTACACTATATAGAACTTGTCTAAATGTATCTTAAAGCTAAAAATAAGCAAAACATTAAATAAATGCTAATATTGCAATTACAGTATTTTTTTAGCAAATAATTTCCTGACCTTTTGAATTCTGGGCTTCTCATCACTCATATCCTTCCCTCTGATGAGACTAGAAATGCTGATAATGGCAGGACATAACTTATCAGTTAATTTGTGATTTCAGAAGAAGACTGGGACTGAATTTCAGAAAAAGCAGTGGTAAACGTATTAAGACATCAGTAAACACCATTGGCGTTTGTTCTTACATCAATCAAAATTAAAAATGCGTGTCATCTCTTCCAGTAAAATTGAGTTTATATATTTCTCAGTGTGTGCTCCAGACCAGCCTATGTAGCTGTAGATATAGCTGCATTAAAAAACAAACAAACAAACAAACAAACAAACAAAACCTAAGCCAAACACAAAAAACCTTTAAGCAAACAAAAATTTTATTCTAACAATGAAAAGAGAAAACGTATATCTTGGGTAACTTAGACTAACTCTGATTTTAAGGCCACTTTGAACAGTAGCTTGGACTATGTGGCCTCTATAGGTCCCTTTTGACCTAAATTTTTCTATAGTTCTAAATTCAAACTAAAATATAAAACAAGGGCTTATCTACAAACACATGAAAAAAATTTTAATCTCAATCATTAATAAAATATATCATCCTAATCTGCTACATAATTCACCACAGATGGCTAACTGGGTTCCAAATGTATGTCTAGGTTTCACTGGTGTGTGTACATAGATAAATTCTTCAACTTGTTCTTTATGCATTTTTGACAGTTAAATATTATGGCCTTTGTTGGTCTGATATGAACCCTGATGAGGTTATTCTCCTAGAACTGAGGAAGATAAGTGTTGTCATATATATATCAAATGAATATGTAGAAATTAGTATCAGCAGATCTTATCAGCAGTGCTGAGTACACAAAAAATTTTCTTTCGTGTCTCAAACATAGTAGTTTTAATAGAACAAACAAAACCAAACATGCAAACAACAAAAACACAAACCTTAACAACCCTGTAACTCCTTTCAAGAGAGCTTTTCTTATGGATCTGTTGTTTCACAATGATGTTGTTCTTTGTTGTCTTTCTTCTCAGAGGCTAAAGTGCACAGTTTAAATAATACTAAATTCCCTCATTAAAGTGAATCATGGTCCCTTTTCTTTCATCATGTTAATGTGAAAAAATTCAGCTAATACAAATTTTAATAGAAACCTGTGTAAGATATATAGTGCAATATATTTTTGGACATAACCCTAAAGAGTGTAAATTGTCTGGTGGACTGTGATTTCTTCGGTTGTTTTATTTTTTTAAGCTACTGATAATCTGAAATGTTTTTAAGTACAGTTTCTACATCTTACTATCATCTATACTAAGCACAGTTTTATCAAACTGATGTTTCAGTGTCCATCAAAAACAGCCAGGTTTTATAATCCTCAATTACTATATAAAGATAATTTTTTCAAGTAATGCAAGTTATATATTTTTAAGACAGCTGTCCTTTCCATGATCAAATTTTATTCAGAACAGCAGCCTTTCACATACAGTTTTGTTTTCCAATTAACCATGAGTTGTGTTTTTTTGTTTCTTAGGTTAACAGGATTTCATCTTCCTCCACCTGTGACAAGTACAAAATCTGTATTTTCACTGCGCTTGACAAGTGACTTTGCAGTTAGTGCTCATGGGTTTAAAGTTTACTATGAAGGTAAGACATTCTTAACAAAATATTCTGGTTTTTTTACTCTGATCTCTATACATACAAAACCTAAACATCCCACGGAAATATACAAAAATACACATACATAACCTTATCCAAGTTACAATATTTGCTTTTTGTGTAAACATTCACAGATGCATAGAGTCATATGTCAAACCAAAATATTTAAAACCCTACAATCTATAGTCTGATCCAGACACAAATATTTTATGACCTCTAATAATGGCAAGTTCTTTAAATTCTGAAAAACTTAATTGTTATTGTTCTGGTCCTTCTGACACATGCTTATTCAAATTAACATCAAGACATTACTAGCTAGTCTTGAATTTTGCTAGATAGTGGAATCTGCAAGTTTTGTGAATGGATTCCTTCTTATATGTTTGCACAGGGAAAACTGTTGACTCAGTTCTCTGAATTGACATAAAGCTATTTCTCTATTACAGTTTTCACAATTTTCTATAATTTTCACACAGACGCTGAAGTTAATGAGCTGGAACATGCATTCTTGAAGTCCAGAAGTTCATAGTATTGTATATGTACACATATGTGTTGTATATGTATGTTCCAGGAAGGATCTTGTTTATGATCAAGTTCAATTTAGTAGTGTTTGAAGAATTGGTTTATACCATGTATTCATTTTTAAAACACATTTCTTGGTATCAGGACTATGCACTCTGTTTATAGGATATAAACAGAAACTTTTGCTTTTTCTCTTTTTCTTTGCCATTGTGTTTTGTGTTTTGGGGTTTTTTTTTTTGTTTTTGGATTTTTCCCCCCTCTTTTTTAAGGACACTTGGCATTGAGACACTTGATTATTCTGTTTCCATTAAGTGTCTCTCTCAGCAAAGCAGGAGCTACAGTAAACAGCCTGGAGAAGTTCTGAGGCCATTGTTGTACTCTGCTTGGTCCCATCTGCAACAGAAACCAGTCTCTGAGGAAGTAACTAGCTGAGTAACACTTTGATAGCTAGGAAAATATCCAAAAATTGGTAATGCAATGAAGGGTTGCTGTAGAACTACAGCCCAGAATCACTCTGTAGTAAAATGTCTTCAGCCGTTGATATAGGTTACCTTCAGGTATGATGCATTAGAATGCTACTTCATATACAAATTCCCTCCTATATACCAAGATATGAAATGAAAAACATAAAATAATTTTTAGTCTCATCTTGTTCCTTGAGTTATTAGAGAAAATAGCTGAAATTATTACATACTATCATTTTATTTTCTGGGTTGCACATAAAAAAGAGGTAGATTAGAAACGAGAAATTCAGGCTATATGTAACTGGTTTTGTCTCGATTATAGCCACTGTGCATTCAAGTTGAGTCAGTTTTTCAAGCATTTGGTAACTTAAGCATTATTAAAAAATGTTATATTAAAATGTACATTGCACTTCCGATGTTTTTTTAACTGTGCAAAATATAATATATACTTCCCATGCTTGTTGAATTCATTATATATGGTATCATCTGTCCATCTTATAAACAGTTTACTGAAAAATTTTGCACTGCTAATGCTAACAGAAACATACTGTGCATCTCAGTTATGATAGAGAATAATTAAACCTTAAATGGAAGATCGACAGTAGACTACAGCTTGCACATATGACTGACTCCTCACATAGTTCCTTTCTAGGTGAAAATAGCATGCTGATTAATAGAACTCGAGCTTCTAGGTCACTATAAAGTCTTGGGAAATTTTACCTTTAACCACAGAAATCAGCATCTTAGAACAAAACATAAACTTGCTACCTTGAAATTGATACTCGTCTTTTTTGAAACTGATGTTTTATTCTGTGAAATTAGGAATATTCAAAGTGTTAGGCTTTACACCAGAGCTTTAGTTCAGTGGAGTCTCCCTTACAACAGTCAGATCTACTGTTTTAAGACATGAATCAAGGTAATTTCATTCAGTCAGAGAATTTTTCTTTCAATACCTGTTTTTTTTGACTTCATGTGAAGTTATTCATCTTTATACCCAGATGACAAAGAAATGAAAACTCATTACATTACATTACATTCATTTAATTCCTCTTTCCTTGATGTGAGAGAATAGATGTACTTAAATGATAATCACATCAGGGAAATTTCCATTTCTGTTCTTGTACTCTTTGTGAATGTGTATAGCCCTGCAATCAGCATTTTAAGATCTGGTTCTACCTGGTATCCAGTTTTCCAAAAATTTGATTGCCCAGTAGCTCCTTCTTAGCTTTTTGATGAAAAGTCTCCATACTTAGTACCCCTAAATATCATGCCTCATAATTTAACGCTTCATTATGGATATGCAATTTGAAATTTTTTAAGATAGAAATGATTAGCAACCTGTCATTGAAATAAAGCAAAATGATAGATGTGACATGAGAGGATAGGGTGAGAAGTGGCGATATATATCTGAAGGGATTAGATCCAGCTGTAATTTGAAAAAGAAGGAATAATCAGAGATAATTTAAATCACTTTCTTTTGAAATGCTTTGAAATAGATTAAATAGGTGGATGGTTACATGGAATTAATTAATGTTCACTATCAAAAAAACAAAAAACAACAAAAAAACCAACCAAACAAAAAAAAAACAAAAACAAAAACAAAACCCCAAAGCCTCCAAACATCTATTTTTCTGACTTCTCATCCGCTTGACAAATTTGCAGTTGAGCTGAAAGTTGACAAGAAACTCCAGAGTACCTGACAGAATCTGTGAGAAATACAAATCTATGGCAGACTTTCTTGATGAAACATATAGGAACATACTCATGTTTTTATCTCCTGAGAATAAAAATGTTTATGAATATATATAAAAGTATATTATTAATAGAAAGAATATGCTGAGCCCCCATATGTAAGCCACTGCAATTGCATTCAGTCAAACCAAGTGCACTATAGACCACAAAAATATCAACTCTGGCCTGCTAAACATCAATATTATAAGCCTCAGTCTGCAAACTGTGTCACTCCATTCTTCTCTCCTTCTTTCTCTTCTTTTCAAGCCCTCTTTCTTTCCTCTATATCAAGTGGCATACTTGAGTTATCTATGGTACCCTTATGCACAAACTTCTCCATGTTCAGCTTATTATTCAGAGAACACATCTGATAAACATACCTCCCTATATAGCACAATACCCCTGAAGAAAAATGATTTTGTGAGAGAAAACTGGAACCGATTACTCAAAAGTAATAGACTTCACTTACAGTGACAATAGAAAATGGTGAGGTGCACTAAAAATTAAGCAGGGATTTTAAAAAAAACGTGGAGCTAATTTTATCACCATCTAGTGACACAGCATTGCTGGTTAGAGTGAGAAATGGGGAAGTTCCAAGTCTGCTGATTCTGCATCTTTTGTTCTGGAGACACTTCTGTGGAGTTTATTCAGTACCTTTCAGGCTCTCTACAACATGTATAGGTATTAATATCCAGAAGAGGAATGCTATACTTAATGTCCTATTTGATAATTTAGGCTAAGTCACAGTGTAGCTGTGCCTTTTTATTTTATTTCTGATGAGATAATTTGGTTTTGGAATAGAAGAGTTAGATGCACTTTTCCATTTCCTGCTGTCCTAAGATACATAAGCAGCTTTATTCATTGAGAGTACAGGAGGGGAAATACAGCTGCTGAGAAAGAAAGCAGCGTAGCAGCTTGCCTATACAGCAAAGGCAATTCAGTGGACTTAGTCCTGCTTTGAACAGTGCTTTCTTCTGTTCTCACTGTTTTATTTTACAGCTATTAAACAGGTAGCTGACATTGCTAAAATCATTGACTTGTTTAAGAAATGTACTGCTAGAATTTATGGCAATCTTTATTCAAGTTAAATATGATAGACATTTTTGTGTTATCCTGTTGGCCATGGGAAAAAAAAAAAATATATATATATATATATAGATTACCCTTATAGTGAAAAGTCTGAATGCCCAGGAGGTGATTTGCAAATATTTATAATTGTGGTATGAAATATAACTTTATCTGGTTTGTGCTGCTGCACATAATTTTAAAGATGAGTTATAAAATTGCATGATAAGACTGTATAAGTAATGAAATGGTCTTCATGTTTGTACTGGAGTGCTGCTATGGAGTTCAGCAATTCTGCTGAAATGTTTTTGGGAGGGATTTGAGAGCAATGTTAAAAATTTCAAGAATGATCATAGCTTTATGGATAATGGGAGGTGGGGAAGGAAAGAAAGGAGCAGATGGGGTTTATCAACAGAATAGGATTTCCATCTAGTGACTTCTGTGGACTTATCATGCATTTCTTTCAGCAACAATTAGAAAAACTGGTAGCTGATGTGCAGGCTTATTGAAGCATGTAGGTAAGAAATACTAGTAGGATTTAAATGTGCCAGGATATGGGTGCTAAAAATAATTTTGGCAGTTGGTATAAAGCTAGAGAATGTGAAAAAATAGGATATACTATTTTTAGCTCTCCTGCATATTGAATGCAGAAATGTGGCTACACATAATCTAAATCTTGGATTCAGCTAAGTCCTAGCTGTATAATACTAATAATACCACTCCTAGCTTAATATAAAATTTGAAGGAGTACTAATGAATTATTGTTTAATGTTGGAGTTCTCTGTAAAAGAAATCCACTGAAAAATTGTTTGCCAGGTTGGGATTGTAGAAGCCACAGACTTTAAGCTCTAAGTTTGTCACCAGGCTTACTACCTGATGGATACTATAGGCTCTTTGTTGTTTCTGTTCACATTTTGCCATAACTACTGTGGGTATGGCTGCTTTCTGTCATTACATTGTTTCAGCAACACCTTAATAAAAATTGAAGAAAGGGAGAGGGAGAGGGAGAGGGAGAGGGAGAGGGAGAGGGAGAGGGAGAGGGAGAGGGAGAGGGAGAGGGAGAGGGAGAGGGAGAGGGAGAGGGAGAGGGGAGGGGAGGGGAGGGGAGGGGAGAGGAGGGGAGGGGAGGGGAGGGAAATCAGGGAATGACTGAATTGCAGAAAATGATACATTCAGATGAAACATACTAAATCTAACAAGGCAACATGCTAGACATAAACCAATCTGTATTGCCTATTCTTACTTCTATTCAACATGTTGGATAACAAGGAGAAAAAATAGGTGCTGGAGTTTCTGTCTTTTGTCTGAATGCATGAATATCTGCCACATTGTCTATGAAGTCACAGAAAATTATCTAACAAATACTTTTTGTCTTGGAATACTATCTTGGATGGAAAACATCCCACTAATGCCTGTATCTACTACAGACTTTCATGCCATTCCTAATGCCAGATGAACATGTAAAGCTGTAGTACAGAAGACAATCACACTTTATAAAATCATTACCAGGTTGCCATGGTGCTTCTACCTATTTTACCTGTATGTTGTATTGGTACCACCATTCCTATATAAGTCCAAAGGAAGTAGAGAGAAAAATAGCTCTGTGGACTTAATCTGGTTAATTTTTATAGCACTTCACACACTTCACACCATTTTCTTGATACCACAAACACAGATTTGGCTAAAGAATAACTTCTGGAAACAAATTTAGTTCCCTAAGACATCAAGCTTTAAGAAATCTTTCTTTTATCCCACTGATCACTCTGCCTCACTTAGAAGTAAGATTTTTAATTCTGATTTTTGAACTTCCAGCCACTGGCTTTTGTTCTGCTTTTGTCTGCTGAATTATAGAGCCCTTATTATTAGCATCTCTGAGTTCTTATGGAGGTTCTTAAGTACTGCAATAAAATCGCACACTTCAGAGTACTCTTTCTCTTTAATATGGGCTTTTGAAGTTTTAACATAAAGTAATTTTCCAAATAATTAATTATTTTGTGTCATTCTTCTGCATTTTCATCATTATGTGAGTGCTGTGTGAAAAAGGGTTCTGATCAGTACACTTGTCTGTCTGAGGCCTGCACCTGATCACCATAACCTGTCCTATTTTCTTATTAAATAACTTTTAACTTTCAGAAAAATCTCATTCTCTGTCCTGCCTGTGTGAAGGTTTAAAGGGCTGAGTACCAGCTACTGGAGCCAGGCTGGGGGTGTAGATAGCCCTGGCCTGGTATCAACTACTGGAGAGACTGGGATCTCCGTGCCAGCTCCTGAAGTGAGTGGGGGTCTCAGCTTCCACTCACTGGGGTGGGAATGGCATTTGTCCCAAAAAATAACTATCAGGAGGAACCAGCATGAGTGAAGCGAGAGGCTCAATGCCAGTGCTTGGAGGAAGCCCTGTGACAGGTGCTGAGGCAATGTGACGACAACTGTCTTCAGCTTCTCCATACTGGGTGTGCATGGGTCACTCACCAGCACACGTCCATCTGGACGAACCAGCAGGAAGGAGGTCCTGGATCTAGGGTAAAGTATCAGATGGGTGGGGAGTCCATGCTGGACAAGTATGCCAGTACTGCATGTTTGCTAGTAACCATCAAACTGGACCAGCCAGTGATGAGGGGACCCCTGGGGCCAGTAAGATGGCCTGGGATCTGGGCAGGGCTGCCAGGCAGACAGAAGGGTCATGATGGTACTTGTGGCACCTGTGAATGTATGTGTGCTCATGAACTCAGGTAATCCCCGTGTGTGCACCTGCATGAGTGACCTCCTCATCTTCCAGACAAAGAGAGGGTTTGGCCACTGGTACTCCTGTTCAGGGGGGTGCTGTCAGAGCAGTGTCATGCCTGGGGCAGCCTGTAGCCCATCCTGTTGGTGTCTTGTATGTGTCTGTGTGTTTCTCTGGGATACTTGCTCAGATGTGAAACTGGTTAAATCCACAAATGGGAAATAAGCAAGAAAGTCCATTGGCTTGAGTCATACATCCTCCAGTCTCAAGCTGCCCCGGCTTTGGGCTCCTGTGGCCAGGCAAGGAAATGTTCACATTTCAGAGCCGCTGGAAGCAGTGGCCACTTATAACATCCCTTCAGATGCTTAAACGTAATTTGGCTTGATCAAGCATGGTTTGCCCTTGATGAGTCTGTGCTAACTATTCCCAAATAGCTTCATCCTTCAGGTGATGGAAAATGGATTACAAAAATGTGGTCTTTAGGCTAATTCCAGGAACTGAGCGAAGGATTACTAACTCATAGTGCCTGTAGGGATTCCCTTTTGCTTTCATCAGGAAAAGTGTATCACTAGTCTGTCTAGTCATGAAGAACTACCACTGATTGCTATAAGTTTCCACAGATTACAGACAGCAGCTTTTCAGTCATGGTGAGACAGCTCTTCTGGTACCCTTGGGTGAATCTGTGAATGTGAATATATCCAACTTTTCAATGTAAACCCAAAACCAATTACTGCTCTCCTTCCCAACTGGACTGCTACATGAACAGGTTACTCCTTATGAAGAACGATGCACACAAGGCATGGAGTTCTTTGGCCTTTTCTATATTGAATATTATTGTCTTTGCCACCTACTGGTGAATCTTCAATTTTCTCCGTCCTTTTTTTGCCACTAGCATACTTGTACAATCCCTTTGTATAACCCATAAAACCCCTCCCTAATGTTACTCCCCTTGGACTTTGACCTTCTTCATTTTGTTCCTAAGCACCATTTCTACATACCTTTCTTGCTGTCCATCCTTTTTTCCTTTATTTTTTTTTTTTGTCTGTACTTCTTTGCATTTTAGTTCTTTAAGAAGCTCCCTTGTTAGCCTCATGAATAATTTCCCAAAGTTCACTTCCCCTAAAAATATTTGGGATGTCATTTAAAAAATATCAGCCATCTCTCTGACTGCACTTCCTCCCCATAATTGCTTCCCAGGAGATTCTGCCTAACAATTCCCCAGATAAATCCAAATAGGATGTCCTAAAGTCTAGTGTGCCAATTTTAGTACTTACTTCTCAGCCTTCCCTGTAAACCTGGGTGCAATTTTCTTCTACCCTGTAGTTAGGTCCCTGTCCCCTGAAAAGAGTATTTTTAAAGGTCCTCCTTCTGAGTTAAAAATGTCCACTTACAGTTATATTTTTATTTACCTGGATCAAGTAGTTTCATTTTTTCCCAGCAGTCCTACTTCATCTTCAGATGAGGTACTATGGTTACAAAGGCCAAACCCTTGGATTGTGCAACTAGGTATTGGTCTGCTAGATGCACTTTCAGCCAGAGCTTTTCTCCTAATCAGAAGGATTGAAATGGATACCAACACCACAGGGGATCACATGCCCCTCATTCTTCCCCTCAGAATCCCATACCAACCTCAGATCTGCTTAAGGTTTCCCTTGGCCATGTTACTACCACTCAAATGGGTGAATAGCATGAAGTAGCAGTTGTGAAGCTGAAAAACAGCAATTCTCTGTAAAATTATGCTCCTGAGGTCCAGAAAAGAAGTACACAGTCCAAGACTAGAGGTCTGGCTTGCAGGCAGGGGACTTTCCATGCAGGAGGGAGTATCTGACCACTAGAACCTCTCAAAAGCTCATTATGGATGGCTGTGTCACTTTATTATCAGTATGCAAAAGTACAGTTAAAGATTGTTTCTGCTGCCAAATATTTGACATCCTATTTTTGTGATGAATTCATCTAAATAGACTTGTCTTTCTCTTCCCTGTTCTTTCATTTGAAAAATAACATATAATTTTTAGGAAAAAAGCTCATGCACATGTGCTTGATTATAGACCTAGTGTTTCAGTCTACCATAACTAGCAGTTAGACTTTAATGGTTGTTGAGTGCTACATTTTCTTTGATAAATCTTTAAAAAGAAATAAATAAGTTGATTGATTAGAGAGCCACAGAACATGCATAATTTTGTTTCAGACAAAATGAATGGAAATATATTTATTTGCTTTAACATTTGCAAAAAAAAGTCATTCTTTGAAATTTAAAAACCAATGAATAACCTATCATTTCTTCTGTCTTGAGAAAAACTTAATTATTGGAAAAATAAGATGTCTCTCCCTTAGTCTGGTAAAAATCCACTTACTATTTCAATGTTCTGTTTAATTTATTTCTTTCAGAATAATGTTGTTAAATAAGCCTTATTTGTCAACTTATGGTACTGCAATTTATCATTTTGATACATGCCTCATACTGAAGTTTAACTAAGGCAGTGATTAATTTGAAATCTTAATTATATTCCAGCCTTACTTCAGGTTGTTGGTTTTTTTTTAATATATATTTTCAATGTCATTTTTCATTTAAAAAATAATTGAATATATGCTGCAAGTCTTGAAAGAAATTTCCCAAGGGATTCTAAGGTTTTCTTGGTGAACTTAGATTTTTCAGCTACTGGACTGTCATATTGTTAAGATAAGTACAATACCCTGACAAAAGCAAATCTTAAGGTAATCTAATTTAAGATTCACATTTTGATCCCATGTCTAGACAAGCAGTGATAACTGTAATCCAATATAGCTGAAACAGTATCCTGTAGGAACTGGAATATACTGCTCATTAAAGTACCTAATTAAATGCAGCTCCATGTTTATAAGCAGGTGCGTCCTTCAAATTTTAAGTTACAGCTCAAGGAAATTTTAAATAGCTGTTCACAATAGCAGACTTTGAAATATCCATTTTCTAAAAATGAAACTGCTGATAAGTAACACACGTCTAGAACTACATAGCTTAATCCTTCAATCTGCATTTGATATTTGATAGCATTTTGGCTTTGATTTGTGTTAGCTTTGACAGAACTTCTGTATCAATACTATCAAAATACACAGATCTGCAAGAACAGGTTCAGTATGCCAGAACGCAATCTTAAAACTCTTCAAAAGACAGGAACTCTGCAGATGGAGACATTTATTTATGAAGGAACATAATACAGAATAATACAGAACTGCAACCTAAGAAGAGACTCATTTTGTCATCTTAACAGCTTTTCAAAGTTTGCAAGTGTTAAATTAAACGAGTTAAATTATATTACTATATATATAAGTATATATATTATTATATATAATATATTAAATTATATTATAATATAAATTATTATATTATATATATATAATATAATTAAACGAGTCAAATTATAGTTCATATTTGGACACATAGATCTATAAAAGATAGTCATACTGTTGAGCACACAGTAGCTCCTACTAAGCTCAATACAAATTATGTGACATGTAAAATGCTTGGAAATAGGTGAACTTTAAGCATCCAGTTATGTCAGTCACTAACATCATCCTGAACAATACCAGTATAAACACTTAGTTGTGATTATGACAACAATTATATTTCAATATGAAGAGAAGAGTAATTGCTTATTCAGCACTGAAAATCTCTGCCCATTAAAATAAAATGAAATTTATTAGAAGTGTATTTTGAAAGATATTTACTTTTATGATCAGCTCTCAGAGAACTACTCAATAGCCTATGAGGCTACACAAGCAAAACTAAGTGTAAATGTAGACAACTTTGAGAGCAGATGGATAATAATACTGTGAACTAGATGGTCAATCAAATGCCTTACAATTTGAAAAAAAAAATAATTGAAAGCCATTTATAATTAAATCATCTATATATACATATGAAATATTAATCTTCTGCCTGGAAGAGCCATTCTCCTTTGAATCCCTGAACACCATAAAGAAAAGGTCATTCCTTTGCCAGTTAGCTTACAGTAGGCCACTTACATCTCATGGACCATCAGTGGCAAGTTACAGCTAAAAATTGTTTAACCAAGCTGCTTATCCAAGATAAATACTAAAGATGTATTTGGAAAGCTCACAAAATATTGACAAAATTTTAAAATTTCTTTTTAAAATTTCAAAGCTAACCTATTCTTTTAAACAAATATTTATTCTAAGAAAAAATTATAATGAATTCTTGATTTTAGGTGAATTGATGAATTCTTAATTAATTCTTGATAGATTTTTTAATGTAAAATCCTAGAAGATTGCATACTAAAAAAATTAGTTCATTTCATGTAGAACATTTAAAAAGAATTTTTTGAAAATAATATCAATGGAATAATTAAAAGAAAACCCATTAAAATATCAGCTTAAGTTTTGGCACAGAATTCTTATACCTTCTTTTCTTTTGTTTTTAATTTTACATTCTGCAGTTTCCCTGCTATAAAATAGCATCTAAAGTGTGTATTGAGAAAATGAAGAAACCTGAAAGGAAAACAATCCTACTTCTTTCATATAAAAAAATTAGAAGACTAGGAGACATCCTTATATATTTATTGCATGATTAAAGAAGAAACGAAAATATTAGTATCACAAAAGATTTTTTTAAAATTGAATTTAGTGTTTATGTTGTTCTCTTAAGCTTCTGTCTGTGTGTTGGTAAGCAAAAAGTGTTCTTAGCTCTTTTTAGGACCAGATACCATTGCCACTTGCAGAGTTCCATCCCCAGTCTCTCTAAAGATATGATCAGCACTGATGCACTTATTGCCAGTTGTAGGGCTGATTTTGTGATGAAGATACGCATCCTGTGGGAAGCGACATGAAATCACGGGGTAAGAAAATGCTCCTAAATGATGGCTTCTCAACATGAAGTCCAGGTCTGAACTGATGATGTAGAAATGCAAGTCTGTGCTTAATGCTTATTCCTCTCAGCACCCTGTCACTCCAGATTGCTAGTTAATAGTCAGTAGACAGATGACAAGATTTAAGATGTTTGTAGGCAAGTATTGTTGTTAAATAACAATGTGCTGTGTCATCTTTAATTACAGTGTAGCATTGCTCAATTCTGTACTTGTCACGAGAGCTCATACTTCAAGAAATAAGCATGTGTTATTCTGGGCATGAAGCATCTTCATTTGGAAAAACTTTCTTCTTCCACCCACAATTCTGCTACTGTCACACCTAAAATACATTCCAGCTTCACATATCGTTGAGATGCAATGAAATACAGATTCCTCATCTTGTTCCAACCCCCAGCCATGGGCAGGGACACCTTCCACTAAACCAGGTTTCTCAGAGCTCCATCCAACCTGACCTGAAACACTTCCAGGGATGTAGCATTCACAACTTCTCTGGTCAACATGTTCCACTGACTCACCACTCTTACAGCAAAGCATTTTTCACAGAATCAAAGACTACTCTGGGTTGTAAGGAACCCACAAGGACTATTGAGTTCAACTCTTAAGTGAATGGCCCATACAAGGGCCTGTGACCTTGGCATTATTAGCACCATGCTCTTTATCATAAAATCTAATCTAAACCCACAGCTGGAGTCACTTCTTTATAAATTAAATACATTTATTTATTTGCTATTGATAGGATACCTCTTAGGTGCAACATAAAATAACATTTACTAAAACCAGGAAAAGTGTCTCAAAACCAAGGAACTAATTGGAAAAAAATAAATCAAAAGTAGAAATTCTTGAAAGATTAAAATGAAAAAGGAAACTACCTAAGCATTGATGAAACCGAGTAAGCTATAAATGCAAAGTGATAGGAAGATTCTTATAACACATAAGATGGTGTCGGTGGGCAACACATTTCAATTTTGACCAATGGACCAAGACAAATAAACACAGTAGAAGAGAAGTTTTCAGGGGGGTTACCAGCAACTTGCTGAGATTAAGACAGAAGCAGATAGAAGGCAAAAGAATTGAAAAAGCAGTAAAAAGAATATTTCTTTAATTTGTCACTATTACTTTTGAGATCCTACAGACTTAATCTGGTTCCTGTTGTCATGTTCCTTTCTCCCTTTCTGCTCAGCACTCACCAGGCTATGTAGGGAGAAACCTCAGGGAAATAATATGGATAAAACAAATTTTCTTGCATCTGTGTTATTCCCTCATCCTTTTCTCTGGTCCAGCCTGCTTTATGGCTCAAAACCACCAATAGCAACCCAAGCAACCAAAGTCATAAATGAGATACACACAACTGATGGTGTGAGAAAACATTGACAAGACCACATTTACTTTAATTTGAAACATTTATCAAATTGTATCTTGATGCAACATGTGTAATGCAGAGTGACAATAGGAGGTTATAACAGTCTTAGAGTTGCAAATTGACTCACTCCTTATCTGCATTTCCATGCTTAAAACCTGTTGAGAGATTTACTGACACAAAACTGACTCTTTGTGCTTAGAAGAAAATGCATCACAGTATCTTGGATTCCCAAGATTGTTTTGAGTTACAAAGGCTCCAAGAAGCAAGTTTGTCATGTTTGGGTTTGGGTCTTTCATGACAGGATTACACAGCATATCTGTCATATTCACTTGATTCCAGTGTGATCACTATACAGAATTGAAATGACAGACTGAAAAAAAAAAAAAATCCCAAAGATTAAATTTGTATTACAGATAGAAAATAATCACAAAAGAGAAGATTAAGAATTTGAAATCTTAACACTGATTTTCCTTCTGACCTGTTTCAATTTCTTTTGAGATTTAGATCTCTTTTTTCCAACCTCTCACCTGGAACCCCTTTAGTTTTAAGGTTGGTTTTCCCATGTGATATATTTCAGAGTACACTTTCACTGCTCCCTTCTAAGGGATGTTGTTCTTTTCTCCTGTCTCTATATTTTAGAACTTAAATTGAGTTTATTTATTTGATAGACAGAATGTTCTGAACCGTCCATGACGATCACAATATCATCAGTCTTCACTCCCAGTATTACTTGTGGCAAAAACACAAAACAAGGAAAAAAGAATACTGCCCTATTCTCTGGGATTAGTTTCCTTTCTTAGGAGTTGTTTTTTTTAACTCTCATTTTAATGCCATTGCTTCTATAGCTCTCTCCTTTAATTCCAGTGCAATATCTTGTAGGTGGCATTTTTAAAGACTGCTACATCAGTTTATAACTCCTACCATGTGTGAGGGATTAGGTGGTCAGGATTCACTACATGAGACTTCCAATACACATCACAGTGCTGATGTCAATATCCTGTATTGTCATTGCAGACATCCTGTATAGTAGTGGACAGAGGTAAACAATTCCAGAGTACTATGCTATTTTTTGTCCTCACTATTGACTATAAAGTAAGCATAGATGATGGCCTCGTAGGCATATAGGTAAGTCATACCTGGCCACAGTGCAACACACAGTTTTTTCTCTTCATTGGCATAATTGCACATATTTGGGTATTAACATTTTTCATTCCATTCCCCAGAAATCTTAATCAGTTTTAAACTATTTTCATATAAGTGTATGTGACGTTGAAAAACATAAGTACTTATGGCACTATTGCTGTTCCTGCCTTTGGGTCACAGATGAGCATTGCATTGATTCCTAGGGCACCTGGGACTTTCAACTTGTGGGAGTGCTGAAAGGTCACAGCAGTATTTCAATTAAATTCATCGTCTCCTCATCAGAGCACTAAAGAGGCAAAAACTCTTCCATACTGGTATCCTCAACGAATTTGTCTGATCATTTTACGTGTTAGTTGCTGGTGGATTTTTCCTATGATTTTTGCCTGTATGCAATAAAGGCAAGAGTTGCTTTCAGTCTTTTTCTGAATTTGTCCACTTTGAAAGTCTGAAGCTAGGAAACTTATTCACATAATTTACTTGGGTTTGCTCTATATTTAATGATATGGTCTACAGATCTGGTCTAAACATGCGTGTCTTCATTCCTGATCAAAATTAGAACTTCTTTACAATTCATCTGATCTGTTGACTCTTTTTTGTCTTTGAGAATAACTAAATTAATTAATAATCATATAAATTAATTTTGTTCATAGATCTTCTATGAGCGGGAAGAATTGAAAAATTCATCAGTTTGGTGCAAAGCCAAAGTGACTTTCCAGTTTACTTCTTTTTATGGTAATGAGTATTGCTAATTGGGCCCACACCATTTGAAGAATAAAAATTTAAGATTAACACGTACATCATCTTCTATTTTTAATCTGTGTAAATATAGCATAGGAAGACATAAACATTGCATTTGCCACAGAAATTGCACGGAATTCTAAGGATGATTATCAACTGATTTTACTTCTCTTTCAACACAGAGGAAGATTTAGGAACAAAATAAAGGAACTAATTAGTTGTAATAGACAGGGCATCAATTGAAAGTCACCTGTTTTCTATTCCACAGCGACAATTCAGTCTGTTTGTTTGGTATACTAAACAAATTTATATATCCTTATATATTCACATGTTAAAGCAGTAGATTGTTAAAGGGCAATACCATTAGAGTTTTGAAACAAATTAAAGGCTTTATTTCAAGGCTTGAGCTACAGACCTTTGTCTTCCTAGTAAATATTGTAAGATACATCTAGTGTTGATGTTCACATAACAGAGAAGGTCACCCTTAGGGAAAAATAAACCAGTAGCTTTACTGTGATTCCAGTCTGACTCCTTTGAATATTTTTCTTTCTTTAGACTCTCATAGATATATATAAACTCTCTTTTTAAAGAAAATTAGTATATCAGGAACTCCTGTTCTTGTCATTCATTTGAGCCTAAACTCATCTTTTCTGTTACTGGGTTGTTTTGGGAAAACACTAATAGAATATTCTTTTCTCGTAACAGGATAAACATAAGTTTCAACTATTTGTTACATGATTCAACAGTGCACCCAGGAAGCAATGGAAGATAATAGCATACTGGGCTGCATCAATGCAAGTGTAGTCAGTAAAGTGGGGGAAGCAAATTTTTCCACAGCTCTTAAATCTGGAATATGGCATTCAGTGTTGGATCCTCAGTGCAAGAAAGATGCTGACAAATTGCAGCAAGTTCAGGGAAGGGTCATCATGAAGCACCTCCCCTCCAAGGAGACGTGAAGGGAGATGTGTTCTTCTGTTACAGTGGGGATACTGCAACATTCTTCAGCCTGGAGAAAAGTTGGCTGGGGACAGGGAGATGTATCAGAGCATTCTTCAAATGCTTGTATGGAGCCTAGAGAGAAGGCTCTTCATTGAAGTGAGTGGAAAGACAGATATAATCACCAAAATTGTCTAGAGTGATCATGGAATCTCCCCTTTGAGATCTATTCTTCTAGTTGACCCTGCTTTGAGCAGGAGGTTGGACTAGACCCCTCCTGAGATTTCTCTAACCTGAATTATTTTATGACTCTATACTAAGCAACTCATAGGAAGTAACCAAGAATAATAATTTTAGCTTCCTAGTTTAATATGAAAATCAAACATGCATTTCTGAATAATTTATTTCCCTGCAAATACAGACAGATTTTGAAGTTGTCTTGAAGTAGATCCAATTACCTGTAATTTTATTGTCAGAGAAAAGCAAAGGCTGGAAGATAAAGAACCTGAAACCAAGGGTCACTTTCACACAGGCTGTGCTCACTTCAATGGGGCACAGTCCCTCAGGGGCTCAATATGGGTAACAGAACCAGGGGCTGGTGACAGGGTGAGGGCCAGGCTGGAGATAAAGTACCAACATAGTGCTGAAAGCCCTTACAGAGCTAAGCCCACTACATCACAGGGCCAAGGCCTCTGTGCAGCAGACATCTGAAGACTGGCTGGAAGGCACTGATGGATCCAGACTGGGATGAAGTGGGACTCCTGGGCCTAGGGGCAGAAATGCTGATCCTAGTTAAGGTTGATAGAGTTCTGTTGCTGCCTTCAGTGCCTTGGCATTTTATCTGTCCCAGGTTATTGAAGATATTTTTACTTTATACTATATATGTTGTCCTTTTATTGGAACTGTGATAGCTGTAAGTGTACAGATCCTGCAGTTGCACTACGTATCTTAAAATCTGTAAATAAACAGACATGCTCTGTTAATCTTTACTGGGAAACATTGTCTCTTAATTTTGAGAACCAAAATAGGAACCTGACACCATGAGGATCTTGATAGTAGGGAGACTCCACAGAGGGATCTGGGCAGGCTGGATTGACGGGCTGACACCAGTTATATGAGATTCCACACTGGGGTCCTGCCTTTGGCTCACAACAACCCCCTGCACCACTACAGGTTTGGGGCAGAATGTCCAGAAAGCTGCTGGGTGAAAATGGACTTGGGGGTGTTGGTCAACAGCCAGCTGAACACAAGCCAGCATGTCCCCAGGTGGCCAAGAAGTCCAGTGACATGCTGGCTTGTGTCAGGAGTAGTGTGGGCAGCAGGACCAGGGCAGTGAACATGTGATACTGAGCACAAACAAAATTAATCATTGATATTGATAGTGAATTTCCTTTATTTTCAAAAGGTAATTGTACTGCTTTGTACTGCTATCTGGTGAAAGGAATTTAAGTGAATTATATTTTGGATATTTTAAAAGTGTCATCAAATTACATGTCATATTTGAAAGTTCTATAAAACACATTTCCTACCCCTGAAATGTTTGCAAGTTGAATGTGTTACAGACAGTACTATACACAAGACAAAGAGCTGAAGGAGTATATTTCTACTGTAAGTTTATAGACTTAGATTAAATGTCTAAATTACATTGCCAATACGGAATACATTTTAAGAGCATTTAATGTTCATTCCTCCTGGACCAGCATTAGAAAGAAAATTAATTAAATTCCATTAATTAAAGCTGCATAAACTCATAGCACCAACTTATTTGCATATTTTTGGCTAATTTTTCTGGCCAGCTAGCCAGAAAAAAAATAAATGTGATTAAATAGTTATTACTATCAATAAGGATTGTGCCTTGTCCTGTTTAAACACTGTTATCTCTACCCTGTGGCACATTAGCTCTTTAAATAGACAGCTCATTCTTTTAACTTTTCTGGAAGCGTTCATCTACTTCAACAAACCATTGAGAGCTTATTAGCAGAACTTGTTTGTCTGTGACTTGTTTTGTAAACAGAAGTGATTCAAAAACTAAAAGAAAAAAAAGGCAATAGTGGTGTATATTATAAAAGTCTTAAAATTAAAGATTTTTTAATATTAACTTTTTTTCTTTTCTTTCTTTTTTTTGCTTTTTTGTATGATTTTTCCTTTAGTAATGGTCAAGTATTCTGTCATTTACTAGGAGTTATGTTGTCACTGACATATTTCAAGTGAAAAAATCTTTGTAGCTCATAGTACTACCATTAGAAATTCTATTTCAATATTAGACAGACCTAATTTCCAAACACATGGCTTCAAAACCTGAACCAGAAGAGTAAAGAAGTTGTCAGAAATACTGAAATATGACAAAAGGAAACAATATTTGGCTTTATCAAAGAACCTCAGCTAGAGAGACAGTGAATTATCATTGAACTGAGAGTTCATGGAAAACTGAGCAGTTCAAGAAAGATAACTGGATTATTGTGAACCTGAAAGTGTCGTGAAATGACCATAGGAATGGAAGAAGTCTACACACAGTAGGAAAAAAAATCTTCAGTTGATTTGTTGAAATTTTAAAATAGAAAAGGGGAATTTAAATCTTAGAGAGTGACTCATCTTCCTAATGTGGCTCAATCTTACAGTAACATATGGAAATGTCAAAATAATTTCTCATATAGAAGAACCAGATGTGGTAGATGAATAGCTTTGCAATCTGCAAAAGATACCTGTCAGCAGGTTGGGAATTCCTTGTATTGATTAGAAAACTCCTTCTTAAAGAAAAGATCTAAATTTAAATTGCCACCCTGCTTGCAAATTTAGCTAAATTCAAAATGGGCACTTATTCAAGGTCTAGACTCTGTGAACCTGTTAATTAAGAGGTAATCTGCAGTGGGTGTCTCTCAGTCTAGATTGTTGCAGCTGTTCCACTTATATGGACAATTAGGTATTTATTTCATCAGGGATTTCAGTCTCTTGCATTCCAGGTGATTGTTCAAAGAAGCTCACTTCCTTTCTCAGCAAACCTGTCTAACCCAGTTAGATACTAGTTTTTATATCTTCTTTTCAGCTGTATTTAAAATGAGGAAATTTTCTTTCTCATTAAAAAATTTGGTATTGACAATATTATCTTTTGCACAAAAATGTTTTTTTGAGTCTTTTCTGAGTTTGTTGTGATGGACTCTAATAATTTTAAAAATTGTAGTTAAAAGTCTATGACAGAAAAGCATTAATTCATATGATCTGAATAGTATTAAAACAGAAGAATTAAATGCTTTGTATATTTCAAACATTTAAACCATCTTAGTAAGAAAATACTGTTACATGAAATTCTTTTTTTGTAGTTCAGTAAAAAAAAGAAAAAAATGTAAAAAATCTTCTTTCCCAAATTAAATATAATTCCTTAAAACAGCAACATTTAAAAATGTGGTCCTATTGGTGATCATATTATCAATGGATAATGAGAGAGTATGTACAGCACAATAAATTGTAGTAAGAGAGAGATGAAGATAAAGTAATATAATTAAATATTTGCATTTATAAATTAATTATGTTGTATAGTATTATGATCTATTGATTATTCTTCTTTCCTGTATGGTTCACATTACTGAAATACAATTTTCATGCTATTATATATTTATCTTAATGTATTTTCCTTCATTCAAAGAAGCCAAGTACCACTTTGAACACCCTGGTTTCTCATAGCAAGACCGAGGCAAGATTCAGAGTTTGTGTGGAGTCACAGGCCTTATTAAAAAAAAAAAAATCTGGGTAGTACACTGGTTCTTATTTCCCATACAGCCTTACTGAGTAGGGGGAGGCCTGGTGGTGATTTCCAGTAAAGTTCCTAGTCTGTTAAGGAGCAGCAAAACAGTAATGAACTTGAAGGCTTTTCTCATCCCCAGAACTCTGCCAGCACTTTGCTAAAGAACTCTTTGGCAATACAAATGGCTCGTGATAATTTTTTTCTTCTTTACATAAAGGAGCTTTATATAATTTTATTGAAAATTAAAAGAAAGAAAGAAAAGGCACATTCTAATTAGCCATTGTAAGACACTTTTGCAAGTAATCTTAAAATAAACCTACCTCATTGTCTCCTTCAGCAGACCAGTCCAGGGGCTCATAGAATGTTTTTGGAGACTGTGATTCAATAGCAGCGTGATGTGGATTAAATCAGTGCTTGTCACTGTTCGGGATTTAACTTTATCCTGAGACTGCTAAACTGCTACAGGCAAGATAATAACTGCCAGAACTTCTACCCAGTGCACTGTAACTTTCTCCCCTACTTTTATTATGAACAGAACATTAGTGTGATGTCTTGAGCCAGCAAACTGGGGAAAAAAACCTCCTAAATCCTACTGTATCATATTATTTCAAGAACATAAACAATATTGCATTTTAATTCTGTTATAAATGCAGTTTAAATACTTGTAATCAAGAGCATATTATTCTATTCAATTAATTGATACATATTCACATATGTTTTAGTTTAAATCATCTTTTTTATGTAGAAAATTTCACTGTGGTGATAGACATTGCTCTTTCATTGTCTTTGTAGGTTTTCAATTAAGCTTTCAATGTTGAAGCTGTTTTTTATCAGATAGTGAAAGTAAACTTTAATAAAGCATCTTTTTTCAAATGAAACGCTTACTGAATTCTACATTTACTACATTAAATTCTTGCAAAATTCAATTAACTCTTCATATGTTCTCTTTAATATATTTATCTATTTTAATTGAATTTTCCTCTCCTGGAATTTAGCAAATAAATAGGAAAAGCAAAAGTGAACAAGTAGCATTTGGCTATACTGGCAAACAGAATGTTAACAATGAGAAAATTAAATACTCACTAAAGCCTGTGTGAAAAGCTCACTATTGAGGCTAAAAAATTGGCAAGATTAGGTAAAAAAAGGACTCCGTGTCTATGCAGTCACCCTCACCCCTACCCCAAGTCTGTAAAAGATGAGGAGAGATCCGGGACACTAGGATTTCATTTTAGAAACAGTGATATCTTCTAAACGATCTCTACAGTGTCTATAACTGTAGCATGTCTGTCACAGAAAATCTAGAGGATTCTAGGTCACTTCTCTGCTGTGAACTGTTGAACAAAAGCTTTGAATTAAAAATGCTTCTCGTCAGCATTTCTACTGCCTGCAACATAATAAGAGCAGCAAAATTTATAAAATACTTTTTGAATTGAGAAGGAGAAACCATTCGGCCTCTTTCAGTTTTCAAGCACCAAGAGTCCCAGGCCTTCAGCTCCAGGGCAGAACCTTGTATTTTTAGTTCTATAATCTAGTTGTGAGGATTGCAGACGATCTGTGATATCTGGGAGCATTTGCTCAAGCTGACAAACACCAAAAGAAGTGGTCTTGTAAAAGAGACAGGAGAGTGAGCTAGGAGTAGTCTTTAAAATATTAATTTTATCAACTTCTTTTTTAATTACCATTTTATTTCCAGCTTATATTTGACATATGTACAAAAATGAAAAGGCAAATACTGACATGTAAAATTAATGACAACAGTCACACCTCTTACCAATTTGTTCTTGCCCAACTTCTATTTCTGTGAAAAGTAGGCTTTGAGCTGCATCTGCCCTTCCTATCATTACCACTGGTAGAGTGTGCTTTATATTGCATGAAGGACTTGGAGTAGTAAATGAGATGCATCAACTAAAGCTTTCTAATATTGTAGCAAGGTAGAAATGTAAATATAGTCTGTGTACAAAGCAATCTCCTTTTCAGGATAAGTGGTTTATTTTGGGTATGCACAGCTGGGATAGTCTCTTTCTGAAGTGACTAGGAAGGAATTCTGCTTATAGTAGTCATTGACAAAGATGGAAACTTTGATAGGACAGTATTAGTACAATGAACCTTAAGCAAGATGGGGAAGCGGTATTTGATATTTAAGTAGAAAAATATGTCAGATAAAGCTGAAACACAAGTAGACAAAATGAAGAGTAAATAAACTGACACGCTACTTGCATTCTGTTTTCTGTTTGCCCTGCTTCTGGATTGCAGGATTTTTTTTGTTATGTCTGGAAAACAATAAAATTCTGATTGTAGGTTCTGGCAGAGCTTCCCACAAAGTGTACCTGAAGGCAAAGATAAAATCTAGTATTTAATCTGGAATGACTGACCCCAAGTTAAGATGACCAAATCATACTTGTTTTTGGCCAGGAAATTATGTCAGAATATTCAGCAGTCAGTATCATGGAAAAAAAACTTTCTTTTATAATTCAAAATTTCAGTGCTTTCACAGAACACCAAAAGCAAGAAAATATCCCCTAATGAAAATTTGCAGTTTCACAGTGCTCTAAAGGGCCACAGGACTTCTTGCCCTTGGTTCACTTGTACAGTTTATTACATTAATGTGAATTATATGGGTGAATTAAAGGTATGATTATGGACTAATTATCCTGACACTTGCACTGTGTATAACTTCTGCTGCACAGAAACCACACCAAGAGAGTTAGTTAAATGTATGTCAAAAATAATAAATGTATATGTAAAGTAGAAACAGGTATTTTGCATGTAATTCAGCTCTTTACAGGAAAGGGGATGAAAAAAATCTAGAGCACATTTCTGGCTTATTCCTGAAATCAGCTTCAATTTTTTGTTCTTTAAATATAAAAGGAGAATACTACAATGCAAATATTGCATTTTGTATGTTTCCATGAATGTTGTCATTATTAGTTTTATTGTTATTATTATTTTGTTATATTTTCTTCATAGTGAATCAATCATTTCTTATTTCTGTATCTGTTAAAAATTCATTGCTTGTGCACTGAAATCAGAAGATTTTTTCCAGCTTTATTAAAAGGCATTTATGTCAAAGACCTGTATTTATTTTGGCCTCTAAAGTCCCTATTCATGTCACGTTTCTGTATGTGTCTTGTGGTGTTTATAAATCCATTAAATATATTCTTCTTTCTAGACATCAAGCCCTGACCTCTCTGTCAAAAATTATAGAGTTCAAAATGAATTTTTATACATGGCAAAGTAATAAAATCAACTTCCAATAGGTGTATCTGATGAAGACAGACTGTATATCTTTTTACACAGGACACAGTACAGCCCCTTTTAATTTATTGTAGATTAAATAGAAAATCCTACCTGCACTATCTGTGGTAGTTAGTAGTAGTAGTAATTTTATATATTATCTGTAGTGGTTATTTTCACAGATGGAATAATTTTGAGTGGAAGATATCTAATCAATTCTACTGTGTGTGTAGCTAGAGCAGTTTCTTTGACTTCACCTTTGAGCATTGTGAAACCTGCATTATGTGCAGAAAAACTTAATGTGCAACTAAAAGTTTTATTGGTGGAAATAAAAGCCAAGATAACAAGGACAAGACTTACTTTTTATTTTCTAGTTTAGGTAAATGATGTTAAGGACTGCTATAACAGAATTGCTTACAGGTTGGGTCAATCTTATTTAAGTACAGTGGTTAACAATACTGATGTTTGAAGGTGAGCTTATTGCTGTTGTTTTTCTGTAAGTGGCAGGAAATAAAGCATGAGCCACACAACTTGGTATAACACTGATGTCATTCATTAAGCTGATTAACTATATTTTAAAGATGCTGCTTACAACTAATAAATGAAATGTAGATGAACAGTTCATAAGCAACTACAGTATAGATGTCTGCATTTATCATAACCATCTGTTTTCCTGGAAAGTCTGGTTTTTCATCCTAGGGCTGTATTTTGTTAGCTTTATTTTACTTTCACGCAAAGGCAACATTTCAGCACTTTCTTATCACAAAACAATGATGACTGATGCATAGGACTATGGAGCAGGAGTAGTTTTTTCATCTGTTGTGCCGTGTCTGTCTGTTGAGCAGGACTACTATCAGCATTATTAAACATGACCTGGGGAAAAAAAAAACTGGAATTAAAGAGAACTATTGTTGCATGGTCACCTTTGACTATGCTAAAAGGATTATATTTGCCAACCTTTCTGAAGAGTTCTTTGGGGTTAGCCATGTTCCTCAAGTGACTTGTTTGTCATCTCTGTAACTCTGGTCATGCTGCCACAGTCAAGTTCCAGAAGTATAACTGAACCAAAATTTTCACAGTGAAAGAAATAAAAATTCTCAGCAGGGATTTCACCTAAAAGTTCTTGAACAATTAAACTAGGAAAGATTAATTTGGGTTACCACCAATGAAAATAATTTCATATGGTTTAAGCTTTTTCTGTAAATAATATTTGCAAATAATTTTTGCAAATAAATTTTTGCAAATAATATGCACATGTTAGTGTCCACTGAATTGCTGTTTTTTTCCAAACCTGATGCATTCTTTAGTGTTTCTCCTCTCTCTGATACTTGAAAGGATATGTAGTATGTACTTGGAGGAAAAAAATAACTGTTGTGTTTATTTTAAACCAATTGTATTTGGTCATGGGAAAACTTACTGTTTAGCAGCCATGTTGTTTTTATTTCTTGGTCTGATAAAACTGGTTCTGGAAGCATTTTGGATACTCTTAAGCTTTTAAAGCTCTGAATTTATATGTCAAGGTGTATAACATTCAAAGAAATTTTAGTCTTATAGTTTTGATTGGTACCACTCTTCTTTTGGTAATGTCTTTTTGTAATTTTTTATTAAATAGAGGACCTGGATAGAAATGCTGATGTAATTTAGAAAATTAAAATTCAGCAAAGCATCTGGAATTCATCTGTTGAATAAATAGTTGGGAAACAGCAATGTTTTAATTCAAATTTAAAAAAAACCAAGTACCAAGTCAGAAAATGTTATGTTTACTTAATCTGAGGAAGAAAATGCCCAACACCATATTTTTTTTTCTATTTTAGTTGTCTGTAAAGATGTGTAGAAATTCAAATGGTCTGATTAGATTCCAATGAAATAGATAAATCCCGTGTCACCTAACTTTAGGCATCCATGGTGTACATATGACCTAGACACTGCTTCTTTTTGAGTTGGAGGAAAAAGAGGTGTGCTTCAAGAATGCCATTTATCCTCTCTCTCTACTTACTTACATTAGGAAGGTAAACTCCTACCTTGGCATCTTTCATCAGACCTAGCAGAAGTCTTGCTGCCACACAGATTTTACTTCCCATCCAAATGGTGTCAAGACAAATAAACACAAGTATGTTTTCCTTACACATGTAGTGCTTGCCCCCAAAAATTTCCATTATTCTGGAAATTTAATTTCAAATTTTTGCTATAGGGGCCTGCCTTCTGCTTAATCCTGCTATTAACAGTGATTCCCAGAGCCTCCTACATAGAGCTCTTGCTCAGAGAATGCATTTCTTCCATCCACATCACATCTGCCATTGGCAACTGCATCAAAATTAAAGATAAAACAGTGATCCCAGCTTGAGCTTTGAAAGAATAGTTTCACGGTTTTAATTAACAAGGAACCTAATTAGTGCAAATGGAAAGACATTTATGCAACACTGACTGAATCACTGCAGTCATATATACATTAGTAACCCAAATGTCTCTAGGGTCAGACTACAGCCACCCTAGTAGGTGATCATCTCTGCTATTTAATTGTAAAAATATTTATTCCCTAACATTTTTCCCATTTTTATAAATTAGTGCCCTGATGCAATTCACAGGCATGATGTAGTGGATTGCATGTGTGGATGGGGCTGTCATGGTTTGGGAAAATACTAGAACATAAGAATCTTCACCATGGCTTTCCACTGGCTCTCAGAGGTGGAGAATGGTTGCTGACCTATTTCTTTACTAGCATATATGGAGTCTCAACCTCCCACCTGACAAACATATAAAAAGCACTTGCTGTGCATGCTTTTACCAGCTACCGAGTTCTGTATATTCCCATGGTCATTATCCATATCTAGCAACAATCTTTCCTTGGTACTTCACTTTTTCGTTGTGTAAGACACGGAACTAAGACATGGAATGCAGTTTTTTTGATTTTTACTTTGGAATATGGGTATTTAAAATCTAGATAAAGCAACACAGGATTTGGCAAATTTTTTACTATTAGATCATCACTGGATTTATTCTCAAAACCAATTCAAAGATAATTAGTTAACAATTTCAAAATTATGGCAAGAAAAAGGGATAGTCACTTTTATCATGGCCTGGTAGCATTGGAAAAAAACAATCATCTCAAGGCACATATTCTTGGAGATGAAATAAAGTATCATTTATCTTAAGATGAAAGACTTTTAAGCAGCTAGGAAAGGTGGATCCGTATGTTGGAAAAAGGGAGCAGGTACATGTCCAGCTGAGAAACAGTCATCTAAAAAAAAAAAAGATTGTTAGGTGTATGGCAATTTAGCTTCCTGATAGACAGTTTAAGTTAATTAATATGCTTCTAGGTCATTAGGAAACTTTGCTTTGTCTGTAAAGTTTTATATGTTATACATTAAACATGAGAGAAGAAACAATTGCTGGTATAGTATCACAAAGCAATTGAATGCTGCTTAATAATTTTCATTTAATGCAAATCACCACTACTAGTAAATGAATTGTGTTAAGATAACCATCATTGCTTAATAAATAAAGACTTTAATTTCAAAATTTGTCTTGTTATGTATAAAGCTACCAGATGGCATCCTAAAATACATCTAACTCTGTTGATCTGAGGTTTAAAAAACCCAAGTTTTAGGATGTTCGTGACATGTCACTTCTAACCTTAGACTCTGCTTTCTCAAGTCATTCAAGAGATGACTGCTCTGGCAGACATAAAAAAAGAAACAAACTACAAAACAGAAAGAAGGTAAATTAATGGGATGAGGGCAAATTATATGCTAACTGCAGAGAAATAACTGAATATTATATTAAGCTTCTATCTTCTTTTAGGCTATAAAATATGTCAGGCTAAATCTGGTTTAATTTAAAATTGAGATAAATGCAAAATATTCTACAAGATACTGATGCTATTGATATTAATTTAACCTATGCCTTGGGGCAATTGCCCCAGTTTGGAATCAATACATCTACATAATTTCAAATTTACGGCAGCATTGATGAGATCTTTGCTTTGCTGCTCAACATCATGAATAATATGAATATTATGAAGAATATTGCAATCAGTATCCTGAAATATATCAAGATCTGCATGATCACTAATATTGTGAATCTCTGGCATTGCAGAAAATGAAAGAAAAAAAAGAAAAAGAAAGTTTGCAGATTAGGACACCATGGCTCCCTTATTTTTTCATTACCAAAGTTACATTTCATCACGAAAACATCACAAAATACCAAAGCAACTTATTACCCTTCCTCTGCTTCTTGTAGTAAAGAGAACATTGTCACTCTTTTCATTCCTACATTTAGAGAAACCAGACCCTGACTACCACTTTCCTGCCCATGAGAGTACTTTACCAGCTTTCTGTGTAGTAGAATTAACTACTAGTTAAAACCAAGAACTAATGCTCACTAACATCAAAGAAAAAATACAGGAAGACAGGCATACAGATTATAGTAATAGAGTACAGAATTTTCAGTTCTGCTGATCCTGCAACAGACCCTCTTCAGTTTTTTATTTTCTATTTTACATCCTATTTAACATGCTTGGAACATGGAAGTATGTGCATTTCATAACTGAAATAGTCCCTACTATTAAATATATATATATATATATATATGTATATAGTGCCCTGAAAATCTCTTGCTGTTGCCTGTAGAAGCCTTCATGTCTGTGGCAGCAGGGCAGGTAGCAAGTTGCAATGAATAGCATGGCCTGATGATAATGAGAGAGCTACAGCAAGTCTTTGTATGCCTCAATTTATATGCAAAATCTCTATATTCTCCAGATTGCTGCTCAAAGACACATTTGCAATAGTTCTCCTCAGCTGTAATTTTTCCTTAGAGATAGCACTAAATTATGGGATTGCGAAATTAGTGTTATAATCAGAAAAATAGAAGTAGAATACAGATTCCAAGGAAACCTTTAAAAATGTCATGATACCTTCAAGACAATACCAATATTAAATCCAATATCCAAGCCAATTACAGTATGATTAATTCATTCTGCTAAGCTATTTTGAAATGAAAGATATTTTCTAACCCAAGATACAATGCTCTGATAATGTTCTTCATCTTAAATACCATGTTTTAGCTGTGATTTCAAGATATTACCCTGAGTTAAGACATTTTGGAAAAAAACAAGTGAAAAAAAAATGGGATTTATCAGCTTCATAAAAAATAGTTTAGCTAATCACTAAATCCAAAACAGTATTTAAGTAGAGGACCATACAATATAAAGTGTTTTCAAAAGAGCAGTTGAATTATATTTCCAGAATGACAAGGCAGTAGGTTTTGACCAGCAAAGGTTGCTGAAAGCAAGATTGTTGAAAGCCAAAATGCAAATAGACTAAACCCCAAGTAAACTCTGCATTGAGTAAAAAGTAACTCTGAATTCTAGGAAGATGTCATATTAATAAAAAGTACCAAAGCACCTTTAACAAAATAAAAGCTAATTAATTTCACCAGGTAAATGTTATTCAAGTTAAAACCATCTCAAAATAGTTTGACTTCAACCAAAATAGTAATCTCTTTAAGAATTGGTCAAAGACAGATAATAAATATTTCATGCAACAGAAAAGTTTGAGGTAATAATATATGAGTGCATGAAACATATAATGATAAAGTTAACTAACAGTTCAGAAACTTATCTGACTATTTTTCATGTTATGATATATTTAAATGATTAAGTGCATCTTCTTGCCATAGTGTGCCATGTTTACAACATAATTTCACGGACTGCCTCTTCAGAACTGACTTTGAAGACGAGTCTTAAAAATTGTGTTCAGCTTATTTATAGTATCTATATGTAATATTTAGATTAACAAACAGCTTCCCTTTGGAATATTGCAGAGTGGATTACTTGTCATTATGTAGATGTATTTAATAAAGGGTGTCATATTTTCCGTTGTTTATAATGTTACACTTTAAAGTTAATTTTTCCCGTTTTCCAAATTTTAATTTCTGGGAGGACGTTTTTTCTTCCTGTCTATAAACCTTGAAATGTTTTTTACATTTTATACATTCAAGAAGATCTTGAAAATTTGACAAGGTAAACTTTGTGCATTTTATTACCTTGTCCAGTTATGGCTATCACACAGAAAAACTGTAGAGGCCAAGCTCAGTGGGACTGTCTAGGTGACCTCCGAGAGACTGTGGTTATGAAAAGACCAGTTACCAGAAAGACTATGTGTTTTCAAACCTTTGGAATGAAATTTTTGTGCTTTAATGATAAAGACTTCCTCAAACACTGAGAGTGAGATGAGGGGCCTTTCTCTCCTCTGATCCCAAGGATTCTGCTGCTGACACCGAGGATACATAATGCACTGCAAGGCCTATGACTGTTCTAAATGTCAGGAGCTACTTCTGGATTAAAGGAGGATGCAATTGAAGAAACTCCTTGTTCTTTCTTACAAAAATTGGAAGAGGATCGGCATAATGAGAAGGAATGAAAGAATAAGCTTCTTTTGACAGATTTTTTTAAATGACATTTTTCCAGGCAATCACAACCTCTTTGTGCTTCACATATCGTAAAAATAATTTCTCCTTTCCCAATTATTTTTGTTTTCTTGAAAATTATGAAATTCATTCCTATCATCTAAAATTTATAGCTGAATAAAAATTTCACTTTTATTCCATTAAGTTTGGTTTCCAGCTATAAAATCATTAGATTTTATAGCAGAGTTCCAAAGGTACATGGGTAATATGTGTCATCTACTTATAGTGTGATTAGCACAACAGATCTTAACTAGTCATTAAATAAGCAGCATCATTTTTGAGAAACTAAAATATGAAAGGTCTTTTAGAAAAAATCCACTATGTGAGCCCTCTAGACATTCTGGTAATTGTGCCATCATCTTCTACTGTATATCTTGGAAACTGTTGACTCATATAATTTATAATCCTCTAAAATGACTTGAGGCTAGTGTGGTTTTTACAAAGAAAACAGATAACCAAGAAGAATAATACCAGAAAGAGCTGATATGAGCATATAGATATACAGATTTGCTTCATAAATTAGAGGTTTTTTATTGTTGTACTTAGAGATGTTATCTTTTCAGAAAAAAAATCTATATTGTTCACATTCAAAAGGAAAGCTTGTGTTGTGAACCATGTCATATATTCCACATACTATGTGCATACTTGTTAAGGGTAGTGGTAAACACAATTTCTTAAACTGGAAGCAATCAGGATCCCCTGAATTAAAGAATTTTAATGTGCAGAAATTTGAAAAAGACATTAATTACAATGTCATATGAAGATTATGTAATCACCAATAGGTCATTCAAATGGGTCCAGGATTAGTTAGGACTAAAATATATAGAATGAATCCATTATTGATCAGAAATGGATGGAATTTAGGAAAGGATTTCACCAGGAATTGAGGTGATGTATTTTGATTTCTTGAATTCAATAAGTGGATTGATATGTATTTGAGGTTGCCTTGACATCTGTTTCTAACCCCTTGTAAAAAAATTATCCTTTATTCCAATGTTGTGGTGAAAAAGGCCACTTCAGTGGTGTACGATACTGTGACATGTACAAATTGAAAGTAGTTGTGGTTATAACAGTAACTGGCATTTCTGGACACTGCTGATACTTGGAATTTGAGTTTTGGCTATGAGCCAGAGGACTGCAAGGCTGAAACCAGCACTGATTTTTGAAGAGCAAGCGAGAATATGTGATGATGCAGCTAAACTCTTGAGGTGTTCTGGGGATTGTTTTCCTTTTATACCACCAGGACCAGACTGATCTCAGCAAAGACTGAAGCAGAAAGCAGCACAGAGAAAAGGATGTTCTTTTCCAAGAAAAGATATTATACTAGTTTGGCTTTGCATAACCCAAATTACACTTGACCCATCTATTTTCAGGAACAAACTGTGTCTGAAATATTTTCTCTTATCTTTAATATTTAAATAAGTTTCTAAATACAATCCATGTAAACATACACATAGAATTATAGTAAATAATAATAATTAAAAAGTTTTATTTCTTTATTCAGTCACAATAATTTTCATCAATAAGTAAGTCCTTATTCATCTAGAGCTTGATAGCTAATCAATTTAAGCTTTTGTTCAAACACAACTGAATAACTTAAAAGTTTTAAGAGCTAAGTAGTCCCATAAATTGTAATTTTGGTGAAAAATTACTTATATCAGCAATGTAGCAATGCAATGAAACAGCTGCTAAGGAAAGTTTGTAACTCCTGATTTTGCTAAATCACTTTATTACCAAATATCTTTTATGTCACAAAAAAAAAAAAAAAAAAAAAAAAAAAAAATTAAACAAATAAGAATTTTTATTCTCTGCTCTCAATCTAATTTTTGATGTTACAGAACTAATCTACCAGAGTTACTAGTGAAGCTTTCTCAACTTTATTAAAAAAATGCTCTTTAAAACTGTGAATGAGGGACGATCACAGTATAAATTTGTCATACTAATCTACAATTTATCTCCAGTTTGTAGACCTGATTAATTTAGATATTGTTGCCTTTTTAAAACAGCACTGCTGTCTACAACAGTAGTCAACTCTACCATAATGGTAGACTTTATACTTAAATCCTCCTGTAAATATAACATAGGAAGCAGAAATACACATACTCATTGCAGTTGAGATTATATATTTTTGCTTATGTCTCAGCATATTCCCAGTATCTTTTTGCAAAAGTTCCTGATGTAAGAGAAGGCAGAGCGCTACATTAAAGAAGTGAGAGACTTAAAATGGGATAAACTACTGGGAAAAAAAAAAAAGAGACACAAAAGTATGATCAAAAGTTCCAGTTTATATAAATATAGATCTATTATAGTAAGAGTTAATAACTCAATTGTCTTCATATAACCTATACGTAGAGGGAAGAAAATATGTTATAATGAAGCCTTGTTTGATCTTCCTTGAAATAAGGTGGATACTCCAGAAATCTCACCAAAACTGGAGTCCTGTCTATGTAGTGTCATACGTCTTTTAGTAAATATTTGATTAATTGATAAAGAATAAAATTCTTTCAGGATTTCCAGATACTATCCCCAGATATCACAAACATCCAGAAAGTCTGCCAAACTTATTACAGCAGAATGTTGGGCCTAGCATTCAGGGTGCTGAGACACAAATAAGAATTCTGGGCATCTGTAAACTTCCTTGCTCTTGACTCAATCCTTTTTTTTTTTTTTTTTTTTTTTTTTTTTTTTTTTTTTTTTAGTTTTCCTTATAGCCTTCTGTTTACATTTGGCCAAGACATTAATTCATAAAACATTTGATTACCAAGTCAATGTTAATTGCAAAAGTGCTTCAATTGTTACAGATTTGTCTGATGAAAACAGACTTTTTCCCTGAATGAAAAGACATCTTTCTAAACTTGTTGAGAAAAAAAAATTAAAATGGGTAATTCTCCTTATTTTTCTTGTTAACCTTTATTTTTCAAGGGAAAAAGGAGGAAAAACCTGAAATGTTCATTAGTTTGGTAGTGTCTGTCCAACAAAAATGGAAAAAATTAACCTGAAAATAGGGGTATTTGTCTGTTAACTGACACTTGCAGCTTTTTTTGTCCTTATACATTAATGTAGAACTCTATATCACATGATTGAGAGTGTCAGATATAGACCAGAGGATAGATCTCTGCGTATTGCCTACAATTTCACACTGTGTTAACAGCCTACTTGTATAACATATATTTCTTTGACGCTGTTTAGCTCTTCTAACACACCAACCTGTCACTCTTTGAAGAAGTTTTGCAAAGATCTCTACAAGATATATGATCTTTCAGTGAGTTAGCACCACAACGAACACTTCATAAGCTCTGTCAAACAGTGATTTGTGCGGTACTGCAGCAGGCTTTTCCTAGAACATTTTTCTTTTTCTCAATAAAAGCAGAGAATATTGAAAGTATTTAAAAGTAAAAGCTGACAAGGCGTTGTTCAAGTCATTTTTCAATACAGAAATACCAGTAAGTTCAGAGACCTGACTGTCACAGCTGTTTCAGTATTAACCTGCCATGTAGAGACAGCCAGAGAAACGGTGGCCTACACAGACGTTTAATGTGAAGTTAAAGCAAATCTTGAGTTATTTTAATGATAATCCTTTATCTCCTTGAAAATTATGACCACTCTACTCATTCCAATAACAAATTAGTCAAGAGAGGAATGACCCACAGAAGGTAACATGAAGGGATAGGAATAAAAGCAGTTGCTATTCTGGCTGCTAATATGAAGTCTCACTATGTTAATTCTAGCTTATATTAGTTACAAAAGGACATTTTGAAGAAAGAAAGTTGATATGTTTACATCACATGAATTACTTGGCAGCTGCTCTCCTTCGTTACATCTATAAAGTATGATTAAATGCCTTTTACTGCTTATGTCTCAAACCAGATATTTTAAAGCAGGAAAAGCAAAGCAAGTTGTTTGATCTCCGATCCTACAAGACTCAGACTAGAAACTACAAATAATACTTTCTGATATTAAAATGTCTGGGGAGAAAAAATGATCCCCATAATAGTCTGTAGCCCAGAATCAATAGATACTGAATCATTCACACTGATATGTTATTTTCTTTTTCATTATTAGAAAGAGAAAGAAGTGTTAATTAACCACTTTTCCTCGAGCTCCACAAAGAATAGCTTATATAAAGCAGTGCCTGCTATGCCAAGTGATACTTGCTTATGGAAGAATGTTGGTACATCAATCAGTTTGAAAGTTCTTTCTTTCTTCAGCCATTTGAAATAATTTCTGCTTAACAAAATCATGTTTCATCAAACAATACACTGCTTTCATTCTCCCATGCTTCAGAATTCTGAAAATGTTTTTCCAAATGTGCCAGGGAACTTGGGAACTTGCCTCCAGCATAAGGCAAAGCACACAAATTTTGAGACTCGGGAGATGTTCTCTAAGAACTGCAGAAGCCCATGCGATGAAGGTGATAATAGAATGCTGAACACCAACACAAGGAAGAAATTCTTCACTGTGAGGGTGGTGAGGCACTGGAATAGGTTACCCTACCCAGAGAAGTTATGGATGACCCAGCCCTGACAGAGTTCAGGGCCAGTTGCATGGGGTTTTGAGCAACCTGGTCTACTGGAAGGTGTCCCTCCCCATGTTAGTGAACTTGATGATCTTTAAGGTCCAGCCAAACCATTCTATGATTCTATGGTTTTGTGCCCGCTTGAGACAAATTTGGAGGAGATTCTAATGTTAACTCTTGCAATAGGAAAATGATAGCATAATGCTGAAATAAAATAACAATTACAGTTGATTGCTTCTCAAGTGAAGGACATCTGGATACTCATACAAAAAGTGAAAAGGAAATTTGGAATAGGTAGGAAAAGCAGATTTAAATTTTTTGTTTGCAGTAGAATGTACCTTTTCTCCCATGGGGAAAGATGACTGTTTTGGAAGGTACAATATTGTGGGTGCACATCTCAGCACTGATTCATAAAACAAAATTTTTGTGGAATATAAGATATTCAAAGGTTTTGTGCTTGGTCTTGATGAGTGGCCTGTGGCAGATGTTTATTCACACTGCTATCCATTAATTTGATCATACCCTCTTTCTTGATTAATGAATCATCATGTAAGTAATTTGGACAAGATCAGTAATGTTCTATTATTTCACCTTATGAAATGGAGTCAATAAGCCATAATGCATTTTGGAACTGTGAAATTATCAGGGTTAGTACCATTAAAAGCAGAATAATGCATATATCCTTCATCTAGTATTTTTAAATGTTCTCACATCTGGACATTTTTAATGAAAAATTCATATTATACCTGAGATGAACATTAACCAGAGAGACCTTTTCTAGTAAATAGGACTTCATTAGGTAGCCATCTGCTTCAGACCTTGAATATATGATTGTGTTTAGAAAAAAGACTCTGAGTATAGCACTTCATTATCCAAGGTCTGCATTTTTGATGTATTTCAGAGTTGTATCATAAAAATTTAGAAAAATGGGCAAAATAAAGGAGCTTTACAACTGTTAGTTGTGCACTTTTAACCATAAATTTTCTCTTGCTTAATGTATCAACAGTGTTTTCAGCTATATTCTGAACACATGATCTTTGACTATAATTTGATGTAAGCAAAAGGGATTACACTTCCATCCTAATCTAAAGTGGAGAATTCATTTCAGTACTTTGATAAAGATATTTTGGATAAAACATATTTTAGAATGAAACATTTTTAGCTCATAGTTTTTCTGCATTACCACAAATTTACATTCTTCAGAGTATGAATAAATATTAATGTGTTGGGGTCTCCTCCCCCTGCCATGGAGCCCTGGGAGAAGGGCCCTGGGGGGGAGGCACGGGGTTTCCCTGCCCCAGGTCAGCCTCGTTCCCCCTTGGTTGTTCTGTGTTCCCCTGTGCGGGCAGGGACCCTCGGGTCCCGTGACTGGAGGAGCTCCTCAGCAGAGCCCCGGCCATGCGGCTGGAAAAATAAAGATCTCTGAAACATCTACCACGAATCTGTCCATATATATTTCCTCACACAGGGCACCATCAAGATTTAACAAAATATCACGTAGATTTGTTTCAATCGTAACAGTATGTCATATTTAGTTGGCAGGTTTAACCATTAGCTGCATCATGTAAACTCAGCCAGTTTCTGTATACACAAAATACATTCTCTCCCTTCCCCCTCCCAAAAATGAGGGAACTCTCTCTTCTGGATGATTCCTTTTCTCCTGTACCATGGTTTTCTCAAGTAGGAGTCCTTTTGTAGGTAACATCTTTGTACTTCAACCGATGTATGACAAAGCCAGTTGCAGAGATTTAGGAATAACTTGTATATACACAATTTACACTCTTTTTTTTTTTTTTTTTTTTTTTTCAATTGCAAAGTAGAGTCTTTTATTGCGAGGTTTGAACACACTGCACAGGCAACTTTTTTGAAACAGATGACAACAGTATTCGTTGGTTTGAGACTAGGCATGGGTCCTGGGCATCACTCTTCTTTTTCCTCTTCTTCTCCTTTTTGTCAGATTAAAAGACACTCGCCTCTTTCTAAAAATATGGATGCACACACAGACACAGAGAGATGTGTGCGCACACAATCTGTGCCGAATGGCTCCAAATCCGAATGAGATGGATTTAATTTTTTTTTTTCCCAAGCGGTTAAATTACTATATCTCAAACCCGTGGGAATGTGGCCCTGAAAATTTGGAGGCTGGGGGAACACTGCTCCCAAACCAGTGATTTCAGTTAGGCACCTGACCCCTGTTAATTTGTGCAGCTCGGTATAATGAACCCATAGATATATCGAAAAGGCTGCATTTAAGTGTCAGTCCTGAGCCAATTTATGGGGATGCCTCGGGTACCTAGAGAGCAAGAATGATTCTCTTCCTTTTGTCTCTTTGCCTTTTCATTCAGTCATCTATCTGTTCATTCAGCCAGTCGCCCGCCCATCCATCCATCCATCCATCCATCCATCCATCCATCCATCCATCCATCCATCCATCCATCCATCCATCCATATGGATGAGTGTAGCATCCTACAAGAGCCTTATCTATGGAGGATCTACCTATAGACCAGGCTGCTTCTGGATCCTGTTTGCCTTTCCTCATACACTTCCAACAAAGCCGTGTTTCCACAAGCCCTGAAGTTCCTGGGGAAGGACCCCAGCCCTCTCCGGCTGCAGGACCGCAATGAAGCCTGATGACAGAGTAGAAGTTTTCCTCACATTCCTCATACTTGATATTATCTGTCAGTTTCCAAAGCATTTTCATGGATTGGCGTGAGAGAGAGGATTTGGTTCTCCCTGCCTTGCCTCTCCCTACGGTGGCAGTGCCGGTTGGCGTGGGGAGCGTGGCTGGCGGAGGCTCGGCAGCCCTCCCGTCCGCACTCGGAGATCTCTAACTGAATAAACTGTAGGGCAGCCATATATAGTATGAAAGATATGCTGTGCACCATGAAGTATTCACAAAAATACTTTAAATGGAAACTTGGAGTAAGGGTTTTAAATTTCAGTTGATGTTCTGAGACCTTGAGACATAAAAGGATAAAGAGTCTGAGTCTTCTAAAAAGATGATTTATTGTAAAAATAAGAACACAGAAAATTCATCCAGTAGCGTCTCAACAAAGGCACAGCCCAACCACCATGTATCTTACCTACTGAGGTGTATTCTCAACCCACCAGTCAAGATGCACTATGGAATATAAAAAAAGACCTCTGAAGAGTTGGGTAATGTCCTCATGACATCCCAGAAAGCTGATTAACTATAGCTTTACTAACTCTTTGGTATTTGCTGCTTGTCACTCCCTTCAGGTAGCACTTTAGAAGTGTATCTGATGGGGAAATGTCAGATTTAACTATACCTACTGAAGCATGTAGTCATCTTCCTGCTTGTTTCACTTGGTTCCAGGTCACGCTGTACTGTGGTTAAATTAGTGACTGCCATTATTTTTTTGCATGGTCCTTCAGCTCTCTAGTGCTGTTCTGCATTTGCAGCTGATTTAAACAGATATTCTGAACAGTGTATTGCACGTGAAGGGAATACATTGCAAACCCTGGACCATTTATTGCATTACATTTGTCATGCTCACTGTATTTATATTACTATAGTATTGTAATTATCCCTTGTTCCTTTCACATATCCTGGAGATTTTTTTTCTGTACTTCTTGCTGTTCCCTTGCTTGTAGACGAATTATGTTAATGCAGTTCTAAATTAATGCTGAAAGAAGTTTGCTCATTTAAAAACAGCATATGACTTTATGCTATAAATAGAAACATTCTTGTCTTACTGGAAAGGAAGACAAATCCAGTGATTGTTTCAATGTATTTTGAAACAAAATCAAATTCAGTATAAAAATCTGCATTTAAAGTTCCCTCAAGACAGGGTCCTCTGTCATTTTTTGACATGAAAATAATTTCAAAAGGAAGAAAAAAGCAAAATTATGTCATTCATTAAAAAATAGGTAAGAAACTGCAATGTCATTAGCTGTATTATCTTTAGTGAACGGTAGAGATCCTTAGTGAGGTTACTATTGCAGATATATTTACCAAGAAAGAGCAATTAGAAGAGGAAAAGAAAAAACATTCTTTTCCTTTGGGGAAAAAATACCCCAAACTTCTCACACTTTCTGTTGCTTGCCTATTTATAGTTAGACACAAGAATATAACAGTTTCTTTGACCGATCCACAAAAAATGCAGAAATTAAAAGAAAAACTTCAGAAAAGTTTAGATTGTTAGACAAACAGTTTCTGTCACTATTGTTGACAAAAGTGAATTTCAGAATAGTGATTCTTCGTTCTGCACTTGCATCTTAAGGTGACAGACTTGATGGAATCAAGGCATTTTTGTTGTTGAGCTTCTAGAAAGGAGAGACCTGGATTTTGGGGGAGGGAATTTTTTTAAATTCAGTAACTGTTTTAATATATCTGTGCTGTTTATGATAGATTTTTCAAAGCATTTATAGATAATGTCTTTACTCTCTGAATCCTACATTTTTGTGCAGTTAAATTGACAGTTCAATACTACGTTTTTCATTTTTTTCCTTCACTGCACTCATATTGACTTCTCCAAATTTTTCTTGTGGTTTCCCTCACTCTGTAATCTCAAGTGCAACAGACATGTATATGTATATTTCAATATGTGTGTAGAAAGACAACAGTATTCCTAGACTCATCAGTTAATTCTTCTAGTTCCTACTAGATTTAAATCTAGACCATGCTTACTCACATATTCAGAGCACTGTGAATGAGGACAGAATAGAAAGTAAGCAAAATATAAGTTTTGAGAAAAAAGACAAAATATTGTAAGTTGGAAGGTATGTATCTAAGTTACTTTTTTAGTTTATAAAACCTTTGGAAAACTATGGGCAATAAAATAAACTATTACAAGATTCAATATAGTTTCATTTTGGACAATGGAATTTCAGGCTACTTCTTATTTTTACAAAGATATCACCTGTCCTAGTATTTGGGACCTTTAGAATGTATAGCTCTCCCTATAGCCACACACATACTACATGCAGCACTTCTGAAATCAGCCTTGAGTCTTCAATATGAAAGCATTCTTGCTTGTCAGTAAGTAAGAGGACATATGTGCAGCTTTTCCAAGGGACATCCATGTACAGACATATTCTAATATTTCCAGTACATCAAGTCTTGTTCCAAATGACAACTGGAGTGGTCCCCAGAATAACATATTCCCTGGGCCATGTTCATGTTTTTATGGCAGAGGAATTACTGTTTGGAGTAGTAGACACAAGTGAACAAGCAGTCTAGGACTGGTACCATGCAGTAATAGGGGGATATATCGAAACTGGGAGTGTAGGGACACCAGGAGTATTTAATTTCAAAAGTACTACATGGAACAAGTATTATGTATTGGGATACTACACAGGTCTTTCAATAAGTGAGTACTCATGAAGATGTACGTATTGACAGCACTTCTCATTTTATTTTGGGAAAAATGGGATCATAATGATTTGCAATAGCTGCAAACAAAAACTATGAAAATATATTGATCAACCCTTCAAAAAAGAAAAAATTATTTATGTTCCAAAATTTATAATAAAATACTGTGTGAAGGACATTAGTATTCATAACTAAGCTTAATGGAATGCAACACTATGACAAATGCCTTTATTACTGGAATGTGTGGATATTTAGGCATCAAATTATAAATTTCATGTTTAAACATTTTAGGGAGGATAGTGCTACTCTTGATTTCATAAATATAACAGAAAAAAAATTTCCTGACTTAAAATCTGAGTAAAAAGCTAGTACATTTGAAATTTCCATATCTGGTTCTGCTTTGTTTCTCAAGTGAATGTTGACAAAGGGAGCCTAAATTTCTGCTAGCCTTGTTTTTTTGAAAAGAAATCAGAAATAAATTATATTTAATGTAGTTTAATTTGAATATCTTATTAATTAGTATCTATAAGTAGCTGAATTTCTGCTAATTAAAGTATTTAAAGGAGTGTGTCCACTCCTACTAAGCAGAACTCTCCCAGATACATTTTACTCACAGCTTTTTAACAGAATTTCCATTGACATTAATAAGAATTAATTCAATAGAAACTTATTGAACAGCATAAATTTTAAGCATCACGTTTTACCATTATGTAAAAAAAAGAGGACAAATATGTTCATACATACCTTGTTTACAAAATTAAATCTAGGACAAAGAAAATTCCTGTTTGGAGAAAGATTGAAACAATTGGGACAGCTTGCTTTGAAAAGGAGATGAGAAATAGTACACAAAAATTTTAAAAAGTGGGAAGGTGAAAAAAATTCAATTATGCTTATTTTCAGAGTACCTGAACAAGGAGAAGTTCAACCAAACCACAAGACAGCAAGTCTAAAAGGAAACTTTTCCACCCTTCATATCGTTAGTGATTATCAGAATGTCACTGAAGTCAAGAATCTATGCAGAGCTGAATAAAAATTACAATCTAGTTTGGCAATTCCTGTGTTCCCTGACAGATGACAATCTTAGGGTGACAATCTGTAGCTTTAAATGTCAGGGAGTTTGTAGTACGGTGTCACATTCAGTTTGAAAATAGATACTACCTATCAAAGAAGACAAATGCAGTTACTTGGTGAATTATCTCCCTCTCGTCCCCCAATAAGGCACTTGTATATGTTCAAAATGAAAATACTCATAGAATAAATTAATATACTTAAAAGTGTACAATTTATTTTTTCTACTTTCTTGTCTAGAATCAGGAACAAAATGGCTTGAAGGGTTAGAAGTAGTAACATACTCCCAGGCCATTTTCATAAAGTTAAAAAGTTAATGAAAAATGCCAAGCATTCCTTTTATATGAGTCATATAGTATTAAAACTGGAAAATTGGTTTTATTTTAGATGGAGGGTGATTTTTAATTAGTGCTTTAAAATATAATATAATTTCACAAGAATAAATTGCCTTCTGTGGGTAATTCTTGGTGAGACAGCAGTAAAAGTAAAGGAAGCAATTTTAGGCAGTAACAGTTAAAGGCATTGCTAATCTTTATATTTTTTATTTCAAAGGACAGGGAATCTTTCTGTGACCTTTTTACAAAGCCCTAAGAGATACAGGCTTCTGAAAGACTTCATCTTCTTGGAAAAGTCAAAAATGAAAACACTGTGTACAGGCAGAGTTTTCTAGTTAATATAATATGATTCAAATGATAACCAAAATCCACAGGATGATATTCTTACCTTCATTTTGACATACTGTGATGATAAATAACAAATTGAATAGCACTAAAAACTGTTAGAGGATTTAAAATAAATTCTTTTGCACAAATAGGCAGGAGTAGCTGAAGCATTGCCTTCTTTGTAGACCTTGCAAGCAGATTTGACAGCAGGGGATTGTTGTTTCACCACAGAACACTTCAATAAAGCAATGGTAAGAATATCAATTCTTTAGGTGAACTTTGAAGTGACCAAGATGAGATAGGCTACTGTCTTACTTTTGTTTTGTGTCATTGTGCAAGGTAATGAAAGTCAAATCCAAACCCACAGTTTATTATGTAACAGAAAGCAGGAAATAGCAGCAATGACATCAGTAACAAATATACATATTTAACGTTTCACATCAAAAACATGATTGGTATATCAGGTCTTGCAAATGAACTCAATGTTAGCATATATCTTATATATAGCATATATATATGTATGAACATATAGAGAATACATTTATTATTATAGTGGATTCTGCCTTTTAATACCTGTTACATAGTTTTGTTTCATGGCTGGTATCAGAAATCTAGTAGTATATCCTAGTTCTTGGTAGTTCTGGGCATTGAAGTTTGAGAATGTAATGAATGCTGTAAGACATACTGATTGTTTTAATATGCATTTATATTTTTTTTCTTTAATTGAAACCTTCTATAACAGATTAGTTATTTAAATAGGTTGTGCACACACTCATGAGCACATCAGGGATACTGAAGAATGATTCAGTCAAATGGAATTCAGGAAAAGAAATTAAAACAATACATACTTACCCCTCTCTTCTTCCATCATTTTCCTTACTTTTTAGATTAGGGGAATTTGGTATGAATCCAAATACAGGTTTACCTGATTTGCCTCTTCCCTGTTAGCATTAAGCTGATAAGTATAATTGGTACAAGTTTTGAAGAGCTCAGAATGAGATTATGAAACATCTTTTGTTCACACTTGCATAAAATCTGTTTTAATGTACATTAACTGAAGGACTTTGGTAGTAAATGACTGAAAATGTTGTAATCAAGTTATTTGTGATGCTGAAACACCAGTCAAAAGGGTACACAGTTGAAGTGCGAGTACCAGCTACTAAAACTGAACTCTAATTAATGACCTCAGAGATCAGACTAAGAGTGGCCATGAGTCATTTTGGATTCTCAGTGGTTTAAAGCTCTGTATTATAGTAGAAGTTACCAGACCTTTGGTATTTCACATGATTAAATTCACTAATCCTTTGCTCAGAAATACATTACCCAGAGTATCTCATCTGTTTTCCTCATTATCTAAAATCTATTAAATCATTAAACAGCTTCCTCATCATGCTTAGGCTTATGCTTGTTAAAATTTTCTTGTCTTGATTAATTTCACTTTTTCTTACAAATTTTGTTCAATTTGAATCTGATGTTCTTTCATGTTTGTATTACAGTTTTGTTTATTGTTTTGCATTGGTGTAACTTGAAAGTCAGAAATATACCAAGTTGCTTGGTTTCCTGTTTGTAGGTAATGAATCCTTTTCTATCAATTTAACCAAAAAAATTACATGAATATATAGACAGCTGTAGCTTAAGGAAAACCTCATGCTCATTACATTTGGATATGTGGGTACTTAAGCAGATGTTAAATATACTAAGTCAGCAATGGATTTTCAGTGTTAAGAGTTGTAGAATACCCATGAAAACACGCTATCAGTCCAAAGCTGCCTTAATTTATGTGTTCTTTTTTTTTAAGAAAAATGAAATATTTATCTATGAAAACATTTAAAGTATAAAAACATTTTAAATCATAAATATGTATCTTTTCCAGAATTACAGAGTAGCTCCTGTGGCAATCCAGGAGTTCCACCAAAGGGTATTTTGTACGGTACAAGATTTGATGTTGGTGACAAAATCCGATACAGCTGTGTAACTGGATATATTTTGGATGGACACCCACAGCTTACTTGCATAGCCAACTCTGTCAATACGGCATCGTGGGACTTCCCTGTTCCTATCTGTAGAGGTAAGAGAAATCCTACAGTAATGTTCTTGAATATATACATTAGTACTAACAATTTTTAATCTCTGGATTAATAATTACATTTTAAACTATGATTAAAGAACCCCTCTTTTGAATATTTTGATCTCTTGCTCACATATATGATGTATCTCAGCATTTATACCTACTAATTTTTAGGTCAATATTCTACTAAAATTATAGTTATCATTTATTTAAAATATATGTTATGTAATAAGAACTAGAACCCTAGTAATAAGTAGAAGATAAATGTCTGTGTACAACATACTTGCAACTATGGGAATGTAGATTTGGGATCTGTTAGTACTTCCTAAGGACTGACTTTTTGTCTAGTACTAACCTGGCTATTGAGCAAACAGAAATGTGAAACTGTCAAAACAATTGTGCAACAGGGTCTTACCTCATTGTCATGTTTGATTATCTTAAGATTTCTATATAGGATATCTCTTGTATTATAACAAATATTGTAGGTCAAATCCTTTTCCCCTGCTCATATTAGAAATAAAGCAGTAGTAGGGAACCTTATATTATGGGCAAATCTTATTTTCTGAGAGAAATATTGTTAGAGAGAAATAATGTTTGCAGAGCAATGAATGGAGGTTATGCTGATCAAATGAAGGCTCTATCACTACTATACACAACCAAAACCAATAAAGATAGTATTTTGATGAAACATTTCTGTCAGACAACCTTGAGATCAGTTTCTAGATTTACAGGTTAATTTTAAAAAATGCAACCTTTTTATTTGTAAAAAACCTTGGTGAAATATTGCAGAGGGTACAAAAACTTTCCAACTGAAATTACCATTCTAATAAATACAGATTGGTTAAAACATGTTTAACCAGCACTGTAAAGAATTAACTATGTATGAGAAAAGCGTGTCATTGGAAATACCCTACTTTCATTTCCTGTTGCTGGCTTAGAGCTATTTAATATGTTTATCCATGGTCTTGAAAAATTTAGAAATTTATTTTTAACAATACTATTTCCCAGTAAAAATATTTATAACTGCTCAATCTTCCACTCCTACTTCCCAGAAAAATGCTCGCTGATAATGAAGGAGATAGAAAATCAAGGCATATAGCCAACTCTTGTTTTCGCAGATGAGAATGTAAAAGATTTGATGAGAATATGCTAGCTTGCAAAAGACTTATTTAACAAAATAGAAGTCTAATGGGCTCAATTGCAGACCATTGTTCAGATCCTCAATCTGCCAATTTTGAAATGAATTGGCATAAAAATTGTATTCTTAAATGAGTTACACATTCTTCTTTTTGATACAACATTTTTCAGGAGATGTTTGGATATGTTTTGGTTTTGCTCCAAGGGCAGGTTAAAATATGTTGTGTAAATTTGAACTGGTATGATAAACTCCCAAAGTAACCCCATGGTTAAACATTACTAGTGCGTAAGCAGAAGACTACTACATGAGGATATGAAAAACATGTGTTTTTAAAACTCATAATTAGAGAGGTCATTATCTGAATAGTGTAATTTCTTAAGGCAAAATAAAGTTAACAACAGGATTCATAAAAAAAGGAAACAAGTTCTGTTAGATTTCAAAATTGTCATTTTGCCTAGAGACTGAAGGAACTCAAACTTTTGTATGTGAATGAGGATCAAGAAAATGGCTTGATTTACTGCAGAAGCTGATGCAGAAGGGAAACAGGTTTTTTGAGAAGACAATTCTCTAATCAGTAGCAGTGAGGAAATTAAGGGGTAAAAGCTTGATGAATAAAAATTTAAAAAAACCCCAAACTACATATTTTAATAGTGGTGGTTACCAATTACTGAAACATATCCTAAGAATGTGACAGATTCTTGATTTAAGTCTTAACATAATGGCTTAAAGCCTTAATGTACAAATTGCTGTTAAGGTATTTTTGGGCCATGTCCAATAAAAGAAAAATAACCAATTATTTTCAAGAGTTCCTTCTATGAATCAATGTTTTATATCAGAAACATCTAACTTTACATATAAAATGGACCCCTGTGATTCCATTCAAATGAATCTCTCCTAATTTTGCCTAATACAATTATCCAACACAGAATTCTGCAGAAGGTTGCTAAAGGTGATTACAGACTAATGAGCTTCTTATCTCTTTCTCACTGTTGGCTGGACTCCCTTTGATTAAACACTCATCCTTAAAGATTTCCTGTGATAAATGTCTTATTGTTCCCTACCAGTGGTCATTGCATCTGACATAGAGGATCCTGACACAAGGAAGAAAAACCCCAAGAACAGAACAAAAGTCTATTTATTTTTTTCAATATTAATTTGAGGGTTGTTTGTTTGCTTGGTTTTTTTTACATTTCAGGAAAAAATTGAACAAAGCTCTGAATTTGAGGCACACTTAGAAGTCAGCAAACTTAAGATCATAGACTTCTGTAGATCATCTCTGTATAAATAATATTGTCATCTTCCTCTTGTCATTCAGAACAAGTACATTTGAGGAGGTTTTTTTTTTTATTATTTTAGATCATTCCTCTTACATTGCCTTCACTTTGAATGAAGAGGAAGAGGTCATGTTCGTGCTTTAGCAATGTTATTATCATGGATTGATATCTCAAAATGAGGAATTTCATTGGAAACAACAGTGTTTTGTATTGTCACAAGCACATATATAGGACAGCCTACTAAATACTTTAATTTTTAATTTGTTAAATTATACCAATATATGTATTTTTTAAAGTTATATATTTTTGGGCCAAATTTTATTCATGAAGAAAAGTTATTCCTCAAATAGGTTCTTATTCCTTTACTTGTCTCCATATGATTTCACTGAAAAATCAGCAGATATATTTAATGGTTGCTTTATTTCACATCCTGTTTCTAATTGAACGTTGTTTGAATGCACAAAGTTTTTCACCTGCCTGTTTTGGTATTCATTAAAATAATGTTACTTTATTAGATTTTTTAGAAGTGAAAAAAATGAAAGCTAAATTGTATTTATTTTTTATGGTCACCTATGTGGTGAAGTTGCTCTCTATATGAGAAAACAGTATGTACTGACCTCTGTCTTGGGGTGGATGATGAGTAAGTTGAAAATTTACGGGCTCAGATCAAAGAGCAGATTAGTAAGGGTGACACCGCTGTGGGTGCTTACAACAGGCTGCCTGATCAGATGGAGGAGGGGGATGAGGCTTTCTCCAGGCAGCTTGAAGCATCCTCAAAGTTGCAGGCATGGGTTCTTGTGAGGGACTTTATCTACCCTGACATATGCTGGAGAAGCAACACAGCAAAGCACAAACAGTTTAGGGAGTTCCTTTGAAAGCATTGATGACAACTTCCTGTCACCGGTAGTGGAGGATCCCACAAGGAATGGTGACCTGCTCGACCTCGAACTAACACCATCTCCTTTTTGGAGGTGTGAAGGCTGGAGGCAGGCTTGGCTGCAGTGACCATGAAAATGTGGAGTTCAGTATCAGGAACGGAGGAAGAAGGGCAGCAAGTAAGACTACAGCCACGGACTTCAGGAGAGCTGATGTTAGCTGCTTCAGGGATGTTCTTGGAAGAGTCCCACTGAAACAGGCCCTGCAGGGAAGAGTGGTCCAAGAGAGTTAGTTGTTATCCAAAGATGACTTCCTCCAGAACCAATAATGATGCATACCAATGAGCAAGAAATCAGGCAAATGGGGAGAGAGACCTGCATTAATGAACAAAGAACTCCTTTCATTACTCAAGCATAAGCAGGAAATGCACAGGAGTTAGAAGCAGCATCAAGACACTTGGAGTGAACATAGAGAGGTTGTCAGAGTAAGTAGAAACGAGACCAGGAAGGCCAAGGCCCATCTGAAATATGGCCAAGGATGTCCAGGACAATGAGAAGGGCTCCTTAAAATACATCAATAACAGAAGAAAAACAAGAGGATAATGTGGGCCTACTAGTAAAAGGGGGGGGGGGGGGGGGGGGACCCCTGATAACCAGGGATGCAGGGAAGGCAAAGTTATCAAATGCCTTCTTTGCATCAGGCTTCACTGACATGACGAGCCCTCAGGGTTCTCTGACACAGACCAGAGTAAAGGAGTCTTGGAAGGAAGACTTTTCCTTGGTGAAGGAGGATTGGGTTAGACAACAGCTTAGCAAACTTGACATCCACAAGTCCATGGGCTCTAAGAGGATGTGTCCACAAGTGCTGAGAGAGCTTCTGGGCACCATAGCAAGGTCACTCAGTCACCTTTGCAAGGTCATGGCAATCAGGAGAGGTGCCTGGGGACTGGAAAAAAACAAATTTCACCCTGGTCTTCAAAAACGGCAAGAAGGACGACACAGGGAGCTATTGGCCAGTCAGCCTCACTTCAATCCCTGGAAAGGTGATGGAGCACCTCATTCTGAAGGCCATCTGTATCTATATGGATGACAAGAAGGTAATCAGAAGTATTCAGCATGGATTCACTAAAGGCAAACCAGGCTTGACCAAGAAGATTGCCTTCTAAAATGAAACAACTACCTGGATCAATGAGGAGAGATTAATGGATACTGTCTATCTTGACTTCAGCAAGTCTCTCACAAAATCCTGATAGTATTGACTGGATGAGTGCCCAGAGGTCAACTAAAATCTGGGTGAATAGCAGATCCTGAGGGTTGTAATCAGTGTCATGGTGTCCAGTTTGTCACTAGTGCTGTCCCCAAAGGTTCCATACTGGGCCTAGTATTGTTTAATTTATTAATCGATGACTTGGATGAAGGGGCAGATGCCTTCTCAGCAGGTTCACTGATGACACAAAGCTGGGAGTGGCTGATACTCGGGTGCTGTGAGCCCTTTAGAAAGACCTTGACAGGCTAGAGAGATGGACAGAGAAGAACTGTCTGAAATTCAGCAAAGGCAGGTGCAGGGTCCTGCACCTGGGGATAAATAGCCCCATGCACCAGCACAGGCTGGGGCTGACCTGGAAGGCAGCTCTGTGGAGAAAGACCCGAGCGTCCTGGTGGATGCAATCCTGTGCCATGTGCTCTAAGATAAGCCTGCTTGAGCAGGGAGGTAGGACCAGATCACCCACTGTGTTCCCTTTCAACCTTACCCGTTTTGTGGTTCTTTGAATTATACTGTGCAAAATCCATGACCAGTTTTTAAATAAAGCCTTCTTCCCTGACAAATTAATTTTGATAAGGTTGTTTTCAATCTTGAAATGTGACAGAAGCTTAATTATATCACCTATTCCTGAGTTAATGTCGCAGCTTGCAGTTTCTCCATAATGCAGCCAGCTAGAAACAATTTACTGTGGGTAATAAATAATGCTACATTTATATATAATATTTTCATTCTATAAAGGTTATAACAATTAGACAATTTCATAATCAAGGAAGTCTCCTGACTTCTATATTTTTTAAGAATTTCCTATTCCATGCTAAAATAGGTGCTGTAAGAATCTTCATTCTAAATTTTTTTTTTTAATTCAGAAATTTCAAGAGCACAATACAGTTGTATTCATATTCCTGGATGTTCTACTAAAATATTTTCACTATTGCCTGTACATATAGCTACAAAATATTTGTCAATATAAAACTTCTGTTTGTATTTTCAACAGAGACTTTGTTATTCTACTTGTCTAAATCAACATGTATTTCTATCAGAGAAGTGCACAACCCACTGACTAGCTTCATTTTTTTCCATGTACAAAACATATTTTTGCTTTTTTGGCTATTTATCTGGGAGGACATTGAGTTATTTCTTGCATATATTGTGATGACTGGAAAAAGGCTGAAGAGTTTCATACTAAGTTCCATGTCTGGTAATTCTGTAATTCCCCTGCAATATATATATAGATAGATATAGATATAGATATAGATATGCTCCTATAAATATATGGGGTTTTTTACTTATCTGTATAGATGTATACTTAATTTCTTCTTCTTCAGTTGATTTATTCCAAATGAATTGAATTAGGATATTTATAAACTCATATTTTTAAAAGTGATCTAACAGGCTGTGTTAGATGCCACACAGGCATCAAATTTGAATTAGAATATTCAGCTCACTATTTAAATATTTTGACATTTCCTCTATGCAGACCCCACTGGACTGAAAAATCTGTTAATTACTAGTCTCTGGTATAATTATGTAACAACATAGATACATCACTATACATGTTTCAACTCCACAAGGTGTGTTTTAGGTCAGATGAAACAGAGAATAACTTCAAATGAAATTAAAGTGTCTTGTGGACCTTCCAACACACTTGGATGCTTGTATTTGTTTATATATGGTGTAGAGTAGTATGGAATTTTGAAAAGTAAACAACTAAGATTAAACTTCACATAACTACCAAGAAACAATCATATAGCAATGTAAACATTTCGCAGACAGATACATTTGGTTGCAGAAGGATTAATGATTTTATGAAATCATGTCAAATAGAACCTAGTAGTATAAGCAGTAAAATAAGATGATTGCCTTTGCATCTTTGTTATAAGCTGGTCTTTGTAGGCTGTGGAAAGAACAAAGCAGGATATAAAGTGAAAGTACTGCACTTGATGCCATGTAGTGCATTAACTACTGGAACTGACAGTATACACAGAGGAAAATAGAGTGCACTAACTTAAAAGCAGGAATGAGTTACATCTCACAGGGAACAAGCAGTATTTTTCCTGAAGCAAGTTCTTATATACAAACAGCTGTTATTGCTTATTCTTGGGAAAAGCCCCAGTATAGCTGTGTGTGTCTGGATAAGAAATATGTTGGATTATTTGAGAAAATTGAAAGGAAAACAAAAAGAAAGTCTAGAATGATGTATTTATATATAGCAATTATGTATGAGCAATTTTTCAGAGCTTGTTCTGCAGATCCTTTTTAGGACATAACTAATCAGTGGCTTAGAATGGCCAACACTCTTATGGTTGGTATCTAAAAAAATATAAATGGTCTAGAAATGGCAATGATACTCCCTAGAACTAGAGACATTGATTAAGATTCTTTGGTAGGAGGAAATGATGAAAAATACCTATTGTTTTATTGAAATAGTAGAATAATGGTTGGGTGTTTTCAAGTACCATGCTGCATGATTTCAAGCAGAGCCCAGAAGATCTGCAAAATAACACCCAGAATGGCTTTTTGAATAAAGAAATAGAAATTACCTTTTGTTGCTTTGAATTTTTGCAATAAAAAAACTTTGTGAGTTATTTTAGCCATCTTTAAAATGTGTATTTTTTATACCAATAGAATCAAACTTTATTTTTTGCATTTATAAAAAGCACTGAAATTGCTCACTACTGTATCCTACCATACTTGTATTTTCTCATTATATGAGTGTTAGTCTCAGGATAATACCTGGTATTCACTATAAGGGACATTTAACATAAATGCAGAGTCTACTTACATGAAAAAATATACCTGAGCCTGAAGAATAGCAAATCCTGATGTGACTTTTAATGTGTGACCAGAACTATGGATTTCTTGTCATTGTAAATAGTGGTGAAACTTTGCTGAATTATGTGAAGTTATTTTAAGTCATTATTGAGGTGTTGTAAATCAGGAAATTGGTACAGAAATAGAGATGTTTATCATATTAGAATTATGATATATTCCTAATGTTAATGCTAAAATATACTAGTTTTACTGTATTAATAATAAAAACAATATTAGCATTACTAATATATATTGTGCCTGTTAAATGGAACTCACTGACAGTATACCAGTAAATATTAGTGATCTAACATTTTACATGCTCCTTAATCAAGCAACAACATTCACAAGAGTTCCAATTGGGTTTAATACAATGGAGTCATCTCAAAACCTATGCTTCTTCATTTATGATAATGGTGGTCAAATAACGAAGTTCTTAGGATGGATGGAGAACTGCTCTTATGTGAAAATTTATGGCATGCTACTGTAGTAGTGATGATACTTGAAAAAAATGGCAAATTTTCAGAAAGCAAGCTTACTATGGAAACCTTTCTAACAAAAATAATTTCATTTTTATTAGCTTCATTTTTTAATCAGGATTTACATTTTCAAAGCTTTGAATATCTTAAAATGTTTTTCTTACCTGTTCTTTCTTTAAAAAATGTATGCATCCACATCAGAATATTCATCAGGACATCAGAGTCATGCTTCCATTTGGTTTACATAGTTTGGCTTTCCACGTCTTTATGTCATTTCAATAATTCCTACCAGTAGTGAAGGGAAGTCTCCTAAGATCCATTAGAAACTTATATTAGCAGTGGACTAACCCTCAGGTGGTGCGATATAGTCCAGAATGAAAAGGTATATGCATCCAAGTAATTTAAACTCATCAGTGTGGTAACCATGTTAATTTGGAAAACAGGCCTCTTACATTACATCTCCAAACAGTATACAGAGAACTGGGGAAAGAAGAAGAAATGAACTGTTTCTAAATAAATTAAATTCTGCTTAAAGAAGAAAGAAAGTATATACAATTATTCCAGGAAGAGAACATTTGGAAAAAAAGTTGTAGTTCACACCAAAGTAAGGAAAAGACAGACTTGCTACTTTTCACAGAAAAAGTATCAATAAGATCAAATTTAATTACAAAATATTGTTATAATAATTGATAAAGGCAATGAAGAGGAAAAGAGAAAGATCCAGTTTTAAATTCAAGAAATCTAACCCAATACTGAACAAAATAAAACTTTTTGAATACTAAAAATCTTCAATCCCACCATTGTGTTCAAACTGGGAATTAGGACATCTGACACAAGTGGGTGGAAGTCAGTTGGGTGGTTTATGAAAAGTTTCAAACACTGAAAACTGATTTTATCTCCTGTTTTCTTAAATTGTTGTTTAATGAAGGAAAAAGGACATAGAAGTTGTGCTAATTGTTAATGTTAGCATATGCTATTGAAATTACATTGTGAAATTTTCACTGAGGACAACATATCAGTGAGAATTATACCTGAAACTGAAATTTCTTGACCTCCAGATTACTCTGAAGGTCAAGATGATTGAATGGGAAGAAGGAACCTGGAAAAGTAAAATATTGGTTTAGCATGATGTTTATCATCAAAGCACAATACTAGAATTGTCAATTACAGCAAAGACTCAGTCTTTCACATCTGGTTTAAAACTAATTTCTTTATTTGTTAGAAATACCTAACACCTATTTTAAGAGGACGGGTAATAAATGTATAACTAGCTTAATTCCAGTTTGGGCTAATAAATTCTGATTTTGCAAGGCTATTGTTTCCCTTTAACAACATCTGTTCTTTTAAGGTTCATTTTCTATATGGCATTCTTGGATAAATCCTTCATAGTTTTGAGTTAGAAGAAATAATATTTGTAAAATAATTTGAGATACTTGAAAGTAATTACTGGTAAATCCCAGGTTCATTAACTCAATTTACTAAGCTGCTTAATCTAAAAAGCTTTGGCTGCCATGGGCTTTTAAACAGACTAGTATATTTTCCTCACATTATTGAAATTATGGCTTGATAAACCTTCCAATATCTTTGAGTTTCTGCCTAAAATGAGAATTTACCTGGATATAAATGGAAATTGTGAAAACATTGTTCAGTATTTAGCTATCACTTTGCAAACCCTGATTTATAACTCAGTCATAATTACATGTGGAAGGCAGAAGTCATAGCAAATTAGTTTTCTGAGGAGTATTTATTTAAAGCCCTTCAAATATTTCTTTAAGAGAATAACTGATTGCCAGTAGTGGTTTTTGCAGGTGAGAGATTTCATCGTTAAAATTCTAGCATGACATTTTAGCATTCTTCAAGACTACATCTGTCTAAGACTGCATCTTTCTTAGCCTAAAGTTTGATTCACCTATGGAACATGAATCATACTCTTCAGCATTAATTAATCTTCTTCTTGTCATCATTAGCAGAAGTGTTGCTGGTTTATTTAAATATTAAGACATCACTGATGGGGTCTTGTGAAATGGCTTTCAAAACTGTAGCCTGTTTTTAAGTTCCAATATTTACAATTATACAGTGATGAAGGAGTCTGAAGATGATTCAGTTGTGATACTAAAATAAATTTGGAATTTCACAAAATTTATTCATCTTTTCATTCAGTTCTGCAAATTCAATGTCTAAAACCAGTTCGCCTTAAATTGTCTTGACTCTGGAAGGGCATTTAAATGTAATGAAATTGCAGCAGTTTTACGTTTGTGTGAAAGATTCCATCAGCAAAGATTTAACTTCTTACAGAACTGACTGTAATGAACATATAGGTAAACAGTCTGTTTTGTTAATTTACTCATCTTGTATGAAGGCCTTCTGAGTTTTGTTCAGGATGAAGCCTTTGATGGCAGACCTGTACAAGTGTAGCACATTAAATTTCTTTTGCATTTCAGTCAATCAGTGGAGGTGACCTTATCTCAGCTGCACCAAGAAGTTTGTGGGTAAAAGAAAGCTCTCTTTTCTGCACTACATCATAAAGTTAATTCTGGGTTCTTTTAAGACAAACTGAAAGGAGGTCAAAAACTTTAACTCTGAGAATTTAAGATCACTAGTTGCTTCATCAGTTTAACATTCCTAATCCAAATACTCTTAACATTGCCTGGTATTTTACAGTTTAGAGAAAGAAACTTCCTGGTATGCAGTTATGCATTAATTCTCTCCAGTCACAATTCCCTCTTGTCTTTCATTTTGAACTTTTGATATCATATCACAACATTATATAATTCACAGAATCACAGAATCATCAAGGTTGGAAGATACCTTCAAGATTATCCAGTCCAACCATCTACCAGGCACCACCATAACTACCCATAAACCATATCCCCAGGTGCCACGCCCAGACGCCTCTTGAACACGTCCTGAGATGATGACTCCATCACCTCCCTGGGAAATTTGTTCAAATGCCTAACCACTCTTTTGGTGAATTTTTTTCCCTAATATCTAATCTGAGCCTCCTCTGGCACAACTAGGGGCCATTTCCCCTTGAGACATGATAGAAGAGACAGATCCCCACAATTCACATTTTTTTCCAATATAATTGTAAGTATGTATATTTAAATTTTTTGTATAAATCTTAGAACTTTTACAAACTGTGTAACTAATAGTGAAAAAAAAAAAAAAAAGTCTTTGTTTTGAAGCCTGCTAATTCCCAGTTTTGTCTTCTTTAGTGAACTGTGAGGGAAACCTTTTTCAGTGTCAATACTTATATAATACTTTTAACTTATATAAGTTGAAAGGAAAATAACTTTAAACTAAGATCCATGGGAAACAGATACTTTGACCCACGTTTAAGTCAGGTAGCAGTGGACAGCGGTCAAAAACAAAGGATGCAGAATGATGGGCACATGGGTGACATCAGAAATGATAAGCAAGATGAAAGCGTACCTGCCTCAAGTCAGCCTGGGACACAAGCAGGAGTCACAGAAGAGCAACATTGTGGGAGTAACTGAGACATGGTAGGACAGCTCACATGGCTGGAATGTAACAAAGGATGTATGCAAACTTCTCAGAAGACAAAGATGCAGAATGGGCTGATCGAGAGTTTGTGGATCAGGATCAGAGAACAGGGAACCCATATTGTCAGTCTGTTACACACCAGTGGATAAGGGTGAGGAAATGTGTGAAGTGTTCTTTAAAGAGCTCAAGGAAGTCTCTAATTCACACACTTTAGTTCTCACACACTTTAACCTTCCTGTAACTTGTTGAAATGGCAATAGGGCAGGATGAAAACTGTAAAGATTTCAGATCTTAAAGAATCCATACCTGCATTTCACTGCAAGATTTATTCCCACTAGGTAATTGTCCAGATAGTTTTTAAAAATCTTCCCATTTTCCAAAGGCAGTGGTTTTCTATATTTTGTATTTAATTTTATTAGAAAGGACTTTTATAATTTACTCCACATGTATTTTTCCTGATGAAATTTAAACATGCTGTCTTTCCCCCCACCCCATACATACTTTTGCACCTATACACATTAGAAACCAAATATTTTCTTCCTCTTTGCAACTTTCTTTTACATACTTAGTTTTGGTCTTTAATTACTGTAATACTAATGCTATCTTACTTCACAACTCATGAGACCACTACTAATGTTTGCTAATTTCCTCTTGATTGCTTTTAATTTATCCATGCTTTCTTTTGAAACAGTGGGCCCCGATTAACAAAGACTACCTAAAATTTTTTGTACTTCATGGATCACGGCTCATAGTTACAGCACGCTCTTTCTGGTCTCTGGATGTGTCCGGTTATTCACCTAGTTAATCTGTGATGGTTATTTTAATTCTTGTCCCACTTTTTAAATAATATTCTGGCTTTTTAATAACATTTTTAATGAAAAATATTTTGGTTTTAGTTTTCTTGTTGATTAGTTGGTTGGTTGGGTTTGTTTGGGTTTTTTTTCAAAACATTAATTGTTGAATTTCAGGTAGATGGGCAAGGTTTTTATCCTTCTGTATTGTCCACGGAATGAAGCACTTGTGGTAAGGCACAAATAAAAGGGCTTCAATAGACAAATTTGGCCAAAGTCCCAGAATAATATGGTGTTTATTTACTGCAATCTATAAATCTCTAGGTTCGCCAAAAACGGGGTGTCAGATTCCAATTTTCTAACTATCTGAAGTAAAAAGCAAAGTGCATGCATCTATAGGAAAAATGCGGCGGTTTAATTCTTCCTTTACTCTTATTTAATTTAATACAAATACTGAAAAAGTAATATTTGGAGATTCAGTCCTCCTGCATCTTTGGGCATGAAGTTAAAATGCTGAGGTAATGGTTTCTTCATGTCAAACTGAAAGAATGATGAAAATTATTTTCTACCTTTGTTTATCTGAACATCATTAAAAAAGCAGAGGTTTATTAGTAACAATGATTGTAACTTCATGAGCAAACATTTGGGAATTTTACTTTAATTGGAGATGAAAGCTCAAAGGTTTCTGTCATTTATCCAAGTCATGGATATTACCCATTGTCTCGGTTTGAAAGACAGGTGTCTGCTAAGGAAGGCAGAAGCCTCCCTTGGAGTGGCAGATGTAACCCCTTTCCCTCTGAGTTATGATTTTGGAATCAAGGGTCTTTAGGCAAAGATATGGGAAATAGGAATAACAGTTCTTTACTATATATATATATAGATAGATAGATAGGTAGATATATAACCAGTCGAACAAAACAACAACAACTATGACAGTAACAGCAAACACAAACCCAGTCCCGGCCTTCTCGGCTGTCAGGCCCTTTCCCCTCGGGTGCAGTTCCGCTCGCAGCCGGCAGGGGCGCTGGCAGCTCCCGGTGAGCAGGGCAGGTGCGATGGTTCCCCCGCGGCTGCAGGGGGCGCTCCGGAGCGAGCTCGGGGAGCACGCGGCTGCTCTGATGCCCTGGGATCCCGGGGAAGGATGGAACAAAAAAACTTCACAAATCCCGGCTGGTCAGCCGGTCCTGGACTCCCGGAACCGCAGGCTGGAATGGCAGGCTGGGGCGGCAGGCACAAGCACAAATCCCGGGTGGCAGACGAGATGTATCCAAAAGGGGAACCCCCCGGGGCTCCAGGCAGGCAGGGTAAGCACGGCTACAGCGTAGCGAAGGCTCGAAACAGCAGCGGAGTAGGGCGGCCCCAGCCCCAGCCTCCAGCAGGGCAGGGAAAGCAGCCTTGGGATCCCGGTGTTGTTTCCAGCAGAAAGGAAAGACGCCGAAAACGGGAACCAGCAGCTCTTCTCTCCGCGGCTTCTCTCTCCAGACGCTGAGAGCGAACTCCCAACACGCCCAGGTGAAACAAAGAGTAGCCAGGCCCACCCCACCCCCAAAAACGGGGTGCTTTTGTCTTTCTTAAGTATGGTCATTTGTCTCCTAGCAACATGCATATGGGAGAAAATTCCTCTAACAGAAAAAAACTAGGACAAGACTAAAACCCCAACACCCATACACTGAGGATTTATAAAGTGTTCAGTTTCTATCACCACTAGGAATACCAAAGACTGAAGTCCAATTTTATAATCAAAACACTAGCTTTCCATCACCTGAGTAAATCAAATTAAAATGACTGATACTCACTGAGCTAGGGTTTATCACCTATAAATGGTACAGCAAATGGATTGAGAGCACTCCTTCACTGAAGGGAGAAAGCAGAAGAACGGACAGCACAATAACAAATAGCTGGCTCTCTGGATTCCCAAAGTACAGTAATTACAGTTTTTCTCTTTCCTAATTCCCCGACAGGGAAGTCAGTTCTTTCCAGTTAACATGCAGTTATGCATTAGTCATAGTATAAGATTAATAACTCCAGGGTTCTGTCATCTTCCTTGTTTAATTGCAAAGCTGCATTTAAAATACAGCTAAGTCAGCAAAGTGACTTGCCAACCATTTGCTCTTTCTAAATGTTCCAGGCAGCCACAGCAGGTCCAGTTATTCTGTTAGTCTAGGTGCATGGTGTCTCCATTATCCTCTTTTGCAGGTAACTGTAACTGCTCAAGTAAGCTTGAGTTGTGTAAGAAAAACAAGTGTATATATAACAGCTATATGTGTGTCTGTAGAAAAATTCTTACTATTTAAAGAGACCTCTTAAAAGGGACTTTGATCTCCCATTTTGCATATTTATGACTTGCTTTCCGAGTCTGTAAACTCTTGCCTTAAACTAAAGCCAGCGTCATACGTCTCACACTCAGGCACAGTTTGATGGCACTTTTGGGACCTATTTTTCATGTTATTACAGGTTTAACATTTTATCACAGTCTTGGGCATCTTTTTGTTGTTTTTGTTTGGGTTTTTTTTAATAAACAGAAATGTACTCAAATATAATCAGAAAACAAAATATAGATTCAACATATGATAAACATGTTCATGGTTCCTTTCACTTATTTTTCCTTCTGACAATCAGTATGTATCAGTAGAACAAGGTCCTCCCCTTTTGAACCTGTTTCATCTGGAGCTGTCTGGTAGAGTGGCTGGATATTTCAGTCATGTACAATCGACACAGTAAGGCGTGTTTCATTTCACTTTCTAATGGCCTTATAATTATCAGATGAAAGATAATATAAATTAGATATTTTCATTAAATATGTGGGACACAACCTGAATACTATAATTCTGTTCTTTTTACTTCTGTAAGTACCAATTAAAAGGCATTTCCTTCTCTGTGCTAAGGATAATTCTCTTAAGTTTAAACCAAAAAGAAGTCCTTTCCAAATTCCTTTACTGATGCAGCTGTTTGCACATGGTATAATAAGTTCATTAGCAAAATAGAGAAAAAAACACCAACCATCTTAATGATTTTTTAACATTGTTTTTCTCAGTTTCATTCCCAATAGTTACACATTTTTCATTTTGTCCAAAAAGCCTTGGTAAACCAGGAATTTCTTTTCACCTATGTAGTAATTTCCCACTACTCTTTTAAGAAATGTAGTTATCAAGGAGACCAGAGTACACTCCATGCTTCTTGGACTGAATTTCAAACATTTCAGGATGGCAATTTTAACCATTCATTTTGTGTAAGAATAAAGAAACAGCATCTAAGACTGAGATTTTCTACACTTTGAAAAGTTTATGGTAGTTTTCAATGGCTTTTCTGTAGTGAACTTATCCATTCATAATTTCACAAAAGTACAGGTGCTTAAGACATTTGTAAGCAAGTTATATTTATTCTTCAGTAAGAATTTTTCCCTACACCCCTTGTAACTTGTATTTGGAAATTAAACTACCATATTACAGTTAAACAATATAGTGGGTAAGTGTATGAATTTAGACTTCCACAAAGTTTATGCAAGTAGTTTCCTTGGACAGACATCAATTTTAGTATCTCTTCTAGTAGGATTAAAAAGCTAAAAAGAAACTAAGGAAATAGGTTTCATATATCTAAGAGTCTAAGAACCATAGAAGGAATGTATTTTTTAACCAAACCTTTTCTACATTTTTGTGTTTTGGTTTGTTTTTTTTTTAAGGAATGTGGTATTAAAAACCTTGAATGCTCAATGAAAATTTTTTCTCTCATTTCTAAAACAAGAAAAAATATAATTAGTCATGTTCAATGAATTTACATTGTAAAAATATACTAATGGACTTCTTGAATTCAATGAATTTACTTTGTAAAAATATATTAATGGACTTCTAGATTATAACTGCCACATTTTGGATCATTTGCTGAAGCACATGAATTTTTTTCTGGGGGTTTGGAGTTTTCCATATTAGTCAGGCTATCCACTGCCCCTGATGCTTAGCAGGTTATGTTTAACTGGTCTTTCAGGGTTCTGTTACTCTTAAAAACAGCATTAGCATGTGCCAAACATGGTATCTGACTTCTCTGAACTGTGATACTCTCCTTAAAGCAGTCATATAGCTATGTAAGGGAATATTCATGTTCTTGCCATGCTGAGCTTCCTTCTGATTGCCTTTAGTTTTGACTGTTGATTCTTTCTGCATTATTATTTACCAAAAATATTAAATAGTACATAAGCTACCAGGACATTATCAAAATGCAAAAAACTTTAATATCAGTTAAAAACAGCACAGGGTGAAATTTCTATATAACATAGATGTGTTGAGAGGGTAAGGAGAGATTATTCAGAATATCTTTTTCTTCGCCTCAAGGCATTGACACAGTATTTGGTGCAGAGATGTATCCTCCTAAACTATCCTGCAAGAAACTTCTATCAGTATCTAGGTATTGTAAAGCCTTGCTGTCATTGTCCCTCTACCACCTCCCTGGGAAGCTTATTCCAAAGCCTAACAACTCACATGAAGAAATTTTTCCTAATAGCCAATCTTAACCTCCTCTGGTACAACTTGAGAAAACTTTGTCTTCTCCTATCTCTTGTTACCTGGGAGAAGAAACCACCAGCCACCTCACTACAACTTCCTTTTCTCCAGACTAAACAGCAGCTCTCTCAGCTGCTCCTCATCAGACTTGTGCTCCAGTACCTTCACCAGCTCCAGTCCCTTCTCCAGCCCTCCTCTGGACATACTCCAGCCTCTCAATGTCTTTATTGTAGTGAGAGGCCCAGAACTTAACACAGGATCTGGATCATGTTCAGCTGCTGTCCAACCAACGCCCCCAGGTTCTTTTCCACCAGGAACCTTTCCAGCCACTTCCCCACGTTACAGTGAAGTGAATTGTGATGGTAAGGAGCAAAAAAAAAAAAAAATTACGCTACAAAAGAGATATTGTGCTTCTGGGAAGGGTAAATATATATGCTATTTTAGTAAACAAAGACTTCATCTAGGAAGCCTACTACCTGACTTTCCTTTTAGTACAAATCTATATTAATTTTGTATACTGGATCCATGGTCCCTTTTTCCATCCTACCTTTTACAGAACTCCTAAGATGATCCTGCAAAAATGTATGTCAATCCAGGATGATATGCATCTGCACACAAATCTATCTTTCAGAAGTGTAGTTTTCAAGCATTCATTCTATCAAATGTCTGCCTCTCGACTCTGGAGGTATCCACAAGAAATGCAAGAAATTGCTTTAATTATAAGCTAATGTTGCTTTACAAACAGTATTTCTTCAACAGCAGTAATCTAATTCTTAAAGACTCCAGATATAATTTCTAAGTTTGGCCAGTGAGGGAAATTACAGTTTTTTCAGGCTCAGTTTACTGGAAATGCTACATGGTAATCTGATTTTGCAGTATCTTCCTCAGTCTGTGATAGCACATTTTTGTTTACATACCTTATTTCTCCATTATGAATGCTACCTCTGCTCACCACCTAGAGCCTTAGATAAATTGCTTAACCAAGGGTTCATGTGGGCATGGAAAAGCCAGAAAAATGTGTCATGTATCATGAAGTGCTAAGCCTGCCACTGCATGTTAATTCTGTTTTGTGCTGTGCCATATAGCCTTACAACCACTCTAATTTCAATTATCTTTGGATTATATTTGTTTGTGTATCATGTCTACCCTGCTGTTTGTAAGACTACCTGCCATTTTGAACAAGGATGTTATAATGATCTTGCTATTAGCCAAATAATTTTCTCTCAGACATAAATTCCAATGCTGCATATTATCCGCTTTGTGCCAACACTCTGGAAGTGGTTTACAGACAATGCTGATTTTGTAGCCCTCTAGTCCAAGAATAAATTAATGAATAATCTGCACAATGTCAGCACAGGAGTTGGCAGGCTTAGTAGATTCTGCTGCATTTCAGCCATTTTCTGGCTAGGGTAGTACACAGAAGGTCCAATTAAGAGATTTGCTAAATGTGTACAACTAATTACACTAACAGCTCCCTTTTCCATCATCCCCAGTATTTTACTCTTACAATCTTTCTAAAGATCAGACTTTTTTCTTAATTTTTGTACAATCATTTGTATAACAGTCTGAAAGATCTATGGTCCAAATCAAGAGGCTGCTAGCAAAGAGCTTTGCCATCAATATTTAGATATACTTGAACACTAGCTTGAAATTTATCAGCAATTCTAGCACTCTAAGAGAACACATTTATTTCTGGACACTGATCAGCTATCTCTGTTAGGTAAAAGCTTTCAGTTAGTGGATTAATATTACACACATTTATAGAAAAAATGTAAAAAGTGAAGGTATAAATATAAGCATTAAGATCCTACACACAAAGAAACTTCACTAAGTTAATGATGTCTGTCATATAACTTGTACATTTAGGAAAGAACATGGAATTCTGGGAAGAAAATGCATTTGTTCCTCTCCCTGTCATCTGTTTATTTAGGGAGTTCTGAAGATAAACTGTTCATGTCTAATTATAACATTTTTCATAGCTACTTCCAAAGATTTCATGTTGTTAAACTACCATTCCAGCTTTGTATCAAAATCTAAAGCAAATCCAAATAGCAAATGAAGATAAATGAACTGATTAAGTCACAGACACTTCTAGCAGGTAGGTAAACAGTCAACACATAATTTTCAAGGTCTCATAACAGTCCAGGTGCCCAGAGGCTGCACACCTAGGTGAAATTTATTTTGTGACTATAGATTAAAAACTGTGAAAACAATGGACAGTATTTTGACAGTATTTAATGTGAACAAATATTTGACAAGCAAAAGAGGCCTATGCAAACTGAAACCTTATGCAGAATCTTAAACTGAGGGGCATGTAAAGACTGTTTTGCAGAGCTGGCTAATGAGGACAAGTATGAAAGTCCATCTAAGAATAAGACTGATGCACAGGCTATCCCAAAGAAATAAAGAAAGAAATGAACTCAGGACAGCCCTCTCTCAAGGCATAGGGCTCAGATATCTATTTGTAAGTATCTGGAGAGTTGGTGTGTGCTGTTTTTCAGGACTCAAATCCACTAACAGTGATTTTAGGTTCAGTGTTTATGATGGGGTGTTTTTCATACAGGAAGCAAATCTAAAATTTTGTACATGCATATGTGTATATGCAGATTATTTCTTCTACTAAATATTCAGATAGATGAATGAGAGTATTCTCACTGAGTTTCTATAAAAAGAAAGCTATACTCTTTGCATAGATTGTCTTGATACCAAATGTGTCAGATGGCTGGGTGCAATTCATCTTGAATAGATTTCAATAGAAGGTTTTTTACAAGGTCACTTGGAACATTTTATATTCTATTGCTTCTTAAAAATTGGATTGTTTTCTATCTCAATTACTTAATTTCTTATTTTTTCAATATATTTAAATATATTTTTATATATTTAAAATGTGAAACAGTACAATTGCAGTAAGTCAACCAGCAACATTATCTTGTCCTTCTGTGTAGGGTAGTTTCATGTTATATTGTTCTTCTTCTTATGAAATTTATCCTGTGTCTTTGTCAATATAAGTGTGGCATTGAGTGAAGATCTGCACTTGAAAAATAAAACAAGTTGTCGCCAAACAATTAGGAAACATTATGTGATCACCAGTTCCCTAGAGGATTCTATCCAGCACACTGACAGGGTTTCCATGGAAACAAGAACACTGTTAAAGACTCCAAAAAGTCCTGTCTTTCTCTGGTTTGTCCCCTTTCATCTTTTTTTAGGTAGTTTGTGTTGTGCATAAGCATTTCATTTCAAATCATGCAATAAATGAAAGAATTTAATCCCCTCATTAAATGGAATATATTCTTTTCTATAATAAGCTCTGAAATTCTGTGGATCTTGAGGTGCTGTCCTAATTTTAGGCAGTTTTACATTAACGGGATATGACTATTTGTTTACTGAGAGTGAATGAGAAATGTGACCTAGACTGCTATTTTTCTGTCATGCTCATTTTTTCTAGTAGCTTTAAGAAAAAAGAAAAAAAGAAAAGCAAGAAGAATGTTGCATGGGCATGTGACTTACATCAGCCTACTAACTTGCCTACTCTGTACCTGAATTTCCATAGTTCTTAAAGAATACTAATACTCAGACTGTGGAGTTTCTTTCTTGGACTGAAATGTTTGCATTCAAGCATTTTTTCTGGGCTCCGAACTGCGTATGCAATTGAGATGTTTACCAACAAATGCAGAGAAATCATACTTGCAAAAATACAATATTTAGCTGAGAAAAGGTTTTAATGAAAGATTCATTCAACAGGAAAGCAGTAAATACGTTGTTTAATCTATCTTTGTAATGGAAATGAAACTGTGTTATCTTACTAATAGAACCATCATGTTCCGTTCTGGGATTTTTGAAAAATAGAGCTTAAGTAAGACTGGTTTGGTTTTTTTTTCCTTTTCTCAAATGTCCCTTTCTTATGATAAGTCATTTTCATATTATATGACTAATTCACATTAATACCACATAATACTTTTAATTAATTTTATGGCAGTTTGCAAATTTTTTAGTATATAGGAATACTGTTAGATGACCAAAGAGTTAAACATCCTGCTGTACCATCAACTGAAGTTACAAAGCAGAATGGTGTTTAGCTGGATTTGGAATAGACAGGATGAGAGAGATTCCTCCAAGTATCTTTAATATAGAAGTCTACATGTTCACTATATTTCTATATTTTTAAGGCCGCAACAAAGAATAAAACACTTATGGTCCATTTTATGTTCTCTGCCAAAAGAAATAATAGATTTGTGATACATGTAGATTGGTTGGAAGGGGCCTCAGGAGACTTTCTGTCCACAGCAAGGTCAACTACAATCATTTGCTTGGGCCCATATCTACTTTCAGTATCTTCCAAAATGATACTCTACTGTCTCTAGACACTGTCTCCTGGCCCCTGTTCCAGTGTCTGACTTCAGTCATCGAAAATTTCTTTTTCCTTGCATTGAATCTGAATTTCTTGTTTCAGTTTATGTTCATTCTCTCTTGTCCTTTTGCTATTTACCTTTTAGAAGAAACTGTCTCCATGTTCTCAGTACTTTCCCATTTGGTAGTTGAAGATAACAGTAAGGTGCCCCATAAATCTTCTTTTCTCCAACTTGAACATACCCTTTTTTTTCAGCTTCTCCTCTAGTCATATGCTTCAGCTCCCAAATCACTGTGGCAACCTTCTACTTGACTCAGTCCAGTATGCTTTTGTCTTTCCTGTTGTGGTGGGCTGACCCTGGCTGGATGCCAGGTGCTCACCAAGATGCTCTATCACTCCTCCTCCTCAGCTGGGCAGGTGAGAGGAAATCTGACAAAAAGCTTATGGATCCAGGTAAGAACAGGGAGAGATCACCCAGGATTACTGTCACTGGCAAAACAGACTTGACTTGGGGAAATTAGTTTATTACCAATAAAATCTGAGTAGGATAATGAGAAAAATCAAATATTAAAACACTTTCCCTCCACCCCTCCCTTCTTCCCAGGCCTAACTTTACTAATGATTTTCTCTACCTCCTCCACCAAAATAGTGCAGGGACACAGAATGGGGGTCAACGCCAGTTCATCACACGTTGTCTCTGGTATTCCTTCCTCCTCATGGGCAGGACTCCTCAGACTTTTTCTGCTCCAGGATGAGGTCCCTCCCATGGGAGAGTCCTAAAAAAACTTCTCCAGACTGAGTCATCCACACAGGCTGCACTTCTTCATGAACTGCTCCACCATGGGTCTCTTCCTTGTGCTTCAGGAACAGTCTGCTCCAGTGTGGGATATCCCATGGGGTCACAAGTCCTAACAGAAAACATGCTCCAGTGTGGGCTTCTCTCTGTCTCTATGGGGCCACAGGTTCTTCCAGGAGCCTACTTCAGTACAGGGTTCCCATGGGGCCAAGTCTACTTCAGGTGCATCTACATGGTCCCGTACAAGGCTCTCCAGAGGCTGCAGGTGGATATCTGCTCCATCATGGACCTCCATGAGGTACAGCCTCCCTGTCCATGATCTTCACCACAGACTGCAGGAGAGCTCTGCTGCGGTGTCTGAAGCACTTTGTCCCCCTCCTTTTTCACTGACCTTGGTGTGGGCAGGGCCGTTTCCCTCATGGTCTCATACTTCTGTCCAGCTAAAATTGCAGTTTTTATGCCTTTCTTGAATACATTACCCCAAAGGTGCTATCACTTTCACTGATAGGCTCGTCCTTGGCCAGCTGTGGGTCCCTCTTGGAGCCAGCAGGCATTAGCTCTGTCAGATATGAGGGAAATTCCAGCAGCTTCTCACAGAAGCCACCCCTGTAGCCCACCTGGTTCCAAAACCTTGTCATTAAAACCCTTTACACTCATACTGGACTTTTATATGTTGCACTGTAAAAGTGTCTGTTTCTCATAAATGATTATGAAAGACCCTAAGGTGACTAGCTCAAATATAGAAGTCTAGTGCATATATATATGAATACTTAGGTGAGATTTCCAGTTCCATATGTTAAGTGGATCCTGTAAATGCACAGTGAAAGAAATTGCTGGAAAAACCTATCTCTAAGTACCAGACTATGAATAAGAAGCATGAGAGAAGACAAGATACAGCAGGCAAGATGATTCTGAGAAAAGGAGCAGGCAATTTTGAAACTGTTAATGGAAAAAAAATCACCACAATTCAAAGATGGGACAGAAGACAAAATAATAAGTAAGAAAAATACAGTTATTATAGGGTATTGTTAAAAGACTAAATGAGAAGGTCAAAGCTGGGGGAATGGAGAGGGTGCTCAAAAGGATATAAATATATACAACTGGAAACCAATTTTTCCAGGGCAACAACAAGTTGTGTGTTTCCTTGAATGCATATGAATCAGTTGTGAGAAAAAAAAACCCAAATTTTTGAATATTAACTAGTCTGTGTTTTATTTTCTTTTTTTCCTATTTTTGTCAACATATGATCATATTTAGAGGCTGCTGCTCCTCATTTATCAATAACCACTGTACTGTGTTCTGCCAAAAATGGTACATTTCCTTTTGCTGAATTGAGATAAAGATTTTTGCTATGTCAGGAAGACAAACATGAATATTATCTCGACCACAAATTAGCAGACTGAATGGCAAGTAATCTAATTGCAACAAAGAAGCAAGGGAAAAATTCATTCATTATAGCATAGCATTTTCTCAAAAAGAAAGTAAAAAAAATATCCAAAAGATAAACTTCATAAATCTGCTGCATTTTTAATGAATATTATGTATTTGCTAAAAAAACTTTTACATTTTTCATATGTTTACTTCAAATAGTATTCATAAAGATATTAATACTGAGTACATTATTTATACATATTATAAAAACATGTTTATTAATAAATACGTAAATATATATTTATATAAACACTATAATGAAGTACCCTTCTATATGTATCTGTGGCCCTGTGATATTTTTGAGGTAATTTACTTTGGTAATATTTTTGAAATCGTATATCACAGGCTGAGAACTGTACTTTTGATTTTGTTCAAGTTTTAATATTTTAAAAGCATAACTCTGTGATCTTAATTTTTAATCATTTCTGCAGAAGTATAGGGAATTTCTGCATTAGAGAGTAGGGTAGGCAGTAAATAGAACATGGGCTCAAAAATAGTAATAATTTTTGTAGGCCCTCAGTACCTAAAGGGAGACTACTAAAAGAAAGCTAGAGAGAGACTTTCCACAAGGGAGTGTAGTGGTAGGACAACAGGAGATGGCATTAAGCTGAAGGAGGATAGGTTTAGATTAGATATTAGGAAGAAATTCTTTACTGTGAGGGTGGTGAGACACTGGAACATGTTGCCCAGAGATGTTGTGGATGTCCCATCCCTGGAGGTATTCAAGCCCAGGTCAGATGGGGCCCTGAGCAACTTGGTCTCGTGGAAGGTGTCCCTGCTCATGGCAGGAGGGTTGGAACTAGATTATCTTTAAGATCTCTTCAAACCCAACCACTCTATGATTCTATGATTCACCCTCATTTAGCTGAGGTTATGGTAGATGCAGAGAAATACAGCCACTTATAAAAAAATCTCCAGTTTAGAATATACAAAAAAAGTGATTAATAGAGTCAAAACTATCCAGGTTTTTTTCAACATTTAAAATCTAAAGTAAGAAAATTACTTAGCTATATCCAGGCTCTTATCTAGTCCTTCAAAAACAACCAAAATAAAAGAAAAACAAGTTAAAAATCTTTATTTTCTGTGGTGGTGGCTGGCTGTAACAAAAATATTGGCTTTCTAGTGATTTCCCTTCTGTGAATTTTCATTGTCTAATAGTATGACTGTGTTTGCCCTCCAGTGTGTGAATTCTGCAATGGGATTAGTAATTTACATCTATACAGTTGCCTATTTTCAGGAAAATGTTAGCAGTGTTTTTCAAAATGTGTCACAACTGCTAAATTTGCTAAAAGCTCAGCTATACATTCAAGAGGTGCTGGAGAGGGAAGAAGTCAAACTGAAATTCTTGGTCAATTCAGCATCAAGTTTCAACAGTGCAGTCTGGGGCTTCTTTTGCATTTTGCTATACAAGAATCATATGTGCTGTGTTCGCCTAAGCATAATGTTTAATTTATATGACAATAATTTATGCTGTTGTTGAATTATTTAACTTTCAGGTAGTCTATGCTGTAATGTAAGGAATGTGTTTTTCTTTGATTCTGTTACGCTGTCATCATGATGAAAACAGCATGTTATGCAATTACTGTATAATTACATTGTGTGCTTTCAGAATTGTCACTTGATGCAAACACTTCGGCAGCCAATTAATTGCATGATGTTCTTCAGCCAATTTGTATTTTCTTGTTGATTTTCTTTGATGTTCCTTCACCAAAGGTGCCCAGACATATAAATGGTATTTGCGTTGTTGTCAGCATGACATTAAAACCCAATTCATTTTAGAATTAATCTTTTAAAATTCTTTTGATAGAAATTTAGTCTGCTGAACTCAGGTTTTTTCCTCATGTATCTCTAAATACATTCCTTTACTGAGTAAAAATATTGCTTTAGTAAATCCTGTGTAGTACCTTTGGTCCAGATGGAATTGCAGTTCTATCCATCAGTACACACACCATCCCACCATCTTCATAAATAATTCATAAATAATGTATTGGATGAGATGTGTTACAACTGAATATATATAAATATGTCCACACACATATATCAGGGTGTTGGGTCTTAAAAACATAACCTTGACAGTCATTCTCATATAATGGGCAGGACAGTAGTTAGTAGTTACTGGTGCTTATCTCACCTTACAAATTTTTTACATGGATATCTCCTATGAGCAGCTGCAAACATCCATTTCCCTTTGGTGAATCATTCCCATACTTCTCAAAACCCTTTGTGTATTGTGTCTCTCTGTGGCAACACAACAACACAAAAATGCTTATGTACTACTGGTTATGCCATTACATTGGCTACACTGTTTCAGTGCATTTATTTTGGGGGTCAAGGTAAGCAAATATTAATTATATCTTGATTAATGCACTTTAATTTATGCAACTAATAGATCTCAGCTCAAGCTCCAGGAATCAGAGTATGAAGTTGGTTGCATTGAGATAAGATGTCCATACTGATTCCCTTTTGATATTTATTTCATCTCGGCACTTCGATAACATGATTCCATTGTAATATGATATTTCATTTTCAACATGCTACCAATAAATATTTATCACAAATAATATCAGGATACCGATTTTAATATCTTTATCAGGACAGCAATTTGACAGCAACAACATGTACTCAGCTTTTTTAATACCCTGAAAAGGTTTTAAACTTAATAAGATAGAGTGTACTTCACAAGAATCTATAAAACAAAATAGCTCCATGTCTTGTATTTTGAAGGTGCCCCTACCAGTGGTAGAGGGGTTGCAACTAGATGATGATTAAGACCCCTTCCAAACTAAACAATTGTTTGATTCTCTATCCTGCTAGGGGATGAATAGGGAAATAAAGGATGAATATGGCAATAAACAGAAACTTTTTCAGAATTCAGAATTCTGATTTCAGCAAGGTGGTCTACTACAAGGTCTGTCATCAGCTCTGTTTCGTTTTAGGAAGTGTCTGTAACAGCTGTAGTCATACAGAGTGCTGTGACTCTTAATATCAATAAACATATTGCAACATCCTTATTTGGAAACAGCTCTAGAAAGATGTTTGTTATTTTTTATTTATGATCAGCTCAATTCTGCTATCACTGTTTTTTTCACACAGTCATTATTACAAGTTTGGTATATGTTTAAGTCCTGGCAATTGAGTCTTTGAAATTTTCAGTAGCTGGTAGCAAGCTAATGAAAATAAAAGATGAACATTTCAACCATGATCCAATCACTTTCTTACTCTAAAGTAACAAAATAGACACCAGTCTGAGATTTTAAGTTGACTATTAGACATTCATTGCGATGTTCCAGGAAAAAATCTGTAATGAATTCTGGCACATATCTTCAATGCTTTGGATTTCTATCATAAACCAGAATGGCTCTGAAGATGCCATGACTACCTGTTGACTCTATGTGTGAAATAAGAAGGATGTATATTGTAGGCCTCAATGGCTCCAAAGGAAGGGCTTTTAAAAGGAACTGTTATGTATAACTTTTTTTATTAACATCAAAGGGACAAAAAGCACTAATATAAAAAATAGGCATGCGTATGTGTATGTATATGTGTATGTGTATGTGTATGTGTATGTGTATGTGTATGTATTCACTGTGCAATTTGTCATGGGGGAAAGGAATACCAAAAGATGTACTTGTGTCTTGGGTTTCAAAGACAGGTGTCTGCTAAGAAAGGCAGAAGCCTCCCTTGAAGTGGCAGATATAACCCCTTTCCCTCTGAGTTATTATAATTTTGAAGTCAAGGGCCTTTAGGCAAAGATGTGGGAAATAGGAATAACAGTTCTTTACTATATATATGTATACATATATAACCAGTCGAACAAAACAACAACAACTGTGGCAGTAACAGCAAACACAAACCCAGTCCCAGCCTTCTCGGCTGTCGGGCCCTTTCCCCTCGGGTGCAGTTCCGCTCGCAGCCGGCAGGGGCGCTGGCGGCTCCCGGTGAGCAGGGCAGGTGCGATGGTTCCCCCGCGGCTGCAGGGGGCGCTCCGGAGCGAGCTCGGGGAGCACGCGGCTGCTCTGGTGCCCTGGGATCCCAGGGAAGGATGGAACAAAGGCTTCACAAACCGCTGGGCAGCCGGTCCCAGACTCTCGGGAACAGCAGGCTGGAATGGCAGGCTGGAATGGCAGGCTGGAGCGGCAGGCACAAGCACAAATCCCGGGTGGCAGACGAGATGTATCCTAAAGGGGAACCCCCCGGAGGTCCGGGCAGGCAGGGTGAGCACGGCTACAACGCAGCAAAGGCTCGAAGCAGCAGCAGGGCAGGGCGACCACGGCCTGGCCTCCAGCGGGCAGGGAAAACAGCTGTGGGATCCTGGCGTTGTTTCCAGCAGAAAGAAAAAAAACGGCCGAAAAAAGGAACCAGCAGCTCCTTTCTCTTTGGCTTCTCTCTCCAGACGCTGAGAGCGAACTGAACTCACATCCAGATGAAAACAAAAGCCTCGACAGGCCCTTTTGTCTTCTCTTAAGTACGGCCATTTGTCCCCTAGCAACATGCATATGGGAAAAAATTCCTTTAACAGGAAGAAAAACTAGGACTAAACTAAAACCCCAACAACTTGCCAGAGCTCAGTCTTTTAAGTAGAAGATCAGAGGAAATAGATGTGTCAGGGTATAGCTGTTACCTGACTCACACTGAGGTATACCGTGATCAGCCCTCCAGATCTGACGTCAGTTACATCCAGGGAGTCAATGCTCATTCCAGCCACTCTCAGTGCTGGTGTTCATGCAGTGGCTGAGCTTTAATACAGTGCAGTTCCACTGTGGGCACTTTACTTCTGTGTGATTTTGTATGGCTGTATTAAAACATTTCCAGCAGATCTCTACAGACAAGGATCTTTGCAGGAAATCCGATCAGTTCACAATGGCACACGTTATGCACCTTTCCATTATTTTCGGGTATTGTTCTGACCATTGTTGGTCTGTGGCTACTGTCAATGCTTGTTACACTCAATTTGTGTTTAGAGTATCCTGGTTTCCATGGCTTTCCACAGTCTGCACTGTACTCAGTTCTTGACCTAGGAGAGGGCACAATATTCTCAGAATCACAGAAACAGACAGTATCTGAAGCTGGATGGCACCTCTGAATATAATCAAGTTCAAGTCCCTCCACTCAAAGCAAGGCCACCTGGAGTGGGGTGATCAGAGCCATGTCCAGTTGAGTTTTGAGTATCTGCAGGATAGACACCCCACAGCCTCCCCAAACAACGTTTGAATGTTCAATCAACCTTACAGTAGAAAAAACCCCATGTCTAACTGTTTTTCTTCTATTTCAATTTGTGCCAAATTTTCTCATTCTCTTGGTACCATTCAGAAGAGCCTATCTCCATCTTCCCTGTCAAGTATTTATGAGCAGTAATGATTCCTCTTGAACCTTCTCTACTCCAGGCTGAACATGCACTCTCTTAGATTCACTGGTATGTCTGCAGCTCCAGCCCCTGAATAATTTGTGACTCTTTGTGGGACTCTCTCTGTCCCTGTCTCATACTGGGAAGCCATCACTGGACACAGTACTCCAGGTGTGAGGGAACTGGTCTCTATCCAGACTTTATGCTGCTTCTTGTATTTCACCACCTTTCATGCATTTCACTGCCTGGCTCTTCAGACACTTTTCAACACACATCACAGACACATCATCTACCCCATACTTTATCAGTTTGTCTATGAGAATGTTACTGGCTAAAGTGAAGGAGATATATTCAACTTCTACTTGAAAAACTTTGTTCATCACTCAAGCAGAACACTGAAACTCCTACTTCTAAATGCTTCTGTGGTGTAAAAATCTTTTCCTTCCAGTTCTGATTTTAGTTTTCCACATTTGAACATCTCTGTGAACTTTTCAAATGCAGGCAGACTTAAATTAAGTTTGATAAATTTTGGCAAATAAGGTAACAGAGCTGCCAAAGCAGACATAAATTGGCTGAGAAAATGTCTTCAGAAGAGGTTAAGTCCTGCTCCTCTCTTCTGGTGAAGCAGTAGTCACAGTTCACATTCAGGAGTGCTGAATTTTAAGGTCTCTGCATAACTAAGCAACTACAGAAATCTTGACTCTGAAATCTTGAAAAAATTTTGTCATCATTTAATCATTTTGTGCTGCAATAAAACAAAAATTCTTGTAGAAATGTAACATTACAGGAATAAAGAGATCACAAATATGCCACAGAAATTGTGCTTCTTGTTTTGTACAATGCTTGGTAAAAATACACCCTGATGTTTAGTGGTTTTACAAAAATGAGCATATGGAATTGCACATTTTAGGAAGAAATTTTGATGAACATTTGCGTTTTTCTTCAGTTCATAAAAGTAAATTATTTTAAGCTGCATGCTCCTTGTAATCCAGTTGTCGTTAGGCCAGAACTTTCAAAGGACTAGAGAATGAAAGTTATTATAGCCTCTTATGCCTCTAAAGTCCTATACTGAATGTAATAAAGAAAATTAGTATTAGTTGCTTGCTTGATGGTTTAGACACTGAAGTGGTCTGATTCCAACATTTTTAAAGCTAAGATAAAAATGACTGAAAATGTATGCATTGCAATCCTTTCTCCATTGAATGATGCAAATCTTAAAATCAGTGCACCTGTTCTTAGGAAAAAAAAATACAACTTTTAATCAGGTCAAGAGAGTTGACAATAAAATAAAGGAACTATTCTTTTTCCCCTCTATCTTGTTCTAGGTGTTCTCCTAGATTATGTGCAGGGAAATTTAAAAAATAGTGAGTGAATGAATTCAAACAATACAAGTTCTTCACTGTTTTTGTTTTTCAATTTGCTTGGCTGTTATTTTTCATTTCTATCTCTACGCTATCACAGAAATGATAGGAGAACTTATTTTGGGACTGTAGGAGGTTATCAAATCCAACACACCTCTCAAGTCTGACTTTAAAGGCAGTTAAACTTTCTCTGGGTCTTGTGCAGCTCACTTTTGAAAATTTCCAAGGCTGTAAGTTCCACAGCCTCTCCAGGCAAACATAAGCTCCCAGGAAATAACCTGCATCACCATGGCCTTCTTCACCAGCTACAGGGGAACTTCTGCGCCTGTAGCCTATGGTACCTTCTTCTTCTTCACCAGTCTTGGTGGCTTCAGGTTTGCATCTCTCATTTTCTTTATGCCTCCCTCTCTCCCTCTCTCTCGCTCTCCCTCTCTCTGCTGCTGCACAGCATTTTTCCCTCTTCCTAAACATGTTACCACAGAGACACCACCAATATTGCTGATTGTCTCCATATTAGTCAGTGGTGGATCTCCATCTTGGAGCATCCTGGAACTGGCTCCATGAGGGCAGCCCCTGATTTCTCACAGAGGCCACTCCTGCAGCCCCCTGATACCAAAACCTTGCCACACTAACCCAGTATCATCTTCATTTGTGCTAGATTTTTTCTTGGTTGCTTTCACATTCTGCCTGCTACACTCTTCTCCTGAGAAGGTCCTTCAAACTAAGAGGTGTCAACTGATCCCAAAGGATGTGCTGAGTCGTCCTCTGTGCCTGTCAGATGACATTGGGTGCTCTGGTTAGGATTCAGCCTTCTTCCTGACTATATACCTCATGATTTTCGCAAAACAGAAACAAACTTTTGTACAGTAAAATATCAACAGATAGGTAAAACAAGTGCCACTTTGAATACTTAGTTATTCATTTGGAGTGAATGGCTGTGTGGTGCTTAGTTGCCAGTTGGGTTAAAACACATTGTCATTATTTTATACATTAGCATAAACTTTTTTTTTTTTCATTCAATTACAACAATTTAATTGTAATTCCTTTATGGTTCAGAGGCAAACCGCAAAACCAGGTGTAAAAATCAGCTATTGCCAAGCTCATACTTTGATGTAGTTTCTCTTCTGAGAAATCAAAAAAAACTCAAAATCCACAAGACCCCTAGTAACTTTTAAAATCTCAACTATTATGTTATTTATCATCTTCCACATTTTTCATGCTTGGTTTAAAGACAAGTCAAATTTTGAAGATAAAATTACATTTATAAACCCTAGTAAAAACCATTCTTCCTTGTAGGTATTAAAAATAATTAGAAAGAAAGAATGGCTGAATTTCAAGTTGATGAACTGATCTATTCTAGGTATTTTTTTCCTTTTCTTTGTTGAAGCAATCAATTTAAGTAATTTGTGTTTTCCGCTGTATTCCATTTTTAATGAATTTACTCTTATGCCTTCTGCCCCTCAGCAACTCAAACAGTAAATATCAGGCTTGGGAACCATGAAATCTGAATGAATATCTTAACACTGCAGAACTTCTAAGCTTTTGTATCACAAAGCGACAGGAAACAGTTTGATCATGAAGAAATGTTTGTAATTTTTCTGTTGTGCTCATATTCATACAAGGCCTGTCCAAATATTTTAATTTAAATTACCTTGGTTTGTAAGCAATAAAAGCACTAATCCCTTCCCAAAGTTCATTTTTATGTGAGAAAAAGCAGTAATTTATTCTTTTGTTGGAAGACAGCAGTAAAGGAATGGTTGACTGATATACAGACTGGTTATTTTTGTTAAAAAAATCTTGTGAGTTAATCCATCAATTTCAAGTCCTGGTCTACTAAAAGAGAAAATAATAAAAAAAAACCCTCATCTATGTACATTTTTAACCAAACATATAGGTAAGAGTTCAGGAGGCTACATCTTTCCGATTTTTTTTGTAAAAAAGACGAAGTATTGGCTTTATGTGCCAAGATTTTACTTGTGTTTAAATGTGTCCTTCCTTCTTTATAGAATAAAGAACAATAAATGAGACTTCTGTGCACCATTTACTAGAAAACAGTTTCTTTTCCTATCAGTGAAGGAGAGCCCAACTCGCCCAAATCACACCCACAACAGGACTTCTCCTTGGGAAAAAAGGGGCAGCTCTGAGGATATCAGTGAATTTTAATTTATTGCCAGGTAACATAAACACTTAGTTACTGATTCGAGATTTGCGAAAAAAAAAAAAAAAAAAGAAGACAATCTTAAAACCCGTAGAGAACAGAGATTTCCTCTGCCTTCACCTGGGTTCGATCCGTCCCTTCCCCGCGCTCCTGCCCCACCTCGCCTTCAGCCGCCCAGCGACCGGCGGCGAGGGGACAGCGCCCACGGCTCCGTTTGTTCTTCATCCTTGGCTGTGTCCTCACTTAACCTTGTCCTCCCGTGCTGCCCTCCGTGCCCGCCCGGCCCCGCTGGGCCTCCCGTGCTGCCCTCCGTGCCCGCCCGGCCCCGCTGGGCCTCCCGTGCTGCCCTCCGTGCCCGCCCGGCGCCGCTGGGCCTCAGCGCGGCCAAGCCGCGGCGCAGGTCGGGCTGTGCCGGGCCCGGGCAGTGCGCGGCCGCCTCCCTCAGGTGTTACCCCATGTTGCCCAGTACAAGCCTCCAGGTAAGCACAGGCTGTGTGGGTATTGTAGTGTTTTCCCCTGGCATAGGTAATTTTTGTGGTTCTGTCTCAAAGGTGGCAGGTGGGAAGGCAATTTATTCCGTTTAACTTATGCTCAAGCACCATTTAAGCTCCTCACCTCTTTAGCTACAGATGCATTATTTGATTTTTTTTTTTAAATTATTTTTTGCTGGCTGTCAAATCTGTATAAATTTTACTGGTATACTGAGCACAAAAGTGAAAAGTGGGAGATTTGAGGACGTGAATCATGTCAATTTATAGTCATCACTGGATTTATTTGGTATTTAAAATCTGTGAGTTTTACAAATCAATATAGAAAATAAGACTTCCATTTGTCCTCAAGAACTCTTTTATCTCCCTCTACTCAAAAGCTGGATGAACTTGATGTAAGTCAAAGATGAAAAATCTTCTGCAAAGCTACCCTGAAAGATTTTTAGTTGATGGATATTTTGCAATCCTTATATTTCAATTTCTGAAATCTTTAAAGTTATTCTTGTGAATAAATTATGAGGAAAGGCTACAATTTTTTTATCCCTAAAGATTTGTAGAAAAAGTCAACATATAAATGTTTCTCAGATATTATATCTTTATATACCTGTCTTACATTATATTTGGAATTTTAGAATGTGTCAGAATATCATATAAAATAAATATACTATGAATTATACCACAAACACTGTTGTCTGTACTGTATAGATGCATATTTTATTCTCTGACTCTGAACATTATATTATTGAGACTAAATTGAAGAGCTAGTTTTTATTTAGCAGGACAAGATCTTGCTCTCCTAATGAGAAGGCCTTAAATTGAGTTTTTGTGGTTGGTTACCAAAGCTTGAATGTTTATTGAGGAACAGAGGATCAGGCAGAGTACACACAGAACAGTCATGAGGGATTTCCTTGCACTCTTTTTGGTGAAGTGGGGTGACCAAAACCAGCTCTCAAGTGTCTGTACACAAACAAATGTGGCATGGGAAGCCCAAGAATTGCAACTTCACATGCAATCAGAGATCAATAGCATTTTTAAAATCACAGAGGCATAGCAAAACAGTTGGCACTGCTGGAGTCCTGCAATAGACATATACAGACTCTTCAAGAAAGGTGGGCAGGGAACAAAGGGACTAAATGTTGTTTGTGCAAAGGAGGAAGCAGGGGGAGCTGGCATTGCCTATGGAGCTTCCTAAAGATATTTTTGCGCATATGGAATCTATTACTGTGCTCATTTGTGAGCTTTGTAATCAGACTCTAATACTACAGATTTTAAAACTGAGTTTAACTTTTTAAGGTGCTTTTCACTTTAGCCTGTATAGTTTCTATTCTGCTGCCTGTCTGTTGCACAGACAATGAAGAAACAGGATTGGAAACTAAATTATTAATTCATGAAAGCAATATAGAATGTGCAGAAAATTTAACTGTTTCGTTCACTATTAATATCTTGATAGATAAGATGATGTGATACATTGTGTACCAGATTAAACGTTGATCTACCATGCAATCTCATTGAATTCTCAATGAAATCTATGAATTTGCATGTCCTATAAATCACTGATGATGCTGCCTGTCTTTGATCACCTATTCTAATGAAATTTACGGTTCAATATTTATGTAACATTATTGTGAATATCACTGAAACCTACAAGAATAAGCAGAAAATTAAATGGAAAAAACTAGATAAATATATTTTCAAAATTTATTATAATAAATGAACAGTGAACAGCAAACCAGGAAGAAGATAAAATATAAAATTTTGTGAAGTCAGATTTCACCAGATTGTACACATGTACACATTTCACATTATTTTTTAATGGGTATTTTGTCATAAGATTGTAAAAGGAAAAAAATGAGAGAGAGAAAAGCTGCCAGTATCTGTGAACATAAATAGAAACAATCTATACCCACAAAAAGAAAAAAAAAAAAACAACCCCCCAAACATTACTTTCATAATCATCACTCATCATAATATCAGTGATACTCCCTCTGCACAAGAGCCCTTATGCATATTCAAACAGAGATCTTAATTTGAATTCATAATACCTTGAAAAGCTTTTTTATGCCAAGTCCCCTCTTGCATATCGCTTTGAAAAATCTTCCCCTTTCAGCATATGGTTAAGATCAGAGAAATATGTTAGGAAAATGACATCTTGGCAGTAAGTGTATTTTTTGCATTTATGCCTTCATATCACATTTGCAGGATTGTTATTGGATAAAATTTCCCAGTAGATGACCAAATCAATTTAATTTGAAAGTATGGAGTATGACTTTTAAAAGTAGATTTTAAAAAAATATCAGTATAAGCTATGTATTTGTAATTAAACAATGTCAGATTCTATCAAGTCTTAACTGAAGCGTTGTCTTCTTACAATTCCTGTGAATGTTTTTTTTCATATTTGATAACTGGAAACTAAAAGGATGGGGATGCACCCAATTCTTTCAAGGCATTTAGGTGTTTAACCACTGTTTAGCTACTGCATTTTGATTGCAGTGATGCAGCACATACGCATACAACCAAAACTGCTTCCTTAAACCCTCTTGATAACCAACAAACAGATAAATATATTCTCATTAACTACTGTGTCCCATCCTTTCACAGACAGATATCATTTTACTGTTTCATCCACCCCTCCAGATGTTCAAAACTAGACCATGATTTAGGATCCATTCATCAGGATGGGTGCTTAGGACAGGAGAAGCAGCACACTCAATCACTGGGCACCAACACTGGCCAGACCCAGGTCACTGCTGCACTGTCCTTGCTCTTCCCAAAATTCACTCTTCATTGATTCATGTCATTCCTGCTATTTTGCTCTCTGCAACATTAAACTTACACCACAAATTATTTTTCCCCCAAGGTTAAATGTCCTTGAGGCACACATTGGGTTTCCCCATCCTACCACTTTAGCCACCAAGTATATCATGGTCCTTGAGCAAAGACAGTCCCATGAATGGGCTTGCCTTTTCCCATGGGGAAAGGGGGTTAGGCACTTAAAAGTCTTTGAGGACTCCTACCTTGGTGGTTTGTTGGAGGTAATTCAGAAAGTTACAGAAAGGCAGGGCAAGAGATCATTGTGGATCTGTACCAAAATCACAGCAAAGTTTTCTTTCCTCTCTTTCTTCCTTGTTCACAGGTCCTTATTGGGCTTGTTGCGTGTTGATGAAAATCAGCCACTGTTACTCCTCCTAAATGTTTCCACACCAGTTATTCTTCTATTTTCAACATTTCATAGCTGACATTGAAGAAATTATGCTGCTTCAATTGTGATAAAACTACAGGTGCTAAAAGCAGGTTGCACAAGATACAATTACGACATTTTAATTTGTCAGGGTCTTGTGCACTATGAAGTTAGCGGTAGAAGTCCTGCCAACAGTGTTTGTCAATATACTTGAAGATCAAATCTTTTTCTACTCTGTCTTCACAACTTAAGGCATCAAACATTTGCATGGGCATAATGTTTTTCAGTCTTCTCCCAGATGGGAGCTTTTACCTATGGGGATCTGATTGCAAGACTTGAACCAAGAAAATTATATTGTAGGTGGAGGAAAATAAGAACACAGTAGAGTAATTCTGTTATTTATTGTTCTAATGCTCATTGCTTCTAATGCAATACACTAAGATGATATCCAGCATGCTTTTGGTTATACTTGCAACACTTAAATGTAGATAATATTAATTGTATTTGTAGCAAATTTGCCACATGAATCAGAATAAAAGCCATCATGATTTGTTTGGTCCATTTTGTTGATGGTAGCAAAATCACACTTTGGCAAAAATTTCTAGCAGCTGTGACTCAGAATAAAGGGCACACTCATCGACATTGTTTGTGTTTTTAAACAGTGCTGCACTAATATTTTTTAAGTTTTGGTAGACTATAGCAACATTTTTAGTAAATGGTTTATTTTGTTTCTAGGAACTAAGATATGTTTCTCTGTAATTCATTTGTGAAAAGAAAAACATGAGTTCTGCCATGCAGTAGGACAATTTTCTACTGTAAACTAGGAATTTAAAATTATTTTTCTGAATGTCCTTAATAAAAAAAACCCTTTTTTTTTATTACTTTCACAACAAAGGACCAGAACTTGTGATGTGATGAGATTTCTAAGTTTTATTGTATTCACTGGATTCAAAGTGCTCTGGCTAATGAGTGAGATTAAATTTAAGATATGCTTTTACTTTTTTTTTTTTTTAATCTGGGCATGGCATAATTTAGCAGAATTTTTAAGAGACAATTTTAAATTCCTAAACTGCTGAAATTAGGCGGCTTCTTATAGTAATGATTTTTTTTTTTTTTCTGTTAAAAGTGAGCCAATATGTGTGTCAGAATTCTTCAAACTTTTTGTTCCGTGATCCTATACTCCTTAAAGGTTTTTTTTTCCTATCCTTATCTTTAATTTTTCATCAGTATTGACTGGGTTTTCAGACTCTGGGGCAAGTTTTATTCATGTTAGCACTCTAACTGAGCAGAAACAAGAATTGCTTTTCAAATATGCTTTAAACATTTGGATAATAAACTGAATAAGTAATGCAATATGGTATTTCCATTCAAGTTATTTGAGAGGTATTTCCATTTTTGAAATAAAAGCACTAGATTTCCAATCAATTTTATTAGCTCACAGAAATAATTTTAACATAAGATCCTCAAAAACAATTTTAGAGCTATTAGGCATATATACATTATTAATAAAGAAGATACATAACATCAGCCATTTTAGAATTTTTTCATCATAGAATAAGTTCTTTTAGAACTGATTTTGTGAATATCTAATGTTTGCCTGGTTTATCCAGCATAAGATCACATGCTAAAAAATAGAGTATGTTTGGTTTCAGAGTCACTATAAAAAAAAAAAAAATCATTGTGATAATTGCTCAAATAATTTCACAGTTATTCATATGACATGAAAAATGTATTCCTATGGTAAAATTGTAAATATTTGATCTACAAAAACTCATTAATCTGATGTAAACATCTTAATTGTGATAGCATCTTGCATCTGACATTAAGAAATCAGTCATTAATGGCTTTGATTTGAAAACTGATCAGCTGCTTGAAAATGAGAAAATGATTTTTCAAGAATAAAGCTAATCACTCGATGCTTACTAAAAGAAAATAATACAATTGGCATATAATGGGTAAGATTCTCATGCTTCTTTTCTCAGTATAATGTGACTGCTGCACATTATGTGTCAGACTGTATATGATAGGGGTTGAACTCAACTAGATTTATGAAAACATTTTTGGTTAAAGCAAAAGAGGAAATAGTGTCATTTTTGCATGCTATTTTAAAGTGAGGGAAACAATGCTAATCCATATATATAATTATTAATAAATAGTAGATTATAAAAATATGTGCTGGCACAAGTATAATAATCTTTAAATAACTGAAATCTGAAGCAATTATTTTTTTAACACCTTAATTTTGGAGCAGCATTCCAAGTCAAACATGTTAAAAAGTCTGAAGCAATTGTTCACCTAAACAGTAATAAATTTCTATTCTCAGCAAGAAAGTGTACATTTTTTAAGGGGTGATTTTAATTTGTTTGGTCTTTTTGACAGCTGAAGATGCTTGTGGAGGAACTATGAGAGGATCAAGTGGAATCATCTCGAGCCCTAACTTTCCTAATGAATATCATAATAATGCAGACTGCACATGGACAATTGTGGCAGAGCCTGGTGATACTATCTCACTCATCTTTACAGATTTCCAAATGGAAGAAAAATATGATTATTTGGAAATAGAAGGTTCTGAACCACCTACAATAGGGTAAGTCAAATATTGAAATTCTAATGTGATAAAACAAAAAAAACAAAAAAAAAACATTTCATCACATGATGAAATGTGAAAGTACAACTTTTTGTTACTTTTCTATTTGTGAATATATAGTCTTGCTGAAAAAAACCCGTCACAATAATAATCGTGACTATGACATAATGTTGATATTCCAATTGCAGCTGTAAAATGGTTTTTAAATATATTCCAAAGATGTAGCATCAAGATGAAGAGCACTGTAGACTCATTTGCCTCACTGTCTGTGTGTCTAACCATTTAACCATTACTGTATTAAAAATGTATATATTTAGAAACAGAATGGAATGGACTGTTGTACTGGTAAGGACTGGTGAAGCCTTCAGAGAGTTTCATAATGTCAGAAAGTGAATGGCATGGAGGCCATTCAGCACAGAGCTAGGGGGAATTAGCATTGGCCCCACCTGTTGGTCACGGATTGTCTGTGGAGGATTTTCTGTGCAAAGAACTGTATGCATGATCTCTAAATAATGTGCTGTGATACACTTACCTAGAAATTTCCATCCTGATCTGTGAGATAAAACACCCTGAGCTGAGTAGTCACAATACTTTTTGGCTCTGGTTTTACTCCAAATATAGCACCTTTAAGAAGAGTTTATGACTGTTTTTTTGTTGACTTAGCAGTAGTAACAATATTTTTGCTAGTCTGACTTCTGCAATTCTTGATCTCAGTGTAGATGCGTTATGTAGATGTTGTAAAACAACTACAAGAAATAAAATAGTAAATAACCTCTTTCAAGATCAAATTCAGTTAAATAGGAAAAATAAATTACACATTCTGTGGTTTTCTGGTCTGGTAGTTTTATGGTAACACAGCATCACACTACTCAAGAAACATGTCAATATGACAAATCCTTGTGTTTGTTTTATTGGTTTAAATATGCTGTTGATTCACAGAAAATAAGTTGAATACAAACTCATAAATCACAGTTATGGTCTCCAGTAAAATCTTGATCTCTTAACTGGCTCATAAAGCTTTATGGAGGTTCTGTAAGACAGACAGAGGCATGTGAACAACAGGTGATACAAGTTGTTGGCTAGACACATTGAAGTTAGTAGAGTCTTGTTTTCTTCACATCAGTATAAACCTCCTCCAAACACAACAAAGACCAAATAAAATGTTCTTGATTTTATAATGAGGAAAGATCCAAAATTAGATAATTATATTGTTTTAAAAGCATCAGTCTTGGTTTCTGTAAGTGTTGCTTATAAGTAATATATTTTTACTGCTTCAGGGTGAAATAAAAGTCTATAAGCTTTAGCAAATAGTGTTTTATAATTTGAGTTAATTCATACTGCCACCTACATAGTTAATTACCTGTATTAGAATATTAATTAATTGCCATTGAGTTTTTTCAGGCTCTTAAACTGAAATCTTTTGAACTAGCTGTCAGCTAAAATAAATTTTAAATAATAATTTATAATAATCAGTGAGGTAACAGCAAGGACATACAGACGTTATGAATCACTTGAATAGCTGAATGTGCATTTGACTTTTCATTATTCATTCATGAGCTTGAAACAATTATTTCAACTTTTGTTCTACAGAAGGCTTTGGCTGTATTCAAATGATATACTAAGATTACTTTATATATGGAAATTCCCATTATCTGTTTACAAAACATAAAAATTTACAATGCTAATTTAATAATTGTTCATGTAGAGAAGCAGACTGAGAGCATATTCTTTTTATAGCTTGTCATTTATATTCCTTAAATTATACTGATGTGTTCAATTATGGAAAAGTAGCCCCCATATGTTGGGAAAAACAGATTTGGAAAGCTTAATTAACAACAATTTGTTAATTAGATTTAGAGTGGTGATACTGTATATGCCCTTAGACTATCGCTAATCCAAAACTAAACCCAGGTTCTTCATCTTTTCATTTTGGAAAAAAAAAATACATAATTTTTAAAATTACTAAAAGCTTATTGATTGATCTGGATAATAAGTATTAGTATAATATAATTTCTTAGAACATTTGGTGCTTTACATGACTATTGCACCTAATGATTTAAAAAAAACCCTGCAAACTTTTCTTCTGCACATCTGCTGTGTAACAAAATATCCCTACTTTTTTTGTTTCTAAGTGAAATTAAGAGCCAGATTATGCAACAAGTAGATAGGCTGGGGTTATCCATGAGACAAGACTTGGAATTCTTTATGAAGTGCTAACTTTCTGCAGTTTTCCAGTCAGTTACTATAATATTTCAGATATGACAGTCTTTTCTCTTAAGAAAATCTTGATAGGCCATTTTCATTTAAATAGTGGTGAAAAATTGTGTAGATGCCATTCAAGGTTCTTGTTTTGTTGTTTATTCTAATGTTTGCCAGCTTGAGTTGAATTATAGGATTGCTTACATTTTGGAAGTAAAACTGAAGGAAAATTATTAGTTTGAGGAAATTATTTTCTGGGGTTTTTTTTTGACAAAACAAAAAGCTGAAAGTAAATAAGATCTAGTGAAATGTTCCTTTTTGTCTAAGTGAAAAGTTGGGGGGTTAGGCGCTCATTGGTGAAAGAAGTGGCAATGTCATTATGGGATATCCAGTATATGGAAGTCTAGAGTTAAATAGTTAGAGAATATCTGAACATGTAAGAGTTTTCTAATGCTCGTCTTTAGGATACTTTGGTTGGAATGTTTCACTTAGTTTGTTGTTGGTCACTTTTAATGGAATATTTAATAATCACAGAACAGAGAATTGGAATGATTTTCTAGGATGCTTTAACATGGGGAACCTGGATTCCAGTATGTACTCCAGTCTGAAATGTTAAGGCAATTATTACGACACTGGCTAAATAGTAAAGACAAAGTGGTGGAACCTCCTTCCCAGAACAGTCTATGAAAGATGTGCTAAGAGCACTCTCCAGATAAGAGCATGTGAGAATGGACAGTATATATTTCACACTGTCCTTGATGCCTCTTCCTGGTCTTAAAATCAAGAGTCAAACACTGTTGGAAGGGGTAAAAGGATTTTACCTTGGTATTTATTTTAAGGATCCTTAGGTGCACACAGGTCATATGCATTGAGATGCACCCCGTCCAGTATGTGTGCCCCCCCACAACATTGGGTATAACATTATAGGTTTTACTAATTAGCATATCTATCAAAGATTCCCCAATGAGAGGCTCAAGTGAGCCCCCCTCCCCAAGGAACCTTCCCCTGTATGGTTCTATCTTGGTTTACAGAATGTGTTCTGGAGAGGACCTTGGGCTCTGGGGCACACTGATCCTTAGCTACGAAACTTCTCAAATATTTAGTCTCTCAGCTTGACAAACAAGTCCAAGAATGTAGGCAAAAAGCACTAGGAATACAGAAGTTGTAAAAAGGTATAACAGGGGTATAAAAGAAAAGGCAAAAATCTTCATGGCATCATCCTAGGCAAAGACATAAACTCTGTGTATTTGTTTCCCATTACCACCTTAATTTGGCTGTTGCTGCAAAACAAGTTGACAGCTGTTCTTCCTCCATATTTGGAGAACTTGTTTATGTCAGAAAAAACCCCAAACAAACATAGAAACAAAAAAGGCCAAAACAAAACCAAAACCCTGCAAAGACCTTAGATTAATTGAACCTGAAATGTTGATTAGTTTTGCATTAACCCATATATTTTTGATGGATAGTCTAGAAAGTAATAGAAAATAGTGGTTATCATAAAGTATGTGTTTAGAGTACCTTTATTCACAGAACTAATGCTGTAGTCTGAATAAAGATCACATTTTCTTTACAAGGAACACATTATGGAGATTTTTATTGTTAACATGAAGATGGGCCTTAATGAGAAGGAGTTTTGAGAGTGTAGTAGTGTCTCAAATGTTGCAGGTAAAATGTACTTAGCTTATAGCATGATAAAACAAAAAGACCAAAGACTTTCACTCTGTTCTCTCTGGATAAGAGCACACTTCTAAGAAAACCTTTGTGTAGTGTTCTAATACTTGACCTACCACTGTCATGGTCATACAAAGTAGTAGGGCACCTAAGAACTCTGCTATCAAAAACAAATTTGAAACATGATGCAATTACTTCTTTTAAAATAAAATAATTCACCTAACTTCTCTCTTACTGTTACTATATTCCTGGATATTTAAAAGCAATTCCTAATATATTTTCCTAAAATGTAAGGGAAATGTAGAATTTTCTGTAATAAATTGAGGAATTGTCTAGATCATATATCTGTGATTTTAGCCAATTTTTTTTCATATATAATTCTAGATAAAATGTACAGTGATATACACTGAATGAAATGTATGTTGTTGAAACCATAGGCAATTTATTTCTCTTCTGAAACATATTTAAATATTTCATTTTTTGATACTGCATATTTTGTTCATCGTCTTAATTGCATTAAAATAGAAAGCTGTTAGAGAACAATGGCTAACAAAACTAATTTCTCCTTTGCAACTGTGATTTTTGTGCATTCTTTCCCCAATAAAAATACTCCTTTTGAATTAATTTTAAATATTCTGTGAAGAATGAAATTAGAATTTTTGGAAAGTCTTTCACTTAACTAAGATGGGCAGAACTCCATCCAGTTTCAAGAGGTTTTATCTGAGATATTTAAAACTTTTGATTTTTATAATGATCTTTTTCAAGATAGCCTGTTAGCTAGACTTCCTTAATGATAGTACAGATGAGAAAGGAAAAGAACACAAAAATGTGGGTTGTTCTTTGGGTTTCCAAATCAGAATTTATTCCAAGTAACTAATTACTTTTTATCACTTTGGGCCTATTTGACCAGGGAACAATATTGGGTTTGTGTGGTAAGGTTTTTATAGCAGGGGGCTACAAGGGTGGCTTCTGTGAGAAGCTGCTGGAAGCTTCCCCCATGTTCAGCAGAGGCAATGCCAGCCAGCTCCAACATGGACCCACTGCTGGCCAAGGCTGGCCCATCAGCCATGGAGGTAGCGCCGCTGGGGTGATGTGCTTAAGAAAGGGTAAAAGAGCTACCCAAAGCACTGCAGTTGCATCTGGAAAGAGGAGTGAGAGATACAACTCTCCAGACCAGGATCTGTGAATCAGGAGGGGGAAGATGCACTTCAGACACCACAGCAAGGATTCTACCTCAGTCCTTGCTGCAGCCCGTGGTGAGGCAGCTGTCCCCATCTTGGTTCATGGTGGAACAGAGATCCGCCTGCGGCCTGGAAGGCCACACGCTGGAGCAGGAGTCCAACCTTTGACCAAACAAACGTTATTTAGCTATTTGTTGTTAATTAGCATTTCCTGACTCTTAATCTCATTTTACTAGTGCTATGAAAGAACAAAATGATAAACAGAAAGAAATATTAGAGAAGAAATATTAAGAAGAAATATTAGAGAAGAATAGCTAGTGGTAATTAAAAGCGAAGTGAGGTTGAACAGGCAGACATTATCTATTATGAAAAAGGCTATTATTTGGGGTTGGGGTTTTTTTGGGAGGAAAATGGAGTTATCCATGTTAGATATCTACATGTCTACATGGTAACTTTTATTGCCAGTTTGGTTACAACAGAAAGTAGCTTTTAGGAGGCATTTAAAAATTAAATGTACTATTACGACAATTAAACCTAAAACAGATACATGCATTAATAAAACAGGTTCTCAATCAGATCTTTTTTAACAAGGTGGTTATTTTATTTATCCAGTGTCTGAATAAGTTAGATTTATTTTCAGTCAATGTACTTGGTTAAATAATGCTCATATCTAAGGCTACAGAGGAAAACCTCTGTCTGACATAAATGTGGCAGCACAGGGGTAGAAAATCACACCTCAATAGTACAAATACCAATGAAAATAATAATATGTTGAAGGAAAAAAAAACAAAACAGACAAAGCAAGAAGCAGAGGTTCTCATAAGAAGAGATTAAAATAGGAGGAAAAAAATCCCACCTCCAGCTCAGCATTTATTTTCTTGAAAAATTACTTCAAATTAGAAAGCGACAAGAGTAACAATCTCTTTTTTAGTAATGAAGACTGTTGACACTGCTTTAGATATTATTACTGTTTTCTCACTAATACAAATTTTTTAAATCTGTGTTTAATGCTCAGAGGAAGGACTCAGGAATGTAATGGTTATGAGTAATATGATTTTATTAAGGATGTTAAAAGCCCCAGATGAATTTAAAGAATAGTAGCAAAATTGATACTGCTTATCATCGAAAAAATACTTTCAGAAGAATGTTGTTGTTGTAGCCAAATAGGTAGAAAAAATTATTCAATTAATAGAGCAAACAAAATGCAGTCATAAAAACCTCTTGTAATTAGCAAAGTATTTGTTTATTGATAGTGGATAGAATTAATTTTTGCTGGATTTAGTTGGGGAAAAAAAAATCACTGCAAAAAGCAGCCAAGTTTTGGAGTGCCTAAATCCTTCTCTCCTTCTGAAACAGGAAACAGAAAGTAACAGAGATAATGCTTCACTGTGGAACAGGGAGAGCAGAAAATCAGGAATAGGAGGAATACCAATGCTAAAAATATTATCTGGTTTGAGCCTTTGATAATCCATCCATTGAGTGTTATCATTTTTATCTCTTTTTGAAGGACTGAGAACAAAAAGGAAGTTCTTTGCTTTCTTGGAAACAAAAACTTTCCATAGAAACCAGGCATTTCTGTCCTTTACTGTTTGCTTCTATGGTTTAACTTTTTGCTTGGTGATTCAGCATTTCACTTGTGGCGTTTCAATGAGGAATGGAACCCTCCAAGAACCACAATGCATTCTGTAATGTGTAGGGTTCAGGCACAATGATAGTGTTAGGAGGGGAATTTGCTACTGTGACTGTGGAGGTTAACAGCATGTTTTTCATCATTCTATTGCATGATTCTGTCTGGCAATCGTTATCTGAAAAGGACTTTGAAACTGGCTTTACATCTGGTACTCTCAAAATTCTTACTGAAAAATGAAAAAGATTTGAATCTAAGAGAGGAATCAGATATCAAATCATATGTTTAACAGTAAAGGCAGAGGCTTTTCTGTTATTTTGTACTATTTGTTCTTGTATGTTTCTGAAAAAATAGAAGGCCCTTCCATAGTGAGTACCCTGTTTTGATGGGGTTTTCTGTAGTCATTTCTCATGTTGTAGTTCAAAGTGCAGTGACAAACATGTCTCAAACTTTGCAGGCAAAATAGACACATATAAACATGAATTACATGATGAAAATCTGTCACTTAACAGTAGATCTTGAAGTCTATGCTTCCAATAAGAGTTACTTTGTGGCATTTAGATTCAGTGCTTAGTAAAAGGAGAATCTGACTTTAAGAAATTGTCATATCCATGGAAATACAAATCAACCTACGGTGTAAATCCAGAGTTTAATCCCAGAATTCAGTATGTTATGTATGCATCCACATAACCAGGTTGCAAGGAAACACAAGACAGAATGACAAAAGCTTATAAGCAGGATAGTTCAGCATGGAAGGGAGCTCAGAATCTGACTAGTCCAGTCTACTAGTGAAAGCAGACTCAGCTCTCAGGTGAGGTGAGGTTGCTCAGGCCTTTATCCAGACTGTCTTAAGAACCTCCAAAGATGGAGTCTTGACAACCTATGTGGACAACTTTCTTAATTTCCTGGCTGTCCTCATGGGAGGAAAAGATTTTCCATTTTTTCCTTATTTAGAAATCATTGCTTTCAGTCAGAATCAACACACAAGAATTTATTATTGCCAAATATCTGTTTGAGGTACAAACATCTCCTGTGTTCTCTTTCTTCTTTATGGATAAGCAGTGGTATGACTGTTCTCCTGAGCAGGTTGGCTGATACAGCCAATCCTAGCTCATGAGTTGAAGATTTTCCTTCCTCAGGCTCAAGTTATCCCATTCATCTTCCAGGGATATGTACATGACCAGAGACATGATTCGTCCTGTCTTTCTCTAGAATACTAAATGCTAAAGCTTATCTGGCACATGTGATTTATAACTATATAATGGAGTTAAGCCTCAGTGAGAAAACTATCTGTTAAACTCCAGTGTATACTTTCATCAGGCAGGGAGTCAGAGGCAGGCACAAAATCCCCTTGGCTCATTGTGGTACAAATGGACACTTTATATGGCCACTGTGATGCTGCTTCTGAAAAAAAAAAATTGTTCCCACTTCTATTTTTGATTCATCCCCTATCTTGTGTTGGCTCAGGCATTTACCCAGTCACAAAGGAACTGCACCAGGAAGTGATACAAGTAAAAAACAAGCTTTTTTTTTTCCTCTTAGTGAACAGGAGACACAAGAGTTGAAGAGAACAGCAAGGTACATAGGGAGTGGCATATTGTTTCTTCAAGGAATAGAACAACTTTATTGTCAAAATAAAGCCCGATCTGTTGTCTTCTCAGGTACTTGTATGTTGAATAACAGTACCCATGCAAAGATCTACTTTTTTTCCCCTCTTACAGTATGTGCAGAGGCTTCACAGAGTTATTTGATTTCCTTTATATTTTTTATGCTGTATCCTTAATTTAATGCATTCTTATGATGGTATGAAATATTTTATTTTGATTGGTGTAGTCAATGTCAGGAAGACGGTATTTCATTGTTGCTGTTGAAAAAGGTGGTTAAATGAACTTCTTTTGAGGAAACCTTTCTGAAGCTGCTCTTAATTTCTTACCTTTCCTATGCTCAGGAGTATTGCAAAAGGAAACATTTGTAAGCCTTTTCTGAAGTTGCATGTTTTCATTATTCTGATAGTACTTTTTAATATGCATGAAGTTATTCTCATCTGGAGTCAAATGGATATTCACCAGCAGTTATCAAATAAGCAGTTATACATTGGATGGGCTTTTTACGTATATTCTCTACAGAGATAGGATTATATTATTTCACAAAGTCTTATCAACATTCGGAAACAAATTGAAAAGCAGTTCTCTTGAATCTTTATATGCAAGAACAGTACTCTGGTTTTCCCACCATCCCTCTTAGACAAAGATTTATTGACTACTGTTTTTGTGCTTCCATGGGTCTCTTTAATCCTCCTTTGATGAAACAACCCAGAGTGCTTCCAGTGTGGCTTATTTGTAACTCTGCTTTGAAGAAACCAGGTAAATAATAGTGTAGACCTGGGGGATTTTCTAATGAATACCTAAAAAGTGTAATAAAAAGTAACAAAAGTAACAAAGAAAACCAGAAGTCTCTTACAGCAGTTTCGGGGAAAAAAATAGAGGTAGAAAGATGGCTTGATGATTTAACAGGGAGCACTTTCAGTGTGCTTACTCCAGCAGAATACTGCACTGTTTTGATGTGGTCATTCGCTATAGTCTCAGGATGGCAATTGTTGGAGTAGTGAAGGAGACTGATTACTCTTGTCTTGACTGAAACATCAGTGACTGAACTTACAAGTGAGTTTTATGCTGCCTGAGCTGTATGGTGGGGGAAAGTGTATTAGAATAGCATAAAGCTCAAGACTAGGCAAGGAAAAAACACCCCAACCAACCCAAACCCCAAAGAATAACTAAACCAGAAAACATACAACTGCTTCATTTGTCATCCTAGAGTAATTAAAACTTTGCATTTTCTTTTCATATGTTCTGAGTCCTTGCCATGTTTACTTCATTCAGCAAAGTAAGTGGCATGTTGTGGGAGAACAGTGATCCCTGAAGAGATAATCCCAAATCACTCTCATTTCTAGATTCTAAATTAAAAATTTTAGTTTGTTTTGTACATTGGGTAAAATATGTGCATTCATAATTCCATCTTTTATGTCTCAGGCTAAAACAGCAAAAAGTATAATATTTTGAATACATGAATGAAATCCTTTGCATTTATTAATAAATTCTGACAAGATAAAATATTATTTATATGGGCCCTACAGGCTAATCAGAACTTCACAAACTCATGCTTCTTTTTGTGATTGTCCATCTGTTTTGCCTGTGAATATCGCATTAGGATATTTAGGGTGCAAATTCACTTGTGAAATGAATCAGTGACTAAAACAAACCATTAAACATCCTTTGAACCTGCTAATGCAATTCCATTATATTAAGGATCAACACAATGTCAAACTAGTGTCAGAACAATTTTTTATTATTATGTACCATTCAGTTTTCAGGTGACCAGTGACAACCCACAACAATCAATAAGAAATGAAAATAAACCAGTTATGTACATTTACTGTGTGTTTATTTGTGCTGCATACAGTAGACATGCAAAATGTCACTGTTAGGGTGGTCATGCTTTGGAATAGGTTGTCCAGGGAGGTGGTGGAATCACCATCGCTGTCGCTGTTTAAGAGGTGTCTGGATCTGGCACTGTGATATCATTTAGTGGTTTGGGGATTAGAGTGGTAGTGCTGGGTTGATGGCTGGACTTGATCATCTTAAAGTTCTCTTCCAACCTTGATGATTCTATGATTAGGTGATTTCACCTGACATTTTCTAATGTTTAATCACAATGAATGATAATATGTAAACCATACTTTTAATGGCAGCTTTATTTGGTTGTTTTGTGAGGCTTTTTTGTAGCCAACTACTTTTCTATCCTGTACTAAAAAGCTTATTATGAAGATATATCTTGATTGAGTGAACTCCATTCCTCTTTCTTTGCTAAGTAGACTTTTTGGATATTTATGTAAGAGTCCACAAGTAAGTTGGTGGCAGCTTCACATCTCTCCATCAGCCTTTTTGATATCCAGACTTGTGTCTTTGAAACTGCAGAAAAATTACCTACTGCACAGTACATACTCTTTCTTCCTGAAGCGTATAACACGGGTTTTGACATCTTTCATGTGGATATATTGCACTGCTGCAGAAATTCTTCTCCCCATTATTTTTTATGTCAGAGGACAAACTTTAACCATCATCTCTATTTTCTGAGCAAGAATGGGCTGTCCTGAATGTCCTAAAGGAAGTGTAAGGTGAAGGACTGTTTGAATAAGGCTTATTTTCTGTTTAGTAATTGACACTATGTCTTTCAAGAAAAAGAATAAAACCAATACTGAACTGAAATTTCCAACTTTTTAAAAAAACTTTCCAATCCTGTATAACCTGTAGAATCTGAGATTCAATCCCAAGATTCATGCATCTTTGCTTGTTTGTGTTTTGGTTATTTTTGAGGAGCATGTTTTCCAGAGAGTTAATTATAAAAGGGGATTTGTGTAATAAGGTGGAATTAAGGAAGTGCTACAGTGTTGAATGCAGTTTAAAGCAGAGTTCAGCTCCTGTGGGAAAGAAATGAGAGATGATTATGACAGAAGCAAAGGCTAACAGTCCTGAGAGTATTATTTTTTCATTTAGCTTTGAATTACAAATGAATCTACTAGCAAGACCTTCCACCAATTGTTAATGGATTTAAAATAGGTAGATGAAAGCTAAATTTATACTGAAAATTTCACTAACAATGAAGCTATAGCTTCGCTAGATGTGCTGGAAATAATTTTTATTACTGTCGTCTGTGCACCAGACATATATAGGCATAAACTGGAGTGTTACAGAAATGTTGCCATTTGGTTTTGGTGATTTTGGACACATGGTCCCAAAACTGTGAAGTAGAGCAGCACATTGTATTGCAATTTCAAGTATGTGTTGCTGTTTAGAAGTGATGCAAATTGAATTAAATAAAAGTCTGATCTATTTAATATAACTTTTCCTCTTAGTGTCTGCAAAGCTTGGTATTGATGCAGGAAAAGGGTAAAAGATGAACCTGGTGGTTTCAATAGCGTAGTTCAATTTACACAGTGGAGTCCAGATTACTTTGCAACATATCCTGTATTACTGGCCTCTGATTTTCCTTTGGCTTCACCTGGAAACATGGGACATAGATTTAAACTTTAGCAGCTTAGAATTAATGGCAGAAGTATTTGTTGTGGTCCTCAGATTGAAAACCATTTGATACAACCAACTGGGTCATTCAAGAGAATGCACATATGTGTTTTCCATTAAAAAAAAAGATCTAGGAACAAACACTGTGAACTGAAGTCTGCAACTAAACCTGAAAGAAATCAGAGTTCAGAGTAGGATGCTGTTGGGAAGAATAACATTTAGCCAGCTAAATAATAGGGGGATTTTTGATACTAAATCAAATAGACAGAAAGGAAGGTACTATTTAAACAGGTATATATATTTGTTTGCATTGAGATAAGCAAAAATAAAAATTATACAACATATCTTTGGTACTATATTTTAATATATATCTGAATTGAAAAGAAAAGGAAAAGACTAGTTCTGCCAACAATGAATGTTTAAGTAGAAGAGCAAGGTGTTCTTTGTATTCTGAAAGATTGGAAAATAGATACATATAAAAGACTATTTGATAAAAAGAAGGATTTAATTTATCTGGAAATCAATTGAAAGAGCAGAATGGCATTTTATAGGTACATTTAAATTTTTAGAAATAAGATTTTTGTTTCTTTTTTATGCAAAAAAAAAAAAGTATTTGTCTAAAAATATTCAGGATTAAGGCAGTTTCAAGGGAATTTTATTACTTTTTATGGGTAAATAGACATCAATACTAAGGAAAAGCACATCAGACATTACAAGACCTACCAAAACAACTTCAAAAGAGAAGTATTACGGCTGGTGATGGGGGTCAGCAGCTCTGACCCAGGAAGAGGTGACCCGTCCGGGGAGATGGTCCCGAAAGGAATCGCCTTCCCGAGGCCCAGTGTCTTCCCTCAGCTGCTGGCACAGGGGCCCTTGCAGAGACTGTCAGCTCTTTAGTGATTATCAGCTCGTGATTCCAGCTCAGCTCTGCAGGGCAGCCTCCAGGCCAAGCCAGACCAGAGAGAGACGAGAGGCTCGTGTGGCTGGTTCCGCATGGAAGGAGCTTTATTGTTGGTTCCCTCCGGCAAAGGGGAAAGCCAGGGACGAGAACCCTCTCTGAGAGCCACAGGGGCCAGAGGGCTTGCTTTTATAGGGGTACAGGGGATCGGTAAAGGACCAGTGGGTTACAGAGGATCTGGGATGGGTAGAGGCCAATGGGTTACGAAGGATCTGCACAGCTTCTCCTAAAGGATTGTGGGTCTGTCTTTTCTCGCCGTGACCAAAGAAGTGGTTGCCTTTCCAGGGAGTCCTGCTGGGCGACTGTGAAATCTCTTATCTCAGCAGAGATCCCTCCAGGGCAGGGGCTGGGCATACCCCACAGAGAAGGGGTTAACATAATCCGCAGGAGATCTGGCTCTATATGGGAGTGAATGTAGCAAGTAGATAATAACAGGCTATCCTATTTCAAAAGAAAGATATAAATCATAATAAGAGACCTTTAAAACTCCTGGTGCAGTCATAAAGATACACAGAGCAGAAAGAAATTTTTCAAAAGGTGAGAAAAGAACCACATGACTAATGAATAAAAGCATAAAATACTAAGAAGCCTTGAGAATACAGTAAGAAAGGCCATCACAGTTGCTGAATTACAATTACCAAAGGATATAAAAGAAAATGATGGAGAGAGCTTGTAACTACATTACAAATAAAGAGAAAACAAGAAAAATTGGTTCCTCAGAGAAAAGAAAATAAGAGGGCAAAGGACAGGGACATCTAGGAAGTTGTAATAGAGACAATTAGCTCTGACCCCTGGAAAAATAATGGACTAAGTGATGACAAATTATTCAATGAAAAAATATAATTCTTTTAGTAACCCATTTTTTTATTACAAACTAGCAGAAAAAAGACTTGTTGTTGCCTCTAAATATGTGGTGTACTTAATTGGGAAAAGGCACACAAAGAATAGTTACTGGTTACTCTCTGTAAGTCAGGTTGTGTTGCATCTAAAATAGATTAGATCTAGGCCCAGTAATGCTAAATATTTTTTCAGTATCTTGGATAGTGGAAGAAGAATTATGCACAAATATCATTAATGGAACTGAACTGTGGAAGGTTACAGGCTTTTTAAAGGACAGCAATATACTTCAAAATAATGCTGATAAATCAAAATTAACTTGAACATGTGAAAATTACTTCAGAGAAGTATAAAAAGCTGTAGACTAAATAAGGCATAGGAGTAAAATCAAATAAGGAATAAATACCCAGTCAGAGGACTAATTCTGATTAAATACATCAAGAAAACACAAAACAAATAAATATTCATAAGAAAAATTATTGAACAATGTGTCCTTGTGTGCACATGCTTTTATGTTTGCAAAAGTAAATTGTTGTTACAGTATATGCCCTGCATTTATGCAGGCACACAACCTTCGTAAGTTGCAGATAGGGTTAATAAAGATGCTGGAAAGGGCTGAATTCTTAATGAGCTGAAAAAAATGTGCATTGATGTTAATTTACAAATGTAAATGATATTTTATATTTATACAGCCTTTAAAACTGCATTAACAGTTAACACAAGTCTTTTCATGTTTCCTAATCAGGTATTTCCTAGTATATCTTGATAAAATAAATCAAAAAACCATTTGAAACCATCTTAAATCATCAGCTGGCATTGTAGCTCAGTAGGCCCAACATTTGTTCAGTGTGTCATGCTAGGATGGGTATTAAGGGTTGGGACTAAAGTATACTGGCACAGCTGTGGAGCCTAAGCTTGCTTTCACCTGCCCATGTCTGGTTATCTTTCTAATAATTAGATTCTTATAAGTCAATACTTTAAAGGTCAGTCTTAATGTGTAGTATGTGAATTAGTAACCTATTACATTTTATCAGTTACTAGATCTGAGTATTTGCAAACTTTTCAACTGAGATTTTTCAGGAAAGTCATTCAGAGTGCTCAGATAACATTATCTCATTACCACTAATCAGTAAAGGCATCATCTAAGAATTTAATAGATAATAGATTCTGATACAAGGTATTTTAAAACTGATATTTTTGTCTTTTTACTGCATAATTTAGAATATATCACTTTCCAGTCAAATGTCATGAACAAAGGTTTCTTTTGGCAACTTCAGTTTTTGCAGTAGTACTTTATTTATATGGTAAAGTAAATAAAAATCATTATTCCAAGGAACGTTTACTTAAAATCTGCTCCAGTCTGGGAAATCTGCATAACGAGCTGACTGTTCAACTGGAGCACCAGAATTCCCTTGAGTATAAGATATTTCATCCTAAAACCACAGAATATTGGTAAATTTTCTAAATTTTGTTCTCTAGCAGAGCTTTCATATTGTTAGTCAATATATTAAGTAATTCTAATAATTTTCTTAAAAATAAATATGATAATAAATATGTTGCATATAAAAGCCAGCATTATTAAGCAGGTCTACTTTGTTCATTTTTGGTGGCAGAGGGAGAGGCAAAGACGTGAAGATTAAGAACAAATTACATTTGCTTATACAACAAGGAAAAGATTGCTTTTACATTCTAAGGCACAAACATTTATTTAAAATGTTTTTTGTCTCTTTCAGCTTTAAATTGAAGACTTTTGAATCCAAGGTGTTTTTCAAGTAACCCAGATTGATATACCAAAATCAATTTGAAGTATTTTGAATTATCAATCACCTTTTGTTTTTTAATAATATTAGTTATCCACAATTTAAAGTAGACTATGGGATTTTACAGTATTGTGGAGAATCTTACACATTCTTTTTATTTCATAATTTCTTGTTGTATCATAGTTTTAGACATTTATTGCTCTTTAAATCTTTGGTACACCCTCTGTTAACGGAGAGTGTGATGTCTTTTTTGGAAAAGTTAAATAAAAAATATTCATTTCGGACACATGGTGTCAAATCATGGAGAGGTAAAAATGCTGTGTCATGGCTTGTTCACTGGCTGATTTACTGGAAACAGCAGGTGGCTAGCAGTTAGATCCATGCAGTATCCCAAAGCATATTCTCATCTCTGAGAGCAGCATTTACTTTTAGAAAAAAATAAATTATATTAATTGTGATTTTACACACACCTGTGTATTAAGAATTGACATAAATAATTTTTACACTTACACTTACTTATGCTTCAAATTAAGAAACAAAAATTCCAGGTCTCATTTTCCATAAGATTTGACACAAATGTTGCTTTTTAAAATTCTTTGTATAATATTTCTTTTTCTAAAATATATTAAACACACTGAAAAATTATGTCCTTGCTTTTTCTGGATATCCTAGTGTATGTAAACTCAATAATCAATATATTGAGTCAGCAAACTGTAGAATCCTTTACAACATGATCTCTTGTCAGTCAGTAGAGTTTGGCCCAGACTCTCTTTACACACACATTAGTTCATGTTTATCTACAGGGTTCAGTTCAGTGTCACACCAGCCTAGGTCTAGAATTGGAAGTAGTAAAGCTGCAACAATAGGAATCCTTGCTCAGTGCAATTATTCATGCTTTTGAGTGCATGAGTATGTCTGAATGTTTTTTCAGTTTGAAACACAGGATTGTTTTAACTCCAGCAAGTTAGCTATGTGGCACAAAGGGGAAGGACTGTGGGGCTCATTCATTCGGTATCTGATGTTCACATTGCATGCTCTCCAGTGGTTCAAACTGTAAAGCAGATGTGTGACATTCAGAACTCAGATTTAATGAGGTGCTTGGTGCTAACTTGAATATCTCAGAGGTGTTGCTCTTGATTGCCTAGCCATGCCAGTAATCTACAGAATATACACAGAATAGAAGAGGTCACTGATTCTGAGTAAAGAACAGAAGAGAGAACTTTAGTCACTAGTCTTGGGGGTCGGTAACAAAGGCATTTTTTTTGGATGAGAAAAGCAACTCTTCTAATTTTTAAAATTCAATATGTGTTTCAAAGATACAGGATTTAGTGCCAGAAAGAACTAGTGGATAATCTAGTGCCCCCTCCTGTAAAAGAGAGGCTTGTGCATTTCATTTGCTTTTCTGTGCTAATTAACAAAAAAAAAAAAAAAACAACCAACCAAAAAAAAAAAAAAACCACCAAAAAAAAACCCAGTCTCTCTTAAAAGTCCTAAGTGATAAAATACCCAACTCTCCTTCTTTTTTTTTTTTTTTTTTCCTAAATCTGCTCTGAGAGTTACACACCATTGTTGCAAAAATAGAGGAAAAAATGCACTTTGTATGTCTTTATTGTTGACTTCAGCTGCTGGTATTTTCATGTCTTTGTCAGGTTAGAGAAAGAGATCTTCAGTGTTTTTATACTACTTTTCTGAGAACAGCTTGCCTCACCATTGTCTTCACCACAAGCTGCAGGAGAAATTTCTCCAACACCCAAGGCACCAGCCCTGGTGTCTGCAGAGCTGTTTTGCTCACATATTCTCACTCCTCTCTTCCAGCTGCGATTGTGCAGCAGTCTTTCCCTCTTCTAAATACTTTATCCCAGAGGTGTTACCACTGCCACTGGTGGGCTTGTCCTTAGCCCGCAGTGGATCCATCTTGCAGCCAACTGGCATGTGTGCTGTTGGACATAGGGCAAGCTCCTAGCAGCTTCTCACACAAGCCACCTCTGTAGCCACTCCATCTACCAAAACCTTGCTACTAAAACCCAGCACATTCCTCCAAGTTTCACAGTTTCTGTTACAAGAGCCTCCTTTGACAAGGTCCCCAAAGGGAAACAATTTAGATTTTTAAATCTCACCTAGTCATATAAATAGAAACAGATCATGTGTTCTTAATTGTTTACTTTGGAGTTTTTTATTAGGAACCATCGAACTAGGAATTAGAGTCTAAAATCTTGTAAAGTGTAAAAGTAATTTCTCTCAAAATGAGGTGTTCTGCATGCATGCTGATAGTACTTGCCCAATCCCCTTCTCTCTTTTTAATTCTTATCTAACAGGGCTAAATGTGAACTATCCTGTCCCTTATTACTTAGATAATTTCAAAGGCTTTGTCCTTTGTTTTAAAAGCATTTTATTCCTTATATGTCTGTGAAGTAAAAGTGATGGAGGTGTACAATATCCACATTTAATTTTATCATAACATCTTAAAAATTCTCCAAACAAAAAATGTTAGAAAGGTTTCCCTAAATGCAGTCAGAGAACATTTGAATATGAATGTTACAACTACAGTAAAGAGAAGTATGATCAAGTACACAGAACAACAATAAATTCATAATGTTGTTTAAAGGAGATCTATTGTCATAGAAAGCAGTTTTAATGACTAGACCAGTTTAATTGGGAGATTTGAAGTCTATTTCTATCTAGGAGTACCAGGAGCAAGGTGGGAACAACTGGGAGCCAAGTGGGCCACATTTCCTATTTGCTCACCTGTGGCATGCAGTCCTCCAGTGGCTGAACACAGGTGTCACAGCCAGGGACTTAAAAGGCAATTGACAGCCTTCAATGTGGTGAGTGATAAACCAGGCCCCAGATCCCTCCAGGAGCCCAGTCAAACAAAGATGACCAAGGACAGAACTGGAGCAGTCTTAGGCTGAGCTGGAATGGGGTTCCTGGGTCCAAGGCAGAGGCATAACAGAGTCCCCAGGTAGGGCTAGTCAGGGTCAAGAGGGTGCCCTTACAGCCCAGGCAGTTTCTGATTTTTTCTTATATTTTTGTGGTTGAGAACAAAATATTGTCTGTGTTGGAAATTTTTAAAATGATTATTTTTATTATATAAAGGATGGTACAGTTTCTTGGTATTTGTCAAATACTTTGAAATGAAAGTTGTATAAAATTAGTGAATAAGAAATTTATTATCTTACGGATATAGTGAAGAAAGGGGAAAAATCACTACAGATAAATGCAATCCATTAAAAAGTTAAATGTCTAATGTTATAAATCCAGTAGAATTAGAAGGAGGCACAATGTTGGGTATATAGAAGAAAGTTCTTGCACAATATATAACTGAGAAAAATATTAATTCACCTTCCATATAAGGTGGAAAGTAAGGTGAATGGTTCTGTGAGTAATCTGCGTGGATTCCTTGACTACAATTATATTTAAATTATGCAGTAAAATGAGCCTTTTTTGGCAGATTTCAGTATCTACCTTGATAACATTTTAAAAGGGAAGAAACAAGAAGAAGTGAAGTCTTCAGAAAAAGATCACCTCTAGTTTGAATTGAACTGTTTAATGTTTATCCTCTTACTTTGTATTGGTGAGTTCTTTAAAGACATTTCAGGACTGTCTTATTATCACTCTTAAAAGATGAAATAGCATAACTGACTCAGACTTAAAATGACAGCATTTAGAATTTTTATTCTAATAAGGAACAACTCTTTTAAGATGTATTTGCATTTTGATTTAATATCTGAATATGAGTAACTACAGTGGCAGATACTCAGGAAAACTCAGATTCTAAAAGTACTTTTTCTTATAAGACCCATGGGGTTCTTAATTTTGCTGCAGAGTGGGAGTAATTTGACTTATATTTTAAACTTTATCACCATCCGGAGCTGCATACCAATTTCCTTTCATGCAGTACAGAAAATACAGTTAGAGTCTTTTACCAGTTTGACTACTGCGTACCTATATGAGGTTTTCATTTTAACTAGTTACATGAAACACTAAGGATTAGGGAAAGAAGTTAAATGAGATATAGCTTCATGGAAAAGTACTCTTTGCTCCCTATTTCTAGTGCCTCCAAGTTTCTTTAGTGTGAATCTGCCCATACTGATAGCAACGGATAAGTCAGTAAATATAACTTTTGCCCTATTACTGGGAAGCAGCCACAGGCCTTGTATCACCGTGTATTGATCTGACAGCTGGATTCTCTTAGGACTCTTCTGAAGTGTCTTGACCTGAGCTGTTTTTATCTTGTCTTTGTCTACTGGTCAAGTGACTATATGACTATCATGTATACCAAAGGTTTGACAACCCTAAGCAGTTGCTGTGCAACACACGTTGGGCCTCTGTGTTAATTGGGTCTTGAGAAGGCTGGGAACCAATGAGAAAAAAAAGATTCTGTTTAAGAAGCATCAGATAGCCTGATGATGATTCAAGAATGAGGAAGGAGAGATGTATCATGATAATCTCAGGATACTGGTCATACAATTATAGAATGTTGTGGGTTGGAAGGACCCGAAAGATGATCTAGTTCCAATCCCTCTGCTCTGGGCAGGGACACCATCCTCTAGACCAGGGTACTTGGAGCCCCATCCAGCCTGGCCATGAACACTCCCAGGGATGGGGTATCCACAGCTTCTGGCAACATGGTCCACCGCCTCACCATCCTTACAGTAAAAAATTTATTCCTAATATCTGATCTAAACCCACTCTCTTTTAGTTTAATGCCATTTTCCTTGTCCTACATGCCCTTGTCAAAGTTACTTTCAAACTTTTTTGTAGGCTCCCCTCAGGTACTGAAAGGCCACAGTTAAGTCACCTAGGAGTCTTTCCTTCTCCAGGCTGAGAAGTCCCAATTCTCTCAGCCATTCCTCATCCCTCTAATCATTTTCATGGATCCCCTCTGTACTCCAACAGGCTTATGTCCTTCTTGTGCTGGGCACTCCAGAGCTGGATGCAGCATTCTGGGTGAGGCCTCACCAGAGCATACTAGAGGGGCAGAATGACTCACAATAATTTTTTTTCCCCTTCTATTTGGGAAGAATGAAGTGCTGGCCTCAGGATGCTGAGGGACACTGAAAATTTGAACATAACACTAGAGAAAAGGGATAGATATTAGAAAAATTTCTTTAATTAAAGAATTTACTGTTAGTATAAGACTTGTAAATATTTAGACTGTTAGTCTGTTAAAGCATTAATTTGACTCATAATAATTTTGACATGGGGCTATTCTTTTGTGTCCCAACAAGATTTTGTGTGTAACAAGTACTATCACAGAACATCAAATTGTAGTGCAAGTGTAATATTTTTAAGTTTTTAGTTTGGTTCATTTATTAACACTTACCAGAAGGGCTCAAGAACAAGCTTCCTTCCTCTCTATTCAGGCAATACTTGTAGGTATAAAAATTTGTTATATAGAATTGAAAAGAAAACAGCTGGTTCAGAAATTGAATATGGCGACATTTTAAGAGAGGTAAATTATATAAGCCTCTCACAGGTAATGGTCCCAGTTATTCAGTTTGACTGTTACCCAAAGAAGTATTGGTAAGTGTAGTGGTTTGGTTCAAAATATCCATTACTTACTTATTTTCCTTCTGTGAGATAAGAATTTGGAGAAAGCAAAGCAGGCACAAAACTTAAAAGAATATAAAGAAGTTTATTAACAGATCTAAAAGAAAGAAGAAAAAAGTCAGACTAAACCTGCAGAACACTTCTCCTCCCCCTACCTTTCTCCCTTCTCCCACTGACAATGTAAAAAAACAACCCTAGAGATTTTTTCAGTCAGTTTGCCACCTCTATAATAATCTTGTTCAGTTCACTTAGGGAGAGGAGTCTGTCGTGCTCATGCTATGGAGACATCTCCACAAGAAACAACTCTCTCATGGCTTCAATGTCACAGCGAGACAGCCACCTGGGTTGGTTCTCTGCTCGCATGTGAAAGTCCCTTCCCTCGACTTACAGCTTTCCCCACAACTGTTTTCGAGGGTCCAATCTTGAGCTACTGGGGTACCATTTTAAGGTTGAGCTGTTCAGAAACAAAGGTTCTCTTCACCTATCTCTGGGAGCATCTTCAGTTCCAGAAACAGAGGCCCTCCTCCTGCCCTGGGAGCAAGGGTCTTCATCACTTTCATCTCTCTCTGTTCAAGCTTCTCATCAAATCACAGCTACTTCAACATTTGTTTATTTCAGCACAGGTACTTTTGCTCACAATTGCAGTTTGAACGCTCCACCCCCCATGCTTTCATGAAATTACAACGGGTACTCTGATATATCATAGTCTATCACCATAGCTTTACAACAGAATTTCAGCTTCTAGACTTGCAGCATCTCCTCTTTCTCCTCCCTCAGGGTTTCAGCTCTTCCTTCTTCACTGACTTTGGTGTCTTTATGGTGTTTTCTTCACGTGGCTTCACCTTTCCTTTTCGTTGGACTTGGGAGAGGATTGATGTCTGCAGGCTTCATCTGCTCTGGAGGAATTTTATAGCACTAAAAGGGTTCATCTCACCTGGGCCCCGCAGCTGGAATTCGCCTCTCACTGTTGGTCACATGATCTCTGCCGGGCAGCGGCCTCAGATGAATTTTCAGCCGCACTGGGTGGGGGGCTGGCCTGGGCGAGCTGCGCTGCAGGGCCGCCTGCACGGAGCAGGGCTGCGGGGGGACTGGCCCGCACTGAGGGGGCTGCGCCGGGTGTCCAGCGAGCAGAAGTGGCTGAGATCTTCAGCCAAGATGAGCCGCGGCCGAGCCGGCCGGGTTGCACCGAGCAGGGCCCAGCCTGGCCCCGCTGGGCCGCGCCGTGAGTCCCCAGTTACCTGTCCGAAAACCGGAAGCAAGAGAGGTTTCCCGGGGTTTGTCCATTCATAAATGTGGATCACAGAGGCGTGTCAAGCTTTTTAAGTGGCTTAAAAAAATTGCCAATATTCAAACTAGCCAGTTGATTGGTTCTGTTTGGTCATAGAGGAAGCTGTAAGCACCTCTTTGCAAGAGAATGCCTTTCGTGGCCGAAGCCCTCTTTACTAAAAAACTACCTCTTTACTAAAAACCCAAATTATACTAAACCATGAATACAAGTTGTATTCAATTTAGTTTTATTTAGATTAGTTGTTAAAGTAAGGGGAAGAAGTGTGCAGGGTTCCATGGGAAATGCTCAGATAATCACATTCATCTTTATACCTGTCCAGGGTCCTCCTCTCCAGCCAAGGCCCTCAGATTCGGGATTCTTGAAAGATACAGTTTGCTTTAACATTTGCAGGAAAAAAACATCCTAGGACAGCTATTGGTGTCCACCTTATCATAGCTTCTGGGCCACCAGGATCAGTGTCTTTGTGGGAGGCCTAAACTGCACAGCCTGCACCAGCTGGGCCTGTATCTTCTCAGTGGAGCGTTAAGACTCATCTGCCTCTGCTCTTTGTTGACTGCCCTGAGCTTGGTCCCATCAATTACACCAAGGAGCTGTGTGTGCAACTTGCCACAGCTTGTGTGCTAGAAAGACCTATGCGTTAACCACCATGTGCAGCCCAGGTGAAATTTAATACGTATTTATATTCTTTCTAAGAGCTGCTCAGGGAAATTGAGTTGTAAGTGTGAGGTCACTTTGTGTGTATTTGAATCACGTTTATGAAAAATTATTCCTTTTAAGACCCTGACATTTATCTGAAAATCAGCAGCTTGTAGTAGGCCTGCATGCAATCAGGACACAACAACACTGTTCATCAGTGTTATTTACTTATGTCACAAAGACTACGTGTCATAGGCTAGCAGTTGTGGGTTTAGAAGGCTCCTTTCCTCATACTGTATTATTCTGTCAAATCAAGAGATTATTTGGAAAACTTTGACATAGGAACATCTGGCTTTATAGGGTGCAATCAAATTCTGAAGTTAAAAAGTATTTCTTAATCTTGGCACTTTTCAACATTTTGTATCTCCAGTACTACAAACTTTCATTAATCATCACTTGGACTTTTATTCAGTCCTTAACGATCATACACAGGCTTCTCATAGAGTTGCTTTGTATGACAGTTACTTTACTCCAGAATTGAACTTTTTGCAGCATTGCAAAGGCAAGACAAAGCTTCCACATATTTCAACACTGACATTTTTAAAACACTTTTTTTCGGTCTTTCAGACATCATCATGTAATTGACAAAAAGAGTCAAAGGGTGAATTATTTTTATCCCTCTAGATGAATAACTTTAAAATTAATCAATATATTATTAAAGTCCTTTACAGAACAAGTATTTTTTTCAAGGTTAAATAATGTAGAACTTTTTTTCCTCTTCTTTCCAAACACTCCCTTATTTAAGTTTTCATTTTTTGTTTTATAAATTAGAAATCAGTGTTTGCAGTGAGGTTTCAACCTAAACCCTTAGTTTAGTTCTAAATAGCTCATGAGGCTAAATTTGAAGAGTGATAATTTAGTGTTATAAAAAAAACCCCAGCTTTTTGTCATTCATTTGACTGCAGTTCTGAGATACGGAAACAACAATTAATATAGTTTCAAATTTCTGAGTGTCCTCATTCTTAGATACATAAAATGCTCAGTCCTGCTATAGATATTGCAGGGACTGACCAGAGGAATTAGGTCTCTTGCTAACTTCACAGCCACTTAAAACTCGGGTTATACATTAACCTCAAACTGCTAGTAGAGTGTTAGATTTCAGACACTTTTCTTTTGGACATTTTTCCTTTACTCTTCTAATTAATATTTATCATTGAGAAGGAGATTGTTTTAGGAAGAGAAGACTTTTTCTTCTTTCCTCTTTAAAGACTGAATTATTACCCTTTAAATTCTCCTTGGAATGATGTGTTCTGCCATTCCTTATGACTGGACATTGAACTATGACAATGCAGAAGAATAACCCAATCCTCTTTTTTTGTTTTCTTTATTTATATGCTTGTTTTATTTCCAAAGTAATCTTTCTCTTCCTATGTTATTTCTTGTTTTCATGATTTGAAGACTCATCTAGAAAACTTCTTAGTTTGATATTGTAATTACCTTTCAAGTTAGTCTCTTTTCTGAAGCCAGTCTGTTATCTCACAAAATGGACAATTCCTTAATCATCCAGGGAATTAATGACTTGAGTGTACTGACTGCACACACAAGAGCAGCCCTGAGGCAACTCAAACCTGCAGTTTGAGTTTCACGCATACAATTAAATGAAAACTTCAACTTACGTAAAAGTTCTATAGCTTCTGTCACAGAGATGTCTCATTTAGTCTTTTTCTGTAATACAGATATACCAATATTATACATGTTAATACTGCATAAATGTAAGATGCAATTTAAATTCTAGGGAAACCACATGTCTTAAAATACTGACTTTATATTGGAAATGCTTCACTGAAGCAAAATTTGCAGCCAGTTATCCATTTTGTTGACCTTTGTTGTTATCCAAAGATAACTGAAAATGCCTATTAGCATTTAATATTTATTTGATAGCTTAAAAAATTCAAACCTTGAGTTCTCAGACAGCAATAGATTTTGTAAGAAATACAAGAAGTTGGTGGAGCTTTTTTTTTGCTTTTTGACAATATAGGTCAGAGCAGTGTCCTTGCTTCAAAATGATTTAATATAACTTGGATAGAACATTTCCATGAAAAAAAAAACAGTACCCAAAGCTGTCATGCAACAGACATTCACATCTATAATGACTGCCATTAAGACCCATTAATCTCTCATCACTGAAATTGGAAACATAAAAAATATTGATATGCCTAGTCATACAAAATACTTAACTCTTTTAGTGCTTGACCAAAGGATTAAGTTGGGTTAGTGTCTGAACTTCATTGTAAACATCATACAAACTGGGTTAATGGAACAGGGGGGATATGTTAACTTAATCATTAAATCCCTCAGGATCTTCCAAATCTAGTAATGTATTAAATATTCAGTTGGCATCAGGTTTGCTTCTCTCGTGTGCAGCTGGTTGTTTCTAAACAGATCTGGATTTATTAAATGAGAGACCTGAGTTTTAATCTTGAGCCCTTTATTCTGCATTGTGGGGTGGATGCTTTGCAAAAGAGGTTTATTATGAAGCTTGCTACAGGAGTTGTTGCTTTATGGGATCAAGGCAGTCATGGAGAACAAAGGAATGGATGCCAGACATCTTTGCTAATGTGTATATGTTGTATACACAGGAGATACAATAATCTGCAAGTGGTTAATACTTCAAATTTATATTTAATACAAGTACTGCCTAATTTAAGCAAAATTTAATCAAACCAGATAGGTCATTGATCAGGTACTGTTCTTTTGGGCATGTCTTTCCTCTCTTTTCAAAGCTACTCTCCTTTGTAGTGTATTATGCTGTGTAAGTATTAAGCCCCAGTAGCACATACATGAACATGCATAGGCCTTATCAAAATGTGTGATAATTTGCCCTTTTTTAATCAAAGCTTTTTTATGCAGTAGTTTTATTTCAACATGCAAATAATACCAATGAGAAAGAAATCACACAGCTGCAGTTTGCATCAAAACAAGCATTTAGGATTTTTTAGTGCATGTATATGAGTAATGAGATGTAGGTATGCACTTAGTCATGCTAAGATGTAAGTCTTTGTTATCCTAAGGCTTTGGTAGTATTACATTGGGTTTCAGCACTCTTTATAGATGTGGTAGCAACCTCAATTTTTTTTTTTCCATTAATTCCACTTCTGCGAATCTCCTAGCATGTGAGGAAACATAGAAAATATATGCTTAATTTAAAAGTTTTAGGAAAAAGCTTTGCTGTTTATTTAAAAAAAAAGCAAAACGTTTTATCGGTTTGGAATATATTTGGGCATATTGAATGCCTAAATTAAGGCCTGCATTACATCATAATAATCAATGTATTGACAATTGTGACAATTGGTGATAATATGTTTGTAAGAACTGTAGTTTTAGATGATTTTTAGAAATTAAAGCTGGTTTGGTACATGAACAAGACAGGAATGTTTAAATTACTTGTCAAGATTGTAGCTATCTGACGGTGTACATTTCAAATATTAAAGTAAATGTATAGTGTTCCTTCTCTGGAAGAAATAGAGGATGTGCGCTATGATATTAAAAAAGAAAACACACCAAACCTGAATTCCACCCCTTAAGGTGGCAATTATGTGTTAGAATTTTGAGGGCAAATGAAATAATAATTGACTTCACTGGATCAGAATTAGCCTAAAGCAGATTGTTTTTTTTAATTACTACCTAAATAATGTATAAAGGAAGGGAAAGGAGGCATGCTGTTTTAATGAAGTGCAAGAAGAACGAAATTTTGATTCTCAAAAATGTTAGTCCCTTATTTCTTCTGTAAACTGTGGTTTATACACAAAGCAAATAAAGCACATAGATGGGAATTTCACTGGCATATCTACATGCACAATCTTACACTTCTACAAATCCCTTGTTTAGCGACAAAGGTGCATTGTTTCAGTAAGCGCTTCTTTTTTCAAATACATTTTGCAGTAGGTAAAAGTCAATGCTGTTGACTACACATAATGGTAAGATAATTTAAATCTCTGGTTCACAGCCAAGATTCTCCATGAACATTTTTAAGAGTTTATGAAAGACAGCTGCAGAAGGGAAGCCTACTCTCTGTTGACTGAAATTTACTATGCAGGATTCTGTGCAGCTTGAGAGGGAGCTACATCTTCTGAAATATAAAAGAACATGAGACAGCTGCATTTCCTTTATGGAAGATATAGTGTTTTACTTTGAATTTTAGGAAAATATTGTAGATGATGCGGCATAACTATGCTTGGAATAGCAGCTGACACAGAAGTAGGTTGGGCTGCCAGTGGGTTACTGTAATGGTGAACAGCTTTATAATTTGCTGAGAAGATAAATTGACATGAGAAAAGGGGCAGTTATATCAGCAGAATAAATTTTGTCCGCTAACAAATCTACTTTCTGGGGAGAATACCATAGAAACAATGAACTGTAAAAAATCAGATTGTAGAAACTGTGAATTTAATTAGAGGTTAGCATAGATCTAAGGATAGATGTGTTAATAAATACCTGATTTGATAGGTAAACTAGATTTTTAGCTATTTTAGAAACAAAATTATTCTTTTACTGTGAGCTTATTTAAATGTCTAGGGTGACATTTTCTCACGCCTCGGAAAATAAACTCACAATTTATTTTTCACATGGTTTTGTGATTATTAAAGAGAAACCTTCTTATAGGCATAATATATATGAGTCAAAATAGGTGTTAAGAAATATGTTTTACAGCCTTATTTTATTACAATTGTTCAGTAAGACATCTTCCAGTAAAATGTTTATTCTAAAATATGCAAGCAGTGAAAGGTTGTTGCCTCTCTCTCTGTATTGCCTAACAATTATTTATAGAGTGAGAATTTAAACAAAAGAACTATTTCCTCTTGCATCATTAGGTAATATTATTGTACAGAGAAATAGCTGTGCCTAAAAGGATACCTAAACCTCTACCTTCCAAAAAACAAGCCTCAAATTAAAGTATGTAGCAACTAAAGCCACTTTTGTCTGTTAGGAAGTGTGTTTCATTCTAAAATTCATCATGAAAATGCAGAAATATTTGATGTTTTCTAATTGAAAGGTGTAGACTTCTGCCTCTTACATTTTATACATATTCTAGATCAGTTCTGACTTTAATCGGTACAGAGCAATGTGCATTCACCACATCCTGTTGCAATCTAATAGCACTGGGGTTTTTTTTGTTTGTTTGCTTGGGTTTTTTATTTAAATTCATCATCAGGATTGCTTGGATCTAGGATTTGAAGTCAATTTCATAAGCTTAAAAAATTTAGATTCTATGTGTCGTTCAACTGAAATGAACTGGATAACTAATGTGTTTCCACAGTATAAAAGCATTATTTTGCAAGTATTTAAAGGAGTTTTAATAGACTGTGGTGTCAGTCAAGCCTCTTGTCATTTATGTAAGTGCCTGAGGGAACAAGGGTGCTAGTACAGTTTCAGAAATTTGGAAAGTGATCTTAAACATGTTTTGTTTTGAGGTAGAGTGGGTGGGAAAAGATGAAAAGAACCTCTAAACTGTTATTTCAGAAGTCTTCCTCACAGAATAGTACCTATACAAGCTTATTAGTTATTTATTTAAGTAAGGTTTTAGGTTTTATTCCTCTTAAAAAAATCACTTCAGAATTACTTGATTTATTATGAATAGAGTTTTTCTCAAAATAAAATAGGAATCCTTGGTGTCTGAACATAAAATGGCACCATTGTTGGCTAGTATTTTATTTTAATTACAGGAAGAGTTCTTTTTATAAATAAATGGAAGGACTAAATGGTATGTTGACATCCTGAAGATGTGACTTATCTTTCTGTTTTTAGTGGGAAATATATCTTGTATTATTGGCTTGATGGAAGATTTTTCTATCTAAACTTTATTCACCTTCTTTATAACATGACATCTCATCTAAAAATAAAATAAAAAAAGAAAACCCCCACAAAAACCCCCAAACAAAAAAAGAACTTAAATTCAGACTTCCTTAATGAGCAAGTCAAGATGAAAGACTACTATAATTGGAGCAATATCCTGATGCTAAAAACCAAAACAATAAAAAATCCAGGTAATTTTCTGTACTGGGTCTAACGGCTCGTAGTTAGTTTTTTTCATAGAAGCCCATATGGTGCTGTAGTTTGGATTTGGGATTAAACCAGAGTTGATAGCCCAACTATATATTGGCTACTTCTGAGCCCTGCTTGCGCAGCATCAAGACTTTATTTTCCCCCTCCTCTGTCCCCACAGTGAGTAGACCAGGCATAGGCAGGATACTGGGAAGGAAAAAAAACTAGACAACAAACCCAGATTGACCAAAAGGATATTTCATACCACGTAACTTATGGTAAGCAATAAAAAAATTAGAGGGGCTGAAAGACAGCTGCTGATCATTGTTTGGAGACCATTTTGATTGATCTATTTGTGGAATATGGTGAATGATTGCTTTTGTATCACTTCCTTTTTTCTCAACTCTTCACTTATTAAACTGTCTTTTGAAGAGTCTTTCTTGCTTTTGCTCTTATTGTTCTTTCCCCTTACAATTGCTGGGGACAGGGAAGGGAGGGAGAGAGCGGCTGTGTGGTGCTTCGCTGCTAGCTGGGGTCAATCCACTAGAATTCCCTACTCTTCTTGTACATCTAATAACTAAATTTCAAATGCACACAAGTGATGGAATATTTCTTTCTTCTTTATACCCTGAATGTAGAAAATTACTTACTCTTGAAAAGTAGATGTCTGTTTTATCATTTTAGATATTAGTTTGCATTATCTAAGCTCTCTTCTTCCATATCTTGAATGTGAAAGTCACAGGGTACAAACCTTTCCCTGGTGTCCAGAGCAATGTTCTGTATAGCCCATTATCTGACCTGTATAGACACAAATTCTTTCTATCCTGAGTACCATGTACTTCCATCCTGACAGTGCTGTGCCTGACCAATAACATGATTGTGTAGTTTCTAGCTTAGCACTGATTTGTATCCCATCACTTGGTCAGGCATCGTGTTAGAACCCTACTAATCGATAAAGAAAAAGCCCCACAGAGGGCATGTCAATGAACGTTATGTTGAATATAAAAGTTTTCCTGATAATTTTGAAATCTTTTATTAATATTTTTTTTATTTATTTGTTTTAATTCAGGCTCTCTGGAATGAATATACCTCCTCCAGTTATAAGCAACAAAAACTGGCTCAGACTACATTTTGTAACAGACAGCAATCACCGATACCGTGGATTTAGTGCTCACTACCAAGGTACATTTAAAGAAATACATTATTAGTTGTGGCTGTATTTGCTAGGAAAAATAGTGCCTGAAGTTGTAGGAAAAGGGAAAGGCCACTTAAAAATAGCCCTTATAAGTATAGCCTGTTTTTCAACTTGCTATATCAAATTACAGTACATTAGATTATGGGCAGTGTATTATCTAGTGTACCTAAATTCAGTTACCAAAAAAAATTGCAGGAGATATCTGCTTTACTTGAACCTGTGCAAGTACTTAGCATAGGTCCTAATATTCTGAAAGATACTGTTTAACAGTAACAGAAATAACGTCTTTATCATTAAATTATGGAATTGAATCTATAGTTGTATTAGTCATGTTTGTAAAGCAGTGAGTAAGTTTCTGTTTACTAAAGTAGCATTTAATCTCTTTTACTTTTTACTATGTTTTGGAAGGCTTTGCGTTATTAAGGGTTTAATTAACCAGAAAGATTCTTACACACTGTTTTTATGAGCAAGCATTTATTTTGAGTAAGAGTAAAAGCATCTGAAGCATAATTTTGGGAATGTCACTCTTTGGAACAAGGTCCTTCTGATGATGAAGTGCTAATGAAAACTGAATGTCATTAGTGTATGGTAATACTATAAATAATATTTTTCAATATCCACAGTGTATCAATGGATCTTCAGGGAACAGTAACCCCTTTTTGTGTTTTTGTGCTTTTTCCATTTATCTGATGAAAAAACTAATCATGGCATTTCTATCAAGATTTAGTTCAGGAATTTTTTTTGCAGTTTCTTTTAGAAAATTTAGCATAGGAAGCGATTACTTACATAAAATTTTGCAGAATCTGATAAAATTAGTCAAGTAATGTAAAAATTGCAATTAAGAAAAGCCTATGACTAATGTTTTTAAGTTGATCTTTGATAACAGCGAATTTTACAACTCTGTGTGATTGCCTCAGATAGCATATTCTATACAAGAACAGAAAAAATTGATTACTATTTTCAGCAAGTAATGTATATCTTGATTTGGACTTCCTGAGTTTATAGATGTTCTCGAACGTGTATTCTGAGTGAATTTACATGAAAGAAAATTTCTTACTGTAGCTTCAGGGCTGCTATAATGATTTATAAAAAGCACTGACTTATTTTTTGCATGATATTTTTCATACCACATATGATAAACCACACTCTTTAATAGGAAGCTGCTAGCTTATGGAACTGTCAAAAAGATAGAAAATAGGAATTCTCTCTATTGAATCTACCCCACAATTGAGAAATCATGTGATAACTATTTTGGTGGTTTAAATGAAGTAATTTGGAGTATTGAGCTGTTTCTTTTGAACTAGTTAGAAAAGAAGAACAAACCATGTCTCATGGTACATATACAGGCATTCCTGCCAAAAACGTGAGGTAATAGCTAATGAAAGGGAACAGGCTTATGTTTACTTTCAAAAATATGTTTTATGCAGGACACATAAAATGTGTGAGTTGGTAGGTGTAGGAGATTTGAATATGCTGTGTGTCTTCTAGTTTTCTTTACTGCCTAATAATGTAGTGACTAAGTAATGGGGTTTTTACTATCTTTGTTTGTTCATTTAATTTTTAATGGTATATTGCTGAAGGTATGTTAAAGTGTACTCAACACTAAGTTGTCAAATGCTGCAGTAGCCCACCATACTTAAAATGAAGAAAATGTCTTCTGCAACTCTAAAATAAATGTAGGGAGTAAAAAAAAATTCAGCATGTAAAGGAATTAAATGTGCATACTCAAGCCTATATGATCAATAAAAAATAACCTTGATAGTAGAAAAATAGTAAAAATACAGGTCAGATAATAGGGGATGAGTAGTTTCTGGTAGGTTAATGGTAGACTAAAGGAGAGAGCATGGAGAAGTTAAATAAATACTATAGAATTGTAGAATGGTTTAGGTTGGAAGGGACCTTAAAGATCATTTAGTTCCACCCCCTGTGCCACAAGCAGGGAACCTTCCACTAGACCAGGTTGCTCAAACCCTGCCATGAACACTTCTAGAGATGGGATATATTAAAAACCTTTCATACATTTAGAAAATAAACAAAAATGTATAACACAACACTTTTCAGTTTTTTGAGAACTGTAACTGTCGCTGTTATCCCCAGAAAATGGCAAAATCACGACATGAATCCAGGTCAGATGATATGGGCCGATGCGACCTCGTTTAATCACCCATACCTTTTATAGCATGGTTCGCAAAAGAGAAATTACATGATTGGCCTATTGACCCACCATCTCTCAGGGTGATAGATTGAGCAGTAAGACACCCATTTCCAAATATTATTCTTAGAGAAGGAAAATAATTTTCACAGTTCTCAAAACAACTTGCAGGTGTAGAAATGGTTTACATTCTCTCAAACTGTTGTCCATCCAGTTCGCATGAGAACGAAAGCTTTCACAGAGAAGCTGTGAGAAGCTGGATTTCTCTAACTGCTCTCTCATGAGAAAGAAAAGTTTCACAGGAAAATTCCTCTGCTCCTGCCTTTTAGCATCCACATGTAACCTTATTCTTTTTCAGTTAGAGATAACGTTAAGCCTTTTTGTAATGACAATTTTCAAACTTTAATTTCACTGATGTTCTGACATGAGTTTTCTGAAAACCAGATAACTGAATAAAAATTTTAAGTGTTGCAGAAAGCCATGTAGTACAAGTGCTTGTTTTTCTTTTCAAGAGTTTATTTCTGCATTACTTTTGAGAGGGCATCTGTTAATTCTTTCAATAGCTTGTATTATCAGAGTGCTACATAGTAATAACTGTGTTAAAATCTTGCTCCTTCCCCTGCTTAATTAATGTAAATTGTCTGTAGCTTCTTTCTGAGTTTCCTCTTTGAAACATAATATTTGCTACATAGTACCACTACAACCAGAATTACTAATTTCTTAGTACTTCCTCTAGTTTTATTTTCTTTAGCCCATTTTTACATATTTTGAAGGACCTGGACTCCAAATTCTGAACTTCAGAATACTGCATAATTTTAGTCTGTCATTGTGTGGCACTTCAGTAACCTTTTCAGCTAATCACTCCCTTGGCTTACTGATTTTGTTTGCACAAATGCGCATTTTGTGCTAGTGTATTTGGGTGATGGTTTAACCCTGAGTAGAAATGAAGCCCTCTCACCACCACTCATTCACTCCATCCTCACAGTACAACAGGGCAGAAGATAGGAAGAACAGAGTGAAAAGTTTCATGGTTGAAATGAAGATGTGGCAAATCACTCATCAACTATTCTCCTGGACAAAATGTCCTTATTTACTCTCCTCTTTGGACAGCTTATCTTCATTCCAAATACTTCCTCTTCCTCTATTCCACTACAGATTACCCTTTGTCTCTTTGGTGAGACAGCCAGTGCAGGAGGTTCAGGTCAGAGTTAATTTCTGCTACTCCTCATTTCTCACTCTTTTCCTCTGCCATTTCTTCCCTCTTACTCATTTCTTCTGCCTTGATGTACATTGACCATGGGCCATAGCCTCTTAGTGGAAGAACCTGCTCCAGTGTGGGTTACCCATGGACTCTAATCCCTTTGAGGGTATTACTAGCTCTGGAATGGAGCACTCATTCTCTGACCTTGTTCCTTTCCCTCAGTGTTTATTGCCTTATCTTATATACATCTTCATAGAGTTGTCACAAATCCTACTGATGGACTCTGTTTTGTCCTGTGGTGGGTCCATTTTGGAGCCAGATGTGGCCAGTTGTGACTAGCATGGGACAGCTCAGTGCCTCCTGAAGGCAGAGGTCACATGTTCAGCCCTACACCCCTCTGCTACCAAATCCCTGGCCTTTATACTAATTACAGTCTTATTCCCTTCTGTTCTCTTGATTTTATGAAAACTGGGTTTTAAGATTCTTTTTCATAAGGCAGCCTCGCATGGCCGAGCTTCAGTGTAATACCTAAAGCTACTTTGGCCTAGACATTTGAAAAGAATAAAAGTGATGCCCTGGAAAATCAAAATACAGTTGCATATGGAAAAAAAAAAACCCACAGCAACAAAAAAATAGAAAACATAGGGTATTACGTAATTTTTTGTAAACAGACTTTTAATGTAATTAAACATATTTTCCTAATTTTCTGTTTAAGACCTTGCAAACAGGCAAGGGACTTTAAAAGCATTTAAAAATTTTTTTAATTGACTTATACAGAAAAAATAAAATCTGCTGAGGTACATGAAACTGTGGAAAGATCTCAGTTTCTCTCAGTACATAGTCATGTGAGTTATGTGTATTACTTTCTTTAATAGGCAATTTTATTAATGAAAGGTATTAATTTATACAATATTTAAAAGACATTGGTAAACAATAACCAATATGATTAGAAGAGAAATTTCAATAAGAAATTTCAATTAGAGGAGAATCAAAATGTTTCCCTACCTAGGTTGTGGTGTCATAACCCACTTACTCTTGCTTGCCTGGTCATCTGTGTTTCAGCACTTCTTTCTATTCACTGAGGGTTCCTTGTCTTGATGTTTTCTCTTCTTGTTGCTTTGTTGAAACTCCCTTTGAATCAGAAACTGTTGGCTGAAGTAGAACAAAAGCTTCTTTGGATCTTTATGAAGCAGCTCCTTCCTTGGCACCAGTAATCCTCTTTTCCTGTTTCTAAAATTGGTTGTGCTTTTATACTCCTTCCATTTGCAGTTCCTTTTGGTTGCTGCTTTCTGTTGGTTACTTTTTGTACTCTATCTTTTATGTATGAATCTATAATATTATCTAAGTGGACAGAGGGGTTAAGTTAGCTTCCCAGCATCTGGTGTTACTGAATGGCATACACAAACTTCAATCTTCTTTATATCAAGCAAACCCAGATTCAGAAAAGGATTTCAGAAAAAGAAAAAAATCTTCATTTTCTGATAGACATTACTTTAAGCATCTATAACTTTTCTTTTTAGATTCAGCATCCTTTTCCTCTCATTCTCTACCTTTGTCCTCCCTTAAAGCTCTGGAAGGTTTCAACAGTAGCCCTACAATTTCTGTTCATTTCACTTGCGAAATCCATTTCTTAACTGATTTTTTTCCTTCCCCTGTTTGTTTACCTCTGTTTAAGACATGTGAAAACTCATGTTTAGACTTTGAGCAAAATAGTATCAAATATGTAAATTGAGTGCACAAACCCATTTGCATCCATTAACAATCTTTGCTTATACGAAAATACAGATGAAGCTATGAAATATATCCATGAACTTTTCAGGATAGAATAAAATTTAGTTGTCCCTCATATTTAAAAGCATGCAAGTGGTTAGTCTCCTTCATACTTGACAGCCAACTATGTGGAGCTGAGGTTGGATAAATGTGAGCACCCTGAATGTGGGATGAAATATGAAGAAAAAGATATTGAAAATTTCTTCTTGCTCTGCTTGATTTTCTATTGTTACTTTGTTTTTCCTTCTGTCAATTTTTTTATGAATAGAAATGTATCTTCATTCATAAATTATTTATCGAGTTATCTTTTCTTAAATTTTTTAGTTTGTTTTGCTTTCAGACAGAATGTAAAGCAATTGCCAATCAGGTAAAGAACGATAGTACTAAGCTGCCTTACAACATCATGGCTAGACTTGCCAGAAGGGGAAAGCTGTCTATCACTTTTTCACAACATTCGAAAATTAAATCTGATTTTGTCATTCATTTCTTATCTCAAAAGCTATTGCAACAAACAGTACACTGTACTAGTGCTGAAAGACTAGCAGTTTTAACAGAGACATACGTAAGATTCTTGTTTAGACATCTATAGGTGTCTATATACAGATTAAAGCTGGAGAGCTGTGAAGCACTGTACCTGTATATCTGTGCACTGATGGATCAGTGAAATCACCCAGGGTACCCAAGATATTTCTGTGGCAGTGGCAGAAGTGCAGAAGCTCTTTGGCAGACAAACCAAGGTGTCACCAAGACATATGTTATGACGTTACAAAATTTCTGCAACTCAAATTATGTATGGGTAACTGAGCCTTCCCCATACCTTGCTAATCCTGCCAGTGTGGGTTGCAGAGTGATTCAGCTGACCACATGGTCGGTGTTGGGTAGAGGTGCTCTAGAGTAGAAGAGACATCTACATGGTGTTGGCAAGTTAGAACTTACAGATCACGTGGTGTGTTTAGCATGTCAGACACCTAAACACTATGCAGATATTTGCTCCCAGTGAGACAGTAGAGAGAATCAGAAAAAAGGTAAAACTCATGGATTGGGATAAAGTCAATTTAACAGGACAGAAGAGGATGGGAAAGTAGTAATAATGACTAAAGAATATGCAAAACTAGTGATGCAGAAAGCAACTCACCACCTGCCAGCCAATTTCCTTCCAGTCCCTGAGCAGCAGTTGCCACCTCCCAGACAAGTTCCCTCATCCCCTGTTTAGCATGATGCCATATGGTATGGAATAGTCCTTTGGCCAGTTGGGGTCAGCTTTCCCAGGTGTGTTCGTTTTCAGCTTCTTGTACACCCTCAGCCTCATTGCTGTCAGAGCAGCATGAGAAGCTGAAAAGTCCTTGACTCATGGTGAGCCCTGCTCAGCAAGAACTAAAACATCAGTGTGTTATTCTCATCCTAAATCCAAAACATGGCACTATAACAGCAACTAGGAAGAAAAATCACTCTATCCTAGCAAAAACCAGGACACCATGTGATTCTGGCATAGAAACTGAAAGACAGGAAGGAAGAAACAGCATATAGGCACCTGTTATATCCTGTCTTAGATGTGTGTTTTAAAATTAATTAAAACACTACATTCCACAGACTACAATGACTAGATTTCCATTTACTGTAATAATTTGTACACATAATACAATTACAGACATACTGATGTAGATATTAATCTCAGTTTACATTTACTACTCACTTACTGAAATGGTTTTTTAATACCAGAATATTCAAGGGCTTGAGATTCTGTAGGAGAAAGAAAGGTACTCATCACTTGAGTCACATTTGTAGAGGTCTGCTACTTAGAAAAGGGGTGTATTTTCTGCTTAGGCCAGTGAAAATAAGTTGCTGCTTTCACTGATAATATATTTGACAGATGACAGATTTTTACTTTTTATTTTTTCTTTTTAAGACAGATACTTAGTTATCAGAGTTGTGATGACTTTTAAGACCTTAAACTTATTTTGTCAAAACATCCCAGATGGCTACCTGATTCTGCAGTGGAGAGAGGAGAGAGGAATCCTCTCTTCATAGACTGAAATTACCAGAGTTTCTCAGAAGTTTGGTTTTTTTTCACCTCCAGGCATAACAAGAGCTTAAATTGCATACATTGTCACATTAGTAAATGTTTTTAGTGGATTCTCATACTCCTGGGTTTGTCAGCTGCACATTATCTCATACTGAGATATATTTTCTAAACAGATTATTTTTCACCTTTTTACCCTTTAGATGCCTTTTATTCACAACTATACACCCACACAATTACAGTGCACAGAATGACATTGATTTTGTTGTAGTCAAGTTGTAGAGGAGAAAAAATGTTGCATTTTGTTGACTATCCCCAAATTTAAACAACTTATTTTTAGAATTCTTCCAATGATAGGTTTTAATAACACAACTGTTGGCAGTTAGTTCTGATACTGTGTATGGATCCAGAGAGACCTAATTTTAAAATTTTAATTCAACATGTTTACTTCAAGTTAGATTATATTTTATTTTAAAAAGTCAGTAGAACTAATGTTAAATATTAAGACATGATAGTCTGTGCTAATGTTTAATTTGATAGATTGTTACTTACTTCTGGAACAAGTGTTAACTGATGCAGTAAAGAGTCCTTTCCTTTTTAATGATTTAATGGATGAGTCTTCTTAATTTCATATTTACCATAAAGATAAACCTCTGATATTTTAGGGGCATTCAAAAATTTTAATATCTTTGTTTCATTTACTACTCTACATACTCCTCTTTATTGTTTACAAAAGAGCAAATGATAATATTTTATGTACTACTGACTGTAAGTAATTCCAACTCCTCTGCAGAAGACAGAAAAAAAGTAGTGAATTGCTCTTTATTTCAATTTAGGCAATGCTTAGAAAGCATTTTCTTTACTTGGGTAACTTTTGTTGAAAGTTCAGGAATTTATAAACTGAAATTAAATAAAAGATTTCAAACAATTAAAAATCTAGGAAAATATTATATTGAAACTATAAAATCCATAGGCAATGTGAAGAGTCCTGGTTTCTGGAAGGGAAAAGAATTATTTAAACCTCAGTGTGGTTTTAGTGATCCTATTTATATATATATACATATATATACATATATATACATATATATACATGTATATACAAATGTATATGTATATATATACCTACTTCAATATATTAATAATTTTTAAAATAAACATATAAAATGTATATAATATTTATATTTAGATTTTTACCTATGCTAATGCATATCTCTCTGTCTATGTATATATATATTTTATACATCTACTGAAAATATTTCGTCTAAGAAAATCCACTAAAATTCAAGGAAAATTAACTAGGAAAATAAATTTTCTATGGCAGTTGAAATCTTCTACTAATAGTACATAAACTCTAGAGTGTATAGGACCTTCAAAATACTTCATTTTGATAAGGTCAAATCATTAATACGTTAACCTACACATCTGTATGCTTCGTAGCTACCAAACAGCTTAATATGTTAATCTGTTCTTAATATGACAATCTGTTCATGTCAGAATGATAAAACAACTGAAAGAAAGACCTGGAATAAAACACTTGTTTACATTCAGAATATTTAGTGGTATTAAGATTAAATGTTGGAACATTTTGTTTCCTCTCGGAAAATTGTTGACATGGAAATGTTCTCATAATATACTTGGGCTTTTTTATTAAATTATTAATATTTTACTGCTGTGAAAATCATTTCACAATAATTGAATGCAATTAGCCATTCAAGTTAGATTATTAATAGTTTTGACCATTATAAAGTTTACTGTACATTAAAGGAAACAAACCTGATGTGGTCAACTTTAGAAAGTAGATTTTAAATGTTAAAATTAATAGTGTCACTGACATCAGATGCATTGGATTTATTTCTGCTGGAACATTTATTCCCATTTCCTTCTCTCCCTCTTCCCTCACTCAGCATTTTCAACTTTTTTTTTAGTTCTAGGAGGTAATTTTACATTTCAGAGGGGTGATTTTCTACCATTAGAAAACACAAGGAAAGAAATAATTTTGATAAGAAAACAACAGGCAGAGGAAGAGAACTGGATAATGAAGTAACTAAATATGGGGGTTTTTGTCTACTCTCACACTCAAATTTTCCCATGTACTTTCTAATCAATCTGCATAAATTATTATGCAGAAATATATTTTCTTTTTGTCTGTCTTTATTCTCTTTAACCTAAATTGGGAATTGTTCATTATTTAGTTACTGAGAACACTTGCATTTGTGAGAGAAAGCATATCCTCATGGCCTTGAGGTTATAAATGCAGAGTAGTTATTTAATTTTAATTTTAATGTTAATTTTATGAACTGGCTAGATATATGTTCAGGCATAAAATATGTGAAATACAGCTGCTGTGGTCTTTAAATGTTTCTCCCTGGTCTATTATTTGTAAAAACTAATCACACCATATGCATGAAGACTGAATAACATGCTGGATAACCTCCTGCCTAAAGATAGGAAAGGTATTATTTTTACAATAGAAAAAATAAATCCAAAATTCTGCTTTGGAATATCAATATGCAAGTGACCCATGCAAGATGTTGCGTCAGAAGTTATTTCTTAATGTTAAATGAGATGATACCGTTTTTTACTCATTCCCAGTATAGATAAGGTTCAGGATGTTTGACATTACTCTTTAAAATTAAGTCTAAGATTATCTAATTTGAGAAATAAAAATACCTTTTGCAAAGTATCCCCCAGTAAATAAGGAGTCAAGTCTATTTAATGAAAAGTTAATCTTCTAATGATTACTACTTCAAGCAAGAAATTAAATTTTCTGAACTACCTTTTTAATTCCCAGTTACACTTTCTCCACTTTAGTTCCGTGAATGGATCTCTTTATACTTTAAAACATTGGCTGCTTTATTTGTGTACTGTATCAGTAGCAGTATGAGAAAGCTGAAAGAATTATTGGTTTTCCCCATTCACAAGCACCAGAAAATGATTAAACATATATCTCTGTTCAACAAAAGGTTTTCACTTAAATGCAGCTGAGGCAATACACCTTTCATACTAGTGAATGTTATTCTGTGGAATTTGTTAATGTGCAAAATCACTAACTAGTACCAAAGAGATTCTCAGTTGTGTAATTTCTTTAGATCTTTATTATGGGAAATTTCAGTACCATTCATATTTAAAAGAAAACTTTATAAAAGTGCCCTGAGAACCATGGTGTTCAAACCTTCAAAGTCTGTCTGAAAATTGTCAGAACAAATGCAGAATAGCAGTGTGAATACTCAAGTGTTTCTAGCATTGATATATGTTGTATTGTGTGTTTCTTTCTAATGTACTTACTTGCTTTGTTTTATAGATGTTGTGAGGAATGAGACAACTCTTAGTAGAAATTAAAACAATTTATTAAAACAGAAAAATTGAAAAATTGCAAAAATTAGCAAAATATAAAAATTTGGGATCCTAATGGCTCAGGAGGTATGCCCCAGGAGCACAGGGATTCGAGATCTTCAGGCTTAGACAGCACTGGACCTCAGGTAGAGAAAAAAAGGGCTTGCAGTGCTAGGCTGGTCAAAAAGAAATACATATTTCTAAGGGCCCCTGAAAAGGAGTAGGTTTCTCCAGCACTGAACCTAGCAAGCTGGAGGGGAAGAGGAAATGAGGAGGGGTGTAGCTTTCTCTTGCACCTTTATAGCTTTTGCTCCGCCCACAGCCTGCCCCTTTGGTTTAAGGTGATTGGTGTTTTCCCTTTGACAGATTATCTCTGTCCACCAATGGCTCACCCTTGTCAGAGGGGTGGTATTAGTTGAGATAAGGGTCATTAAAATTCAGGTTGCTATGGAGCTTACAGGGTAATGGCTGTGGGGGCTGTGCTGTTTGTTGGAACTGGGGTTTTGAAATCTTCTTTGGAACTAAAGTACAAGTAAAAACATAAAAAAATACATCCAACACATCTTAAAACACTTGTGAAAGTATACAGTAAACATAGGAAAGATAACTCTTATGGTGTACAAGTGATTAATGTTTGAAAAGGGATTTTAACTGGGGAACTTTTAACTGGGGATTTTTTACTGGGAAGGGCACAAATGAACAGCTTGGAACGAGTGAAAACCAAAATGATAAAACTTGATTTGTGTACCTGGGCTGATGGGTTAATTTTAACATTCAATTTAAAAATATTTAACTCAAAATTAATTAAAGCACTTAATATGCAAAGACCAAGCACTAATAGGGATTTTATGTATGACAGATGTCAAAATGCATTTTTTTTTGTCTGGATCCAGTCAGTATGAACATTGAATGAAATTTTCTGAATATGTAGAAGAAACCCAGAGAGGCAAGTAAAGTGGTTAGAGTGGAGAGCGAGGGATTGTGAGAGAAGGATTTAGCTGACAAAATGGGCAGTAATAAGGAGATTGAACCTGGAGGGATTCTGTTGAATAATTGTGACTTCTTGTATGATACATACCCTGGTTGGAATCTAGTCTGTGCTAGTTGGATTGAACAGTCAGCCAGGACAAATTTCTTTCCCAGGCTGAACAGTCTGAATTCTTTCAGCTTTCCTGCATAGGAGAGGTGCTCCATCCATCTATTAATCTTCACGGCCCTGCTCTGGACCTTCTGTAACAGGTCTATGTTCATCGTGTGTTGAGGCCTCCAGATCTGGACTCAGCACTCCAGATGGGATCTCTCAAGGGCAGAGAAGAGGAGCAAAATTGCCTCCTTTGCCCTGCTGCCCACACTGTTTTTGATGCAGCCCTGGATACAACTGGCTGCAAAAGCACATTGTTGGGTCATGTCCAGTCGCTCATGCATCAGCACCGCCAGGTCTTTGGCAGGGCTGCTCTCAATCCATTCGTCTTCCAGGCTGTATTGATGCCAGGGGTTGCCCTGAGCCAGGTACAGCACCTTGCACTTGGCCTTGTTCAATTTAACGACCTTCTCATAGGCCATTCCTCAGTCTTGTCCAGGTCTCTATGAATGGTATCCTATCCCTCTGATGTGTCAGGCACAGCACTTTGCTTCTTGCAGTCTTCAAATTGGCTGAGGGTGCATTCAATGCCTCAGTTTATATCACTGATGAAGACACTAAATAATACTGATCCCAGTATGGACCCCCGAGGGAAACCACCTTTCCACAATGTCTGTCAGAGCACTAAACTGTTGACCATTACCCTCTGGACACAACCGTCCAAGCAATTTGTCATCCATTGAACAGTTCACCCATAGAATCCACCTCTCTTCACTTAAGACAGAGGGGTGTTGTGAAGGATCCCATCCAAGGCTTTGCATAAGTCCAAATAGATGACATATGTGGCCCTTTGTTGATCGATGCACTTGGTCCATGGACCAACTGCATCACCACTAAGTTGATTAGAGAGCACTTGCCCTTGGTGAAGCTGCGCTATTGTTCCAAATCACCACCCTGTCATCCATGTGGCTTAGCACAGCTTCTAGGAGGATTCTGTTCCATGGTTTTCCCAGGCACAGAGGTGATGCTGACAAGTTCGTAGTTCCCAGAATCCTCCTTTCTACCCTTTCTAATGATAGGTAAAATGTTTCCCCTTTTCCAGTCACCTGGGACTTTGCCTGACTGCCATGACTTTTCAAGTATCATGGACAGTAGCTTGGCAATTACATCAGCAAGTTCCCTCAGGACTCTGGGACGCAGCTCATCAGGTCCCATAGACTCATGTATGTTTCGGAGGTCATGAACCTGAACTTCTCTGACAGTGTAAAGGACTTTGGTCTTCCAGTCCCTGTCTTGAAGTCCATCCATTTGAGGGGTGTGTGCTAGCAAAGACTGAGGCAAAAAAGTTTGGAAATAAAATTATGAGATCTGTTGTTCATTTCTATTGTCAGTAATATCAGCGAGCTCTTATGCTCTAATTTAGTCAGTATACTAAGAGCACTCCACAGTCCTCAGGTCCATACTTAGAATGGTTAAAAAGCACACCTTAGTGCTTTTCAACCTAAATATTAGGGAAAGAATAGAGGACAGCACACAAAACATGCTGCTGTATAAATCAACCTTCACCTTGACTCCAGCTGTTGCTCTGGCCTCTCAGCATTTCCGAAGAATATAGCAAAGTTGAAGAAATTTCAGAGAAAGCAAAGGTAGCAAACACATATCCATATGTTTCTGATTGAAAGTGATTGATCTGTGTAGTAACCTGCAGTTCAAAAAATGAATATATCTGTGGGAGGAGGCGAGATACACAGACGGTAAAGTAAGAATCACCATTGGAAATATTTATTAGATCTCTTTTGGATGTCAGAGTTGAGGCACATACTTTATAGTGATTTACCCAAAGTTACCAGAATGTTACCAGTGGAATAGGGCACCAGGTCTTTTGAGCCTTAATCCAGGGCAGTTGGAAGCTAGGTAACACTAACCCTTCGACTTCTCACAAAGCTGGCTGAATTGCTTAGATAATGCTGGTTTAGTTTATAGTACTGCCTTGGTACACTATGATATATGAAAATATTTGTGAAGAGAATCTTTGACTTGAAGGACATATATTCAAATTAAATCAGGCTGACTCAAATTCAAAAGGGAAGAGGGATATTGACTTTGTGAAAGTAAAACAAACTGCTGCTTTTTGTATTTTTCTTCACCTGTGACTCCTTTTCCTTCTCAGTTAATAGTAAACTTGGGATTAAAAGCCATACCTTTTAATTCCTAATGTATATGTCTAGTGTATATGTGTAACAGGCAGATAACGAACACAGATTTGTAATTGAAGATAAAAGAAGAAATGATTCTTCATTTGTATACAGCATCATGGTGGGTAGTTTGGCTTTTCATGAAAGACGTATAAGGCTTACATGTTTAAATAAAATTTTTCCCTAGAAAGTTCTCAAACCTATATAATTTAAACAAATTAATGATAAAAACATGACAGTTTTGAAAGAAATTTCAATTATAATAAATTGACCATCTGTTTGTTGAAGCCATTGGAGCACACTCTTTTGATACTTAGAGCAAACCAGTCAGTAGTACTTAAGCCAAGAATCATTCAAGTTCCCAGTGACTGTAGTGGGAAATTATGAATATTAACCAACCTGAAATAAATTGACAGAATCACAGAATGTGTATCATAGAATCATGGAGTCATAGAATGGTTCGGGTTTGAAGGGACCTTAAAGCTCATCTTGTTTCAAACCCCTGTCATGGGCAGAGACACCTTTCATTAGACCAGGTTGCTCAGAGCCCCATCCAGCTCGGCCTTAGGAATGTTGGAAGCGACTACAGTGGAGTCGTCTGGCCCAACTCCCTGCACAAGCAAGATCATCCTAGAGCACATTGCAGAGGATTGTATCCAGATGGTTCTTGAATATCATATATTCATCCTTATACCATTTGTGGAGGCTATCACAGTCATTTTTGAGTGCATAATTAATATTTAAATATCCCATGGTCTTTGTACAGAGGCACAATGTCTCTTTTTTTACTCTGTACTCACTTTTCCTAGAATTAATGTGATGTGGGGTTTTATTTGTTTATTTGTTTGGTTTTGAGGGGGTTTTATTTATTATTTCCTCAGGGAACAAATTTACTGCTGAAAACTCTCATTCACTGCTATCCAGCAACTTTTTCTTACATGTGAAAGAAGTTACTTTGGAACTCTGTAGAATCTCTAAGACACTCTCACCTCTGTAGAGATACGTACCATTTAATTTAGGTAAAGTAAATATCAAGCATAAAACCGCTGACAGTTCTGAAAGTGGCTAAATTCTAAGATGTCTTTCAACCTCAACCATCCTGATGAAGTCTGAAATGTTCAGATATGGTGAGAAACCAGCTGTCTCAAAATTTGACATTTTTTAGTTCTATCATCCAAGAAGTGTAAGAAGTATCCAAAACCTGCTGCTGTTTCTGAAAAAATCACAGAATCACACAATTGTAAGGGTTGGAAGGGACCTCTGGAGATCATCCTGTCCAAGGCAGGGTCACTTAGAGCAGGTTACACAGGTGAACGTCCAGGTGGGTTTTGTGCGTCTCCAGACAAGGAGACTCCACGACGTCCCTGGGCAGCGTTCCAGTGCTCTTGCACCCTCAATGTAAAAAAGTTCTTCCTCCTGTTGAGGTGAAACTTCTTGTGTTTAAGTTTATGGCCATTGGTCCTTTCACTGGGTACCACTGAAAAGAGTCTGGCACCAACTTCTTGACATCTGCCTTTGAGATGTTTATATGTATTGATGAGATGCCCTCTCAGTCTTCTCTAAACTAAACAGTTACAGCTCCTGCAGTTGCTCCTAATAAGAGAAATGCTCCAGACCCCTCATCATCTTTTCTGCCATCCACTGCGCCCTCTTCAGTAGCTCCTTGTCTTTCCTGTACTGAAGAGCCCAGAACTGCGCACAGCACTCCAGATATAGCTGCACTAGGGCCGAGTAGAAGGGGAGGATCACCTCCCTCGATCTGCTAATCACACTCTTCCTGGTGAATGGCAGCACAGCCTTCAGGTGCATCAGTCACTCCCCCCAGTTTCATAACATCAGCAAACTTGCTGAGGGTGAATTCAATCCCTTCATCCAGGTCATTGATAAACAAGTTGCATAAGATTGGACCCAGTATTGATCCCTGGGGATCATCAATGAGTACAGGCCTCCAACTGGATTCTACTCTTCTGATCTCGACCCTCTGAGCTCTGCCATCCAGCCTATTCTTGATCCACCTCACTGCCCATTATCTAACACACATTTCCTGAGTTACATAAGACAGTGTCAAATTACCCTGGTTTTAGATGTGCCAGTGTATCATTTTCCTGTGGAAGTTGTCTTTGTGAGCATTTCTCTGGGCAACATAAAGGTGAGGAAAGATGCAGTAACTGAGCTATTTTGGATATTAGGAACCATTTTGGCTATTGAACAAGAACACTATCATTGTTATCATTGTATCGCAGTGCAAAATTGCCTGAAATGCTCACTAAGGCAATGCATATGTAATTCTTACAATGATTTTGAGATTTTAGTGTGTAAGCATTTACCTTAGGACATCTTGAAATTGTTGGCTAATGGATCACTGGGGTCATCTCACAGGGAAGATTTTCCTCAGGCAAAGCTCTTGTTTTGCACTGGATGCCAATTCATAGCTTAAAAGTTCACTAACTGCCCACTTGATGCTGACAGCACACAGTGTTTAGCGGGAAATAGCTTTATCTCTGTAAACTCTAGGTGGATTTTGAATCGGTTTTTATACTGAAGAAACATTTTCCTTGCCAGAGAATTGTTTTCATCCCACTTAGGACCTGACCTTTCTTTAAAAGTATTATTTTTCAGTCTGTCCTGACCTTTTAGATAAAACCAAAAAATAAAAGACAGTACAGTTTCATTTATAAATCATTCAACTTTGCTTTATAATTAACATTTATTCTGCTTAGAGATTAACTTTATTTATTCTGAGTGAGAAATAAGGGAAAAATAACACTTCTTGTTAAATGTAATGATATGCTTTGTTCATAGGCATTGTATTTTTCACAGTGAATATGAGACAAGCACAGGCCAACAGCTTCCTGAAGGCTTGAGAGCTCGGGGATCAGGGTTGAGACTTGCAGTGCAGGACTTTTCAGCCAGTGTTGGTCCCCCTGCTGCAGGGAGCAGAGGAGGCTGCATCTGGAGGCAGACCAAACCTTGGGCTTTGGGCATCTCCATGGAAAACAGGACCGGCCAAGGCCAGGCAGGGACGTTACCCCCATGGCTAGGTTGAACAGGAATGTGGGAAGAGGGGGACAAACACTGCTGTGGCATCACTGGGACAGGGAGTCACGTCTTCAGCCTTGAGGCCATGGACCCATAGGCATGAGTGGCCCCAGGAAGGCTGGGCAGTCCTGTTTAGGCCCATTGGAGCCCTCAGAGTCCTGACAGTCACTGGAGAGCACTTCAGTGGTGTAAGATACATAGACAAAATAGTGTATGTTTGGGATACAAAACTTACAGACCAAAAGTTAGTTGGGTTGTAATGGACTTACATAATATAATGTTTGCCACAGGAATTTTGTTATCACCAAAGGGAACACAATTTATTGTTATTCTAATTAATGTTTTGATGGTCATATAGTCTAAATTATCTATATAGAAAAGCATCAATAATAATAATCACTTATAAAAGTTAAGAATTGCCTTTCTACTCTCTTCTGTATTTCTTCTGTCTTATTTTCACCCTTTTCTTTGTGTCCCTGGGTGGGGATTACAACGAATTGAAAGCATCCAAGGATCTGTTAGGAGGAGTTTGACATCTTGGACATGAAGAAATGAACTTCCTCTTCATTCTTTGAGTTCAATTATTAATTTTTGGTATATTTTCTTAACATAGTCTGCTTCTTTCTCATTGTTCTTTACAAAAATCTGAAAGTTGCACATTAGTCTCTCTCAAGCTCACTAAGTATGTTGCTTGCTATGCAGGGCTTATGTAGCTTTATCACATCATTATTATATGCAGTATTATCAGAGCACAACATTCCTGAAATGCCATTAGGTCAAGAAATATTCACTTGACACCTATGAATTATCAAAAATAGTGAAAACAACCTCAGGCCAAGGCAAGCCCACATACAGAATTTATGTGTCAATGTAAATTCTGTGGCCTTGTATTACTAATGGCAAAATTGTACTTACTAGTCTGCAGTCTCTGTTAATTTTGTGAGACATAGGTAAGGTAAACAATAAAAATACGTGCTTAAGTATTAAGATTTATATTCGAGATACCTTTTCTGCAACCTTGTCTACCATTTGGCAAGTAAATGAATAAACTTTTTAAGGAGTTTACATTATTTCTAACAAGTACTAATCTGTTTAAAAACATGTAATAATTTTAAAAATACATTAAATATATTCACTATTAAAATAATCTTCCCTGTAGTGAAGATTACTATATTGGATAATTTATTATCTTAAATTAGTTTAGCAATTTTCTGTAATAAGTTTAAGTAAAATAGCTTCTTGATGCCTAATACTGGATTTAGAATCAAAAATTTGGGCATTTAGCCTGCTTAGGGCAAATATTAGTTAGACGCTCAAGAGCAATGGTACAAACATTTTTTGCTGTTAATAATAAGTGAAAGAGATTATTACTGGGTTCAAGATTCATTATTTTCTCATGTATCTGAACTTCATTGAAAATATTAAAAAAAGGAGTGTCAGAGTCATATCAATATATAGTTCAAGGTTTAGCAAGTATTGTTCTGTCTGAAACTGTATATTTGATTTTAAAAAGCCTCTTTGCTTGCTTATAACATTGAACAGATATTGGGCAACTAATACTAATATTCCTCTGGGAGTAAGAGGAAAGTGAGAATTTAATTTTATTGAAAAGAAAATTGAGAGCACTATTGAGAGCACTACAATATGATGGCGTATCCATGGTGATACAAGAAACAATTAGAAGTCAGAACCTTTAAATTTTAAGTGTATCTTTTTGTTAAATGGTTGCTATATAAATTTTAATGTACATAGTCTTTATAGTAATTATTCTTTTGGATTTTCTTATTTGATGTTATCCTATCTGGAAAAAGGGGAAATAACACTCCTGCACTATGATTCACAAAACTTTCAAAATTAGAAAGAAAATAAATATGTAAGACAATATTGGCGAGGCTTTTTACTTGACAAATACAATAAAGGTATTCTTTTTAAGGCCAATAGATGTGAATACTTTCCCTTCCCAGCATTATATCATTCATTTCATTAATTTTTGTAATATTATTGAGAGTCTTGAAGAATTTTTAAGTAGTATTTTTTGGGGGTTTTTGTATGTTTATGTTTGATTACACAGATTTATGTTACATTGACGCATATCTCTTTTGAAAAAAGAGAAAAGTATGACTATATGAAAATAATTATTTTGTATTTCAAATCATTCCTTTCTCATTTACTAACATTCGTGTTAAGTTTTGGTTTTGTTTTTTGTTTTTTTCTTAAAAGTAACAGGCCTTTCAGAAAGTACTTTCTCACTTTAAGTAAACCAACTGAGAGAACATTATCCATATGTGCACATATGTTGGGCATTTTCATATTTGCTTCTACTGAAAAACCATATATTGCTGCAATAAAATCTGTTATTTTGACAGATATATGTAAAAAAAAAAATGGTAGCACTCTGTCTATGTCCTGATTTTAATAGTAAGAAAACAAATCATGTTAGAGCTGTTAGGCAATTTGTCTGAATTTCAGATTTCCAAATGTAATCAGTTTGCTAAAATTAAGATTCATAAATTTACCATACTTTTTGGTATCTACTTAAAAAAGGTGATATTAAGTTCACTGAGAGAGGCATATGGAAGATCACAGAGATATGCATTTGTCTGTACTGAAGTATGACATATCTCCTGCATCACTGAAAATTTCTGGTTGTTGCTTAATTGTCACTTTCAGACTGTTTTGGTATGTCTTACTGCAGCAATTGATTTACGTGTGAAATTTTACACAAAACATAGAGATAAAGAGAAGAAAGAGATAACAATAAAGAGGTTGAAAAAAAGAGAGCAGAAAAAGGCAAGTTTAAAAATTCAAAAGACAATGCAGTAATGCAAAAAGGCAAGTTCTAGTACTGAAAGGAAATAAAACTGAAATTCTGAATCAACTCTCACAATTGTGGACAACATGAAAACAAAAGGAACCAGAAGGACTTTTTTAAAATTCTGGCTAGACTGCTTTTGGAGTCTGCTATTTGTATAAGTTCAGGAATCATTGCCTGTTTGAGCTAAAGTCTAGAAATTTGCTTTGAACTGTATCTTTTTCAGTCCTGCATTTCTTTAAAACTACAGTTTTATTTCTTTTCTGAATAGCTGGAAGTTGAAAATAGATTTTGTCAGAAGAGTATTTTATGGCAGCCATTAATACTGATTTTATGTTCTGAAATATGTGTTTTATGTTATGTTTATGTATCTGTTTCCTTTCTTTTCTATTACAATTTGATCCTAAGAACAGGTAAAGATACTAGAAATGTATGAATAATAAACAAAGTGATTTTTTTAAATAATAAGTCTGGAATGACATATGTTAAAAGAGTCAAATAAGCTGCTATGTCTACACGAACTTGAAAATTCCTTTAACAGATACAGAATATATTCTTCTAATTAGGTTTCTAACTTTATTGGAATTTTTTTGCAAGCATCAGATATTTAACGACAGAGAACATCAAAGAGAACAGTTAATTAAGATAGGAAAAAAAAAAAGCATCTTGTTAATAGAATGCATGGGTCACTCCAAAATTAGTTAAGTATAGGAAGTTTTAAGTAAGGCAGCTAAATAAGCCTTGACTAAAAGTCCTTGAACATTTGAAAGAAGAATGAAGATACAGTTATTATTCTTTTTAAAAATTCTATTTATAATTGTAACTACCTCTTTTTCTCTTTAATGAAGTATGCATTTATTTTTTTGCTTGACTGTCTACACTTCTTTCCCAATTACCCATTGCAAAATGGTAGACTGGCTTCTTGCTAATAAGATACACAGGAAAAGTCCCAGGCTGACCTCATGACAGTCACCTTATTAGCACCTTCCTGTAGTCTGAGTCCCATTTAGGGTCATCTGCATTAATGACCTTTAGCCTTGTTTGGGAAGTCTGTGGCTGGATCATATGTGTCACAAGAACTAATAAAGTCCTGTACCTTTATTCATCCTGAATAAACAAGACAGTGAATATTTCTATTTGCTTTCACATTTTGACTCAACATGGTTCTTAGGAACTAATCAGCAAAACGAACTCTAATGAATTAGAATAGCTGTTGGACAGTAGCCTTAGATCCCATTTGGTCTTATGAACAATTTGCTTGTTTTTATCTGTTCTTCAACCACTGAAATAAAGAAAAAATTAAATTTAGAAAATAGTCATAAATGGGCCAGACTTTCTACCTAGAGTGCAGTAACAAGTGGTATACTACAGATGTCTATTCTGATACAAGTTCTCTTCAATGTGTTTATCAATGAGCTTCAATCAATGACAGAGAGCAGTCTCACTGGATTTGCAGATTACACCAAAATATCAGTCATTATAGTCAAGGACCAACAGTCAATATAGTCGAGGACAGGCTTGCCATAGGGACACAGACAAGGTGGAAGAACGAGCCAACAGAAATCCAGTGAAAATCAGCAAGGGTCAGTGTAAACTCCTGTATTTGGGTAGGAAGGAACCTTGCCAATGGGACTGTCTGATAGCGATGACCTCTGCTGAGTAGAGCCTGTGTGTTGTGGCAGACAGCAGGCTGAGCATGACAGCAGTGTGCCCTGGAAAGAAAGGCGGCCAACAGCATCCTGAGTTATATGAATAAGAATGTCGTCAGTAGATTTAAAGGGAAGGATTTTTGTCCTTGTCTCAACACTTCTGTGACCATAGCTGGAATAGTACATTAAGATTTGGGCTTCATGACAGGGAAGATGAGTTTTTCAGTGAAGCAAGTTCAGTGGAGGGTCACCAAGGTGTTTGGGAGCTGGAGCACTTACCCTGTGAGGGAAGGAAGGCTGAGCAAACTGAGCTTTTTCAACCTGCAGAAGAGGAGACAACTTACAGGAAAGCTTTCCCAAGTCATAGTCCTCTAAAACAAAAAATAAAAGATCATTTTCAACAAGCATTTTACTCTGTTAGATACCGTTTTCTGCCTTATTTTTGTTTCTGGTGAATGCTTCTCAGAGTGGGCAAAGGTATTTATTATCTCCCTAGATTATGCCCTCAGGAATCACTCATAAAAAGTTAGTCCATTAGATTAATTGCTAATTGAACTTCCACTAGGAGTTTATCTGGGGTAAATTTCCTTTGGTATCATGTTTACAACAAGAACCCTGTGTATACTTGTAGCATATTGCATATGCAAAGTGTGTGCATCTAGCACAGATTCATAATCTATTTTTGGAACTTTGTTTCAGGCAAATGTCAAAGGCTCTTGCCTCTTTTCTTTTCTAAAAATGATCCTGGAATCAAGAACAACTTCCACTTCTTTATAAATAGAAAGGCTTATGGGTCTCCCATATGTTTGCATTATCCTAAGTTTTAACAGTTGCAACACTTTTGAGTAGTGTCTTGTTAAGACTAGTTTTCTGAACGGAATTTCTCTGTAGATCATTAGCTTGATCTCTTTTCACTTCTACATAGCTATAAGTTTTTATGAGTAAATACCACTTCCAATCTTTCCTTGTGTAAGGAGGCTAATTTGACACATGAAAGGTCCTCAGTTTTACTGGCTTTTGTCTGTTCTCCTTCCACAGAGACTCGCTTAGAGAAATGCTGGTCCAGTCTAGTAGGTCTCAGACTGTTTTGTGTGGGTTGGTTGCGTTCTCTTTGTGAACTCATGCCCTAAACAACAATTACTCTTTCTTAACCCCATGTCCTTACTTCTTCCTCATATGATTCAGCCTAGCAGTTCCTCAAGCTTCACATCTTTTCTGGCTGATTGTGAATTCAAAGTGATTCTCTGCCTCTGAGTTGACCTCAGTAGACTGCAAAATCTTGGTTTAAGCTTTTCCCAAAAAGCAGAGATCAATTTTCCTTTCTTCCGTCTTGTGCCATTTATCATTAAAAGCTTTTCGTTCCTTTTTTCTTTTTCTTTTAAACCAGAGTATTAAAGTAAAACAATATAGGAATATTTCTTTATTACATAGAAAAATACAGTTTTTAAAATAACCTCTTTGACAAACTGAAATGTCAGATGTTACTGGAGAACACTGAAGTGGAGAGTATGGATTTAAAATGCCCATGCAACAAAGGTGCTTCAATTGGTCTAAGACTGTTTTCCTAAAATAAAGACACCAAAATTCATACTTTTGCAGATTAAAAATTATATATACGGAAACATTGATTGATCTTTTCTGTGCAGTAGCTGATACTTACAAGATTGCTTATACATAACATTATTTTTTTTCTCAAAATCCTCCATGTAAATCAAGCCATGCTGTTTAACTTTACTGATCCTCTGCATGAGTTCTTCAGTGTAAATGAATGTGAAAGCCTAACAAGTTAGGTGTTCTGTTTGAAAATTTCCTCTGTGTCAAAGCAGTACTTTTCAATGTGTAAGCTTTGTAGCTTTAAGTAAGTTTAATTTTTCTTGCTTTTTTTTTTTTGAGATGAACTCTCTTTTTAGTTTTTCTCATTTAAAGTGCTGTGCCTATTTAAATAAATAGGATAGACCATGACATTTGATTGAGATTCTGAATATAGTTTTGCTTTGACCTTGATATTGGAAGCAGATGAAGGCCTGTTCTTGTACACTTGCTTGCATGATAGAGATATGTTCACATAGATTTTGTTTTAATAGTAGTGGTTATGTAACATACATTAAGTTTTCTTTGTTTTAAACAACATTTTTCTGTTCCAAAATATCTCTTGGCCATGCATTTGTATTTTCTGTGTTTTAAACTTGATGCCAGTCTGTCAAAATTTATTGTATGCTGAATCATAAGTAGTCTAGATTTTGATATTATGCATTGTTGTGACAATTTTCTTCTTTTATTATGAAATAAAGAATAAAAAATGTCTAGATCTATTTTACTTACTTACACTACTGTCATCATAGGACAGTAAGTAGTTTTGGGTTTGGTCTCTGACACATAAACCTGGAGCTTACATGGTGCTTCTTAGGTTTTTTAGTTTTGCAGGGGAAACCACCACTATGATTTAGAAGTGCTGTACTACACAACTGATGTTAGGACATTGAATGTCAGATAGCAAAAATAGTATGTACCCACATCAGCTTTATTCGTTATCTTTATAAAGCGAACATATCCTGTTATGTTAGTATTTTTAATAGTATGATAAAATAAACCATTTTTAGCCTAAAATTTCTGCAGTAATCAAAAGAGACTCTATTAGCAAGACTGAGTATTTTTGATATGAGAATCTGTTCCACTAATTTATACAGAACATTTGAGAACTCTGTCAAGAGATGTGATATACCTTGTGCATTAAATATACTATATAATGCTTAGTTAAGACTCCTCTGGGAGTCTCATTTCCATTTTCTAGTGGACAGGTTTTTCTAAAAGTGTGAAAACTCTCATTGCTTTCCATCCTGACATCACCCACTACATTTAAAGAACAAGTGTCAAAGTATGAGAAGAGAGCTCAGAACCAAAAAGAGAAGTATGGAATATTATTGTTTGAATTCATTGTTTGAATGACTGTTCAAGGGGCCCTAATCATTATTATGAAATAAAAAAGCCATGTTTAAAGATACTAGTAAAATATAGTACAGTTCATACCTTTGTTTGACTATGTTTTTATGGTGAATTTTGTTATGCATTGTCCAGTCAATTATTCATTCCATTCAAGATGGAGTTTCTACTCTATTAAGATATTCTAAATGCTTACAGGTGAGAGACTTGGCTTCCAAATATTTGCAGCCAAATGTGGGGGATGGGGAAGGATGAAAATGTTAACAAAATATTGAAAAGTTGGCCCTATATTTTGAATAGTAGGGACCTTAAAAATGCTAACAATATTTTCACAAGCAGTGCATGGACAATTTTTTAGCTTATCAAAACATTTTATATGTGAGGGTTTTTAGTAAAATAATCTGTTCTATTACAGAATTTAGAGCGCAAAAAGAGAATTACATATGAAGCCTTTTTACAGTGTTAAGTATAAATAATAATGCTGACAAGTTTTGTTTAAATGTGTACCTTTTCTTATTCATCTACACCTGGTCTCATGTCAAATCTAAATGAGCTTTTAGACCCCTGTCAAGGGATCTTTGATGAAAATAATGAGTGTATCTGAGAGCCTTATTAGCAGCTGGAGTATGGCAGATTTTTCTGCTACTTAGGTTAGTATATAATGCTGCCATTTCACTCCTCAATAGGATGGTTTCCTAGTGTAGGGGCCCTATTAATGATATAGCTGTATATTTTGCTCTAGCCATGCTCATTTCATGACTGAATGTGCAGGGCTGGAAATTATGTGCTGTCATTACGACTGGTAAAAAAGTTTAAGTTTTGAGGACATTTAAATCTTTACATGTAATATCACTATTATTACAAAATGTTCACTAGCATTAAACAATGTTCTGATTGCTTCAATTTTTTAAATAAAGCCTATTGACTTTCCTCTTTTCATGTCAGTTGTCTTTACTATGTTAAACAGAGGGAAATTTAATTTTTTAGATTGATCAAGAAAACACAATTCAAAAGAAAAAGTTAGCATCCAGTACTACTGTGTGTCCTACAGGTTCTTCTACTTTCATCAAAACCGCCTCCACTGGTGAGTTAGAGGAGCATATTGCGGCCACTACTGGTGCCATTACTGTTGCTAGCACATCTGCTGATGTTGCTGTATCCAGTGCAGTGACCACCTGTAGACAATCTGCTGAAGAACAACGAGTACAAGCTATGAATACAAGAAAACCAATTCTGGAGTTGGCCGCTTACAAGGAAGCACTCTCTCTTCCTCAAGCAAATTTACAAAGCACCAGAAGACGACCAAGAAATGCTGAACAGATAGAAAGAGCTAAAGAACTTGCAGTTGTTACTCATAGAGGTATTGGATATTATTTTACTTGTGCACATGTAGTTATGAAAAAATATTTTGTATAAATTAAAAATGAAAGTTCAGGTATCCATTCAGGAAGTGTAATTGAACCAAATGGGAAAGGGATTAAATCTGCCTAAATTTGAGTTCTAGTAGGTCAGTTAGATGGAAAAATGAAATTAGTAATAATATTGTCTTCATTATTTAAATTGATTTGATTTCTAAAAAGACAAAATGTACATATAAGGAATTTTCATGTGACTTTATGGCTTCTATCATTATATTTCACAATAAAGCCTAGTGTAAGAGACATCTGATGGAAGTTTTGAGAATTGAGATTAGAATACTCATCTATTCTGCGTATTTGATTAGATATAATTAACCATAGCATTAAAAATGTACTTTATAAATAGCTGCTGTTCTAAACCAGTAGGTGATGCAGTTGTATTCGTCTCCCTCTTGCTTAAATCTTTGGCAATATTTTGTTTTTTAAAACATCTGTACATTTTTATTCTATCAAACATGAAATCAATGATCAAAGATACATTTAGAACACTAGGGAATTCAGCAAATATTAAAGTGCTAAAGATAAAGATTTTATATATTTCTATTTTGAGATGATCTAATCTGCATGCTAAAGTATTAATAATGAACAACATTTGGAGTATAAAACAAGCATTGTTTGCTGCGTTAAAAAGTAAATGTTGATATCTGAAACATGAAGCTGACAAAAAGTAATGCTGGAATGTCTTAAGTTAACCAACAGATATTCAGAAAAAAATTGCATGTTGGTGTGTTTTTAGCCATACACAATTTCAGAAAAGGATCAGCTTAATTTTGCAGGCTAATGTTGTTGAATACCATTTATTATACATTTTTAATTTTTATTGTGTGCTTCATGTTAATCAATTGTACATGAAAAATTCAGAAACACAAATATATTGATGAGAAGCACCTTTTATAGCACAAGACATTTGTAGAAATCTCATTATATGTTTGATATTTTGTAAAGAAGTTTTATTTGGAATCTGTTGTCTTACTGGATAGTCATCTAGTATAAGTTATTGTAGCTTCATTTACTAACACCTTTTGAAACAAGAGCTGCAGTTCTCCAGAATTTTAAAATATATAATTTAAATAGAGTAACGGAAAAACAAACACTGTATTTGGTTTGCATATGAAATAGAAATAATTAAACAGATGTTTATGTTTAATTTGTATTAATTTCAGTAGAAATCTGAAGTATTTTCTGGTTATTGACTGGTATAAATTAATCAACAGTTTGGTTTGTACTGGTTGTGTGGCTATGCACTCATTTCAAAATGTCTTTGCTCAAGTTTAAAAAACAGGCTTGTTTTCAGTTATAAGGGAGTTTATGAGGATCTGTATTAATATCTTCTAATTTAAAGATGTAAGAATGTACTACTTTGGCAGCTAAATATGGCAGTAATTGTGATACACGTACAGTTTTTTTCCCATTTCCTGTTTGGAATCATTACACTACAGCGTCCTCCCCACTGTTTTCTCAATGTTCCTTTCTTCTCTGCCCTATTCTTTAATATAAGATATAGGTATGGCACATAATTCTAAATTATTTTATCATATTGAAGTGCTAAACATTAGATTATGAAAAAAAGGAGAATAATTTAGACACCAAGATACTGCTAAAATAATGTTATGGTGTTTATTTTTCACAAACTAAAATAGTACTACAGGTATGAAAAGGTATGACAACCCACATACAAGTGAAATCAGACTTGTATGCACCTTAGCGGAGAAGAAAGCCCATACCTAGTTCTGTGTCCATTTTATTCCCTCATGCAACATTGAAAGTCTTGATTTTGCTAGCATTCATTATACTAAATCTTTAAATTTTTTTCCTGTGTCTGTGATTCACAGAACAGTACATGTGTTCATGCTGTTAAAGGGATATTCCTATACTGAGTAAAAATTTACCATTTTTACTCAGCAAACGTTTTGATAACAGCCATTAAAACATATCAAATGACCTTCAATAAATAACCTATAATTTTCTTCCACAAAATATTCCTTGCTAAAAAGACACAGACGTATTTTGAAGGAATTTTTGTGAATGTGAGATAGTTGTTAATTGACTTGAAGAAATTTCCATTATGGAGGAACATTCCAGAGGTATTTATATAGAGTTTCCTGTAGGTTAGTATTTTAGTATTTTAATCTCTCTTTGAAAATGTGTTATGCACAGAAGTCTAAAAGCTCTGCATATTAAATAACTATGGAATTATATCTACTTAAGAATTTTATATGAAATCCTTCTAAAATTATTTCTCTGTTTAATAGATATTAAAAATTAGTTTTTTACATTGGAAATGCATTTTTGTAGTGCTCTAGATTGTAATTTAAGAATTACACTCCCAAATTATGTAAATTAATTCATAATTGAGAAGACAATTTTATATACTAAATATAATTACTAAAACTTACTATATGTATGTGTGAATATTTGAAATTGTAAAAATTTATTGTACATATAGACGTAACAGTGGGCTTTTTTGAGAATATTGCTAGTAAGACCAGAATAGTGCAGTTTTATGATACATTAGCATTGATGCAAAATCATAACTGAAAAAAAAGAGTAGCACTGTTGGCCTCCATGGGATTGTTCTGTGGATAAGGTCTTTCAGAATGAGTAGAGAATAACAACACTGTTTTGTTTTGCAAACATTTTTTTGAAGTTTATGCATGACCAAGATGTATAGAGAGAACTAGAGGTCTATATGTACCCAAAATTCAACTGCTAGGTGTAAATTACCGTACTAGATATACTACCTGGACCTATAATTTAAATTGTGTCAAAAGGCTGGCTGATTAATATCTTCTCTAAGCTTATTAGCTCGATAAAGAAACCCTAGGTGCATTTGGTGAAATATTTTCCTTAAAGGTAGGGAAGTACAAGTATCATTTTATAAGAAAGTAGTGAGATGTCTTGAGGAATACTATACATGATTATAGTTTCTTCATCAACAAGAATTCAGACTGAATCAGATAAATAAAGGTAATGTAATGGTGTTACATTTTCCTGATCATCCCACCTTACAAATACCGTGTAAGACAGGATGAAAGCATAAATTTTGAAGTAAATGTCAGTATGTACAGAACTTAAGTAAGGACAAGTTAGTACGTAATATATAAATATTTTTATTAGGGAGATGAGCAAGAAGAGTTCTTGTTATTGCAACAATGAAACCTTGTAGAAGGAGGGAGTAACTAAGGATGAGAGGCTTACTTTCAAGATGCACCTTGATAGGCTAAAGAAAAATATATTTAGATAGGATAGCTGATAGTGAAACACAGCACCTTTTGGGTCCTCAGTTCTAACAAAACCAAGTGGTCAAATTCAGAAAAGTTTATCTCCTCTGTTCAGAAGAAGGCGGGGAAAAAGGAGATCCCTAACCCCTTCCATTCAGCTAAACCAAGGAACTTCAAATTCCAAGATTTTAGTAGAAATTCTTTCCTATCGTACAGTCAGAGTTTCTAGTATGGTCTGTATTTTTCAGATGTGAAAACAAGAAGGCAATTAAACATGATAGACACAAGATAGAAACATGATGTTTTCCTGGTTTTTTCTTCTTTCTTTTTTTTCCCTGTTTAAATATTTAGGAATTTTTGGCTTCATCATGACTAAAGTAATAGAGGATAATCTGACATTTTTTGTTTTCTACTATTTGTGTTTCATACAGTTTAGTAATGCTGTTAGTCCTATTGAATTGTTCTATAATTTATATCAACTACATACTTTACTTATTAAGGCTCTAGAATTTTTATTTGTGTATATGCATTCACCATGAGAGATATTTTAGAACATTTTCTTGTGACGGCTTATATAGCATACTTTTACTGTCTAAAGATACGTTAAGAGGCATATGGCCAAAAGCTAAAAGGCATTTGTACAGTGTGCTTAATAATATGACTTAAATTTTGGTTATCCTTGAAGTGGTCAGGCAGTTGACTATTGATTGTCATTGGTCCCTTCCAACTATTCTGTTTTTTCTATTCTATTCTATTCTATTCTATTCTATTCTATTCTATTCTATTCTGTTCTCAATGTTCATTTTAATATGGAAATACATATACATAGTAATTAAATGGCCCGAGAAACAAATGAGTACCAGATGCAAACAATGCAAAAAGACCTCTAGTACAGTTCGTAAATCATAAATTAAATTTAGAAAAAAAAAAAGTCTGAAAAAGAGATATAGTAGTTGGAGAAAAAAAATTGCTTAGCAGACTCAGGCTCAAATAGTGCCAGGAAGTCTTAATGGATGACTCCAGTCATCATCTAGCAGTTCAAAAATGTCTCAGTGCTTTCTTTAGGAAAATTATTTTCGAGTGACCTCTGGATTCTAAAACATTTCATGACTCCAAACTTCTCTTTTCAAAGAGCAGAAATGTCACTAAGTATTTGCAAATTTTTAACCATATATTCTCAGTTTGAGGAAATACATATGTTTTGATAATTTTATTTAACTGTTTCTTTACAAAATCTTATTAATTTTACTGATATCTCCATTCTCTTTCTCTATGTTTTCAGCTCTTTCTTTATTACTTTCCTGTAAGCTATTATAATTTCTCTGTCCTTTCCCCTTTCTTCTTTAAGAAGAAAAGGTTCTTTAAGCTTGCTTTATGCTTTTTGATATCTGGCTTTATATAGCATCTTAGTAATGGCCAGGACAAAATGAATCAGGGAGAAAAAAATCTTGTTAGTGGGTGTTCCCTATTAAAACAGCATTTCTTTTTCCTTCTGTCTTACAGGAGAATTTATGATGGTAGAAGGAAAGAAGATTTAAGAGTTGTTATAGGAAAATAAATAATTTGCTAATAAAACTTTTGAGAACAAAAGCATGTTAAGAGAAACTTACCTTGATTTTTTTTCTTTTCTTTGAAAGATTATAATAAAAGTGTATGATAGGTCATTACTTTGGGATTATTCAATATAAAATTTTTAAGGATTTGTTAGAAAATATGTATTCACATATCCTAATTTTTTGAGGTTTACTTAGAAGGAGGAAGAGGAAAGGAGGAGTAGGGACAGAGAGGTTTTTTGAACAGCTGTTAAATATTTTTAAGTTTAGTAGATAATCAATGTGCACATGTCCTCAGGGGTTTTTTTTTTGTTTCTTTGTTTTTGTAAGTGAAACCCAGAACTAAAAAGATGGGGGTTGAAGAAAGTAAATGTATTTGGCAGTAAGATTATCGTATTCTATATTTCTAAGATTATTTGTATATAAGAAGATTTGTATATAAGAAGTTTTCTTCTTGGAAAATTTTAAAAGTTTCAAGAAATAAGCATAACGAAAACGTAATCTAGCACTCAAACACTTAATCCCTGAATTATATTTGTTTAATATTTCATAATACTTTTGGAAATACCCACTTAACGTGTAACAAATCACATAGATACATTCTGTTTGTTGGATGGACTTTATAATGGATGGTTTGTTAATGTTGAGATTTTTATTAGAGAAAAATTGACAATAATGTCCTAAACTTCTTGGTATCTTTGCACTTGGAAGTAGGAAAGGAGATAATTTGTCATCCAAAAGTCAAGTCTGGAGTGGTTGGAAGGGAAGAAAAGGAAAAGGAAAATCAGTCATACTGATTTCAAAAAATTAATTGTGTTAATGTTTTAATTGAATTATTGCCTTTTATACTTCCCTGTCAATTTTCTTCTATGAACTTGTTTTTCCTATTCATGTTTTTTTTCAGTTCCTGCAGTTCTTAACTGTTCTTCATTACACTATTCATGTTTACTTCTATAATTGATAGTTGTCTGATGTGTTGTGGCATTACTTTCCCTCGGTATTTCTGGTTTTCTTCTTTTGACCACAAATTGCTGGTATAAATCAGATATATTTTAGTTAGAATGTAAAAACCAAATTATCAGTAGTGCAATTATAATTAATATTAAAATACACATATTAACCATACTTCCTTCATTTTCAATAATTATTTTTTTTCAAATTCAAGAAATTTGATATACATAAAATATAGAATATACTAGAAAAACTGTAATTTAGATCATTTTATATTAGTAATACAGTGCAGTAGTTCAATGTAGTAACGCAGTAGTTGCAGTAATTTGAAATACGAATCTTCTATACAATTTGATTTGACATGGGGACTTTAGAGTTTAAAGGGGCAGAGGATGTGGGGAAAAGGGTGGAGGGTGTGGGTAGTAAATGAAAAACTAAGATCAGCTCATGTAAAAAGTGAAACATTTATTAGTATGAAAAGTGGATGTTTTCACCACTTTGTAGTCTGTTCATCTTCTGTATGGCTCTTCATATTTAAGAAATTGTTAACCCATGCAGTTCATGCTGTACTACAAAAACTGATGAAAATCCATGTTCTCTAATGCTGACTTTCAAGGTGCAGAAAGGTTGTAGAAGATAGTGCTACATTAGTTGGTGTGTTGGGTTTCAGTGAAGTTTATTTGGGTAATCACTAGGTTGAGAGATTTTTAACGTAAATTTCTAAAGCCGGAAGTGCCATCAGATAAAAATTAAATGTTTCTATCTCTTTCCTCCCATGCCCACCCCATCTGTGCAATCCCTTAAAGTGGTGATCTGTAAGATACCTGGATATTCAATACTTGCATTGTTAGAATTTGGAAATTCTGGATAATTAGTTGTATCACATGTGTAGTCAATATGATGTGAATGTAAAAAAAAGAAAAAAGGAACTGACTTTCATGTGAGTAGTAAGTTCAGTGCATTCAGGCAGCAGATGTACTTCTAGAGGAAATACAATGAAATAGACATATGCCAAAGAGGAACTGGAAGTATCATGCATAATGTATTTGGCATATTTGCACATGCACAGCCAATGCTGGGGTCCAAAGTATATGATGCATTTGTTTCCGTCACTAGAAATAGCAGTTGTTGTGAGTAAAATCTGCCATCATCATGTATCAAAGATTTTAAATAATCAGTGAATTACTGGTTCTGCGCAAGTCAAAATCAGTTCTACGCTGTTTTCCAAACAAATATTTTTGGTCACTTCAGAAGGCAGTTGATGAGTTAATTACTCTTTATTTCTCAGATAACTCATTTTCCAATAGTATGATATTTTTGCAGATGTAATTTAAGTAGGGATGTACATACAATCTTGAAATAATGGCTTTGCTGTTATCATATTCTTCTCCATCTCCGTTAGCTGAGTGATAGTGAATATCAAGTAAGAGTAGTTCTGGAGAAGGAAAGGACTTTTTCCATTGTTCTGTATAGTTACTTGAAGTAATGCAACCTGAGTGCCTGCTTTGCATAAAACAGTGGTGGTTTAGTCTTCAGCATTTTAAATATTGTTTATATTTGATTTGAAAATTTGCAAAGTATAGTAATGATGAGGGGGACACTTCCTTTATATAAGTGCTGTTGCATAACCAAAACAAAGATGTGAATTTACAGGTTGACAGTGTTTTAAATAAATATCCTTCACATAGCTATATACCCTGATGCTTCTATATTGTAGAACCAAATTTTCCTTGAAATTAATTTCTCATTTGGCCCTCAGGACACACTTTTTCAATGAAGTCAGAGCTGTGTCAACTGAATAATCTTCATTCAAAATAAATGTTTTTTCTAGTGTTTGAGAGCTTGCTGTACTTAAGGTTGTTATTCAGATTTTACATCTAAGTGGGTTTTTTTATGATATATATACTTAAAACTTATTTACATGAGGCCTTTTTTTAATGCAGTACCTATCCTGAAGTATAAAATGCTGGAACTGTAGGACTTAGTCCTCTCTTACAAGTGTTTGTATGCAGGATGTCTGTATACATGCAAATATGAATTTGCATAAATATACACAATTACACAACCTTTTTATTAAAGAAAAAAAAAGACAATATTTTAATTTTTATGTGGGCCTAAAATTTTCCCTTTAAGTGTTAGAATCTTCATTATCTTACATGGGAGACAATTTTTGGTGAAAAACTTCAAGAAAATAATTCTGAACACATTTCACTTTTAATTGGCTGCTTGAAAAGTGTACATGTCTCTCGTTTGTCTATTGACTGAATGTTAGCTCATACATCTGTAACGCAAAAGTTCTTACCTGGACTTCCTTCATTACTAGGACTGTTCATATCCTTCCCTCAGTACAGCATTCAGTTCCATTTTCCTTATTTACAGAAAACATTGTGCCTTCTAGCCTTAGAAAAAGTTACAGAGAAAGAGTGTGAGAGAGAGAAAGGTGGGGCTGTTCAGTGTGAAGAAGTGAAGACTTTGTGGAGACTTTGGAGCACCTTCAATTACCTGAAGAGGACCTACAAGAGAGCTGGAGGGGGACTTTTTATATGGGCATGTAGTGATAGGGCAACAGGGGATGGCTTTAAGCTGGAAGAGGGTAGGTTTAGATTAGATATTAAAAAGTTATTTACTATGAGGGTGGTGAGGTACTTGAACAGGTTTCCCAGAGAAGCTGTGGATGCCCCATTCCTGGAAGTGTTCAAGGCTAGGCTGGATGGGGCTTTCACCAAGGTGTTATATTGGAAGGTGTCCCTGCCCACAGCAGGGGACTTGGCACTAGATGATCCTTAGGTGCCTTCCAACCCAAACCATTATATAATTCTATAATAATAATTCTGTGTTTTTAATAAAGTGACTTGAGCTACGAACAAAACATGAGCAGTGTTGAGCAGAAATCCTAAGGTGGATGCCTAAACTATTTTCAGGGTTTTGACATAATCTCTGATTTGGTTTCACAGAGTTCTGATGCTACTCGGTATGCTTCATCCAGTCATGTGATCAAAAATAGATTCAGGATTGTCAGAGATTTATTTGGGTAGATGTTCACCAGTGCTCCTTCTCCTCCAAAAATAAACAATGCAAATAAACAAACCTGCTGTCCTTATCTATAAATTTAAAACAAACCAACCAACCAACCTAGAAGCCACATGTATTTAAAGCATTATTAAAAAAAATTTAAGCGTCTCCTTGCATTATAACACTGAACAATGGTTATGTCATACAGGGTTTTATAAATTTAGATTATTTTTAAAATATACTAGTGTCTTATCACTGCCTTCCTATTATATTGGTATGTCTCCCCAGGAGTATCCTACTTCGTTGGTGTAATCTAGTTTCTTGGCTCTCGGCTGTTCAAAAATATGAGAACATACTAGTCTAACCATATTTAACGATTTGTAGCATTGTTACATCTGAACTCTTCTTCTTCAGAAAAATGGGCATATAAACTCATCTCATGCAAAAGTAGGTATCTTAAGACCCAATGAACTGAACTCTTAATGTGTTTTTCTTTGTGGATGGGCTTAGATGCATACAACCACACAGTTTGCTGTCATGAATCCATCCTCTGAGACTTCTGAGAAGTGAAATCCACTTTCAGTACTTGCTGTCATGTGTTTGATATGCAAAATAAGCATTATTTTGCCAAGTATAAAGTAATCTATTTATTGGGTAGGGGATGTTTTTTGTGATGGTGGGGTTGTTTTTATGTACATGCATTTGCAGCCCAACATATAGCTTAGTAATGGCATGTTTGCCATACAAATATCTCTAACTTCTCCTTCACAGTGTACTCAGAAACTACTGTCCAGTAAATCAAAATACAAACCCCAGTTAAGAGTAAAATTCTTCTCTTGTAAAGGTGCTTTAGAAAACTGGAATTGCTTGCTTACCTAGTGGTATTTAATAGCCTCAGCAAAGTGATGAAACTGATTATAAAAGTCTTTGACTGATTCCAATGTAGTCACTCTTTTAACTATTTTCTGTTCCACCTTACATCTTGTGAACTCTTCTTGTGTACATAAACTAGGAATATGCCATTTAGGTGTTTCAGAACGAGTACAAACAAATGAAAAAAAGTACAGGACAGTCTTCCTGTTTTAGTGTGTTGTTGTGATGACTTCTGAAAATAAAGGAAAAACATGTCTCTAATGAGAGCATTTAAACCCATTCCAGCACCTGAGATCATATATTCAAGACCACTCCCATTTTGCTTAGGTGCTGGAAGAGTAACTAAGCCTGTCTTCTGATTCATGAGGAGTTATTTTAGACTGATCCTCAAAGAAAGACAAAAGAGGGTTAGAGCTATAGTACAACATTCCTATTTACATAGAAATAACGTTTTAGAAAGCTCAGATAATAAGAGAGCATTATTGTTATTCCAGTATTGCTCTACTGTATGAAGGTAGAGTTGTTTGGTCTATGATTTCCACTGAGGATAGAATTGTTTATGGACTTCTTTTAATTTGGAGGGGGTGGGGCTTCTCCTATTAAAGGTAAAAAACCCCCAAAATCTTGTACTTTGTGGCAACATATATTTCACTTCTGCAAATAATGTATTTCCCAGAACCATTATCATATAATATATGATATTATTATATGACATTATTTCTGGGAAATTATCATATATATATATATATATATATACTATCAATGTTTATAAGTTACATTATAATAACACCCAAGTAAATTTGCCTTTTACCTTTTGAGATAATAGCGATTTTGTATTTATAAGAAAATATGTAAAAATATTTATTAATATATCCTATACCTATCCTATACATTATCTTCCTTAGTAGTACCCTCTTTCTTCTGAATCTGGTTCTGCTCTTGTGATTAGTAATAATACTTTTATTTATAAAAAGATAACAATAGTATTAGCTACTCTGTTATTTATACCTAATGTAAAGGTTCTTTGAATATCCATTGATTTTCTGTAAGATGTAATGGGTATGAAAAAGTCTTTGACAACGTACATTCTATCTTCTTATGTTAAGTTCTCCTAGTTGTAGTTCCTTTAATCTATGCTGTCTTCATCAGCAGCATTTGCTTGTAGCCAAGATAAAACATCATCTTCCATATAGCTTTTTGAAAATATATAGTTGCTATAGTGGCTTTAAAGCCACTTAAGTAATAAATTATATATATATAAAGCCACCTAAAATCAATTTATACTTAACATTTAAAATTTTTTAAGAAGGTCCATTTTAATTTATAATTCACTGCTCACACGCCAAGCATATTAGAGATAAGAGGCACTTAGTTTAATGACTGAAAAGGAAAGTTTTTTGTAGTATTTTTGCTTTTTCTTGCTTACATTTTTTATATATGTTAAGTTTTGGGTTTATTCTCTTTTTATTAGTTTTTTCTTTCAAAGATATTTTGAGGCCACAAGGTTTGCCTGGATTAACTGTGTATATCATAAAGCCAGCCCACAAGAAGGACTTTTACAGAAACAGATGAGCTGTAGGCTTAGGGGAGAGGTGGGAGATAGCTACCTTCCATATCACATTTTGCAAATAACAGTTTTTAAGCTAGAAAGACCAGCTGCAGAACCAACAGCAGGACAGCAGACTGTATTTTATTTTCTATATTCAAATATCTTTTTTCTTCTTTTTTGTTTCCAACACAGAAGAAACAGCTATTTTAGAGCAAACATATTTATAATCCTTTTCATTTTACAAGTTCCATAAATGTGTGACAATGTTTTACACAATTATGTGGTGCATGGAAATAAAAACTTTTGGCCATACTTTTTTTAATTGGTTATGCAGGAGAACAATTAACTTGCAAAAATCACTCCTTTCCTTTGTTAGGTATACAAATAGGTCTCAATATTTATTTTTGTAAATTGTTTCACACCAAAGGTATAAAATCTGAACTTGTGAGGTAGCCAGTACTCTAATTTGTATTTACTACCATGATAAAATTTGTCAAATGAAATATTTTAGATTGTATTTCCTGATACATGTTTTTGTTTTTGTTTTTTTTAACTAGTGAAAAAGGCCATAGATTTTAAATCTAGAGGATTTAAATTGTTTCCAGGGAAAGACAACAGCAACAAGTTTTCTATCTGTGAGTGTATTCCTTTTTTGTTACTTTTTTCTAGTGCAAGAGTGAACTTTGTGGTGTATTGTTTGTGTGTAATTATTTATGTATTTCTTATAATAGAAGTGGTTTCTCCAGTCTGCATGGTGAATTTTTGATTATGGTTCTACTCTAAAGGCAGACTTTCTATAAATCTGGCATTGTAGAAGGACACGTTATTTTGTCAATAATTTCACAATAAATTTACAGTATTTGCAAGGAAATAAATACTCAGCCTCCTAGGTGTCAGCTGTAAATTTAGCTGTGAATAGGAGATCTATTACTTTAATTGAACTCTAGTAGTAGCATCAAATGCTGTGCAAACTAAATTATATCCTCATTTACAAGTGCACAACCACATATGAGGTCACTTTTTGAAATTTTTTTTTATTCATTAAGTTTGACATTTTAACTGATTAACTAGGTGTAGCTTTAAAAATTCTAGAGATGCTCGGTGCCTTCAATTTTAATTACAGAAATTAGAAACTGAAAGTGCTTGACGTCTCAGTGGACGAAGTCCTGATTAAATTGTAAGGAGGAGTCAGGCAACTTTCTAGCACAAATTACATAGGTGTGTCTCTAAATATATTAAAAGGATACTTTTGAAAAAGAATGAGCCATTTTTATAGAGGCCTTTTTGGAATAGAACCACCTTGTAAATATTTTAGAAGTAAATAAAATGGACTAAATGTTTAACATATGTTGGATTATACTACATTTCATTATTCTTCACAGGACTGAAAGGACTTGCTTTTGAAGCTCCCTAGGTTGGACATGTTTGCACTAATTATTTGTTTAAAGTATCAATGATGGATTCAGTTTGCAGAATTTAGCAGGATACATTAGCATACGTTTTAACTTTCGGTGTTAGATTTTAAACTGTCAAGGTATTAGATATGATTTCTTTTTTTCAGAGAAAGATGTCTTTAAGAAGAAAGACTCTTTAACATTTACCAAGTCAGAAAAATAAAGCAAAACACACTTCTGTTCAATTTTTGTAATGTCATGTATTGCCATATTCAACTTCTCTGTCAACTGCATCACCTAAATAGTTCTGTAAGACATTTCTGGTTTTTTTTGAAAACTTTGTATCAAGATATTTAAAAACAAATATTCTTTTTATACCTATTGGGTGAATGGAAAACAGACTGATTATGCAAAAGAAATAACAGTAAGATAATTACAGTAGTGTTTATAAAGTACATCACTTAGATCTCTGTCTGACAGCCCATATGTGACTCTGTAGTTACAAATGGTAATACAATAATAATACAAAGGATGATAAAAGAGATTGCTTATTTTGCACCAATCATTACATTTTCTATTATATAAACTCTAATAGGAACTCCATATTTATAATGAAGTGCCAGATACTCATTATATTCAAAGCTGATTATTATTAAATAAACGATGAAATTTATCAACATATTTTTGAAGGTCTTTAGATAATTTCATATGTTACGATATTCTATGTGAAGCTGGAAACTTTCTCTTTTAAACTCTTCATCTTTTTTGTTGTTGATTATGCAGAATAGATTACCTATATGAGTCAAGAATAAGTGACAGTGAAAACCTTGGTGATTTGTACCTTTAGTGATTGTAATCTTGTCATAAATAGATAACTAAGGTTTCATGTTGTAATCTAGCACTTGATTCTCAAGTCACTTTTGTAGCTGAGGATGTTGAAGAGATAGTATTTTGTAAGAATCTTATGTATTTGGCTGTTGACTAAATAATTTTCTCAGTGTGGCCTCAGCTGGGTCTGTACTTTCATTACAAAGACAGATAGGGTCCTTTAAAAAACAATGACCAACATTCAACTGTTAGTGAAAATAACGATAAGTGAATATCTGTTTTACATTATGCCTTGTATTAGCAATGTCTTTAGAAATTTTCATCTAGCATTCTCATCTGTATATCCTTTCATTATTTTACATCTCTTTTTTAATTATTTTTTTTAAGTCGTATAACATTCAATACTAATGCACACGTGATTTGCACAGAGTAAAGCCAGAGTGGTGATATTTGATATGATGATTCACTTTGAAACAAGTATGCATCAGCTTCAGTTTAGAAGTGTTGACACTAACAAATGAATTAATTGGCAGATCTAATTCAATCTGAATTAGAACTCTGGAGTTTCTTGATACCAGTTTCATGACCAGACTATGAATGAATGCTTTCCCTAGATGCATTTAATTTACTACAGGAAACCCTTTAATTGCTTATTGTCATATGAGCATCTAGGGTGTAAAACAAAAATATAGTGACAGTTATCTGTGGAATTACATAGGGCTGGAGACTGAAAATTCAGTCATTATGTCTATAAAAGTAACATGAATACAAAAATTCTAAAATGTGAAATTACTTTTCACTACGTACTTAACAGAATGGGTTTAAGATTGTGCAAATGCACTTTGGAATTGGGATCAAATCAGAAATCAATATCTACCTCTAACATTTTCCTTTGTATTTTTACTGCAGTATATGTATTAATTCTTTTTAAAATTAATTATTTTATTGATTTTCTTTAAAATTAGCCTTTATATTTTTATTTATGAATATTGATAATTCCATAAATTTAAAATTCTATTCTGTAGAGTATTTCTAGGAATGAAACTTTATACAGAAGGTGTTGAAAACTAATAGGATTTTCAAGCTTCCATTTCTAGAAGAAATCAAGCTGGTAGAAATCGAAGTGTATAATAGTTCTTCTGTCTTGCAATCCAGTAGAATGTTCCTTTTATGTGAATATTTGCTCTATTACCTGTGTATGGAGAGACACAATGTACAAAAACAAAATAAGTATTTGAAATATTAAAACATGAATTAAAATAAATAGAAATAATATTGTTTAAACACTATTTCTATTTTTTACAGTAAAAATTTCTTCTGTGTGCATTCATATACAATGCATGGCCAAATGGCACCATTATAATTTCTATAATATTATTTTCAGACATCATGAATAATTTTTTAACTATAGGTTTAATATATATCTAATATTTTAAAAGTTTCAATGTCTTCTATATATATGTAGGCTACTTTTGATGATTCTGAGTTTCTCATGTCTCATAATGAAGCACCCAGATGTTTCAAAGAGAGAGTTAATTCTAAATGCTTATCCAACAAGATGGCCTTGTTAAATGTAGTCTATGGAATTGCAGTTGTCAGAGAAAGATATGTATTCCAACACTAGCATGAACATGGGTTTCTGTAGCAAGTAGGCTTTCATCACATGTACACCTCTTGGAGGAGGAAAAGACTGAAGTCTGAAACCAGGAGGAAGACTCCTTCTGGCCCAAAAGTCCCCTAACATGGAAATCCAGAGGAACAGAGATTGCCTTGGTTTGATTTTAGAGCAACCTTTGACATGTTACAGGTGTTTTGGGACAGAGAGAAAATACTGTGGTTCCAGCTGACAAGTGCTGAGCTTGGTAGGTTTTTGGAGCAGTGTGCCATGTTGAGCTGTTTTCTGTTTAAGCCTCTACATTTGCATTTGCCCTTTGGCTTCTTCAGGGGTGCAAAACCAATTCTTCCATTTCTGCGTGTCTAAGAAGACAAATTTCAAGGAAGAGAAACCTCCAAGTATTCTGAATTATATTCCTCTTCATTAAAAGCTGAAATTTAATGAACACCCTTTAGAAATATAGTTAGAATACACTTTTTTTTTTTTTAAATCCAGTAGTGCGGTTACCCTGATTGTATGCAAACCTTTTCCTTAAAGGGAAGTAAAATTCTAGTACTGCAAATCCACTGGTCTAGTTCATCAGTAACAAAGATGAATAAAGGTTAATGAAAATTACTTGGCTTCATGTCAACTTGTTTTTTTTTTTAATATTTTTCCGTCAAGCCATGAATTTATCAAATAGCCTAGTAACTTCCTTTGCTAATTTTTCAGTTTTGTGCATAGGTGGTTGAATATGCTGAGGGTTAGATTGTTACATACAAATTTCTGGAAAAATACAGAGAATGGTTAACAGGAAGTTTCTCTCTGAAGATCCATTTTAGTTTATTGAAAGACAAATTTATGCAAATCAAACTGGCATTTTGAGTTTTCCTTCAGATCACCGTATTTTGGGAATATATACATTTTCAATACTGATTAAGGACAATTCTCTCAGCAGAAGCTTATGCATTCAAGTTTTATTATAATTCAAGGAGAAAAGGTCAGCTCTTAGTAGAGATGACATTTGTTAGCGTATATTCAGAATAAAATCTTACAGCCCTAAACCTGATGAACACTCCTTTAAATGTTAATGTTTCTAGAGAAATAAAAATAACATTTCCATTCAGATTCAATAATATTGCAAACAAACAAAATAGCTGATTAATACATCTGATAAAAAACTTGTGTTACTTTTTTGGAAAAAAAATCAGAAAATGCATGCTTTTTTATTATAGTGAGGAAAAATGTATGTATTGAAATCAGAGTTTATAAGGGTGATCATATTCTGTAGAAAATCTGTTTTAAAAGATCTAAAATGGAAAGAATATACTCTTTCATATATATATAATTGCTTACCTCTGTGTTTTCTAAAAACTTCATTATTTTATCTCTTCTTTTTTTGTTGTTTATTTTATTTTATTTTGTTGTTTTGTTTTGTTTTTTTCCAGTAAATGAGGGAGGTATTAAACAGGCGTCCAATTTGTGTCCAGATCCTGGAGAACCAGAAAATGGAAAACGGATAGGCTCAGATTTTAGGTAAAATATAAATTCTACCATTGTATCATTTCTCTAATACTGAACTTGGAAAATGAGTATGTTAAAAATATATTACTGTTGCTGAGTACTCTTTCAAAACTGACCTTCTTAGTAAAAAGTGCGCTAGAATTCTGTATAAAATTATGTAATGTAATATAGCATGTACTTAGTATGCAAAAAGATAAAATACCTACTTAAAAGAGATCATGTATCTTTGAAAATCTGGCAAAAATTGGATTGAAGGTAAGTTTACATTATTTTCTCTTGTAATTACTGTGTTAGATTTATAAATATTGAGCATACATGTTGTACTGGAGGTTTTTTGCAAAGGACAAAGCAAAACTGACTAGAAGACAAGAACAATAAAACCTTAGAGAAGATATTTTAGATCTTACAGAAATATTCATTGGACTCTAGTAGAGAATACTGCATTTCCTGCAGTGTGTTTTTCAGGAACCCGAAAGTTTGATAAATGCAGATGTATTTCCCTAATAGTCCTCACATTGGTTTAGCACTCTTATTACAGACTATTTTTTAAATTATTTTTTATGTATCCTCCTCTATTTGCAGATATCTTTCAAAGTCCTTATCTTGTAAGATAAAATCAATACTCTTTCAAAACATTCTCATGTTTCCTCAGTGAACATGACTCCTAATTTCAGTATCACCAGTGGTTGATGAGTAGAGACATATACATAATGAATTTTTGAGAATGTTTTGGATTAATTTTAATCTCTTTTCTGGGTTTCTAATTTTTTTCCCTTTTTGATTGTTGAACATTTATTTTAAAGGGTTAACATGCATATTATTTTATATTTGACATATAAAGACACTTAAGACTACAAAAAAATTAACCTAAAATTATGTTCTTGTTTCACATCACATGCTAATTTCACATTATGTTTACAAAACTCTTCAACACACCTCAATTATGAAAGAAAAACGACATAAGAAGTAGAAGGGAAATAATTTTAAAACTAATTGGTTTTATTACCTTCAGGTTTGTTTTCTACATCTTTTATATTGTACATATCACACAACACACTTCTAACCATTTGAAGATAACTCTTAGAGTAATCTGGATGTACAAAGACTTTACAAAATTATGATGCTTCATTCTTTTACATAACTTCTTGTGCATTTTTGTGTGTTTTGTCTTTTCTCCTTGTAATCAAGCAGAAGAAAGGACTGACAATTACATCCTAAGTAAATGTGCTAGCTAGCAAACAGTTATAATTTCTCAATTAGTCATAATAGTCTCCCTATTTCTCTAGTTTTGAAAAAAGCAGAAGTTCAATGTGCATTAGAGAAAGCTTTACAATTAATTTTAGAAAAATGTAATTTCTAATGTTAGCTGGCAAAAAAAAGTTGATATTTTCAAAGAAATAAAAAAAAATGAGCTGTATTTAACTGTCACACTTTCTAGAATCATTACTTTGGCTGGTATATTGTATTTTAACTTCAAAAATATGGCTTGAGAGCAACAGCCTTTGACAGACAACCTGCCAGTTCTTCACTAGTGTTATCTCTGCAAGTGATCATGAAAAGACCTACTTGCAAAGATTGTTCTAGTTAAACTAATGCGAGGGCAGTATCTCAAAGAAGATACAATGATGACCATGCCCTCATCTTTCTTTTTGGACCAAAATATAAGGATTTCAGTTAGCATTATATTTCACTGTACACTGGGATGATGTATCAGGCTTTCCTATTTCAAATGCATTTATGAGAAAATGAAAGGAGAAGACATTCAAATTACTGAACAATAGTATACAAGATATACAAGAGCCAATACATTTTCCAGTGTTTTTTTTCTCTAATTTCTCACTAATCTCTGTGATTTTTTTTCTCTTAAAAAAAAAGAAAAAATTCCCCAAATTATCTCATGGGATTTATACTAGTAAAGAACAGCACTGGTGCACATTAGTAAAACATGTACATTTGTCTCAAGCTGAACACTTCATACATTGATAAAGGTCTTATGGGGAACAAAAGCAGACTAAAAACTTTTCAGCACTTAATAAAATTCCTTTTTGAGTTAACCTGGTTTTAGTTCTTGCCATTATCATAATGGTTGTTCAATTGCTTCATAAGCTTCCAAAGTAAGAAGGTTACAAATTATTTCAAATAAATAAGTTAGAAATTTACATTTAGTTAAAAACATCTAGTACTATGGAAAATCTTTTCCGGGCTGTCTTATACCTGGCAGACAGAAAAATGGCACACTTTTGCCTTTCCCTTCTTGAAGTCACTCTCTCTGTAATGAAGGAAATAGCTTTACTTTAAGCTTGTCTCTTTTTCTCCTTTCTGAAAAGAAAGTGACAATTCCAATTACAATGCCTTCATTTGAAAACAGTATTTTGAAGAAAGGTTTAGTTCTATCTCTACTAATTTAATTTCTGTAAAATTTAATATATTTTAGAGAAGAGCATGCTCTTGTCACATCTCCTCAGCTTTCTTCAAATGTGAAGGTGCAGGTTTGGAAGCATTGTATTGCAGTTTTACTTCTGTTCTCATTTCAACACTACCTGCTCTCAGGACATTAATTTCCTCTTACATGGTTCTTACACAGGCTTAGAAAATCTGTAATGCAAGCTCTAAGACAAACTGGAGTGTTCCACAACGTTATCTGGGGCCTGTAATTTGGATATTTTTTCTAATGTGAAAATTCCCCATAGCTGTCTTTTGGAGTATTAAAAGCATTGTTTCTGATGCTAGATGCCTATTTGAGCATAAAAGATTTTGAATGTTGAAATAAAGTCAAGAAGACTTACTTATAGCTGCCAGCTTTTCCTGTACTGAGAAAAATATTTTACTTTAGAAAGAAAACTTCCCTTCCCCAGGAGTTTTGTAAAATTTTAGACACAATAGTGATTATTCTGCTGACATTTCAAATTTTACTTTACTTGTCACCTAGTAAAATAAACATATATTCCACGTGTGCAGTTTTAGAATTAATGCCACTATGTAAAATATAATATGTAACAGATAAAAAGTTTTCACAGGGTCTTGTTTCTATTTTTCTTTGTTTCTATGGGAATAAATATATCCAGACTGAATCATCCTTGAACAGGTGTTTTATTGTGAGGCAACTGTGTTCTTCCACCACCATCTCAAAGTTCTGTCTTCGTGATATGGATGAATGAGCGCTTCTCTATCCCTCTACCTCTGTAGTGTGGTCCAACTAGGATTTAAAGATGAGATTCTGATCAAACTTGTATCACAACAAAGCAGTGAATACTGTTGGACAAAAATGCTCGTGTACTCTTAAAAATACATATTATACTAAGAGAAGGAAAAATATGAAGTTTATGATAAGGACAATTTATTTTAACAATGGGTTGACTTATAACAAATGATAATATATTCTTTCATTTTATATTATAAATTAATTTATAGTTATTTTCTTTGGAAGAATGAAGTTCAACATTAATTGACTAGATTGACTAGAAGTTTCACTCTTGATTTTCCTTAAATCTTCTCTGAATCACCTATCATTATCTGCAGATATGCAATGTGAGCTTCCAGACTGAAACTTGAAGCGAAACATCCTGCAAAACTAACAAAACTTGATTTGCAGTGTGAAATATGAGGCTAGTTTATAGGGGATCTGTGCACCTATCACTTTTTAACAGTTAAGTGGTTCCTTTGTCTAGGACAAGTATCTGACAGTACAAGCTTTGTGAGAAAAGATGACTTTTTTTTTAAAGAATAATTACCAATGACCTCTAGAGTGTCAGGAAATCCTCTAAAACTGAAATTTAGTCGTCACTTTAGCTTTTTCAGCACACAGTAGGGATTTTTCTTGATCAGAAGTTTGGAAGATTTAGATATTCTAACACTATATCACGGAATCCTAGCATTTTGAAGTAATATTTCCAAGTAATGTATCAACTGATCTACGAAAATGTTCCTATGGATGTTCTTAACTTGAGAGAGATGCTGTGACTTAGCTAAGTTGTCATACTGTCACTCAAAAGACAATAGCAGAACCTATCTGTATCTTGCACATAAACAATTGTGGATCAGTAGTGTGTAGAAAGTTGCTAGGTTAAAAAAATATATATTCACTGCACATAATCTTGAAAGCTTACGTATCTTTAGTTTATTTTGCTGCCGGTGGAAGAAATAATATATGTGCTGAAAGGCTGATTATTTCTTTATGCTGGCATTAAAATATATCATAAATTTGCAATTTGATAGAGATGGACTTTAAGAGCTGATGTTTAGTTTTTTCTGGCTGTACATTTTCTTCTATGGCTAAAAATGGTCTCCTCAAATTTGTTCAGTTGCAAGTATGAGCAGAACAGGTTAATACATCAGAAAGATGGTTTTGATTCCTTGCATAATTGATTATTTCAACAATAATTTAAAGAAACTATCAAATAGTGGAGGAAAAGAACCTAAAATGAGGTAGTTTGCTATACAAATGCCAACTATTAAAATAATACTATTCAGTATAAATTTCATATGAAGTTCAAAAGTTTAAACTTGCTCTTTCTCATCCTTTAGAGATTCTATAGCTTCATTTTGGACTCCTTACTGCTTTTAGTTTCTGTTGTTTAAAGAGGAATCCCAAACTTGAGGCACATGATGAAAACTTTAAAAACATTCGAGATTAAAGTTTTGTCAAATTTGTATACTAACTTCCTTATTTAATATCTATTCATACTTTTTTCCTAATAAAAATGTATCCAACGTTTGGGGTTTTTTTTATGAAAATGCAAACCTAATAGCAATCATTTATTGTCCTATTAGAAATAGAAATTTGCAGATGAAGGTACTGAGAGACACAAGTCAAGCATTCATTTTTGGAGTTATGAACTACCTGAGCACATTATGTTGAATATGCAAAAGCTTTACATTAATTCAGGACAAATTAAGCAGCTTATGTGCGTCATAGAAATATTGATTGAAAGGGTCTTTCCAATCCAGAAGGCATCCAGTCCATCCTCCTGCCCAAAGCAGGACTTGATCAGCTGTGACTTTGTTTCGCCAGTCCTGAAAACTCCCAAGATTGAAGATTTCACAAGAGTTTCAGTATGCTGTTCCAGCTCTGCCTGGCTTTATTTAAGGAAATTTCTTGTAAAGTAAAATCTGAGTCTTCTAAACTGTCCCTTGTATATTATCTGACACATTTAGAAAAGCTTGGCTTCATTATCTTTGAAACGGCTCCTGAAATAGTTATGGTCTGCTATCAGATAATACCATAGCTTTCTCTTTGTCAGACTAATTAAGCCTAGATGCCTTAACTTTTTACTGTAGGTCCTGTGCTTTAAGCCTCTGACTAACCTCCAAACTCTTAAGTTTTTACCAGTCTCTCTCTTGAAGTGATAGGCAAAATATTGGGCTTAATATTGCAGATATAGCTTCACCAGCTGAGTAATAAATTCACTTGATCTGCTGCCACCACTTCTAGTACTGTTAAATATATAGTTTGTTTTATTCATGATGAGAACATGTTACTGATCAATACTGCAGAACGTTGTACCTCTACTTGTTGAGTTTCACAAGATTTCTGTTGGCCCAGTGCTGGACTCTGTCAGGCTTCTGAATTGAAGGTCTGCTCTTCAGTGTGTCAGCTACTTTTCCTACTTTAGTATGATCCATAAATATATAGATGCATAAGTTCTGTCTCACCATCACCTCACAAGGCTGAGGATGAAAATATTTAACAGCATCAGACACCATATTGATTTCCTAATGCTCAGCTTATTACTGTCCACCAGCTGAATTTGAAGCCATTGATTCCTACCCTTTAAGCACAGCTGCCAGGCCAATTTTGAATATGTATCTATTCAGTGCATATTTTGTCAGCTCTCAAAACACACTGCTGTAAAAGGTGCTCTCAGAAACCTTAAACGCTGTTACACTAAGCACTGTTACATCTACCACTTGGCCATGTAGCCAATCACTCTGTCATAGAAGACAATCAAGTTGATAAAATATAATTCAACTTTGGTAAATCTGTGTACATGTTCTTGATTTCCTGTTCATGCTTTACTAGAGCAGATGTTCTTTCCAGAGATCAATGTAAGATTCCTAGTATCTCTTTCCCTTTTTAAAAGTTCATGTAATGTTAGCCTTTCTAAAATCAGTAGGAACATCTCATCATAGTTTTTCATAGATGATACTCACCTTGCTCAGACTCAGTCAGATTTTTCAGCACCTGTCATGAACTGCAGCTTGGCAGTGCTGGAGTGTGAGGTGCTGTGGCCTTCCTAAAAGCATCTCCAAGGCAAAGCTGCTTGGCAGGGCCACCACACACTCACACGTGTGCATGCACACACACACACGGATAGCTCCAGTAAATGGGTCAACAACAAAGAGCCATGAAGGGTCTTCATATGGGGTTCCATGGGAGGATTTTAATGCAGCTGTACTCGTGAAGGGTTCCAGGGATGAAGTCAAAGAACACGGGAGGATCCAGGTTTATATATGGGAGCGGATCGAGCATCAGACACCAATGATCTGAGGGCACGGGGGCGGTACACAGGCAGGGCTAGGGCATGGGAGACAATGGGGAACTCTGAGGGAGTGGCAATGGGGCAGGGTCAATGGGGGAATATTACTGCAGGCCTGGTTCCTATGGTATATCACTGTGTCCCGCAGCCATGGGGAGGAGGAGGAGAGAAGATCCAGCAGGCAGGAATTGTGCAGCAAGATTGCTTTATTTAATTATTTTACAAACTCTTTTATAGACTTTTTTCTTCATAGTCTAATTGGACAAAGGATCAGCCACCCCTTGGGGGTGATTGGCTAAAATCCTAAAACATCCATTGTCAAAATATTTTTCTACTATACCATAAACAAGACTTTTCAAGGTTGCAGGTGGCTTGGTTGTTTACATTCCCTGCTACCTCTTCTGCGTGAGAGAAAAGTCTCTCACGGACTTAGAAAATAGCGAGAAAATCCTCGCTAGCAGCATTTTTGTATCTACAGGGGAACAGAGAGTGGAAAACTTTCCAGGGCATGGGACATATAAGGTAACAAAGGGGCGGAGAGGCCAACGGGCCAACCAGAAAAGCAGAACTGGGGTACATTAACATAGCAAAGCAAAGCATCCTGGGGGATGCCTTTCTTGTCACCCTAACCTAGAGGTTCTTTTGTACTTAGGGACAATCCTACAAGGACTTTCTTTGTTCCATAGGCTCACCGGCTGCCACAAGCAGCCTTTGGTGAAAGCTATCTGGCCCCCTGCCCTTGAATACAGCTACTTCCTTTTACCTGTTATTTCCTAGTATTGGTTGTTACTCTTCTTCACAAATCATGTTTGTACATGCAGAAGCCTAGGAGTACATCTGCTGTAGAAATTGATGAAGAAAGGCATTTAATGCTTCTGCCTTTTCCATATTGTATTTCAACACTACAAGGTTGCTTCATCCATTTACAAATGAACCCACATTGTATATGAACTTCCTTTTGTGACCAATATACCCAAAGAAACTCTTTTGCTTACCAATATGCCTTACCAGTCTTAGCTTTAGCTAGGCTCTCATTGAAAAAGTCTAATTTAGTCACCCAGGGATTTCTAAAATAGTAGATCTAGTTCAGAAAGTTCATTAACCATAAATGATCAGAAGATGAACTATAAATGGTTCCTGTATTCTAAAGATTTTCTCTAAGCATTAGCTTTTCATCACTTGCAGTGTTAGCATACTGACCTAAATGAACCTATCTGTCCATTGAGTGCATCCACAGACAATTATTTTTATGAATGTATTCTGCTTCTGAAATTTTTTGAGATTTTCATGCTATCCTTGAGATTTTTCTTTTTTTGGTAATGTATATCTATATTGTGTACAACAATGAACAACTTCATAGCTCTGTCATGCTTCACTTCTCTTGAGATTTACAAAGCAGATATAGTCTACTCACACTTTTAGGGGGCTTCATCTGGTAAGCAGTTTGGATCAAATATAAGTCAGGAAATCAAACCATCCTTATTTTTCCACACTATTTTTGGTCATTTGTTCCCACAATCTGTTTTTGGACTACTCTGCCAGTTTTCTCTAAACTAATATTTCTCTAAAATAATACCTGCCCACAGTTCAGAGGTTCCCCTAAAACCAGCTTCCATGATCTGATTTTCTCACTCCACAATTTTTTAAATTCTCTTACACACCAGAAGGCTGAGATCAGATCTTTCACATGTTCTCCTACAGTACCTCTGGATATGCAATAGATATAATCAATTTTAGCCTATCGGGAATCTCCCTTTGTCCTATAACATGATGCTTAAATCATTTGGGATTCTGCCAAAGAAAAAGAAAATAAAAAATAAAAACTTAAAACCCTACTGAAATTGCTGCTATGTCACCACACCACACAAACCCTAACCCTAACCCTTGGCCTATCTTTTTTTCAATTTGTCTTAGAGCTAATAATTATTTCCTGGTAATTTGCATGTCCTTTTTGAATCTTCATCGTATTCACCCCATGTGCCTCATGCATCCTCCAGTGGAGGTACATAGAGGGTGTATGTACTCTTCTTGTACTCAAGTTATCAAACTTTTTTTAGAGAAAGACAAATTTCAAACTGAAATCTTGTAGGTCACAGGTTACAGGTATTGGAAAAAAATATATCATCATCAGAAACAAGAAGGATCTCTCCTTTGATCATTGCATGGACCATTCACTTAAGAGCTGGACTCCATGATCCTTGTGGGTACTTTCCTACTCAGAATATTCTATGATTCTGTGATTCTCTGATACTAGACAATTTTGTAAGAATTGCTGGGTTTCCATTTTTAAGAGTGTATAGATAGATAATGACAGAAAAATATTAAAAAAATGTAATCTTGACAATGCTTTTAAGTTCCCAAGAGATTCTTTTCTTAACATTTTCTTGACAAGCTCTCTGTCTTTTTTTAATTGATCTTCCATAGGAACTGATCCCATACTCTTCAATTTTCTTTCTTAGACTGGTACTTTATCATCTGCTTATCTAATTGCCCTTAGTAGGTCTCACTCACACAGCATATGTGTCATAGATTTTGTAAATTATCCAGTCTCATTCTGAGTCCAGTCATATGCTTACAGTCATATACTATTGAATACCAGTTTAATATCAAAACTGATTTGGACAAGTAAAGTGGACTTCATAATGTGAGTGTTATTTATACTTTTGTAGGTGATAGAAATAATTATCATACTTGTACAGTCTTCATAATCATTCAGACCTCTGGGATTTTTGCCCATTACACTTTTTTTACCATGAGTTTAATTCTGTTTGTAAGTGGTGTACTTCCTGCTCAGCATTTCCTCTTTAAATCAGTCCATGGTTAGTTAAAGGAAATATATTTCCATGTTATTTTTCTTCAAGTGTTCCTTTTTTTTTCCTAATAATCAAAGAGGCTCAGATTTTCTCAACATGGCTTTTTGAAGCAGATAGATGATTATAAAAATCTAATCTTGAGAAAGATATTCCTGTCTTCCCAATTGCTACCTTTTGAACTTTCCTAACCATATAGTCCCTGTAGCAGCTGTGCATAATTTTTTACATTAGTGATAGATAATCTTTGTGTTTCACAGTTTTGAAATATCCTCCAACTCTATGATCTGCCTGGTGGCTCTTTTTCCTTAGTCTCATATAGGAGCCTTTTATCCTTACATTGTAAGGGCCTTTACATTATGTTTAATTTTTCTTTTTTTTTTTGTTTTTCACTTTTATATCTCCCTTTCTTTTTTGGTGAATTCTGCAACTATTCTTTATCTCATTCTTTCACAAACATTCTTACACAAGCAGGAACTGTTTTGGAGTAGTTTATAGCGCTGTTATCCACTACCAAATTCTCCTTTTCTGAGATGTCTGTTTAGGTGACTGTATCATCTTTCATGTCCTCATTTCTTATTATCTATGTCTCTGTAAGGCCCAGGTGCTTCCCAGATTCCATCAGCTATTTTTTGCTGACACCATTCCTTTTCAAACATCTAACATTTCTAACTCCCTTAAGTTAATTCGTGTTCTGTTAAGTATCAATCTTCTTTAGTAGCTTTTTCCATCATAGATGCATTTGAATAGATTACCTAACAAAAGTTATCCTTTGGAATGTGTGCTCAGCCTTTTTATTTTTCTCTCTGCCTTTGTGAATTGAAGAATTGCCGGACTAAATGGCCATCTATATGGAAAGAAAAATAGGGCTTCTTCTTTGCAAGCCAAACCCTGCAGAGAAAAATTAATTTTAGTATGTGTTTTAGCAAAAATTAATTTCATACTTTGTGGGATCAAACCCAGATTTGAAGATCCCAGCCAAGTAAATATTGATACTTTGCTTAGAGAGATCTACAAAACATTTTTTTTACAAGTAGATAACATATCACACAAGAAAATGTCGTCTATCTGAGGAGGGTCAGGTAACAACATGGCTTAGAGTGTTATGCAGGAAGGCTGCTATAACAAACTCTTAGGGAGTTACTGCACATTTAATCTTAAAATACCCAGAACACTGTATTCACAGTGTAGCCAAGATCTTGTAAACCATGTGTATTTGTAAAACATTTTACACTTTACAGCTGTGACAGACAAGCTTTTAAACCGAGCAAATTGAAATTATGGAGTGTAAGATACTGGTGTCAGAGAAAGACCTGATGTATTGGCTATTTTCAGCTGTAATCAGGATTTGAAACCATAATGATATTAAAGGAAAAGAATTATCTCAAGAATATACATTTATGTATTGAGTTATTCAACTTTTCCAAATTGGACCCCACTTCTCAGCCCTCCTCCTCCCCCACCCCCCAGTCCTCCTCTCAGAAAAACTTAACAACCAACCAAAAAAAAAACCAAAAAAAGTTTTTCTGGACTTATTTCTTGTTTTGTCCAGTAGTAAGTTTCCAACACCAGATGTCAGCTTCATATGAAAGGGTACAAAATCTTTTCAAGCCAGCATTATAACTTCAGAAATAGTCATAGCTAAGCACCTAGAAATATGTTTTTAGAAATATTTTATTTTCTTCTACTAAATTGAGAAACATATGCCAGTTAAATGAGCAAATCCTTATATTCACCTTGTAACTTTCATTATCTAGTAGTACATGTTACATTCAGTATCTTGTTACTGGCAAGAGTAGAGAGATCACTTCTATGAAGTTAAGATTTCACTGCAAGCTTAATTAAAATCTTAAGCTACTAATCAAAATATAAAACAATGTTATTCTAGTATTTTTACAATAATCCAAATTAATATAGTCCTCCTATTATTAATATTAATAGTTTCTCTTACTAATAAGAGGAAACTCTATTAATATTATATTACTTTTTAAATACAAGAAACATTATTCATATCTATCCCTTTTCTCTGGTATTGTGCTCTCCCTTTCACTGCCCCCCAGTTTTCATGTCAAAACTCCAGATTTCCTCAAGAAGAATCAGAGGTGGGAGATATTCACAGCAAACCATTTCTATCCTGAGGTCTTCACTGGGAGGAATAAAATGTTTATAATAGGGATTTCTTTTTTAGTCTTGTAGTTGACCTTTTGACTTTTCTTTTAGGTGATTCCCTTATATTACTTTCACATGCTTTCCTAGCTTCAATTTACATAAATAACTACTTCTAGTTACACAGTGTCCAGGTTTGTCAAATTTTTAATATATGGATATCTGAAGTTAGGTTATAAATAGTCACTTAACCTCCAAATGACAGTTAAAAGAAGTAAACCAGCTCCAGCCAAAGTAGGCCCAGAGGGGACTGAACGTTATATACAGTTAGGCTAGTACATAGCTTTCAGCCTTTTACTACTGAGAGTAGAAATTTCTGGATTACATGTTTGTATCGTTTGTCAGGACTGTCATATCTAAAGGAATGGAAAAAATTGACTGCTATCTATTTTTTTTAAAACGCTTTTTTTTATGTCATTGTTTGATTTTAGCTTGGGAGCAACAGTACAGTTCTCCTGTGATGAAGATTATGTGCTACAAGGTTCCAAAAGTATCACCTGTCAAAGGATAGCTGAAGTTTTTGCTGCATGGAGTGATCATAGACCTGTGTGTAAAGGTAAACAAATTCTTACGCTCACAGTGATTTTTCCATTTTGCATCTATCCATTGTTTGATAGGGAATCCTATTAAATATTTTGTAAGTACCTGAAATTTTAATCCTAGTGTTCCCAGTTTCTTAGTTAAAAAGGATTTACCTATGCTGTTTTGTTTAACATGAACTTTGTATTTCAGTATACTTGTTTAACTAGGCAGCCTACATTATGAATTTTGCTTCATAAGGAGCTGATGAAAACCTATCACATGCTAAATATTAGGGCTTATCAAGATGGATATCAAAATTGCAGTGATTTCATATAAAATCAGTTGTTCATGAAGTTTCTTCATTACCCATTTTACAAACAGATGAGAAATTCTTGAATTTATAATAGATAAGTAGTGGAGAAGTAAGTCTTCAACTGGTTTTGACTCTGAGCAAATGGATAAAGGGCAAGAAATTCAGTAAGAGAAGAAAAACACAAAGGAATTTTACTGAATATATTTGATATATTAAAATATATTAATATATTATACTAATATAATTATAATAATATATTTGACTAATACAATGGCAAGTAGTATGATGAATAACTGAATCAAGGAATGAAGGTATTAGTGTATAGGTACATATCAGATATTAATACATGTAATGAAAATATTAGTGTGTATAAATACACAGAAATTGTCATAAATACAATGGGTTTTTTCTGTATTTCAGACTTACAGTACTGAAAGCAAGTGTCTGTTAGAAATATTTCAAATTAGTATGAATAACAGAGCTTGGAGGTCAAGGCTTAGATTTCATTCCACTATAGAATGATGTGGTTCCTTTGAGACCTTCACTAGGTGGCTACACCTAGAAAAGGCAGCAAACAGAGCTCATAACTCTTCTGCAGCTGTGCTTTGCATTCCAACTCTGCCCCAAAGGGTGGACTCACATGCTCAGATGGAGCAGCAAATTGTGTAGAACACTCACTGTTTTCCCCCTTCTGACTTACTTCCCACACATAGATACAGGCTGCAAGTAGTCATACAATTTCATATTAAATATATAAAGTCATGCTTGGCATTAGTGTCACTCATGACCTTGTTTCCAGGTGTCTGGTGTGACTTCAAACAAACTCATCACCCTAGTATTGTTTCTCTGAGGGTGGTACAAAAGTGACATTCTTTCTAGAGGCTAATGTGAGGGAAGGAGCAAGCCTTCATCCAGCAGCAGCTGAATCTTCCTGTGTTCAGTATTGATCAAATAAACATGCTCTGTTAAAGCGTAATGCAGCTCTAGGATTATTTCACATAACTAAGTTTAATTTATTTATTCAATTACACAAGATGATCTGTCAGAATACAGTGGAAGAAATAGTTCTTTACCTTTTGCAGTTTATGTGGTGTCATAATAATCACTGGAGAAATAGGATAGGCTCATATTTACTTGAGGTTGCTTGTCAGTTTTACATCTTCATACAGAAAAAGTATACCAATAGAGCATTCAGCAAAGATCTGAATACCAAGGAAAGAACAATAAAAGTGTTAGTGACTTCAACAGACTAGGACTTGAGTGCCTTAAGAGTGTCATTTGCAAGCACATAGGACACAGTTTATATCCTTTGTATTGTGATAGAGATGCAAGCTATGTAAATAAGAATATTTGGTTTATATTTGACATGCTATTGTAAATAACCATACAGACTTTGATTTGAAAATAAATATCCTGTGTAGTCTTTAGAAATAGATAACATTGTTTTGTGCTACTCTAACTTGTACAGGTTTCCTTTAAACTTTTTGGTGCTTCGGCCATTGGTTTAATGGCTTGTACCTTGTTATAGGAGAAAAAAATGCTGACATGCCACACACCAACAAATATGCACCAAAAAAGCACATATGCACAGTGATAAAAGTGATCTTTTTTTTCCCTATTATTTAAATTTGTCTTTCAAGACCTTAATGATGGTGGGATAAGTTAGTCCTTGAAGTATTTAAAAATAAATAGGGCAGTACCTCTTACTGCAGTTGTTCTTTTTTCTCCAAATACTTTAATTTTTTTTTTAAGATTATCAGCTTAGACACAAGAGAAGGTCTATTTAATTTTTTCAGAATAACTAAACATGAATGTTCTATTCTCTTGTAAGAGGTGATTCTATTTTTGTTCAATGGTATTCTTCACATCTTGATTAGAGTAAGTTAGAGATTGGTTTATGAATCTGCTACATGCATTTTCTGTGTGAATTAAAAGGTGAACTTTCTTTTTGCAGTCAAAACTTGTGGATCCAATCTTCAGGGACCTGGAGGCACTTTCACATCACCCAATTTTCCATTTCAGTATGACAGCAATGCTCAATGTGTGTGGGTCATCACAGCTATCAATACTAATAAGGTAAGTTTAATGGTCTGGCTTTGCTTAAAAAAAAAAAAAACAAATCCCACAGCCCAAAAACCCCCCACGATGCCCCCTAAAAAAACCCCTAAACCAACCAAACAAAAGCACATGTAGACCATAACATTTTTCACTAATATGATTTATCTCTACAGTCCAGCTTTTGTACTAGGTGCATTTCAGACATTTTTAAGAAATGTCTGATATCAGATGAGTGTGGACAGGTGATAAAACCTCGTGTTTTCCCTAAGATTGTTTTACTTTTTGTATGCCAAGTAGATGCTATCATGTTTTTATGTGATTCTCTAAATTAATTCCCAGAAGCAACTATCCGATGGTATGAGGCAATGTCATGGGTCCACTAGTATTTTGTTACAACCAGAAGAGCTACTTTGTGTATAAGACTGTTTATATCATGTTTGGCCTTCGACTGTGTGAGAAATCACTGAAGTTCTTGAATTGACTTTCCCTTCATGAGGAACTATCCTGAAGATGTTTATTTTATTGTCTGAACCGCTGTATTAAAATCCCATATACTTTATGCCTACACTTTAAAGCAAAAGTACTGACAGTTCTGATAATGCCAGATGAGTCAAAGTAGAGCAGTAAAGCTAAGTTATGACACCAGTTGTCTTTAATTTCAAGAACTAGACGCCTGGCAGCAATAGCTGTATTCTATTTCCAGGTGTATCATTTTGTCTGAACAGAGTGTAATGGACTTGTTTAGATGTAATAGAACATAAATTAGCTGTGCAGATCAGGAATGTCTTATAAAAGACTATCAACATCTGGGTTTGCTGGTACAGGGATATATTCTACCTCTAATTTCTGTTTTATATTGTCATCTGCATCACACTCCATTAACTAATCAGACAGGTCTAGAAGGCCCACTCCTTTGCACCTGAGTTCATCAGAGGACTCAGTGAAAACCTGACTACATTTCAAAAACCATTTAGCTACACTGATATATTTCTCACTCTAATTTTACAAAGTCCTGTGTGGAAGGCATCCTTATGTTCCACTTTGGTAGAAGAAAAGAGGATATTTATACAACTGATTAGAATTTGATAATAAAGATTATAAATGTGTTTGGGGGGAAGGTTGTCTGTTTGTCTGATCCTTGTTCCAAGGACTGCTAATCCAATTTATCCAATTTATAGATCATAAAAAAAGTATCAAGAGTCCTTGAAAAATGATGCAATCTCTGTTCCACAGATGGGCAGAAAGTTCAAAAGTAATAGTTAAGATCCATTACTCATTCCAAAGAATTTTCATATTTTTATTTCTTTAATTAAAAACTATTTGTGAGCAAGATTAAATCTGTGTACACATCTAGAATTTCTGAAAGTTTTGTCAAAGGTGCCAGCTGATAGAATTTAGTATCTTACTATTTGAGGAAATGAAAGACAGCTACTTCACTTTCAACAGGTTCTATAAATGGTCTGAAAATCTCCACTGAGCAGTTGAATGAATTTAAGAGCCATATGGACATATTTTGCATTATACGGTTTCCTTTCTTAAATGCACCAAGGGCATGTCTACATAACAAAAAAAAAAAACCCAAACAAATAAGATTTTAGACATTCTACCAATGGTAGAAGCAAAACTTTAAGCTCACAAACTGGTCTGTATGCACTGACAAGTCACAGGTGACAGCAGGATTAAGATATTAATAACTTAGAGATTGTTAAGGATTACACTCTGCTGGTAGTATTCATGTCTTAATGATGCCTTCCTCCTTCCTCCTTGCCAGTTCACAAGATGGTGATGCAGTGTTATTTTCAAAACCTCAGAACTTCATTTTTACCCAAAATATTTTTACAAGAATATTCAAAAACTTTATTCCTCAGTATTATTTTCCTTACAAATTTCCAGTTTCTGCATTTAAAGAACTGCAGAAAATTAAATGAAAAAATGCTTTGTCTCTGGTTGTCAGTGTGATTAACAGTTACAGAATGATTGAGGTTGGAACGAACCTCCAGAAATTCTGTAGTTGTACTCCACTGCTCAAGCAGAGTCACCTAGAGGCAGCTGTCCAGACAGTCTTTGAATATCTCAGAAGATGGTGACTCCATAACCTCTCTGGGCTAGTGCTCAGTTACCCCCTCAGGGAAAAATTGTTTCCTGATGTTCAGAAAGAACTTCCTGTGTTTTAGTCTGTGCCCATTGCCTTCAGTCCTGTCACTGGGCACCACTGGATGGTTTAATCTTCTTTACATCCTCCCATCAGGAGTTTATAGATGTTGAGATTCAGTGATCCTCTTCTTCTTTAGGGTAAGCAAGCCCAGCTGTCTCAACCTTGTATGAAAGAAGTTCCAATCCCTTAATCTTCTTAGTGCCCCTTCCCTGGACTCTTTTCAGTAGCTGCATATCTTGCTTGTACTGGGCAAGTGCAGTTGTCTTCCTTTCTCTCAAAATACTTGAAAGAACAAGTTATTCCATATATAAAAATTCCAATTCTAATGAAAGTAAAATTGACCCTCTCTTTAGTCAAAGGTCATGACTGCTATAGGTCAAATAAAATGTCCTTAAGTGTTATTGTACACTGATTTTTTTTTTCCTGAAACTGTAAATACTGCAAAATAGCATATGACCATAACATGAAAACTGTTCTAGTACCTGAATGATAACACCATATAAGCATACACAGTTTTAATACTTGGGGATGGATCAAAACTCATGGGTTTAACCTCTGCTGGTTCAGTAAAATACTCCAGTGTATGCATGCTTCAGTTTGATTTGATTAGTATGTGTGTTTTGAGTTTATTTACAAACTAAGGTTTCAGTAGCAGGGATGGCTGTAGGGGTGACTTCTCTAGGAAGAGATCAGAAGTTGCCTCCGTATCAGACTGAGACAGGTCTAGCTGGCTCCAAAACAGACCCACTACAGGACACAGCTGAGCAAATCAGGCAAGCTCATGGCACCTCTGTGATAACTTATAAGTAAGGGCAAAAACCACTGTACAACAGCAGCTGAAGGAGATGAATGAGAATACCCGAGACAAATAACCCCACAGACACCACAGGGAGAGCAGAAGGAGTGGAAGGTACTCCAGGTGCTGGAGCAGGGATTCCCCTGGAACCTCTGGAGAGTGCCACTGATGCAGGTTGTCCCCTACAGCTCATAGAGGTCCATGGTGGAACAGAGATCCACTTGTGGTCTGTGTAGGACCTGTGTCTGAAGAGGTGGGTGTGCCTGAAGTAAGCTGTGACCCTGTGAAAAACCCAAGGGGAAACAGGTTTCTGGCAGGACCTGTGACCCCATGGGAGGACCATACTGAAAAAGATTTTGAAGAACTGCAGATTGTGGGAGAGATCCATGTTGGAGAAGGGTGTAAAGAACTATTTCCTGTGGGAGGGCTGTGACTCTGGAGCAGGGAAAGAGCACGAGGAGGAAGGAACAGCACAGATGAACTGTTACAAACTGACTGCAGTCCCCATTTCTTGTTCCCCTTTGCCACTTTGGGAGAGAGGAGGGGGCAGAAGAGTCAGGAACAAAAAAGTGAATTTGAGCCCAGGAAGAAAAGTGTTGGGACAGTGGTGGGTTTGGTTTTGTAATTTGTCACTTTCCTACTCTATTTTTAATTGTCAGTAAATAAAATTAATTTCCCCTAAATTGAATTTGTTTTGCTCATGACAGTAATTAGTGAGCAATCTCCCTGTCCTTATCTTGACTCATGGGCTTTTTGTCCCGTTTTCTCATTCTGTCCTGCTGAGGGGTAGTGATAGAGTGATTTGGTGAGCATCTGACAGCCAGCCAAAGTTAAATTACCACACCTTGCATATTCATCTGTCTCCTCATTTATTTAAATACTGTGAAGATATAGTGCAAGAGTGAAAACAATAATTAAAAACAAGTCACTTATTTAAAATTAAGTATGAACTTTTAGATAAGGCCAAAACCAGGAATCCCTATTCATAGTACATTAACATTATACCAGTAATAAGAATGCAAAGAAGTAATGTTAGGTTAAGCAAGTAATTTTATTTCAAAGCATAAGTTGGACACTATTTTCTGAATTTCTGTCATATACCACTGAAATTTCTATACTCTGAGTTAGATTCATCATGGATAGATTGTAGTGCTAGGAGCTATATTATAATAGTTTTAAAATTACCCAGAAAATACTGTTCCTTGTTTGGTATGGGTTGGAATAATTATAACTCTTTGATATTGCAATGAAATGCAGATACACAGGAATTACGGAGTTTTTAAACTAAGGAATAGATAAAAGGTTTACAATGTTATCTGCAACAACATTCAGATCTGTTTATAGTTTTCAGCAAAGGTGTCTAGCATTGATTAGAAGAACCTAAACTTGTTGAGGTTAAAAGCAAATGAGATCGTTTTATGAGTTAGATCAACTTCTTTTTATTATATATTGAGGAGCTTGCATGTATAAAGTCTTTGATTATATCATCAGTGGTTTAATGTGTTTAGTTTTGTTTCATGCTAATGTTGCCTTACTGTTCTGAACACAATACTTCTGGCCTTGCATGACTGCTAGAAGGCATACTAATTGGGAGGAATAATGGGCAAAACAAGTATTAAACCGGTTTATGAAGTAGAACAAGAGTGGAGAATTTGTATCATAATTGAAGTGAAGGGTCCAAGGGTGGATTTTTTGTAATTTGTTCTTTTGTTCTGTGTTATGATGATGTTATTTGTGGATTTGACGTAGGGAACTTTTTCCTTCTTTTTCGTTTAGTTGGGGTTTTTTTTCTTGTTGCTCTAAGTGAAGATTGTATGTTGAATGTAGATTTTAATGATGGTTTGTGCCTTGAAGTCAAAAACCTCATAGATGTATAAATGAAGATTTTCCATTAAGAATTATTTATAATGACTACAACAAATAATGTAATATATTCATTATAACATGGCAATATTTACAATGTTTTATACCATAGCATTGAGGACCACCAGGACTTACTGATCCTGCAAGTTCAGAGCTGCTACTTCTTGCATCTTCTGCAACAAAATAGCTCAGAAATTGAGAATTTTTAAGGGAGAACGTAATAAATGAAAGACCCTGAAAGGCTCTTTAATTCTAGTGTAAATGGCTTTATCCAGGACTGAATCTAGCTAATTTTCTCCCTAATTGATTTCAGAAATAAGTTTGATGACAGCACCATATAGATGAAAGAAATATTTCCCCATTCAGTTGTCTGCTTCCTTAGCTTTGTACTGCATTATAGTTGGTCTCTTGCCTCATACAGTTAATCAGATATACTTTTCATGCCCAAGCCTTGTCGACAGTGGAGTAGGCCCGTAATTAAAAACTTCAAACATGGCCAGAGATGACAATGAGCTTACTATTGAAAAGTAGAATAAAAATTGTTTGTGAAAGGAAGGTCATGTGGATGGAGTAAAAAATAAAACTCATTGATGAAGGTGCACTGAGATATCTGATGTTATCAGTGAGATGACCACATTTCCATTGTTCTTGTGAATGTTTTTTGCATTCTTATTCTTATATCAGGATCTTGTTCTCTGAAGTTGATCTGTTTAAGAGAAAACAGCTAATTTTTTCAATTATTAATATTATGATTAGAATAATTATAATCTCTGATGTACAAAGTTCTGAATGGTGATTCAGTGGAGGAAGAAATGTGGGCAATTGAATACCTAATTTTGCAACAGTGAAATATCTGCGACTGCCTGTATGGCATCACACCAACATGTTTAAACCTCCCTGATGGCTCATACCTTGCTTCGTTGCCCTCTTAGGAGGGGTGGTTGAAATTCTCAGTGAGGATCAGTACCTGCACATGTAAGGCTTCTTCACCAATATATGATGGAAGAAATTCATGGACTGTTTTCCCATTTCTGGATTCTCTTAACATGGTTTCCACATAGTGTTTTATATACACTACTGAAGTGATTGTTGCCACTTATATCCATGGCTAGTCTGGAATCAACTAGAGCTTTTTTGATTAAAAATAGCAAAGCTATAGTTCCAGGGATCTACCTGAAAGAACATTCAAGAAAATCATGCTTTTATGTGGAACTCTGAAGATGCAACAAAATTTAAACTTCTTTACTTGTCCTTAACAGTGATGCATACATTGTTAAATCCTTTGGTCCCTTGAAAATGTTCTTGTGAATATCTGCATAGAAACAAGAACAAGGATTTCTCAGTTTGGACTCCATTTCATTAAATCTCTCACATCTAGTAAGGCAAATGATACCTGAATGTCTTGTGGGATATTGTATAAACTCATCAGTTAGGTTCTGGACCATGATATGCATTGCCAGTAATTTATTCTGATTTTAAGTAATGGGATAATTTTATGTTTCCATTTTGAGTAGCAAATCTTTGTATTTTCAAGATTTAATTCCATCTCCTCCCCAGTGCATTTTTTTGTACTTCTTTTCTCCTAAAAAATTAAAACCTCTTCTCCTTTCATTGTTTTATACAAAAAAAAAAGGAAGGAAGGACTACAAAATGATGAATTTTAAATTATGTCAGGCTAAAATACCAGTGAAATCTGAATTAGGGCTAGAGTTAACCAGAGTTCAAGTCTTATGAATTATACTTGCTGATTTTTTTCTAATCCACAGTGACAGAAACACTGTGGAAAATGTCAGCAGTAGAATGACAGACTTTCTGACAGAACTCAGCCAGATTCACACCACATATCATTCATTACCAAGCATCAAGAAGGAGAAAAATAAGCAAAAGGGTTCCTTAAAAAAAAAAGTCAAGCTGTTTTTTTGGTTTTTTTTCAGAATTGTAAGAAGAAATTAAATATGTGAGCTGGCTGCTAAATTTAGATGGATTAGAAATCTAGGTCCAGGTCTGTTAATTTTATATGACAGGAATTTAAAAAAAATAAATTTTGCACGTATGTTATCTTTCATTTGTCACCATCATGTTCTAAATTTTATATTGAGTGTATTTCAAGCATAAAAGTCTTCTTACTGCTTGCATAAATATAGTCTTTAAAATGCATGCTTTAGAATGTAGGTTTTTGTAAGTTTGACAGTGTTCACATTCTTATACTTTATCTATTACATTTGGAAATAATTTTGAAGTCAAGAATGACACGTCTGAGAGCTGGGAGGTAGCTGATTTTTGATTTTGGCTTTAAGGGTTTTTTAAGTATTATTTTTGCTAGGGTTTTTTAGAGTTTGTAGTTTATTTGTTCATTTGGTTTCTTGGGGTTTTTTGTGGATGTCAGTTATCTGTTAGGAAATCTGTAGTCTGAATTTTGTTGCAGTGGCAGAGCTTACTGAAAATGTTTAACATCTGTTTCCAATTGCTGTAGTCCTTTACTTTTTAAGAAACTGTTGAAATAATTCAAATTATCTGGGAAACTCTTCACATGACATTTTCTGCAAGTCTGGAGAATGATACTGAGGGAATAACTTGCAACTATTACTGAAATAATATTAAATATAGTTCTAATTTAATTACTTTGTATTAAAATAGTCTTTTTTCACTATGTTTTTATATTCCATTTGTCCCTTCCTCATGTCATTAAGTTGCTGTTTTCTTCCTGCAAAAAAATGAATCTTTTAATTTCTGAGGTTTTTTTGCTTTTAGGCCAAGCCAAAAATAAGCAAAACAAATTTGGCAAAGTGCTGAGTATTTACCTTTAATTCTCCACAGCTGTGTTATTTTGTTAACCATGTCAAAACTGTCAGTGGAACATATCCTAAGCTTGCTGTTAAGCCTAAATTCAGTTGCCATCCATATTTAATCAGGTTAACAGTATGAATCTCACGCAGGCAGGGTGCGTCAGCATGAATTCAAAACCTCATTTTATGAAGTTTCTTTTGGTCAGGCTGTTGGAACAAACCACACTGTACTTCTTTTTGCAAGCAAATGTCTGAAACTTGGCTTTTCCTAAGCCTAGTGTGAAGCTGTACTGTGGGTGTTGCAATCAGTGACGTGATTAGAAAGTATGAGCATACTTAAGCTCACTCTAAACTATATATTTTAACCATAATTTTGTTCTCCATTCATGCAGATTAAAACAGTTACTGTTGTATTTATCAATAATAGATAATGCATTTTTATCTTATATGAAACTAGAAAATGTAAGTATATTTCAGTTCTGTTCATAATACAACAAACTTCTTTGTAATGTAAGCTACACTAGTCTTCCATATTGTTAATGTACATTTTGATCCAGTTAAAATATCTGAGTTACATATATACTATAGTTAAAAAAATCTTAGAAATATATGTGGACAGAGGGGAGATTCTCTCAGCAGAATAAGAGTATAGAAGGGAATCCAGCTATTCCTATAATAGGAAGTTAACAGGTTTGGCTGCGAGGGAACAGAATAAACTTTTGAATAAGAAAATTTGGAGTCAGGAGGTATGTGCAGTTGTAGAGCGATAAATGGCTTGTCGTTCCATCCCAAAATTTTGCTATAGGTCTTCATTACGAAAGGAGGACAGGTTCATTATCTTAATTATTGTAAATTTTTTTCCTGCCATGTCTGTGACTATAGGACTGATGTTTCACATTCTGAAAATATGATCTACCCATAGCGAATGGTTGAGATTGTGGTTACTGCAATAGCTGAAACAAAAGCAATTATTTCTCTTTGAGCCATTAGCAATATTAGATTCAAGCTGTTGCCTGCATTTCAGCTATTAATTCCACCTTTTGATAGAACTTTTGATAAAATTAAATGTTAAATTTGAGTTTTAGTTCTGTTTGGCTTTCTATAAGTTCCTAAATTGGGTCTCAGTTATGTCTCCCACCAATTTTGAATGCAAACATTTTCTCTTATTTTGCTTATCATGAATATACACACCGAAACTAGAACTTTGAAAAAGATGTATGCCTATGAATAAGAGACTTTGATACGAAATTTCCAGTGCTTGCACTGTGAGCATTTGAGATGCTTCAGTCTTTTTTGTTTGATGATGTTTTGGCACAGAGACTTGTCACTTTTCTCCATGGTTGAGTTCACTTGGTTGCTCTTGCGAGTGATCTTTACAGGATATTTTTCTGCTCAATATATATCTTTTTTTTTGTGAAACTAGACTGGGAAGTAGAGCTAATAGTAGTTTGTTTGTTTGTTTCCCTGTTTTCTGTGAAGGGATTCCTTCAAAGGCTCATGGTACCATTCTATGGTGTGTTAATCTCGGCTGCCCAATGCCCGGTTTAGCGGGGGGGGTCCCGAGCGCGGGGGGAGCCAGCCAGAGTAAAGACACAAACACCGATACGATTTGAGCATCATTCTCCACTTTATTGTTTACTTTCACTAACTTATATCTACTTTGCAAAGATTCACGCCCTATTCCCACGAGATGGCCTCTAAACAGCAGGGGAGCCGATCAGTGTATAACTTTGCCAAGGATTTTCAAGGCTGCCTGCTGCCAGGTGTCTTCCAGGCCTGCCTGCAGCCTGAGGCCAGTTCAGGGGTTCTTCCTCAGCAACCCTGGGTTGGCCAGACTGTCCTGGGGTATCATATGCCCCTGTTCCACAAGGAATACCTCTACACATCCCCCGTTTTCTTTTTGGGCAACCCAGGCCTGGTTGATGATCTTTCGCAGCCCCGCTTTAATGCAAGAAAAAATACACCCAAATACTATTAAGCCTAATATAACCACAAATAGCAATCAGCAGCCTTCTACTACCAAGTTATGCAGCCATCCGGTGATACCCAGACCCTTAAGCCAATCTCCAATAGGGTCGTCTGTCTCCCGAAGGTTGTGCAGGCCCCTCTGGAGGTCAGAGAGGTGCTTATGAATTGAGACAGAGTGGTCAGAAAGATTCATACAGCACATATCCTGGAAATCTTCACAGCCGTGGCCATGGGCTAATAGTAGAAAATCAATGGCTGCCCTATTTTGTAATACTGCATGCCTAATACTAGTAACATCTGCACTTAGCTTGTCAAGCATCTGGGAAGTTATGTTTAGCTCATCCCTCGGAAGTCTTGTGGTTTAAAATATGGGACCCCGATTAAACAGGTGCGAAATGGGTCCCCTGGCATGGCCAGGCTCAGACACATGGAGTCTTGCCCCGTTAAATCAGCTAGGGTGACCCACATGTTTTGTCTCTTTTGGATTGCTGTCAACATTGCGCGGGACCCGGTTAGGATGCTTACGAGAAGCAAACCTCTCAGAATGTTTGCAGGCCCAGAGCTGCTTGGTCGCTTCCCAGCTCTTGGGGGCCACCACATGCTGCCGCGGGACACAAACCTGTGTGCTATACTCTCACCCTAACACTGCCACGCTCCGTACTGCCTTCACTCGATCTAAATGGGCGGACAGCCGATTGAAGATGTCCGCCAATGCCCTTGTCTCAAGCCAGTCAAAACAATTCCCCACTCTACCTCTACGTCTGGTGCTATACCCAAGAATTTATGCAACTCCCTTTCTTGATTCTGCCTTTGATCACAGTCCGCACAAGGCGGGCACATATACCACCCACTTTCTAATGTTAGCTCCCAGAGCAGGAACTGTGAAGGGGTTAACAACAATTGTGCGATGCTGATGCAATCATTAGGACACAGGACATCTGCTGTAAAGACAAACTGCAGGATTCTCTGTGTAGCTTCGAACCGTAAGCCATGGGTGGTGACCGTTTGCTTGCTGCAAGAGCTTCCAGTCATGGGGTTCCCACTTTGTGGAGTCCCCTTGTATCAATACAGGGCAGGCCAGGGCATCTACAGCATGCCAGTCTCCTTCAATGATAGCGTCACGGATAACTCCATTCCATCTCCTTCGCAATGGGTCAGTCCTCACTGTTGGGGCTGATGGAGGCGATGGCTGCACCTCCTCTCATGGGAAGGGAGGGGCCGTAGGCACTGTGCCTGGTTTTACCGACGGGAATGTAGGAGTTCTGGTGGCTATCTTGACCGGTGGGTCCACGGGACAGCACAGTGCTAATGGTATGGTTTCACAAGCCTTAGATTCCAGCATGTCCTGACGCGTAGATAATTCAGCAAGCTTCTTGATTACTTCATGCATCATCTCTCGGTGGTTCTCCTCCTCTTGGGTCTGACCCCTGGAAGCCCTGGCTGGCTCTGTCTCTGCGGGCTACAAAGCCGTAGAGGCTGCTTCGTCATCAGACGATGATCCGCTGTCTGGCAGAGGGGGGTGGCGCGCTGCCATTTTCGGCCAGGAGCTAGGACCGCTTGCTTCTGCTCTGCTCACCTGCGCCCCACCCCCAGGGTCGGGAGACTGCGCTTCTGCCTTTGCAGCCATTTCTCCCTCAGACTTCGGAGGGGTGACTTCCTTCCCTGCCGGGTCCAGCAGCTCCCGCAGCGAGCGGACGGGTGCTGCTGTTCCCCTCATCGGTCTACCTGCAGTCAGCCCGAAGAATTGCGCAACCCTGGACTCCACCCTGGTCTCTGGCCACCACTCCGTAAGACCCTCATCTCTTTCCTGTCCGGGGCTGCCACCCCCCAGCGCCTCCATGGCCGCCGCGGCCACCTTTCTCTCTGCTTTCATTTCTGCGAGGGTGTTAGTCACGGCTCTCCAAGTTAATCCAAGAGCTTTAGCTTCTTTACCTTCCTTTCCACCCTCAATCGTGGACAGCCACAGTTTGTTCCCAACTTCCCACCATGCTTCAGTCAAAAACAAAAGCAAAGTGCATTTCAAAAATCCTTGTTCCTGGGCCCACGTAATTAAGGCATAAAGATCTTGATCTTTTACAGTCTCGCCTCTCTTAGAGAGGATACTGGCTAGGAGGCGAGTTCCTGCCTCGTACTCCATAGCTTCTTACCTGCAGGGACTCACTCGGCCGCGCGAGCTCTGGTCTCCGGCTTCAATTGGCTTTGAGACCCTTCCCGCTCGGCTCCCCAGGCTCCAACACCGATGCAATGATGCAGAGTCTTGCCACATTCAAGAGAAACTGCATTTAAGTGAAAAACACACCACATTTAAGTGAAAAAAATCACTCGGGTCCCTGTTCGGGTGCCAGGTTTAGCGGGGAGGCGGGGTCCCGAGTGCGGGGGAGCCAGCCAGAGTAACGACACGAGCACTGATACAATTTGAGCATCGTTCTCCACTTTATTTACTTTCACTAACTTATATCTACTTTGCAAAGATTCACGCCCTATTCCCACGAGATGGCCTCTAAGCAGCGGGGGTCTGATCAGTGTATAACTTTGCCAAGGATTTTCAAGGCTGCCTGCTGCCAGGTGTCTTCCAGGCCTGCCTGCAGCCTGAGGCCAGTTCAGGGGTTCTTCCTCAGCAACCCTGGGTTGGCCAGACTGTCCTGGGGTATCATATGCCCCTGTTCCACAAAGAATCCCTCTACAGCCCACTAGGCTGTTCTGTAATGCTCCTTCCTCAACAGGACAGGTGCAGAAAATATGAAGCAGAAGCTCACAGGTGAAGATATGGACAGAGAGATTACTCACTAGTTATTCTAGTATGCAAGGCAGACTCAACTTGGAGAAATTAATTAAATTTACTGCCAAATAAATTAGAATAGAATAGTTAAAATCTAAATCAGCCCCTTCCTCTCACTCTGCAGTGCCTCTGCTCCCAAAACTTTACCATGTAAACCCAATACACGTTCAGAGTGCAAACTGAAGGTTTCCACTGAGACTTGAGTCACAGTGTGATTCCTGTGTTTCTGTCCCTTTCAGGATGTGTGGCTGCCCATCAGGTGAGGCTGACATCACTTAGTGACCTCTGCTTTCTTTTGGAACAGATGGCTTACCCTCTGTGGGATTAAAAAGGGCTGATTTCTATGCTGCATGCAAGGATATCCTTCCTGGGTAACTACTGAATGGAAGAACTGGAGCAGGGGCAAGTCCCTTCATATGATTGCTATCATCTTGCTATTTGAGAATAATAATTTTTTTCTCTTTGTAAATTCTGACACTGAGTTTTGTGAGAAGGATGAGCATGATTTTTTCATTGTGGTTTTACAGATTAGTTGATCTTTTTCCTGCTTATTCCTATTACTACCTCTTTATAATGGTCTTGGCCAGTCATACTTCCTTTCAGGCTATCTAGAACATCTTCATCTCCATATCTGTGAAAGTAAAAAAAAAAAAAAAAAAAAATTAGAGGAGAAGGGCACAAAAACATTTTAGAGTTTTCCTAATATATTCCTTTGAAAGTAGCAAAAAAAATTGATGGCAATACTTCACCTAATGCAGCTGAGAATAGTATTTGCCTTCTTTGCAGCAAGGGCACATTGCTGGCTGATGTTCAACCTGGTGTCCACAAGAACCCCCATATACAATTCTGCAAAGCAGCTTTCCAGCTGGATGACCCCCAATAGGTATTGGTGTGTGAGGTAGTTCCTGCCGAGAGACTTGACTTTGTGCTTCCCTTTGTTGAACTTTGTGAGGTTCTTAATGGTCCATTTCCCCAGACCGTTGATGTCCCTCTTCATGGCAGCATGACCCTCTGGCATATTAACCACTACTCTCTTCTTGCTCTTGTGGCAAACTTGCTGAGAGTATGCTCTGCCCTGTCATCCAGATAACCAATAACAATATTAAAGAAGACTTGTCCCAGTGTTGACCCCTGAGATACACCACTAGTTACTGGCATCTGACTAGACTTTGTGTCACTGATAACCATCCTCTCAGCCCAGACTTTCATCCAGTTTTCAGTCCACTTCACTGTCTGCTCAGCCACCCATCAACAGCTTGTCTGTTAAGATCTTGACAATGCCAAAGGCCTACATGAGGCCCAGGGAGACAATACCAACTGCTTTTCTCTGGTCTACCAGGCGAGTCATTTAATCATAGAAGTCTATCAAAGTTTGTCAAGCATGACTTCCCCTTGGTAAAGCCATGCTGACTACTCCAGATGATTTTCTTGTCCTTAATTTTCCAGGAATTTTTTCCAGGATTAGCTGCGCCATGGTAGCAGTAATATTAAATAAAATTATACCTAGTATAAATAATTTAAATAAAATGATAACTAAGTCTTACAATAAATGATTGATTCAATATATTTTCATGCTGAAACTATTCTTCTGTAATCAGATGTATGATAACACAGTTATTTCGATGGAGGGGCCTGCAATTCTTTGGAAGATTATGGAGGTAAAGCTGATCAATCAGACAGCGGTATTTCATTAGCTTGTACCATCAGATATAAATGCACATCATTTACTTTCTGGGAAGTAGTCAAATATCCTCAGCAAAAAAGCAAATAACCATCCTGAGGGCATATGAGGACACTCAGATACAAACAGGATGTGTTTTCTTCTTGCCTAGTTTCACTTCTACCAGTGACAAAGGCAACCAGAGATCATTAGCAGTCTTTGGGTAGTTTTTTTCTTGCTAAACAGTGAAAAATGGAGAAAATAGGCATCTTGTGAATCTTTTTCAGTGAGGTGGATTTCTTGCTGTTGCTAGTATGTTTGGATCATTCATACCATGGGGTTTTGTCAGATAATGTCTGCAGAAATGGTAGACCAATAACCAGTGTCCTGGAACTAGAAAGGTGCCAAGAATTTTCAAGTTCTAACATTTCTTCTCTTGCTATCTTTTAGGTACAAATGCTATTCGTATACCATCTTAAATTTAGTTACTAACCAGTTACTAACATTTCCTTTTCCAGTTACTAACATTTCCTTCCTTCCTTTCTAGATCAAAAGTTTTATCTTTTTTTCTAGTAGCTTAATAAAAATAAGTGAAAGTAACTTAAAATTTAGTACAACTGCTAGTAATTTTTATAAGTAGAATGTGACAGCATTTGCAAATATTAGGATATTTAATGTGAGAAAAAAATGGAAAATCCAATCTGAAATAATTGCCTAGAGGTTAATATTCTGTCTCCCAAGATAAAAGTTATCTAACAATTTTTATTGTTGGGAACATGATAAACAGAAACTTCAGTAAAAGACAATCTGTTTGGTTAATGATTTATTTGCACTTGTTCATTTCCCTTTGGGGAAATATTGAAATTATTTTAGAATCTGTATTGCTCTGAATAATTAATCTCAGAAACTCCTATTGTGAATTCAAGTCAACAAAATATAAGTCATACTTATATACAAATAGAAAACTATAACAGAAAAATCAAAAAATCTCTTTGTGCTGTTAATTTAACATGTCTTTGTTCTCAGGACAAGGGAGGACTATCCATTTGTTTTTAACTATAACTGATCCAAATTAAAGGATTCAAAATGATATAATAGTATAATAAATTTATGTGACTTAAGTACCTTTCAGTTGCCCTCAGCATAGATATCTATATATAAATGCCTAATCTCACTTTATAGACAAGACAAATAACAAATAGGTACTTCTTAGCTGTTTGATCTAGTGTGAATTATCTACCTTTTGATGAAATAGATTACACTCTTGGCAGGTTTTTTCACTGTTTTTGAAGAAGCCTACATCACATACAGCTGTTTTCACTGTAGATGTCTACACTTAAATATGATGAATTTCCAAGAAAGGAAGTCAACAATAAAGTGACTATCCTTTTCAAGTGGTGAGCATATATCATGTGTAATAATAATGAGCATTTATCTTGCAGCTTTTTTTTCTCTAATGTTCTTTGAACCTCCCGGTTTTCTTTTGTCTTCCCCCCCTCCCCCCCCCCGCCCCTTCCAACTTTTTTCGTGCAGTCTGGCAATTTGAAGGGACAGAGGTGCTTAAGATTTAGGCTGTTTCAGTTTGGATTATGTTTTGTTCATATAATATGTAACTACAAAAGAACCAATTAAACTATTCTTATGTTACACAACAGTTCTTAGATGTTAAATTCATGGAAGGATGTTTTAATTCATATTCATTTCTTAATATTATATAATATATAGCTCATTTAAGCTGTATCTTAGCTTAATACTTAACTACTCTTGTAAGGAGAAAAGATTCATAACACCTTTAGAAACTTCATCATTATTTTACAGGTAGAATGTCCCATTTTATGGAGTGAAAATGTTACTATACATCTGAAAATTTTGTTAGGGTTACATTTGCATTGGAAAATTCAGGATAACGGATGCACATATAGAAGTACATGCAACTTTGTATCTTGACACTTTCCATTCAGCAGTTCTGAAGAGCATATACTTGCCTCTGTCACACACCATTCTGCTTTGTATGTTTTGAAATTTTTAAAAGTTGAGTACTTCACCTGGAACACTACTTTCTTTGAAAAATCTTGAGGGAGCTAATTTTATCAGGAACTAGATACACATGTTGAACAACTGTCTGGAAAACCTGTTGTCTGGAACACATCCTTTTGAGCATGTTCTCTCTGGAAAGCTGTAGGAAGTTCTCAAGGTAGCCATTAACTATGCAGTAAAACCTTTTTCCATTTTACTTCTGAGCTGGAGTTTTGCCCAAAGAGTGGGTTCTAAAGGATATATTCCAAGGCACAGAAAGAAGGTACACCTACTGAAATTTGTTAGAAATTAGATCTCTGCCCCAATTATTCCTTTGAAAAAGTTCTTACAAAGTAATTGGAGACCAAAGTACATAATTATAATTTTCAGAAAGTTATTTTTTAAATAGGACTTTTTTTTTTTTTTTTTTTTCTGTAAAGACTGGATAATTATTATTAGTGTTACTGCCTTTTATTACTATTTTCTTCTGGTTTTATAACTTCAATTTAAATCAGACATTAAAACTTAATTGCTTTTGGGTTTATAAATAGCAAGAACAGACCCAGAGGTAGAGAGACTGTTGCCTTCTGTTTATCTACTTTTGTATTTTTTTTTTAGAGAATAAAGACTGCACAGGTCAGCATATTTTATTGCAAATACTTTGGTTTCTTATATAGTGTGTATATGGAGGAAGCAAAAATAAAAGATTCCTTTTTCCTCGTAGTAGTGCATAGGGACATAGTTAGTAATATCCTCTGAAACAAAATTCAAGATATTATTAGCTTATATCAGAACAATTGTAGCTGATGTATAAATACCTGCTGGATTTATCACAAATGCTACTATAAAGGCACAAAACTTTTATGGACTACTGAATATCTTTTTCTAAAAAAGAAAATTATTGTAATTATTATACTGACTAATTTTAAGATATTCTTCTCAATTCTGAAGTCATAGAGATACATAACTGATATCATTAGTTGACTCATTATGTTTTAAATAATAGATCAAGAATGGTCGCAAACTCCCTGAGATGGAATCTTTGAAATTTGCTTCTTGTGCCTTCCAGAACCCACTTTTGATAGTATAATCCTTTTATCCAGAATCTTGTAGCTCAGACATATCACTGGTGAAATATTTTTGTTCGTAGTATTGTTCCCTGATGTTCCCTTGTCATTTGAAAATGTGTTCTGATCCCTCATTTGTTCTATTCAGCTTTGAATGAGATTGTGGGGCAGTGGATAAATGCAATAAATACATAAATATATTATAGCATGATCACTGTTTATATGCATCAATAAAACCCATGGATCTTATTTCATTTTTATTAATGCTTTAATCTTGCTCTGGGAAACTGGAAAAAAAGACTTTGCTGGAATATATAGATCAAGAAAAATACTTACCCCTGTGATTCTGATTACTATGCACCTACTAACCAGATCAATATCACACTTTAGTAATGCTAGTCTGATTTGAAAATATGTAGAATATAGTAATAAATCATCACAGCTTTCTCTGAAGTGTTTATTCTTATGAACAACAGACTAAAAAATAGAATTACCCTAAGGTTTTACTCTAACGTTAGACTGATTCAAGGATGCCATCCAACTTTGGTTTTCCATTTATAGATTTTTCAGAAAAATGAACAAAGACACTGTTAGAAAAATGGTAAAAGCAGAATTTTTGGAAAGTTTATTAAAAAGTTTTAAGTTATTTACTCATCTTACCTAAATTTCAGTTTTTATTTTAAAAGGTTCCTGCACCATCAACTTTAAATGCTGTCAGCAAAATGATATCAGCAAAACACATTTTCAGTATTCTAAAGGGAATAGTCAATTTAATAAGCACTGCAAGTCCGACTGACTTTGAGTGTGATCAAACTAAAGCTGATGTTGTAAAACAAGGACTCTGAAAACATAGCCCTAAGACTACTTATTTTCTTGCTTGTTGGCATATTTAGAAGGATTTCAAGTACGTTTTGTATTGTAAATTGTGCGTGTACTTTTCATGTCAAAGATGAATTTCCAGAAAGTATACAAGGTTTATTTTTACAGTAGAAACATATAAATCCTTGTACACTAGATATGTAGTAAATTAGTTTCTTGTCTCTTGTATGTTGGATATTGACAGCTCTGCTGTTTCTGTTACTTTGCTCTATTTTTGCAAATTCCCTTAAAATTAAATGTCTTCAATATCAGCTGACAAGCATATTTGTTAAATAAATGGCAAGTTTAATTTACCACTTCCAAAGTTTGTGCTGTAAATCATGTTAGGTTATGTTAAACCTAAGTTTGAAATGGGTTGTGTATTAACTGGTACATACAGCTTGTTTACCTTTTAATGACCTGGAGTCATGAAATACTTCTTTGATACTATAGAGTCGAGTATCCATTAGCAACTGGTTTTAACCCTCTTCCAGCAGGGGTATGCATGGTAAACAAAACGATTTACTGCCTCAAGGAATAATATTTTACTTTTTACTATACATAAAATATGCTTCTATTTGGTGATTGCTGTTTCTAATTTTGATTTACTAGTGTCAATTTTGCGCAAAGATGAAGCATTTTCTAATTTTCTGTTGAATCAAAAACTTCTAAGAAGAAATCTGGTAATACACCCACAAGAATAAGATTATCAAATGTAAATATTTCAAATTTCCCATAGCCAGTTGCTATATTTTATTTTTTTATATAGTCTTAAATTTTTGAAGTTATTAATGACATCACTGCTTCTTATTGTCGTAAAAATGTGACTGTTTCCCAGAATCTGATACAAGACAAATGTAGACTAATCTATGCTCATGTGGCTTTATAGAACTACCATTTTCGGTGTATTACCTATCTCATTATCACAGTTTTAGGTGACTTACAAAGAGAGTGAGACAAAAATCTTGTAATTAAACATTCTTTTCTGAAAAATATTAATGGAGAAAAAAAAAGTTAGAAACTTTTTTTTTTAATGTACATCTCTTTTGATTAAAAGTAAAAAAAAAAGCTCACTTTATCTCAGAAAAGAATTTCAGAGTGTAGAAAAGTGAGAGATTTTATCAGAGCAGCCAGATTACAACAGAATCATCAATAATTTGGGGATTCCCTAGAGACTAGAGGAAAGATTGAAGCTGAAGCCTATTATTTGAACAAGAAAATGAAATTTGCTTATTTTTTCTTGTTCCACAGTATTCCTTAATGAGACAGATTTTTTCAGGGAGTTCTCTTTATTTGTGAGCATTGTTAAAAAAGAATGACAAAAATCTTACATTTCTGCAGTGAAATAAAGAAAACCATTTTTTGTCATTCCTGATTTAAAAAAACATATCTTAAAACGTTTATTTTCCTTAACCTCAGTCTTCTCCTCTGATGAAATACACATCGCATGGGATAATGTTGAGTGTGCTAAAGAAAACTTATTTTACCTTTCTAACACAACTTATAAAGACAAATACTTGAATTGCAAAAAGAAAGATGGCTTGTATCAATTTAGTGGTACTCAACTAGTATCAAATATCTAGGATACTAATTTAAAAAAAAAATCACTGTTGCACTCACCAAAAAAAAATCTGATCATGAGATTGATTTCTTCATGTGTTTAATGGAAAACAGGATTAAGATTTCTGATCATGAATTAGTTATACAATTCTTCCACTATCTTGGTTTTCTTCTTATTATGAGTATAGTATTGATGGTTTTGCTACAATGTTATTTCAAAATGTATCTCACTGTTAATAAGTGAAATATACTTTCAAGTTGAATTCAACTTACATTATTTGCCCATGTTTTATTGTGGAGTCTGTTCTGTTCTGATGTAACTGCACATCTAATTGCACAGAATTTAAAAGTGGACCAAAAATGATGGCTTTTTTTTTTGGTTGGTTTGGGGGTTTTTTGTTTTTGTTTTTTGTTGGTTGGTTTTTCAAGTACTGAATATGTGTCACCCTTAAATTTAGTTATGGATTTCAGTTTAAATTCTTATGTCTAGTCTTACAAATTTTGTGGCTAGAACAGCACAAAATGTACAGAATATTTATTTAAACTAAGAAGATTAAGAAGATTTATGTGTGGTTTTCTCCTCTTTACTCAATTAGAGCAAATCAGCTGCTTGCCTACACAATTTTCCATGTCCTTTCCATCTGCACTCTCTTAACTCTCTGTACTTGACTACAGTCCCTGGGGTATGACACACATATATACATGTACACACACGCATTTGTATATATGAATGTGCCAAACTGGCTGTTCCTCAGTGTACTTATACCATCATTTACACCTGTAAAGGAAAGTGTTTCTCCTTCCTTTGGAACAAATTGCAATCCTTGGAACATATGTCAGTTTTCTGACTTGCCTGTACTGGCTTTTGCTCATAGAAACATATCCTTCTTCAATTCCCAGAACCCCAGTGTAACAAAGTAATATGAGCTTTCAAGGACATGATAATAATCCATCATAATGGCATCCACATCTTTAAACACAAATGCTCTCAGCTCTCAATTATAACTGTAATAAAAGACAATTTATTACAGTACTAAAATTTCTACATATAAGTATTCTGTCATTTTTATCTATATGAAATTTTGAGGAACTAAAGACAGAGTTACCATGATTAATACATGGGTGGAAACAATGTGCCTTCCCTTCCCTTCCCTTCCCTTCCCTTCCCTTCCCTTCCCTTCCCTTCCCTTCCCTTCCCTTCCCTTCCCTTCCCTTCCCTTCCCTTCCCTTCCCTTCCCTTCCCTTCCCTTCCCTTCCCTTCCCTTCCCTTCCCTTCCCTTCCCTTCCCTTCCCTTCCCTTCCCTTCCCTTCCCTTCCCTTCCCTTCCCTTCCCTTCCCTTCCCTTCCCTTCCCTTCCCTTCCCTTCCCTTCCCTTCCCTTCCCTTCCCTTCCCTTCCCTTCCCTTCCCTTCCCTTCCCTTCCCTTCCCTCCCCTCCCCTCCCCTCCCCTCCCCTCCCCTCCCCTCCCCTCCCCTCCCCTCCCCTCCCCTCCCCTCCCCTCCCCTCCCCTCCCCTCCCCTCCCCTCCCCTCCCCTCCCCTCCCCTCCCCTCCCCTCCCCTTCCCTTCCCCTCCCCTCCCCTCCCCTCCCCTCCCCTTCCCTTCCCTTCCCTTCCCTTCCCTTCCCTTCCCTTCCCTCTACTTTTTGTTCTAATGCAAAAAATGCATTATTTTATTAAAATATAGCTGAAGTTTTTATCCTTCCACAGAAATATGCATAAAGCAATTTAATTTACAGGATATTAAGCATGGCTATTCTTCTGATAGTTGTATTTTACTCAACTTCATGAAATAAGAAAATTACTTTTGCCTTTGATGCATCATCTTTGATGATTATAGATGTCATGAGTAAATCATATTCTTCACCTTCACTGAATTTACTCAGTGAGGTACAATTATTTAGCTGGTATTTGAAGACAGTGGTATTGCACAAAATCCAGTTAGTTATAGTAGTTATAATATAGTATAATATATATATATAATAGTATAATACGTAATATAATATAGTTATAGTAATCAAAATGTAATGCAATTACCCAGAACTGTAATAAACATGTAACAACTACATAAATAAGTGAAACTGTGGCACTTCGAGGAGGTCAGCAGTGATGATACCTAAAAGCTATTATAATTTGTATTTCATGATCCAAACCTTTGGGGTTAATTATACTAATTTATTGTGAAATATACTAAACTTACATGTAATTATTAATTGGAAGATTGGTTTTATTTACATTGCTGAAAAGCTTAATTTACAGACTCATCTCTCCAGTACATTTATTTATTTATAAAATATATTTACTTATTTTATTTATGTATGTAGGTTATTCAGATAAATTTTGAAGAATTTGATCTGGAGATTGGCTATGACACACTGACAATTGGTGATGGAGGAGAAGTGGGTGATCCTAAAACTGTGCTTCAAGTGTAAGTCTTTTGCATTTACAGTTTGTATACATTGGAGAATGTCATTCATGTGTTTTGCTGAGACTAAATAATTATTAGAATCAGGTAAATCTGAGCAAAAACTAATCTCACTGAGCTTCTAAATTTACTAAAGGTGACAGTTTAAGTATACTGTTATGTGTTTACTGTTCTGAAGTCAGAAAGAGATGAAGTGGACATCACAAAAGAAAAAGATGAGCTAGGATCAGAAATTTGAAAGACATGGTACAGACACTCATGGATAGACATGTAAATTTGGGGGACTATTATGCTCCCTTTGTGTGTTCTCAAATTAAAAGCGTGTAAGAACATAATTGAAAATAGATACATGGGCAACTTGTGCACAAACTTTTATGGTCTCCTAGCAAGGTTATCATGACAAAAGATGTACTATAACATCTTGACCTTAATTTGCTTATTGACTATTAAGGATAACTCAAAAGAGAAAGTTAACACAGTGAAGAAAATTACTACAAAGAAAGGCTGAATAGGGTGTTACCTAAACCACATGTTGCAAACCAGCATTGAGTATTGAATGAGATTTTTCTCATTCACAGACACTTTTCTAGAATGTGTGAGCCCAGATATATAGATATATAATATTCTTAATCATCATTGATTAACTTCAAAATCCATATTTCTCAAACACTTAGCTTGTGGCAATAATGCTAACAACTGTCTCAAGAAGACAAACTCAGAATTGTATTACTTAGTTTGTAAAATTTTCAAGACAGTGTTATAAGTCAGCAATTGTTCATTCCACAGTCACTTGTAAATATGCAGAACACTGTAATTAGGCCTTAATTATAATTCATCATTTTATGTAACTCTAGTTCTAGTCTAAATAAGTCAATGTCATGTAGGAGAAATGAATGTCTCTTAAAGTTCATTGGATTTATTTTTTCCAAATCTGAGACAATTTTATTTAAAAAAAAAAAAAAGTTATCTAATGCTTAAAAACCATGCTTTGCCTGTAAGGGATTGTCTGCTATTTAGAAAATGTTTTTAAAGGCCAAATAATATTTAGCTGTTAATTTTAAATAAACTAGCCTTTCTGCAAGTACCTGATGTTATCATTAGTTCAAATGATTTAGTAATTGAAACACAGATAAGAATGTGATACAAGTTTAGTACAAAATATATTTACATAATAAAACAAAAGAATAACAAAATTAGGATTCCTTAGAATGATATTCCCTGCAGTATATTTCTTGGAAATCTATTAAACCAATTTTATATATTTCAGTTTTCCATTATTCACCATAAGAATGATATCAAGAATTAGTTTGAGTACACTAAACCCAAGGTCTGACTCTTTTTCTGTCCTAATTTCACCTCATTAAAATTAGTAACTGCAAAACTTCAAACAGAACATACATTTTTTCTAAGATTTACAGATTTTTCTAATGAAATGCCCTTTATATTTATCATCTGGAGGATAAATTATCTGACCTTCTATTTTTAATTGTTTTTGTAATAATTCTATCCTTTCTGTTTTATTCTATTTTGTTTGATATCTTTATCAATGGTCTGGACAAGGGGTTTGAGTGCACACTCAGTCAGTTTGCAGATGACACCAAGTTGGACAGGAGTGTTGATCTGCTGGAGGGCAAACACAGAGCTGAAGCTCACGGGTCTGTAGTTCCCTGGATCTTCCTTTCTCTCAGGAGTGGTTTCCCTCCTTCCAGTAACCACATGACTGCCATGACTTTTTGAATAATGGAGAGTGGCCTGGCAACATCAGCTAGGTTCCTTATGATCCTGGGATGCATGTCATCAGGCCCCTTAGACTTGTGACTTTCCAGTTTCATCAAGTGGTCTTGAACCTGCTTTTTGCTTACAGTGCGAGTGACCTCTCTCCCCCAGCTCCCATGCAGAGGATCAAGGACTTGAAAGAAATGGGAAGCCTGACAGCCAGTGAAGGCTGAGGCAAAGAACTTGCTGAAGTACCTCAGCCTTCTCCATCGCTGTTGTCACCAGCTCTCCCCTCTCGCTTATCAGGGGGCAAACACTCTCTGGCTTTTTTTTCTGACCAGTGTCAGAAGGACTGGACACTGTTCCAGTGTCAACCATTGGAAGAGGCTGCCCAGGGTGGTGTTGGAGTCACCATCCCTGGAGGTGTGCAGATGTGTAGATGTGGTGTTTAAGGACATGCTTTAGTGGTGGACTTAGAAGTGTTGGTTTAACTGTTGTACTTGATGATCTTAAAGGTCTTTTCCAACCTAAATGTCTGATTCTAGGATTATTATCAATGAAAAGACCACCATTTGGCCAGATATTTTTGGTGCAATTGCTTCATGACAATTCAGTCTCTTAGTGGATTGCAGATGAGTTAATTGCTACTACTAATCAATTTGAGAAGTGTGGAAGTACTGTAAATTCTACTTTTTAAGCAGTACCAATCATTCAAAAAATATTGCTGATAATGCTGGAGTTCAGTTTCAGCTATTCTTAGATTCCTAAACTACGTGGAATATTCTCTCATGTGGAAAGAAACTTTATTAAGTGCCAATTCATAAGTTCTTATTAAAGTTTAACTCAAGTATTGTTACTGAATTACAGTAATACATTAAGGCAAAGTGCAATAATATTTTAAATTTTAAGTCATGTGGTAGAACAGTCTGTCCAGATTTATTTCATTGAAGATGTTCGCATTTTATAAAATTATTTCTGATTATGTACCTTAGGTTGGGGAGAAATTATGTAATTACCCTATTAAAATTGTCACAAACATAAAAGAATCCTGAGTAATTTTTTTTAATTAAGAAAGTTAATTAGAATTGTCAAGTGTTAACATACGATAAGAGAATCTGTTCTGTAAACAACCAGGTAATTAATTTTAAAGAATTATTACTATGAAGATAGATCCTGGAAAAGCAAAAAGATTCCCCATTAGGTTATGGGGGTTAAATATTAAGTAACATTATATAACTAAGCCACAAATATATTATGTTTTTTTACCGGTAGAATGATTATTCTGTGATCAGAAGTATCAATGGTGAAGTTATTAGGATTAAAATGCATAAAAAATGACATAGAAGATGGAAGATAATTGAGTACTGTAAAAACCATGTAAAACTTTTCTCCTGTGAGTCATGCTGACTTTGAGATATGATGCATAGCAAACAAATCAGCTGTTGTATAACTTAATTTTTGGATTTTAGATTTTAAAATAATTATCTTTCCCCCAGAAAATTGCTGAAGAACATTGGTTTAAATATGTCTGATTTACATGTTAATAATGTGAAAACATTTGTCTTCCAATTTATCGGAGTTAATCAGGAAACCTACCCAAGTGTTTAATCTGATGGTTTTACTGGGCACTGTTTGATAGGAAGGTTCAGAAGCAAAAACTGAAGTGGCATTTCAATAGAATTATGCTTCCTAAATTGATAATTGCAGTCCTGATTATTCCTATTCTGCTGATGTTAATCACAGAAGTAGCTAAACTCCAATGCCTTTTCAGTACTTGCCATTAAGTTTCCCTGGGTGCCTATAATTCTGAGCCTGTATATCCATGCACCCAGCAATGCGACAGTCTGCTCCAGCCTGCTGAGCCTGGCACCCAAGTGAATTTAAACCTGATTGCTATATATTTTTTAGTCTGTTTGACCAGATGACTAATATTAAGGCATTCTTAGTGCTTTCCTATGGAACTAAGATTCAAGGTGGAGCAGAATTAAGTTTTATTGCCAAGGGATAGAGGGGAAGAAGGAGAAGAAATGGTGAGTTCTCCCTTCATGCATCAGTCACAGCACTTTATCAGGATATTTGGAAGTTTGGTTTCAGCAGTTTGGTCTGACATTTGCTGCAGGTGACTTTTAATACAATATCCATCTAGACACTGGTTCCTGTAACATGGAAAATCCAGTGTACAAGACATGAAACTCATTCTTAATCTTTTAGTATGCTTGCTGTGTTGGCTGTGCATATGTCCAATCTCATATTACAGTCCATCTTCAGCAAATGAAGAGTGTTACAATCTTCTGAATATCCTCAAATCCAGTCTTCAGAGTACTCTCTCAGGGGAAGAATATATGTCATGAGCATGTGGGAGGAGTAGTTCTGGAGTCATAGAGAAAGAGGTGGAAAACACCCTGCTGAGTGTTGTAACTGTTAAGCTGTTTAATAAAAAGGGAGACATCATAACCACGTATTTCCATTTCTACTGCTGTCAGTGTTCACTATTCAGTTCTTAAAAGGGAATGTGTATTTCCAGGAGAGGAATCTAGGTAATGAGTCCAGGGTAGAGGAAGCCACATAAACCCCCAGAAGGACAGAAAGAATAATTCTCAACTGCAGAGTTTCATTATTATCTTAAGTAGATTCTTTCATATAATACTGTTTTTTCTGGATCATATTGCTCTGTGGCCCCTTCCCACACGTTTTACAGGGATCCCTAAGGACTTAAAAAATAGAGTAACAAGTGATTTTTGTGTTCTGTTGATTTATTCTTTCTATTTTTCTTTTTAAATGTATTTTAAAATGGTATTTTTTTCCTCCTGTACTATTTAATTGGAAAACATTTCTTGTTAAAACGATGGATTTTAAAAATGTATTTATAATTAATTTCAGAGAATGGAAATGCTGAATGTTTTGATGGATTTTTATTGTAGGAATTATTCTGTCTGACACAACAGAGATATTAATATTCTCAATTCTCTTAATATTCAAAATACGTACTGTCAGTCACCAGTGACAATTACAAAACTTTGTTAGCCGTTACATCAGTGTTGTTTCTCAGGAACATCCTGTTAATCTACTAATTTGGCAAAGACTGAACTCACTGAAGACACTTTCCCTTAGTGCAGGAATGAGCAGTTAATCTGTTATTTTGGCCAGGCATTTACTTGTTCAGTTCTGGCAAGAGTCTTTCTAGTAGCTCCATCTGTGAACACAGATGTGGGAAACAGACATGAATTTTTCCCACAGCAGACTATTTAATACAGAAGGAAGCTAAAAAAGACCAGAGGGAAGAACTAAAATTAACTGTAAAATACATTTTAAATAGTCCATTTTAAGTTTCAGCTAGCTTTAAAGAATGGTTAGAACTTAAAAAATGAACAGTTTTCACTGTTATACAGTATTGGGCTTGTGATCCACTTTACAAGAGTGAAAAATATCTGGAAACTTTTCAGCATTTTGTTTAAGGTAATAAGCTATAACCAAATTTGAGACAAAATTTGGGGAAAAAAATGCAATATAACATAAAACTGCAGCTTTCACAACATTTCCTTTTTGCTATCACACTATTCATTCAGCAAATACAGTCAACATTTAGGATTGCACTGATTGACAGATTTTTGCAAACAATATTAAAATTAAAAAAAAAAAATAAAAGGAAAATCACGTTTAGTTTTTTCTAGTTAATCAGCATCCTGTAACGGTTGAAGGCTTTAAAGTTTGACATTTTTAAGTTTTCTTAATGAAGGAATAGGCAACATCTGAGTTTTGTCAGGCTGTTTGTCCTTTGTTATAAAAGAGGTGATGAAGGGAAGTGAGAGAGTGCAGGGAACACATGGACTTTCATAATAATGCTACCTAAAAATAGCAGCTTTCTTTTATATATGCAAGGCATGTATTCCAAAGTGGGTAGTTGCATACCAGAAAAATCAAAGAATCACTGTAATGCCTCACATGGTCTTCTAGTGCCATTGATATGCCTTCATGTACCTGAGTAATTGACAGGATTGACAGATAAGGTTAAGGATTAGGGAGGTTGCATGTCTTTCTGGAGCAGCAACTGAAAGTGAGATGAAATATTTCAATACAACATAAGCAGCAGTTGCATATGTTTATAGACTACTATCAAATTTCCAGTCATGAAACATGAAAGTTGTCTTGGCTAGCCAGCCAGTAAATAACCAATTTAGTGTGAGCTGAATGCAATGAATTTAAAAGCAAACATTAGAAAAATGCGTAATAGTTATTTAGATTTCTTACAAGAAGAAAGAAATCTACTTACTTAATGCTTAATAGCCTTACAGAATTTTTTTCTATCTATAGGTTAACCGGGAGCTTCGTACCAGACTTAATTGTGAGCATGAGCAATCAGATGTGGTTGCACCTTCAAACAGATGAAAGTGTGGGCTCAATTGGTTTCAAGGTTAACTACAAAGGTAATGATACATCACTGGAAGCAAATGTAATGGTGTACCAAAAATTAGGCCAATATTATGAAATGTTTTTCTTTCATATTAGTGGATGCATTTCTAGTCCTGACAGTTTTAAAAAGAGGAAAATGTAAGCTGAATTGAAAAAAAAAAAAAATTAAAAAATGTTCGCTTAAAGGTCTTATGTTACGTGAAACTGCACACATTTTGTTTGATGTGTTGTTACAGAGGCTGGGTTTTGGCATATAACTTTATTCTTATTTTCTGTTATTTAGTATTGACAACTATTAAAATGAAATAATTCTGTGATTATTTAAAGAAAAATGAGTAAAATAATACTTCCTACATTCTTTTGAAAATTATTGCCTATTAAAACATAAAAAACCCACTGCAAGCGAAGAATTTGAATGAGTGCTAAGTTTTGAGCCTAGACAAAGAAAAACCTAATAATGTTGTTCTTTATGGTTTTAAAGTGTATAATGCACTATATAAACCATCTGTTGCTATTTGATACTTCTGGAAGAACATACAGTTTTTTACAGTCCATGAAAAACAGCAAAATCAACAAAGCTAAAGTACAGCATATATATACATATATATGCATTTCATATTGTTACAGAATTAGTCATATTTGTTATTTTTTGTATTACATTTACAATAGAGCCATGTCTTTCTTATGAGAATTTTATTAATTGCATAGTTTCTGTCTAGCACCAAAAGCAGATAATAGAAATATGACTATTCATCAGAAAATGAGAGAGAGAAGAAACAGAAGTTATACCAGTGACTGTGTGTATTAGAAACAGAGCTGATGTTGCTGAGGATCAGCAGATGGAGTGAAGAAGCATACCAGGAATAAACGTGCACAATGTGACTTGTTGGTTTTTTTTCCTGTAGTGTAAAGTAAAGCTCCATGGTGGTAAGGTATGAGTGCACTTGTGCACTCTTGATACTCAGATGTAGTGGACTAAGATAGGAAGATCTTAGTACTTTGTTGAATGCTAATCATTAAGACCTAGGATTTCCACATTCAGGCTGTTGAAAGGGGCAAGAGAATGATTAGTGAAAACAAGTTTAAGAATTTGCTAATACGGCAAAATTAGAACCATATTTGACTGGAAAAGGATGAGTTTTAGATCTGAACTCTAATTTGCAGAGCTCAAGTTGTCGATTCTTTTATTTACACGATTCTCTCCTGATAAAATTAATTTTACTTGCAACAATTTTAGTTTGCAGAAAGCAGAGGATTATTATCTATTCTTATATGGTATGCCTTCTTTTATTCATGAGTTACATTTATTCTTAGAAGCTGTATTCTGCAAGAATAAAATTAACTGAATATGAATAGGTAGAAGGGTACAGAAAGGGTGAACATTCACAACAGCATCTTCATATAATCAACTTTGTGATTGCATGCCTAGATATTGAATCTATTTCTCTCTTGCCCTACAATGGTACTTTACATTAGTTCACTAAATAGCACTTGAATGCAGCAAGCACTCAACAGATAGGTGTTCGGTGGTGGTGGTGGTGGGAGGGTGTAGGGTATGCCCAGCCACTGCCCTGGAGGGATGTCTGCTGAGATAAGGAGATTGCTCAATCTCCCTGCAGAACTCCCCTGGAAAGGCAACCACTTTTCAGTTATGGCGAGAAGATGACAAACCCAGAATCCTCTGGGAGACCCTATGCAGATCCTTTGTAACCCACTGGCCTTTACCCTCTGACACCCACCCCCTGTATCCCTATAAGAGCTAGGCCCCTGCCCCTGCGAGGGCAGAGAGATGCTCGTCCCTGGCTTCCCTTTGGCGGAGTACGAACTATTAAAGCTACCTTCATGCAGAACAGCTACACGGGCCTCTCGTCTCTCCCTGGTCTGGCCTGGAGGCTGCCCTGCAGAGCTGAGCTGGAATCACGAGCTGACAATCACTAAAGAGCTGACAGCTTCTGCACCGGCCCTCCAGCCAGCAGCTGAGGGAAGACACCGGGCTTTGGGAAGACAATCTCTTTTGGGACCATTTCTCTGGACCGGTCACAGCTTCCTCGGTCAGAGCTACTGACCCCTCACCAGCTGTCATAGGAGGGGATTGCCTTTTTTCTTTTTCCTTTTTGTTTTGGTTTGAGTTTATTTTGTGGGTTCCCCCCCCCCACCCCCCACCATCTCACCTCCAATCCAGAGTACGGGATTATTTTTTTATCTAAGTTGCCTTCACTTTGATCCTTGAGAGGATGTGTTCATTAGGCTTATCAGAAATTGGGCAATGCTCATAAAATAAAATGGAAAGGGTAGCAAGGACAAGTCAGGTTTGAAGGGGTTGCTATTTCTGTTGTTGTTTTTAAAACTTTGTATTCAAGTCCTTTCTAGTAATGATGGTAGGCACTGAAAACAAATGTGCAAATGTGTAAATGGGTAGTATTTTGGATTAGCAGCTGTTCTGCAATTTAAGTTTTAGAATTTATGAACTGGAAGTTGAGAGAAAGTCCAATGAGGTACACTTGAGTATTTGCACTAGAACAATGCAGTTAGGGCTATGACATAACACTGAATTATTTACTAGAATCAAAACATTGCAAAGAATTTTCCCTTTTCAGAGAATATTTGGAAATACTTAAGAGAAGGATGATTTCTAGAAATCAGGGTCAAAGGACATTTCAGTTTAAGCTATTTCATGAATTCTTTAGAATGTATGCCTAACTTTCTTGTTCATCTCTTGACTAGACCAAATGTATTCCTTTACCTTGACCCCTTCCACCTCACAAGTTCCACTATGCACTTAGACACCTAGCTAAGGCTGATACTCTATTTATACATATATTTATTATATGTTTAGGTCTTTTAAGTTTCTGCTTACATAAAAGGTACAATTACATTAGCATTTTAAATTAGATCTAGCAATTTGATTTTTGAATCTTCTTCTGATCATTCCTGCTGCCCTTGTTTTAGTTTTCATCATGGAGCGATCTTGAAAGGCACAAATTACACTCTTTTGAGGTAACTCATAAGATGCAATTGAATAGCATCAGGAATAGCATTCCTTCTGTGCTCCTGCTGCTATTGGGAATTTCTCCGGAACTTGTAAAGCTTTTCCAAAGTAAAACCACGAAAACACAGTGAAATGTATACAGATAGTTGTTACAGTAACAACTGTAACACAATGTATCAAACAAGGAGGCCTGTGGGAAAGAAACATATAGGGACCGATTCTTGATGTTTCAGAGATGTTTATATCTCCAGCCGCATGGCCGGAGCTCTGCCGAGGAACTGCTCAGTCACAGGACCCGAGGGTCCTTCCCCGCGCAGGGGAACACAAAACAACCAATGGGGAACGAGGCTGACCAGGGGCAGGGAAACCCCGTGTTGGTGCCCCAGGGCCGCTCTCCCAGGACTACATGGCGGGAGGGAGGGACCCCAACAGATAGTATGGGTACTGTATCTTTTATTGTTTCCCTTTACAGATCTGCTTATGTTGGAGTTAATTACTTGATATTGTACTTGATAAACAGTACTTAGAGCTAAAATACTACTAAAAGGCTTTGATGCCTAAATATCTGTTTCTGTGCTTCTCAGACTCAACTTACTAGAGGTAGTGGAGATATATGCCTCATCCCATCAAAATTCATAAAGACGTTCTTCAATCTAAGTGACATTTGGGTCTGATTCTGGCAGGCATTTTTAAGATTGTTCCAAGTCCTACATGGAATATGACAGGAGGAACAAAAGATTATGGGATGTCATCACCCAGTGCCTTTTACTCATTGTCCCCCAAAATGGTGTACGTGCTTACAGTGCAAGATAGAAGGTCACCTCCTTTTTGACTGGAACAAAACTGAATATGCCACATCATTTTTAGTGATAGAAATAGACAAATTATATTAAATACGTCTGTATTTATCAGGGTTTAGCTGAGTAATGCTTTAAAATTTATGTTATTACAGGAACTAACAGTTGATCCTCTTTTATGTAACTACTGTTTGAGAGAATCTAGGAATTTTTTGTGAAATAATAAAAATGTTTGTCTACTTCTACATTAAGATGTTGCGTATGGAGTTATTTTAGGGTTTTAATAGCTAGATAACATTATAAATATTTAAATATTAAAAATATATTTAAATATTTGTGAAACTATTTTAAAGTAAATAAATTTTCATTGTTGTTTTGAAATCACTTTTCCAGTATCCCATAAAATAAAACTACTTAAAAAGGTAGAATAATGAGTATCAGGATTAGGCAGGACAGAAATAAAAGCACTGCCTCACTAGAGATAATATTTTATTTGTTATCCACTGTAGTGGATAAACTGTTTTGGGTTTTTTTCATGCTTCAAATGTATGTGTAGCATTATTAAGTAAAAACATGGTATATTTAGAAATCTTAAAATTTTAAGTTAATTATTTTCACATCATAATTTTAGGGATTATTTGAAAACCGTAATCTTTTCTTTAGATATGAAATTAGACTTTGATGCTTGTGTAAATACCAAGTAAAACAAATAAATAATGGGTTATTTGCAGACTTTCCATATCAGTACTATGAAAAGAAACCACAAATGAATAGTTTTAACTGTTGACATGTTGCATGAATACTTAGGATCATTCAATATTTCAGGAAATGGTGCCATATTGTCACAGTATCACTTCTATTCTCAAAGCCATGGTGAAGAGCAAAGAAGTATCTAGCTATACAGTAGTAGAGAAACAATCTCTGACATATTCAAACACTGGAACTGAATGGTCTTCATCTATATTTGAGTAAAAAACAGCTCCACAAAATATGAGACAAACAAAATCATGGCAGAGCCTTCAAAAAAAAATCATGGGAGAGCCTTCTTCTCTGAGATAAGATTTTGCAGAATTGTGGATTTATTTTGATTCACAAAAAGATTATAATCTAGTGATGGAATATGATAGTTTTTGGAAAATTATATGTGAGAATTTTAAGTGCAATAGCTTTCATATACACATCTCCTTTTGTAACTTTGGACATGTATGAAAAATTAAGTCCAAGATATTCCTTATACACTTTTTCACCATAAACTGTATGACAAAATTTCTGGGATTAACAAATAATGTAAATAGTCATGGTGTAGATTAATAGGAAAAATTGCTGTAGGGAATGAAATCAGTAATGTAAACATAGTACAAAACAATCCTCTATCAGCATCATGTGGGAAAGCTGAACTTGTGTTTAGGTCAGATTTGAGTCTTCTGGAACAGAGAACACTAACCTCAGGGCAGTCTAGTTCTGCTAGGTCCTGATATCTCACCCTCAGTTTCTGTGCTCTCGCCAAATCTGAGAGATATTGTTCTCTTTTGGTGTAGCTGTTTTATTTTTCTCTATTCTTTGAAACCTCTTAAATCAGTAGGTTTTCCTAATATTCCTGCCTCCTATTAGGACAAAATCTGTTTATTAATACATCAGATATACTCCAATCTAATTGCAAACGAAAATAAAGTTGAAGGTTACATTGACTGAAGTGCAATGATAGGTTGTAGAAGAGGATTATTTAAGATGCCAAGATAGATAGCAGTGTAGGTAAAAAGTGAATTTGAAGAAAAGTAGACTTGCTTATTCAATTTTCCACATTGATGATCTAATTTTAGGATATGGGATTTACACTCTGACACCCAGTATTTCAGAAGATTTCTTTTTGCTTAAAGCATAACATTCATCTTGCTTCAAGCACTATGGCTTGTGTTCCTGAGTGCTTGGGATACTAGTGCAGCCTGGGGTAGTGTTCTGGAGTTCATGATCCACATTTCATTCTATTTTCCTAGCAGTAAGCACTGAGTTTCAGACACATCTGAGGTTTTTTTGTGCAGATGGTGCAGAGATATTTTTTCTATGACTAACTGCCCAACAGCCATTGCTTTTCTATTGGACATAATACTGAATTATCTGAATTAGGCAGATAGTTTAATCCATTTTTAGTCCCCTAACTATGTCTAGAAACATGAATTTCAAATGTGTGAAATAAGATAGGTTGACCATAACACAGACTTCAGGAAGGTCTCATTTTGACAAATTGTGAAGGTAGCTTATATATGAAATATATGCCTTCATGTTCATTCTACCAAGAAAAATACAGCTTTAATTCTTGCTGTTCTTATTATTGACTAATTTAAAAAACCCAACAAAACTTCAGTGAAATTGTAAACAGTTTCATTGTGTAGTTTCAGATTTCACAAGACAGTTGACGTGTTTCTTTAGTTAAATACTATGTAATCCCCCTTTTGTGAGACTGGGGGAAGTGAAGCTTTTCTGCTTTCTGCACATCAAAATCAGGAATTAAATCTATTACACATTTCTCCTTTCTGAACTGTTCAATTTTATGAATTTCAGTATATATTCTCTTGTGGTATTTTCACTGTTCTAATGATTTCTGTTGTCTTTCTATCCTCTCTTCTCTATGTTTCTCATCATGTTCTTGTTCTCTTCGTGTGTTTTGTAGTGGATTAACTAGACAGGATCATATAAATTACTTATTTAATTGGATTCTACCCCCAATTCTATTCCTTGTGTATCCTAACTTCATTTTGCAGAAAGAATGACATGCAGAGATTCACACTAATGGTGTAAATCTGTGCAAATTATTTTAATCCATGTAAGTTTCATGATTAGTTCAAATGCTTTCATGCAAATACTGCTTTGTATTTTAAAGAAATTAAAGACTTCTTTTTGTGCAACACTGCTAACCAACAGTTTACTAATACAGGACAAATTTCTCTATACTGATTCCATGTCTGCTGAAAATTATTCAAAGTTTTATTATTCAAGATCTTTTCTATTTCAGATATCTCTTGAACATACTGAGCAAAAGTGCATCCATTTCAGAAACTTGGGGCACTTTCCCTTGTTGACTTAATGCCGAGATGGCAATTGGTTTTGTATTTTACTCTTGTGTTCTTTCTCCTTTGTTGGCCACAACTCACTACTGAGTTTTTCTGACCCTACTCAGTCAGCATTATCCAAATATGTTAATAATATTTTAATCTAATTTTCAAATAATGCATTCAACATAAAATTTCCTGTTCGTAATCCCTAGATTATAAGAATATGAGGACAGTTATACAGAGCATAATAAACATTCATTTAACTGGGTGCAAACATAAGGAAAAGAGAGCAAGCAATTATATAGTGACACTTCTACAAAATGTTTTCTTACTTCCTAACAGTTTGTGGCATAGAGACTTCCTAAATCCACTGTATTTAGAGTAGATAAAACTTGAGAGATTTTTTCATCCTTGATTTCGTCTGTTTTTCCTCTCATGCCCACATACACTTTCAGTGTTCTAAATATTTTATGGCAAGGATATTACAGTGAAGTATTTCCTTTTGCAGTTCTACTAGCTTCATTGAATGCCTTTTCATTTTTTTTCCTAGAAAATACAATGTATTTAATCTTCCATTTTACTGCTTACTTGGCTTTTCAGGACCTTCCTTTATTTCTTCACAGCTAATTGTCCTCATTACTGTTTTGTGTAAGCTATCATCAGCAAGCTTTGTCATTTCACTGCTTGCTTTGTTTTCCATCTACTAATATATTATCAAACAATAACTTTAACTACCCTGACATCTGCTGGACAAGTGGCATGGCAAAGCACAAACAGTCCAGGAGAATCCTGGAAAGCACTGATGGAAGCTTTCTGACACGGGTACTGCAGGACCCCACAAGGAATGGTGTACTGCTCGACCTCATACAAATGAACTGGGAAGGCCTTTTTGGAGATAGGAAGGTTGGGGGCAGCCTTGCTGTAGTGACCATGAGATTGTGAAGTTTAATATTGGATGAGGAGGAGGCAGGGCAGCAAGTAAAATTACAGCCATTGAAGAGCTTCAGAAGAGCTGACTTCAGTCTTTTTGGGGATGTTTTTGGAAGAATCGTATGGAAAAACACCCCAGAGGGAAATGGGGTCCAAGAGAGTTGGTTGATATCCAAGGATCACTTCCAGCCCTGCACAAGAATGAGGCCTCCTAACCAGTAAGAAATGGACAGAGGGGACAAGAGATGTATGTGGATAAATAAGGAACTCCTGTCATTACTCATGCATAAGCAGGAAGTACACAGGAGACAAAAGCAGGGATGGAAGAAGCCACTTGGAATGAATATAGAGGCATTGTGAGTATAAGTAGAAATGAGACCAGGAAGGCAAAGGCCCATCTGGAAGGAAATATGACCAAGGATTCCCAGAACAACAAGAAGGGCTTCTTAAAATACATCAATAACAGAAGAAAAACAAAAGGATAATGTGGGCCCATTAGTAAATGGAGGGGCGACCCTAGTAACAGAGGGCACAGAGAAAGCAGAGTTATGAAATACCTTCTTTGAATAAATCTTCACTGACATGATGAGCCCTCAGGGTTCTCTGGTTCTCTGACACAGACCAGGGTAAAGGATTCTTGGAAGGAAAACTTTTTCTTGGTGAAGGAAGGTTGGGTTAGACAACAGCTTAGCAAACTTGACAGGATGTGTCCACGAGTGCTGAGAGAGCTTCTCGACACCATAGTAAGGTCACTCACAGTCATCTTTGCAAGGTCATGGTGATGAGGAGAGGTGTCTGGGGACTAGAAAAAAGCAAATTTCACCCTGGTCTTCAAAAAAGGCAAGAAGGAGGACACAGGGAACTATTGGCCAGTCAGCCTCACTTCAATCCCTAGAAACGTGATGGAGCACCTCATTCTGGAGGCCATCTCTATTCATATAGATGACAAGAAGTGTTAGATCAGAAGTATTCAGTGTGGATTCACTAAAGGCTTGACCAAGCAGATTGCCTTCTGAAAAAACTACCTGGATCAATGAGGGGAGGGCAATGGATACTGTCTACCTTGACTTCCGCAAGGCTTTTGACACTGTCTCTCACAAAATCCTGATAGACAAAATCAGGAAGTGTTGACTGGATGAATGGGCAATGAGGTGGATCCCAGAGGGTCATAATCAGTGACACTGGGTCTACTTGAAGGTTTTTCATTAATGGTGTCCTCCAAAGTTCCATACTGGGCCCAGTATTATTTAACTTATTCATCAGTGACTTGGATGAAGGGGCAGATGCCTCCTTGGCAAGTTAACTGATGACACAAAGCTTGGAGGAGTGGCCAACTCCCCAGAGGGCTGTGAGCCCTTCAGAAGGACCTTGAGAGGTTGGAGAGATGGGCAAAGAACTGTTTGAAATTCAACAAAGGCAAGTGCAGGCTCCTGCACCTGGGGAAGAATAACCCCATGGACCAGCACAGGCTAGGGGCTGACATGCTGGGAAGCAGCTCTGCAGAGAAGGACCTGGGGGTCCTGGTGGAAAAAAACTGCCCGCGAGCCCAGCAGTGTGCCCATGTGGCCAAGAAGGAATCCTGGGCTGCATTAGGAAGAGTACTGCCACTAGGTCAGCAGAGGTGATCCTGCCCCTCTACTCAGCCCTAGTGAGGCACATCTGGAGTTCTGTGTCCAGTTTGGGGGTCTTCAGTGAAAAAGAGACATGGAACTCTTGGAGCTGGTCCAGCGAAGGGCAAAAAAGATGATTAAGGGACTGGAGCATTTTCCTTAGAGGACAGGCTGAGGGAACAGAGCCTGTTCAATCTTGAGAAGAGATGTTGGAGGGGGGATCTCATCAATTTCTATCAGTACCTGAAGGGAGGGTGTCACAAGATGAAGCCAGGCTCTTGGTGGTGCCACTCAATAGGACAAGAGGCAATGGGCAGGAACTAATGCACAGGAAGTTCCACCTGAACATGAGGAAGAACTTCTTACTGTGCAGTGACTGTGCACTGGAACAGATTGCCCAGAGAGCTTGTGGAGACTTCTTCACTGGAGATATTCAAGAGCCATCTGGACACAATCCTGGGCAATGTGCTCTGGGATGACCATGCTTGAGCAGGGAGGTTGGACCAGATGACTCACTGTGCTCCCTTCCAACCATACCCATTCTGTGATTCTGTGAAACAGATTAGGTACTGAAGAAGTCCATTAGTGACTTCTCTCCTCTGGCAGAACTGACCAATTACTTTTACCATCAACTAACTATATTTTAAGCAAACATGCAGAAAAAGCCTGTCATTTTATGAAAGAGTTCCTAATCTCTGTAAGAACCTTCCATTTGCTTTTCCTCTAATGCACTTTTAGAACTGCAAATAGTATATCTAAACTGGATTTCTCTCATCTAGATGCCATCTAATCTTGCTGGAAAGCATTGGTAAACTTATGATGCAGGACTTTGCTTTAAAAAAGCCATGCTGCTTTGTGGATGTCATTTTTATCCACGTGACAGATGAATTTAAGCTTAATTATAATTTCTACAGTCTTGTTACATCTCAGGTTTACATCTCTGTACTTTTCAGATGTCCTTTGGAACGCTTTCTGAAAATAGAAATTGTATTTTCATCTCTGTCCTACAGTACTAAAATCACCTTAAGAAATTGGACATTTCTTAAACCTTTTGACCTGCACTTTGGGTCACAACCCAAGTTCTTTTCATAGAATCATGGGTACAGAAAAATTTACAGCTAGGCATATTGGAAATTTTTGTTCTTCTTTCTGATGGAGTACCTATGTTTTTTGATTATTAGTTGTTGGTAGTTTTGGGGGGTTATGAGGGGGCTGTTTACAAATGATCATGTGTTGTTCCTGGAAACCAAGTTCATCCAAAACTTTGATCCATAACATCAGAAGAGGTTTTCTGTTTGGTTGGTTGGTTTTGTTGTTGTTGCTGCTGTTCTTTTTTGCTTGTTTGTTTTGTTGTTGTTGTTGGGATACTACCTTTAAATTACTAATTTCTTCCAGCTAGTTTTTTTTAACACTTCAATCTTCAATAGTTTATCTTCATTATTAGAGAAGTTCATGTTAGTTGTACTGCTGAAACAAGGAATTTCCTATCTTTATCAGGATATAAGGTTTGCATTTGGATTTGAACAAAAAGACTACTGCTGCTACACTAGCTGTTTTCTACCCTTAGTCAAGAGACTGTGCGCAATTTTTTGTGTACATGTGTATTTAAACACACACAAATATACTTTTAATCTAACAAATAGTCAAATGTTAATATGCAATTTGTAATTTTTAAATATTCAAAATTATACACTTAATTCATAAAATTTATAGGGACAAATAGAAATCAGTGTTGCATCAGATTTGATCTTTCATAACACCTTACATGGTATTTCTGAGTACTTAAAAGGCTATGCAGGTTACATTATAAAGAAGGTCTTAAAAATTTCATGTAGTAGAGAGTTAAAAAATTATAACATTGTGTGCAGCCGTTGGAATTTAGCTTTTCAATAAATTTTTATCAGTATTTCTTGTAACTTTAATTTTTCAGAGCAAATATATTGGTCTCAGGTAATTTAAAACTAATAATAAACTGTGTCTCTAAAAGCAGTTGCATCAGAATGTATTTGAGTGTGTGGTTTTTTGGATGTCTTTTAAAATAATTTCTGAAAGGTGTATATTTTTGCTATTGAGAAACTTCCACTTTTCTGTTAATTTTCCCAAATTGGTGAAAATAGGTCTTCAGTCTAAAACCAAGTTCTTAGAAAATGAAATTGTATGCTTCTTCTCCTTTTCGCCTATCTATTTCCCAAAATATTTATTTACTCATTGCTTCTTTTTGAATATTAAGTTTTGAATCTGATTTGACTATTGGACTAGATGATCTCAGGTTGGACTAGGCCATTGTCAGAGGTCTCTTCCTACCCTAACTATTCTGATTCTCCACATGTTAGTGCTCTTTAATATTATATTCTCCAAGTTGATTTAAAAATGAGGTTATTTGTCTTCAACAAGTCAATTTAGTATTCATAACTCAACTGTTTTGTTTGGTTAAAAGGAAGGTGGCATATGACTTATGATCCTTTTCTTCAACACCCCTCTTGTCAGTGGAGAACTGGTCAGACAAGTTTTTATTCGAAGGTGACTCCTACGACATTTTAATTTTGTTCAATAAAATTGTAGGTCATTCTTTCCACTTTATAATCTTTAATTAAAAGCATTTAGCAATCCAAACTTTTGTGATAGTGTTATCCATAAAGAAGCAGAAGGATTTTCACTGCTCTGACCTTAGTCTGCTGGGCAATATGAATACATTACATGTGGAAAGGTCATCTTTTGCTATGTCCCTAAGTATTAGCTACGGCTTAAACCAGGACACTGGGCTAAATGGCTGTTACTCTGATTTGTCCTCTGCAGTACTTCAGTGTGTATTTAATGCAATCGATTTTGTTGTCTTATGCATTAAGCATATATGTTGCAAGAGACTAGCTATTTATCTTTGATTTCAGGGTAAAAAATATACTCAAAACAACTTGTTTAAGTTAAAATTTTCTTAAAAGGATTTTTGAACTTTATCTCTGTAACTGAAAGCAAAAACATATAGACAAATAATAAAGAGATTCATGCTTTTGGAAGATTCTCCTGGGAAAAGGGTAGAATTTAAATGCCCAACATGATAGAATAGCAGGTAGGGTATCTTGATCTGAAGAGCTCTAAAAAGTGGCAGGAATATAGAGTTCTGTGTCCATACTTAATATCTTTCTTATCTCTGAGTGAATCTACCTCATTATTTACAGTACATAATTTTTGTGTTCTCCACCAACTGGCTGTGATTCCTGACTTCAAACCTGTCTCTTTTCTCCACACATTTTACAACACTGAGAATTTGCCATGCCTGATTAGTCTCATTTACTACACTTGAATTTGATTTGATGGAGGCCCCCTCCTGGCTGCACTGCATCAATTTTCTTGCAGTGGTGAAGGTCTGTGTGTGGCAGTCTCTGGAGCTGTCTGCGTTCAAAACACTAAGATTCATTTCCTGCTACATCAGCCTGTGAAAGGGTGACAGCAGTAAGATTTCCATCTGTTTGTCTACTGAAGTAGCATCATGGCATAGTGGTTGCTTAATTTCTTCATCTGTTGGCATTGCATGAAACAGAGGGCTAAAAATGTATCTTACTTGGTTGGACGAAGAGTGGCGCTAGTTGTTTTGTTTTGTATATTTCAGTATGTTGGGTAGCTTTCAGCAGGTCAACACTATATTTAAAATACAGTCAGAACTTAAATTTAAAGAGTGTGTATGTATAGAGGTTTTTAAAAATGTTTCCAGATGAAACACTCAAAGGAATAATAAATTAAGATGTTGCACTTCTCTAACTTAGACTTCTGAGTTTTCCATATTGCCAAGCATATGCCCTGAGAATATTCTTTTTTTCCCTTCTTTTTCCTCCAAGTCAATAATTAATTTCTGTGAGGGCTATTATGCTAGAACATAGGCCCACATCAGTGGGCCTTTTCATCATGTATTTTCATGTTCTGAGAAACTTCTGTTAATTATATTCTATTAGAGCAGACTGTATCTTGCATTTATTGCTGGCTTATTATTTCAGTTTGTTGTTGGTTGGCATTTTCTGTAACATATTTCTAGAGAAAATGCCTATAAGCTATAATGCTTTAGATTTGCCTGACTGTTGCAGTTAACCCCAACAGGCAGCTAAATCCCACATGGCCCCGTGTTCACACCCCTTGCAGCAGGATGGGGGAGAGAATTAAAAGGGAAAAAGTGAGATAACTCATGGACTGAGATAGAGTTTAATAGGTAAATCAAAAGCTGGACATAGAAGCAAAACAAAGCAAGGCACTCATTTTCCATTTCTCATTGTCAGGCAGATGTTCAGCTACTTCCAGAAAAGCAGGGCAACATTATGCATAATGGTTACTTGGGAATGCCAACTCTATAGGTCTGGATAGGTCTGGAAGTCCCTGTCTCCCTCCTTCTCCCAGCTCTTATTGCAGAGCATACATCAAACAGCATGGGCTATCCCTTGGGTCAGTTGGGATCAGCTGTCCTGGCTGTGTCCTCTCCTGCTTGTGCTACCCCAGCCTCCTCACTGATAGGGTGGTGAGGAACAGCAAAGGCCTTAATCAGCAATCAAGGTAAAACTTGCAAGTGCAATCAAAATGCATTTGCAAGCACTGATCAGCAATAGGTAAAACATCAGTATCTTATCAATGCTATTTTCATTGCAAATCCAAAACAGAACCATGAGAGTCTGTGATGGAAACTAACACTTACCCCAGGCAAAACTGTTACTCCACCTTACTATATGACGATGCTTACTTCCAAAGATGGTGTGCAGATAATGCACTAATCATTAAGTTACTTTGCATTAAATTCATTGATTATTTTTATGACCTGATGAGCCTGTACTTTCACTGTAATTGCCAATCTTTTGGTACGATTGAATAATCATCATATTTTGCTGGTGCTGAAGCAACAGTTTACTAAAAGCTAGTTTCTTTGTCACAGAGAACATTATGTGAATTTCTGCTTGATGTGCCTTTTTTTTTGCTTTTATAGTTTTTTTAAATTTTAATATTTTTAAATTGAAAATTATGCAAAAAACTATACAAAGAGAGTTTTAGCTTTAAAAAAAAAGCTTATTTATGCTGATAATTCATGTTGGTTATCTGAAATATTTATTGAATGTGCCGTTTCATCATTGTATTTAAAGTAAGAAATGGAATAGAAATAAATTTTGCATTTTTCAATTAAAAATCCATAATCATGCTTTTTTTTCTATCCCCTTTCTTTCAGTCCTGTGTGGTGTATTTATATGCATAAAGTATTTAATGACATATGAAAAATGCTAGAATAACACATTGTTGATCCCCATGGTGCAAATCTGTTATTAATGTGAGATGTATAGTGTGAATTTTCATTCCTTAAAACTAAGGTAAAAATCCAATCTCTAATCTCAAGAGGATGTTTTTGTTTCTGTCTTCTCACATCAAAAAATAGACAATCACCTTTATCCTTGAATTCTAAATATAGGCTTTTTAATTTTTTTTTTTTTTTGTAAAAAAAAAAAAAAGAGGGTGGCATCTATCTTTGCCTTTAGCTTTAGCTTTTTATTGTTTTTTATTTAACCACTAGCAGCGTGTGCAAAGTGCTGAAAGATTCAATGTTATTGGAAAACAAAATACTGTACTGACTAGCCAGGGCTCCAAGGTGGTGCTAAGGTGTCTAAACACTGAGTCTTTATTTTTTCTAAGCAACAGCTTAAAATACATTTGTTGTTGTTATCATTATTATTGTTATTACATTTCTGTGTTTTAATGTCTGGTCATGTCTTTTCTCATTTGCAATGAATGGATTCTCTAGATACTGTAGAAAAGTAATTCCATTTATGCAAAAAGATCTGTTGGCCAGGCCCACTCTCTTCTCTCATTTATTCTCCCTTCTCTCCCAGTCCTTTTCCCTCTCTCTTTCCATCTCATTCTCCTCTCCTTTTCTTTTCTTTTTTTTTCTCTCCCCTTCCTCTAGGCTGAAATATTTTGCATATTAATACACTTGCAAATCATGTAAAAAGTGAATTGCTAAGCTGAAGTAACACAAGATGAGAGTAGCTGATCTAAAATTCCTTGTAGCTTCAGGAATATTCATGAACTCTGATTGAACACCTGAGAAAGTGGGTGGAAAAGTAACCCTAGGAAGCTTGAAGATTATATGACTAGGCAAATGTAACGGTTTTCCGGACAACATGCTGTGGAATTTAGTGCTTCTGATGCAGTATTTGGTCCCATTAACTCTAAAAATACAGTAAATATTCAGAATTAATTTTATTTTCTAGAATCTCTAAGTTTAAGTGAAAGTTTCTGCACTTACAGATACCAAAACTGACATTACTAGACTGAGACTATGATAACATCTGAATTTGATATTACCAGCCAGAATAATTCTAAAAAGTATTTTTTCATGTTAATTATGACACATCCTTTAAATAGACAGGCCATTTGTGAGAAGTAGAGAACAAATGAGTGAATTATAAATAATATTAATAATAATATCACATCCTCTGATGAAAATAATTAATGAAATATACCCATATGAATAATATATCTCTGTTAACTTGTGTATACAAAACCAGTTGAATCCTTCTCTGGCCATCCAAAACCTGCCTAATGTTATCTCATTTTTGAACTTTTACATCTGCAATAGGAAGGAATTCTGTAACTTTCTGTTACTTGCTCTAAGCTACCCAGTACAAGAAATGTATTGACTTAGTGGAGCAAGTCACAGGGTCATAAAGATGAGGAATGTGCTGGAACAGCTTTCATATGGGAAGGGAGTGAGATCACTGGAGCTATTCAGACAAGACAGCAGAATGCATAGGAACATCTTATGTCTATAAGTACCTGATAGGAATGAATGAAGAAGATGGAGTCAGACTCTTCTCAGCAGTACCCAGAAGAAGCAATTGACACACATAAAAATATACTAAATTCCGTTTGGATGTAAGAAAACACTCTTTTACTGTGAAGCTAAGAACTGGGACAGATTGTCCAGAGAGGTTGCAGAGTGCCCATTCTTGGAGATCATTCAAAACTTGACTAGATGTGGTCCTGTACAAACTACTCTAAGTGACCTTGTTGAGCAGGTGGGTTGGAATAGATAATCTCCAGAGGTTCTGGAGAATAATCTCCAACCTGAATATTTCTGAGAATCTATGATTCTGATATGAAAAATAAAATAAAATGCAAGAGACATATTTCTTGCTTTATTAGGTGGGGGAAAAAAGTAATGAGAGGGTAAAAAACTTTTTCCCTATGCTCTCCATGATAACTTCCTTCTATTACTCTGTTTTTAACTTTAGGTATCACAAAACACCTCAAGTTATGATAGAATTGTCAACATTTATATACTATGTAATTCTGGAAATAATCTGGGAAATAAATATTTTTTCCTTTTTTTAAGCAGGAAAAAATGATGGATTTTGAAATATAAACTTGCACCTTTTTTAATGTCATTAATCTATAAATTAATTTTTTTCTTGTTCTAAATTACTCACCATAATACTGACAAAAAAAATGTTTTATATCAATCCAGTATCCCTTGGAGACCATTTTCTGTGGTTTAGTTTTGTTACATTGAGAACTACCAGGAAAATACCTGTTCCTTTATGGTCTGTAACAACCCGAGTTCTGTATTTTTCCTTTATCATGGAAAAAAAAATTAGACTCCCTCAAGTGGGAGCACTATTCAATGTAAAAAAAAAAAAAAAAATGCCCACACAGACATGTTTGAATAATCTAGAAGAATTAAATGTATGTGCAATTTCAGTTATTTGACCTACATGAAAGTACAGCTACATCATGAAAGTAAAACTGAATGAAGTTCTAATTGTGTGGTGAACTTTGTTAATGCTGATTGACAGGTGATGGAGACAGCTAATGAAAGAAGACCACAGCTGACTACTGAGCTAGACTGAGTCTTGGGACACTGTTTTGAACTACTTTTAACTGGGGCTTAGGAGAGAATCACTTGAAATTAACATGTCTTGGAAATTTGAAATTGTTTCAAGAAACTTCAGCGATGCAGAAAGGCATTTAAGGTCTTTGTTTTCATTTCTGCAGATTATAGGTTTTTTTCCTTTTAACTGTATTTGGAGATGGTAAGGGGTTTGGGCTTTTTGAATGATTAACAAATATGGAAAAACATATAAAACCACAGGGTATAAGATCAATGAAATCTGCATTTTAAATTATTTGGAAAAATGTAGAGATACAAGCATGTGCCTCTAAACTAACAAATCTTGATTATTGCTTTTGTTAGTCACTTCAGACTTTTCATTTGAACTGTTTGGATTGTTACAGAGACCAGTTTGAGAAGAAAATGAACTTTACTAAATAGGTGTCATGACCAATATTTTAATTAAATGGTAATTAAAGAGATATTATGACAACTTTCTCTGAGTATTAATGTAAATTAGTGAACAAATACAGAAGTTAACCTGATGAAATTAATTAGATGACATGAAACAAATGAGTTCACAAGTCAGCCTTATAAGGTGATTTTTAGTAGGCATTTAATAATACTGGAAATTACAGGATCTGTTGATGATGTTATTTAAAACTCAACTAAACTCTTGGAAATAGGGAAACAAACTGATATTATTCCAAATTTTAAAAAGGAACTTCAAAAATTTTTGCTTGGTGAAATTGTGAACATCTTGTCTCTAAAATCATCTTCAAATTCAAAAAGTGGGGCTTGAAATTCTTCTTTTTTGAGGAGGTATTTCAGAGAGGTGATCTGAAGAAACTAAGATATGAGAGCTGTGTCATCCAGACATAGCACAGGAAGGGATAGAAGAGCAACTCACACTTCAGTGGAGTGATAAATTCAGTCTAAGCATAAGCAAAAGGGAACATAAAAAGAACTAAGGATTTCTTCTTTGTCTAATTCACATTTTAAGTCTATCATTCAGGTTGTCTAATTAACACACAAGAACCTTATTAACAATACAGATAAGATGGCACATAACCTTCCTAGTATCTGCTCCTTTTCCCTGGAGTTAAGTTCCTTTAAGTTAAGCCTTTCCAGTGTTTTCTTGTGTCCTAACATTTACGTTTGCCTTCCACTTGCAGAGGGCAGTGGGGAGGAATGTACTACAATTTATCAGCATCCTGAGTTCAATGCTTGCAGGAGTATGATGATCCTAGTGGGATTCCCTTCTCCTTTGTGTCTCCTTAGGTAGTTATCCTTACATACTTCTTCAAACAGCCAGCTTGTTTGTAGTTGGGTTTTTTGTGTTATTTTGTTTTGTTTGTTTTATTTTTCTTTTATGATTCCCGTTTACTGTTTTGAATTTGCAGAATACATTCCCCCACCTTGCACCCTCATTTCCACAACCACCACAGGCTGTTGAATATTATACAGTGTCTACCCCCATTAGTCAGAGCTTCACAGCACGTGACTGGCACAAAAGCTCAGACAGGATAACTAATAGGTCACACCATTACTAAACAACTGCTGTTTTGGCTCAAACCAGTTAAAAGCAGCTCTGGCCAAGGCAAACCCAGCCAAGCACTGAACCCTGCCATGACAAGTCATTGCAACACTTGTGGCCACTTAGTGGGGTAGGAACCACACTATGTAACTTTCTTAAAAAGAAACTTTAATTGCTTTCTAGACTTGGCCTCCAGAATCCAGAGTTCTCTCCAGGCTATTGCCTATGTGATGCTAGTAAAGAGATCACATATAATTTTTTTTCCCATATATAATAGCTATATATTTAAAACTGTGACATATATAGTTGTCTGAATTAGTTCTGTGGAGAACAATGATGTTAAATCCATTATTTCTTCAGTCTGAGGGAATGAAAAAAGTAATCAAAATCTTACATATGATGAGTTAGGGATAAGGGAAAAGCCAGACAAGTGGTAGAGGTCACTATAATTAAAGAAATTGCTGGTTTTGTAGACCAGATTTACAGTAAATACATGTAGGTGCGTAGAGGAAATGGTTGCATTAAGAACTAGGAGTTTCAAAAGGGGAAAGATATTGTGCTTGACTATCTGAAAAATAGTGAATTATATAAAAAAGGTAAAGTTCTTTTTTGGAGTAACATTGCAGTAGTAATGAAGGAAAAAAATTAAAAGGAGCTTTCAGTTTAAAATTTTGGCTAAACTGAGGGGAAAAAATTGTGATGGCCTTAACTGTGAGTGACAAAAATGGAGTGCGCTGGTGAATACAGTCACTTTCTTGTTGGTAAGACCTAGAGGCTGTCACAAATTTATTATTTATTACATACACCCTTGCATTTTTTAGACTGCTATCTTGCAATTTATCAGAACAGATATAAATATAATAGCTGTAGGTTATGCACATAGCTGCAATAATAAATCTTATAACAAGCTTAACTGTAAGAAGTATGAAAAAAACCCCTAGAGCATAAGTGTTCTGGTTGCTTTCTACATGACATTTGTAGATTATATTTAAGTAAAAAAATACCTTTATATCTGATGATAGAAACCATTGAGAGCTATGGCTATCTAAACATACTGTGTTGCAATTTGTTTATTCAAGTGTACTGTGCTAATATTATTTTCTCCTCACATTGGTTCTTTTTCTCCATATGCTTAACCACTTAAATGTATAGTAAGAAATAGATAAATTAAATTGAAAATAATCTTGAAAATGTACATTGTGTTAGTGTACTTGGAAATGTGTATGGGAAAATGTCTTATACTTGGACAGTAGGAAGATACTATGTATTCAGTTAACATGATGATTACTACTGCTAACTTTTTATTTCAACCTAAAGGACACCTGTAATGTGACAGTCCAGCCGCAGGCTTCATAAAATGAAAGCACAGACACAGTGTAATAAATAACATTTGGCATAGCTGTATGGTGCATTACTTGCTACTTTAGCATTGCATTTAAAAAGACTAAAAGCTGCACATGACAGAATTTAAGCCCTGGGCATAGTTTTTTCTCAAAGTAAAAAAGTGTCCCTAAAATATTACCACCAGGAAATAAGAATAATCCAAAAGCTTCAAGGCACCTTTTCTACAACTCTGTTTAACCAAATCACTTCATCTAGTGTGACATATGTACTGTAATATATAGTGTGCCAAGTCAATTAAATCACTAATTGTCTGTTTTTAAGAAAAACAGATGGTGGGTCAAATTTTATTCACTTTCAACAATTTTAGGTCCCACATCTATTGGTGATATGCTCATATTATCCAGCAGGGAGTTGAAAGAAGATTGTCAATGCCTTTCTCAAACTGTTTTCTTTTTCTCCCACTTCCACCCCTTTTTAAAGGAGGATTTAAAACCGGTTTTATTTTGTGGATTTTTCTACAAGTATCATGGGGGGGGGGGGGGGGCTGGGGGGGGGGGTGGTTCTGTTTATCTATCCAAAATGTGGCTATAGGTTAGAAATAATCATATAAAGATGTAGAGTAGTGTTTGGATGTTTGCTACTTTTGATCTCTTCAACCAGTTATTAAGCATTATAAAATTAATTTGCTTGAACGTGGCCTTATTACTCAGCTGACTGGTCCTAGAAATGTTTTCCCCATGATTTCTTTAGTTTATTTAGTTCTTTTAAGTGTCTTTTGCAATATTCTAACAATGGCTACATTTAGGATATCTGACTAGACATGTGAACCATAATTAAAATAATTACATTTGTGGTGTGTTCTCAAATTTTTAAGTTTTGTTCTCTCTGTTCTCTAAGTAATAAGTAGTTATTGCCTTCCATGCCAGGACAGCATTTTCTTAGAATAGAATCCTCAAGGTTGGAAGAGACATTCAGGATAATCCAATCCCACTCATTCAGCACTTCCACTGCAAACCATAAACTCCCAAACCAGATCATCCAGTGCCAGATCCAGATGCCTCTTAAACACCTCCAGGGATGGTGACTCCACCACCTCCCTGGGCAACCTATTCCAATGCCTGACAACCCTAACAGGGAATTTTTTTGTTCTAGTATCTAATGTGAATCTCCCCTATCTCAACTTTAGACCAGTTCCTCTGGTCCTGTCACTACACAGCAGAAGAGACTGGCCCCCACCTCGCTATGCCCTCCTTTCAGGTACTTGTAGAGAGCAATGAGGTCCCCTCTGAGCATCCTCTTCTTGAGATTAAACAAACCCAACTCCCTCAGCTATTCCTGCTAAGACACATTTCACAGACCTACACAAGCCCTTTTGCCTTTTTCTGGACACACTCCAGCACCTCTTTGTCCTTTTTAAAGTGAGTGGCACAGAACTGAATGCAGTACTTGAGGTGAGGCCTCACCAGTACTGAGTATAGTTGTTCCTGCAGATGCCCTCTTTTTACATAGGTATGTCCACTAAAGCAGAACTGTCTGTTAGGTATATTCTGGGGTATATACTTTCATTTAAATATTAGTCTTTTAAGACTAGAAAGTGGAAAAATGTTATATTTCGTTAGTGTAAAGCTTTGTGCAGGTAATGTATAGACAGCCAACAAAAAACTAGCTTATTCCTTTTGTCTCTGTGGTTAGCAAGCCAGAGCTGACCTGACCAAAAGGATCACCAATCCATAGTCTTCCTCGGTGACTGTAAGCCTCCTGTTTCCAGTGAGACCAGTACTACTGAAAAAACATCTCACCACACCATCTTACTTTGTATTTTCTTCAGAACCAGTAGAAATGAAGCAGAAATACCATGAAAGCATTTTTTCTTACTTTCGGTTCCTTTTGCCCCTCATACATATTTTCCATTCTTTTCCCATTAAGAGTATCAGAGTTTTTCCAAAAAATCCAGGGTTTTCTCCCTTTAAATATGTTATGAGAAATGTTTTAAATTGACATCTTTATTTTAAAATATGGTGGTTTAGCTATACTCTTCATTCAGCAAGTTGGGGTGGGGGGGCAAGCCCTGACTTAGATAGTAATTGAAAAAGAAAAAGAAACCTAAAAAATTGGGGTTTGCCCAAATTGGGCTATTCCTAAGACATTTGGAGAGACACAACTTAATGTTACATAAGATACTTTTGTATCAATTGAATTCTGGTTGGCTTTATGCCGATGGATGATTTGGTCATAAAGTCAACATTCTATCTTTAGTTTTCAATCTTTAATGCAGTCAAAATAAATGTATTTAAGTCTACTATTTCTCTGCTAAAGGATGTACTTATTGTCATCCATGATGTGCATGTGTTTACAAAAAAATTCATTTTCCCACTTTTTCTATTAGTTATGATATTTCTGAAAAGCCACATTTATTGTAAATAGGGAAGATTTCTTGTTGTTTGCTGACACAGTAGTTCTATTAATTTATTTGTCTGGAGCATTTCAAGTAACATTCTTGCCAGACTTAAACGCTCCTTTTATAAATTGTCATAATTCTAGGGTATGGTTGAACCCTAGACTGATTTATTGTGGGCAGGTAAGGAAGATTATAAAGATTTTCATATTGTGGTTTCACCTAAGCTGATAGTGAAGATGAATCGTAGCAGCACAGGGTGATCTGGGCCCTGTGCAGCTGCAATTTCACATTACTCCTGTCCCTCTTCCACCATTACTGAACAACCAGTAATATACTTGACGTACTTAAGAAATGAATGTGGTTCAATAATGGTAGGTTTTGTTGCCACAGAAACCTCTTTTAATGAGCAGATTGCTTAGTGTACTTCAAGTATAAATTTACTTTGTATCCAGGTTTCTTTTGTTCAGTGAAATGCAGGTATACATAGAATTTCCTTACGGGGTAAGAGCTTCAGTCCCTTGAGTAAAGGATAAAACAAGGTAGCTGATTTGTTGGGTTTTTCTTAGCTCCTTTTCAGCTTTTTATGGCAGCTTGTCTTCAGAATTTTTTCTGTGAAAGGAAATATTTAATGGCAGATATTAAGTTTTAGAGAAATAATGAACATTTGACTTAAGACCTAATTTCAAATTATTGTACTTTCATTAAAATAATTGGTAGAAAGTGAGGGTCAGTGTAAAGGACAGTCCTCCTAAAGTAATGGAGTTGGTGTGAACAATCAAATTTAGATCTTGAGAAGTTTCATAGAACTGTCTATTGAAAGGCAGGGGTGGCACCCCACAGTAAAGCACAACCTTTCGATATCATAGTGTGGACATGGAATGGAAAATGTAAGAGACAAGGTGAATTATCAGTAAAAGGCAGATCACAAAGCATTTTGTGCAGAGAAGTGTTCCATGTCCACCTATCTTGCAGCACTGAAATTTAGTGGGTATTTTAGTGAAATTAAGTGTAGGTAACATCCCATTAGATCTCTTCTGAAAGGATCCAAGAATAAATGTCACTCTTTAGACTTCTAATTTTTCATGATTTCTAGTGTTATTTCATTTTTACGACTTTCCTACTTCTAAGCACCACTTACACCCCTACTTTCAGTAGTAGAAGTGAGCTGATTATTGATGAAGTGAATATTTATTTTTCTCGCTAAGGAGTTCCAAATCTTGTTGGAGATTCCATTGTCATTTATGTTAGCCAGACCTTTCAAGTGAAAGTTTGGCCTGCTCAATACTGCCATCATGAGCTTGCATTTAACCCTTGCATTTATGAAATTAAATAAATATGTAGGAATATATTTTTGTCACCTAGACATGCTGAACCTTCCTTTGAGTTACTGGCATCTGCTAGAATGTATCTGACTTGTACTTTTTCTCTAATACCTGTCAGTCTTCAAATACGCAAAATAGTTTCCAGCTGTAGAACACAGAGTCCGAAATTTGATTCCTTTCTGTCCATAGAGGTTCCCTTCAACAAAGGACATTTCTTATTTCTTTTGCCAGGTTCATTAAAACACTCTTCTTGTCGTCACAAAGGGAATGCAATTATTTCTTGCAGAATTTCTAAGTGACATTGAGGACCAACTTACGATGATATGATGTCTTTCCTTCTCTCACTCTTTCATTTTCTATTTCTTTGGTTAATTTTCAGGCTTCCATTAGATGTCAATGGACATATACATGGCATATTCTTAGTCTCTAAACCCATAGCAAGCCCAGTTTCCACTCTGCCTCGTGAATCAGTGAATGTAATTCAATGAGACTTAGGAATCCCTATTTAACTTCTATATCTAGAAATTATAGGGAGCTGTCACTAGTAAAACTCATTATAACAGAATGTTATAAAGCATAACTGAAATGCAATACTCAGCACTTGATGGTTTCTAGCTGGTTTTAAATCTGTTATTTTGGTTGTGTGCATGTGTTTCAAATCACTAGAAACAGTAAAGGCACTTAAAGGAATTCCAAGGGATGCCAGGAAGTCTAACTTATCTGAATTTAAATATCTTTCTTGGTGGTCATGAGGGGAATAGTTTTGTTTGTAAGTTGAAGAGGAACACGTTATTTGTTGGAATTCATTGTTTTATATGCTTTTCCCTACTTTGAGGTCATTGTCTGCTTTTAATTTCCTTGTCATGACTCCATGACTGTCGCAAATGTTAATGTTCTGGCCTTGAAATTGCAGGAATGATGTGGAGATAATTATGTCACACTTTTTTCTTCCCCCTGATCCTTACTGTAGGTCCAAATTATTTTTCTGTACGTGGTAGCTCAAAAATTAGGCACATGATTTTCATTTAGTTTTTGTTTTGAAAAATGCATGATCCATGATTTTGCAGTTCTAGCAAATGAAGGAGGTTTGCAGGCTGCATAATTTCCAAAGTACGTCACATGTCCTTCTTAAAAAGTGATCTACTTAATCTACTTAACTTCCATGGAAACCTGGAGAAGTTAAAAACTGTGGTGTCTCTCTGACCGCTCTTAGTCATGGGAACAGTCTTGCCTTCCAACCTTTATGGCAAAATTGGGGTTCTCTGAAAAAAAAAAATTAATGACTAGATACTGCCTATCATTGAAAAGCAACAGTTACTTTATTATTAGTCAGTCTGTGTTCAAAAGGTGGTCCATGAAGAGAGGTTCTGTCTTTTTGCAGTAAAATTTTTATACATGACTGAAGAGACTGTATATACTACATTATGTACATCAGTAAATATCACATTCATTTAAAAAATCCCAATAGCACAAGTTAAATTTATAATAAATGTTCTTGCAGTAGTTTTGGTATCGACTTTCTCCCCATAAACCATTGTTATGATCCAATTAGTGAGAGATGCCTCTGCCCAAATAAAAGTTCTAATGAGACCATATGCCAAAGTCAAAAATACAGAAGACAGTTACCACCCATGGATCCAGCAGCATCCCGTTGGCACTTCTTTACTGTGGGCATCTCGGTGGTGGGGTTGCCAGAGTTGTTCTTCTGGGGGTACCACCTTTATACAGTCCAAGTGCCAGGTATCCACAGGGTGCAGATGCTGCTCCCATAACTTAGGGCAATATATGTACCCTGAGATCAGTTCGCTTGGTGCTAATAATGCCAGTGTTGTGAACTCAATCCCTGTATGTGCCGTGCCGTTCACTTGAGAGTTGGACTCAATGATCCTTGTGGCCTGTTTCAACTCAGAATATTCTGTGTTTCTCTGTATGAGCAGTTACTTTCTTTTCCACAGTTTGCCACAGTGGGAATTTTTGCTTGGATGCATTAACCAGGATGTGCCAACCAAGTTGTACCTCCATCAGGCCTAAAATCAGCACCTTCATGTTGCAAATTCCTCCCTTCTGTGCTTATTGCAAAGTCCTGCTGTGGTGGTTTATGGCAAGTTCCTTCTGTGGCCTTCACAGTGTTTTGAGAGAGGCAACTGTGCTCTTTAAGTTCTTAGAACCATTAAAAAGTATAATATCTTAATTGGTAATATCCTGCCACATAACAAAATTCTAACTACAAAATCTAAGCAGACCTTATCTGATAACTGCTCATCTTTTTCTCAGATCTTTATAGTCTTTAATGCTTAGTTTTGATAAAAATATTGGAATGGTCATCACCATAAAAAAGCATATGGAAACCCCCAAAACTGATTTTATCTGAATGTTGTTCTATTGCAGGCCTTAACTAGATGAGTGACTAATACCTAACAAAAACATACACAAACCTAATTGAATAACAATGTTTTGAAAGCAAGACTATTTCTTCATTAGATAACTTGTCACCAAAAAAATCAACTTTTAAATGTGAGATTGGCTATGTGCTCCTTCTCTTAAAATTTTGACATTTTAGATTTGTTACTGATATAGAATTATCTCTTTCATTATTTAAAAAAAAACAAACAACTATTTCTGTTGAGAAAATCAAGCTCAAATGTAATTGTTGTTTTAAATTCTGAGTCCATAATTACAGCTTTGAGGTATTTGAAGTGACCATTTCAGTAAAGAGCTAACTCATGCCCAGTACTATTTTATAAATCAGAGTTTTTTCTGTAGGAAGCAAAGCATGGAACAGAAACCTGTTTAGGCTTTCAAGACTTTTATGTTATTTTGGCACTTGAATGGGTGGTGTTTGAGAGTTGCATCAGCACAGGTCCAAGTGACCCTTTTCCACTGTGCTGGAATTAAGATTTCTCCACAACCAGTTTACCATTAGACCTCTGGTCTAGTCTGTACCGCAGTAGTTCGTTTTCAAAAACTACTAGTGAAACATGGTATGATAGAGGTGAAAAGTTTATCTAAACAATATGTGATGTTTCTGTCTTTTGCTTAACCTATCTATGGAGTGGATTGAATTCAAAAACTGTGGGATGGGTTTTATCGAAAGTAGTCCTTTTGCAAAGTCGATTTTTCAAAAATTAAGAAATGTCAGTATGTAAGTTACTCATGAAAGCATAATTCAGCCTCTGTGCACGAATTCATTAGCATAGTCTTTAATTACACAGTCACACAGTATTTCCCTTAGGCTCCCTGCCTCCTTCATTGCATTGGATGAATGGTGTCTTGAGTATGTGGCAGCTGTTTAATATTTTTAAGTTCATCATTCAAGTGTTGGCCTTTGCCTTATTTACTGCACACTCTTTTGAAGCCTGAAATAAGTACACAATTATTCTCTATCAGTTTTAACATATATATGACCTTTTTTTCTAATCGTAACAAAGATTGTAATACTTTCTTCTCCACTTCAAGAGAGAAAAAAAAAATCATTATTATCCTAGTGTTATACATGGAAAAAATGGGATAAGAATAAATCAGAATTAGTGACAAAACTACTGTTATAACTTGTAATTTCATGATGCAAAACTCAGGCTTTATTGCTGCTAACCAGACTGCAATATTAGGTGATGCCTTTCAGCTCTCATGTACTTTCCTGATATTTTTATTGCTCAGGCACCGGGATCTCAACCTAGACACTCCAAAAATTAAATTCACGTGGGAGATGGCCAAATGTTAAAAATGTGGTTTTTCATTCTCTCCAGGCTTATACATTTAATGGTGTTAACATTTATATCGCATCACAGCCTTTAACTTCTTAGATTCTTCTCATCACATTTTTAACTGCAACAGTGTGCTCTTGTCTCCAGGTGGCTGGAATGACAATTTACTAGTTACTTTCTCTTCTCTGTAGACAATATCTCAAAAATTAACACCTCAGGCTGATTTAAAAACATAGTCAAACTTTTTGAACAAGAGTGACTGACATAAATAAAACTGTATTCATCCATAAAACTAGTATTTAAGAAACTGCTATAAATAAATTTACTCAATCAACATTTTCCCTACAACAGTCCTTTCTGACTTTTTTGTTGTACATATTTAATACCTATTTCTCAATATACTGATCTGCCTGCCTAGAAGGAACCCTTAGGGCCAAAGGAATTCTGCTTTCTTTGTATTGCAGGTATCTGTTAGTTTGCCTATATGCTTATTTCTCAGACCAAGCTTATAGTTACAATCAAGTAGTAACATATTGTCCTAACCTGATAGCTCCTCCCAATTTAGTTGTCCTTCAGGTGTTTTTCAATAACTCCCAGAACAGTCTTCTCCATAGTTTTACCAGTCACTGAAGTGAGACTGACAGTAGTTTTCAGGGTCATCCTTCTTGCCTTTCTTGAAAATTGGGATGCATTAGCCAGCTTCCAGTCAACTGGGACCTCTCCAGATTCCTAAGAAGAATGAAAAATCACTTAGAGAGGTTTCCCCATGACATCAGTCATTTCTTTGAGTGTTCTCAGATGAATCCTACCAGGCCCCAGATTTATGGAGATCCAGCTGGAGCAGCAGATCCCATGCAAGTTTGGAGTTTCCTGGGAGTTTATCATACTCACAGTCATGTCCTTCCAGCTCAGGGCAATGGGAAACCCATAGCCCATAATCAGTGTTTAAGGCTGAAGCAAATAAAACATTAAACATCCCTGCCTTGTCTAAGTCCCTGTTTTTCGGGTGGCCATCCTCATGCTGCAACAGGATGATGTTAATTTTGCACTGCCTTTTGCTGTCAATGCATTTAAAAAAGCTCTTTTAACTATCCCACATAGTTCTGGCCAGCTTCAAATTTATTTGAGCTTTGGCCACATGAATTTTCTCTCTGCAGTGGCAAGTAGCCTCTCTGTATTCCTCCGGTGTCACCCGACCTTGCTTTCACTGGCCATACACTTAATTTTTTCCCATTAACCCCAGAAAATCCCTGTTCAACCAAGTCGGCCCTCTGCCTTGCCCGCTTGACATTTTGGAATTGCCTGCTCTGGTGCACTAAGGAGGTGGCATTTCAAAAGTGACTAGCACTGATGAATCTCAGCAGCTTCAAAAGCATCTGCTCTTCTTATGTTCAGAGGTGAAGTTTTCCTGATAGTTTTCTTCCTGTCACCAGAGATTATAAACCCAGATGCTGTATTGTTGCTGTAGCCAATCAATTGATGATGGTCATCAATCACTGCTTCACCCATGAGCCTGTTATGATCCCACCTCTGACTCCAAAATAATGTTAGGATACAATTATTAAGAGATGCCTCTGCCCAAATTAAGGTGCAGACAAGACCAAAGTCAATAGTGCAGATTTTATTTAATAGTTAATATGAGGTAGCAAGAGAGATAGGAAGAGAAAAAAGGAAGCGGAGAGAGGGGGAAATGGAGGGGTGGGGAGAAGGGAAAGGGAGTGGAGGACAGCGTTGGGGGGAAGAGGAGGAGGAAAGAGAAGGGAGAGAGGAGAAGGGGAGATGAGAGGTAGAGTGTGTGTAAACAAAATATATCAGCACCACCTAGGTTCCTGCAGCATCCCATCAGCCCTTCTTCTTCTGGTCTTCTCAGTGGGGAGGCTGGGGAGAGGCACTTTTATACAGTCCAAGTCCCAGGTATCCAGAGTGTAAATGCTGTTCCCAGAGCTTGGGCTGGCATGTGTATAAGGACTTGTGTCCTTTCTCACAGTTTGCCATGGTGGGAATTTTTGTCCAGACAGGTTACTCAGATCTGCCTCACCAGGCCTGGGATCTTCCTCTTGCTGCCATCTGTGCTTTTCCCACAGTCTGCACAGTGGAATTTTGTCCCGTGTGCTAATTCCAAACCTTCCCCTCTGTTATGTCTGGTATTAACACCTTCCTGTTTGCCATCTGTACTTAAGTTCCCGTATGGTGGCTTATCTTATGGAAACTTCCTTCTTTTACAGTACTTGACAGTTCATTGTGCTCTTTAACTCTATTAACAAGCAACAAATCAAAGAGAACAATTTTTATAGTCATCTCCTTTAGTACCTATACCAAGAAGTTATCAACCAGGTGTTCTAGGAATCTTCTGGACCTGTTTCTATCAGCTGTGTGGTATTTACAGTTAACATCTGGAATGTTGAAATCCCCATCTTCAGTTTGGTTGGAGAGACAGCCTTGAGGCTGTACCAAGACCTCTCAGCAGTAGCCAAAACAGTGGTGTGTCATCAACATCTTCTAACTACCAGTACAAAGCACAGCCCTATGAGATCTGCTCTGGGGAAAGGTGACTCCATTCCAGCCAGACCCAATGCACTTTACACTGCTTATTGTTGGTGTGGAGGGTCTGTCTTGCACTGTTTTCTCCTGAGATTTTTCCATGTCAAAACAGGGATTAGTTTATTCTGCTGCACTAGGAAACAGCTTGTCCCCATGTTACATTCTTAGACAATTCTCTTTGGAGTATGTGCTCCAAAGTGATAGCTAAGAGAGGATTTAATTCCTTCCTAGAAGAGAAATATACTGGGAAAGGTTTCATTGTTCTGAAAAGCATGAGCTCATAGGGGAAGCAAATAATTTTCTGATGTGTGTCTTACAGAATAAAAAACAAACCCTAATGCTGCTGCTGATTAATCACTGCAGGTGAAATTATGTAACTCTTCTTTTTTTTTTTTTTTTTTTTCTGGAAAAAGGAGTTTTGAAATGCTCTACAGTTTGGTAGCACTTTGTGAATATCACAGAAGCCCAGCCTAAAACTTGCTTGCCAACCTTTGTATTAATTTAGGATAAAGTATGATTATGTTTATTTTACCTTGTGGTGTGGGCATATGCATAAATATTTTACCTGGATATGCACACCTTTAATTTTAGCTTTGTATTAGCATTCTATTACTGTTTTACCTAAGGTTGCTATGCTGACCTTCAGCAGCCTAACTCCATAATAACTTAAGTTTTAAGGTTGGAAAGAAATATTATTCACCTTTATTAACCATTGAGTACATTTTAAAAATAATTTCTAACTTAAAAATATTTCTTGACGTACTAATTTTTCCTAGTGGGGGAAGAAATTCCTATGTGTAATTTAGCAAGAAGCCTATGACACTGTAGAACACCAAGTTGTAGTGAATTTCTTTCAAGACATTTTCTCTGAGTTTTTGTTTTGTAAGCTTTCTTTCAAATGTCTTGTGAGGTTTTCAGTCTCTGCATTAGCTTGAGAGTAGCATAGTGACATTTTGCTGGAACAACACTTACTTTCAGGAAGCTGTCCAGTACTAAGGAGGTGATCCTTGAATCATTGTTAACTAAGGGCTCTTTTGAATATAATGCTTGGAAGAGTGGAACTCTAGCATAGCAGATGAGATAGTGACAGAAATACTACTTACCATTTATTGAAGGGCAATAATCAAGGGTTTCATGATAAAATTTTCCTACAATGCCAGTTAAAAGCTTTCCCTAAACATGATAGTGTAAAGGAACAAATTTTAAAAGCAGTGAAGGCTCTAAGTCTTGCGTGAGATTGGAAAGTAAACAGCAATTTTTATCTGCTTCAGGTTGAAGATCTAGTTCTGACAATGAGGGTAATTGCTGCATAATTGCTGTTTTGTTCTAAGAGTCTGTTGATTTGCTGAGGCCCAGGTGTATTATATTTGCTGGCATATCACTTGGAATAATAAATCTATAATTATCTCCAGTAATTTTGAGGAAAACTCATGCTGTATTTGTAGTGTTACAGCAGAAGTGGCCCAATGTGTTTGAGATCGTTAGGCTACCTTGTCAGGAAGTCAGGCTCTTTCCCTTGAATCAGAAACAGTAAACAAGAAGCTATAGTTGCTCTCTTGACTCTACTTGTAATATTTATCACTACTTCGAAATCATTGAAGCTTCTGAGAAAGATAACGGATTTCTGTCTTAGATTAAAAAGATAGGATTTTTAAGTGCATTTAGTTTCACTTTTTTCACTTAATCATCTGTATTATATTTTCATAAGTAAACAAAAATGGTAATAGACAGCCTAAAGTAATCTTTAGCCAGCAGGCTATTCATGTTGTCATTTGCTTGAATCCTTTTAAATCGGCTATCAAGTGATATGTGCACAATCTGAATAAAAGTTATTGCTTCTTCAAGTGCTTTCACGTAACTCCTTTAAATACAAGATTTGTATAGTATCATACAATGGTATGGCTTGGAAGGGACCTTAAAGATCATGTAGTGCCAACCCTTCCACTGTAAGCAGGGATGCCACCCACTAGATCAGCTTTCTCAGGGCACCATTCAACATGTCCTTGAACACTTCCAGGGATTGGGCATCCACAACTTCATTGGGCAACTTGTTCCAGTGAGTCACAGTATAGAATTTCTTCCTGTTGTCTGATCTAAATCTCTCCTCTTAATGTCTAAAGCTATTTCTCCTTGTCCTGTCAGTACATGCCCTTATAAAAAGTCCCTCTTCAACTTCCATGTAGCCCTTCTAGATACTGGAAGACTGCTGTAAAGTGCCCCTGAAACCTTCTCTAGGAAAAACAACCCCAACTTTGTCATCCTGTCTTCATAGGAGAGGTGCTCCATCTCTCTGATCATCTTAGTGGCCCTCCTCTGGACTTTCTCTAACAGGTTCATTCCTGTGCTGAGAACCCCAGAGATGGATACAGTACTCCAGTGGAGGTCTGACAAGAGTAGTGTAGATGGGCAGAATCACCTTGACCTGCTGATCACATTCCTTGTGATGCCGCCTAGGATACAGTTGGCTTTCTGGGTTGTGAGAGCACTTTGCTGGTTATGTTGAGCTTTCTGTCAACACCCCCAAGTCATCCTCAGACCTGCTCTAAATACATTCTCTGCCCAGCCTGTATTTGTGCTTTGGGTTACCCTGATCCAGGTGCAAGACCTTGCACTTGGCCTTGTTGAACTCCTTGTTGAACTCACACAGGCTCAACTCTCAAGACTGTTAAGTCCCACTGAATGACATCTCTTCTCCCCAGCATGTCAACGGCACCACACAGCTCGGTGTTGGCAAACTTTGCTACAGATGCCCGCATTCTTGCTGTCCATGTCATATTAAGAGCTGGTATCAATAACCGACCCTGGGGAACACCACTCACACATGATAATCAGCACTACTGTGCAGCAGTAAGGCAGTTAAAAGGCTGTATCTAGTAAGCAAAATGAAGTCGTGTGTGCAGAGATTTGTGCCACAGGACAGTAAGCTATTTTTTACTCTGTCTTGTAACTTACATGTGATGCTGTACTTTAATAAACATCATATATCTATAAGATTCCTGAAGAATATTTCCTGAATTATATGAACTGTATTTTGTCTTTTCTCATCAGATTTAATGGAAATGCCATTAATACAGACTATGAAAAATGAGGCACTAGACCTAAGACAAAGACATGGTATTGTGTATCAAGGCAAATTAAATGGTTAATGAACTATTATAATTGAATATTTTTTGAATCAGCCTGAATCAGTCATTTTGTTTTCTGTGGTCCTAATTTATCTTATACTTCTGTTTCAATAAATAACATTACTATTTATATTCCAAATTGTACAAGCTATATAAGTAAGATTCAGTACAGCAAAGGGATGCACATGAGAAGGAGAAAACAACAGGAAGAAGAAATGAGGTGCTCCTATATCTTTTTAGGTGGTTGTGTTCTCTGTCCTGTAGTTGATCTAAAATTTATATTTTAGAAAAACATTAAACTATCCATTAAGTATCTTTATAATTTAGAAACCAAACTTTCAGTTTCAGTCATTATTTTTTTTTATCTTTAAAAATTTGGTATTAAATTGGATGTACATAGAATTTGGAATGGTACACTTTTCTCTCGTGTTCTTTAGACATTTCTTAGTCTTCTTTTAATGTGCAAATATTCACTTAAAGCATGCAACTTATAGACACATTTATTTCAATACATGGACTGGAAAAGTTATTCTTATCATCACATTGACATTTTTCCAATATTTTAATATTACAGCTTAAACACACAGTCATAGTAGTGAGCTTCCTGGTGTAGTGGGGAAGTTCCTTCCTAAATTTTACTTATTCTTCTCCCATGTGTATGTAAATAAACTATTTTCTCTAATTTTTATCTTTTAACCATAATAGAGAGTGAAACAATAAAACATATTATTGGCAAAACCAATTCATTACTTTGAGGTTAAATTGTCATTTCCTAAGACAAGAACTAATTTACTGTTTATGGTTTAGAAACTCTGAACCTTAACTGGTTTTTGGGCTGAAATTATCTGTACTCAGTGGCTATCTCACTTGAAATGCTTATGAGCAAATTCAAGCAAAAAACTTAGTAGCTTTAAAGACCATGATTTCATGAAAATGCTTTCCATTGTAGCAAGTAAAAAAAAAAAAAAAAAAGAAGACAACCTTTTTGATAAGTTCTAACTTTCTTGCACATTGAATCAGTAACCTGAAATTTGGCAAGGGGATATCTAACCAGATTCAGTTTGTAAAATTCTAATTTGCATAGGCTTACTCATTTGTTTAAGAGGATTTAGCTTACAGAAACTGAAATCCACAAGAGCTTAGTCCGAGCTGCAGTCTTATCAGAGCTCCTAGCAACGTCTCAACATCTCTCTCTCTTATTATTAGTTTATTTTTGGGGGGTAAACACTCCATTTCTAACTTGGAAAATGTCTACATTCAACAACCAGCTTTAGAGAAAATTTACAGGCATCTCTGTGCTGGATAACCGTGTCTGACTTCAATACGTCTACAAGGCTCCTCCCACTATCCCCCCCAACAGAACAGGGGAAGAAAATAAGATGAAAAACTCATGGGTTGAGATGAAAATGGGAAAAAACTTACCAGTTACTGTCACAGACAGACTCAACTAGAGGAAGTTTAATTGATTTATTGCCAAATAAAAACAAAGTAGAGTAGTGCAAAGTAAAAACAAACCTAAAAAATTTCTTCCACCACCTCTTTTTCCCAGACTCCACTCCTTTATTCTCATCTCTTCTTTTCCTTCACCCAAGCAGTAAGGGTGGATCAGGAATAGGGAATGGGGACTGCGGTCAGTTCATAACACTTGGTCTGCTATTCTTCCTCCTCATGCTCTTCCCCTGCTTCATTCTGGTGTCTTTCCCATCATCTGCAGTTCTTTTAGAGCATGCGTCCTTTCCATGGGGTGTGGTCCTTCAGGAATGGACTGCTCCACTAGTTGCAGATCTTTTCAGGGCTTATCCACTTGGTGCAATATGGGGTCATCCACAGGTTCCAGCAGAGACCTCCATGTGCTGCAGACAGACAACCTGCTTCCCTGTGGTCTTCACCATGGGCTGCAGGGGAATCTCTGCTCTGATGCCTGGAGCACCTCTTCCCTTTCTTCTCTGACCTTTGTGTTTGCAGGGCTGTTTCTTACCTACTTTTATTGATCCTCTGCCACAGTTGCTTTGCAGCATTTTTTTGCTTTTTCTCAAATATGTTATCACAAGGGCACCACCATTTCTGTTGGGTTCAACTTTGACCAGAAGTAGGTCTTTCTTAGAGCTGGTTCTGTCCAACATGGGAGTGGCCCCTTCTCACAGAGGTCACTTCTGCAGACCCATGACTACCAAAACCTTGCTGTCTAAACCCAGTAAAAACACAATAAATGACTTTTGTTGGAGCAAACCCTGCTTTGTGTTTATAGAGTTGATCTGGGAACAGTTTTGTGTGTGTGTGTTTGGCAGAGAACAGTATTCTGGGTTTTGGGATTGGGGTTTTTTGTGGGTTTGGTTTTAGTCTGTTGTAGCTTCCTTTTGGAAAGATATGGTTACCTTGCCTCAGAAGGGAATAAGTGATCGAACTAGAAAGAAGCAGGTTGAAGGATCATGGGACCAGAAGCTTGGGAAAGAAAACAAGCCATATAAATAAGTCTTGGTAACTCTTTATCTAGAGACTTTCATTTTTGCTCTGTTCTGTGACCTTCTGAAAAAGGCAAAAGCAAGGTGGAACTAACAGTCTTACTTCCCTCCTAGATGTTTAGCTCAGCAAAACTGAAAAAGTTTAAGTGCCTATAAAGTTGCAATCAAATTAAAACCTTGGTGATGTAGTATAGTCATGTATATTCAGAATATGATGCAGGGAACCATTATTTAAGGTATCAGAGGGCAAAGTTATTAATTGCCATTAAAGAAGAATTGCAGAGCTGGTGCAGGTTGCCTTGATCAACAGATTTGAAAGGTACTACAGATAACATGCTATTTGCAAATAGATTCACTGTTGTCACAGACCAACTCTGTATGTGCCAAGAGATACATTCTCCATGATAGCTTCAACAGTCTTGGGTTTGGACTTCTATCTGCACACATTTACCATTAAAGATGAAAAAGAAGAGCACTATTCATAGCAAAAGGATCAAAATTTCTCTGTACAATGCCGACTCCCATAGTGCCAGAAAAAAATCCCCTGAATTAGTTCATTTTCATTTATATGTTCTTCAGAGGCATACTGACAGTTGGAGATTAAGCTATTTAGTCCAGTGAAACATTTCATTTTCCTAAAGATTTTCTAAAGAGGAGTGAAAGGCCTTAGTCAAATCATCAGTGACACAAATGAGATTCCTGTTACTCCTCATATTATTAAAATAGTGTATTGCATGTTCTTATATAACCTAGAATATTTTGTAAACATCAAAGGACCACATTCTCTACAGCTCAGTTTCTTTATGATGATTAACAACATGCTTACATTTTATTTGGTCTATGGAAGGAAACCATTCTTATTTTAAAATGAGAAAAGCCCCACCACTTAAATAAAGATGATTCAGGCACAGAAATTATATAATTTATGTAACTGCTAATAAATGGATTTTAGGCTTAGTGCTACCTTGAAAATTATTTCAGACATTTCTGCATATGGTGACTGCCCATTCACATTCTTTTTCCCTTTTGACAGGCCAAGCAGTAACCACTGGTCTAAGGGATATTCTGCGTATTCACATTGAAACTTTGGATGCAAAGGATTGCAGACTTAGATAAAATTCCTCAGTATTATTTTTCATTTATTTTTCCATGAGAGTGCCTAGTATCTGTAGTTCCATGAAGAAAGCTAGCAATGTATATCTGTAGTTCCATGAAGAAAGCTAACAATGTAGCTGTCTGCTATTAAAAGTTGTATTAAGGGAGAGCTTCTGAAATTCATAGATGTTTTCTCTCTTTAACAAAACTATTTTTTGAGGCTTAAATATGTAATATAGCACTTTAGAATGTACAATTGTATTTTAATCTTTAAATTAAAAAAGTAACATGAAACTTTCTTCAAATTATTTGGTGATCCATTGTTGGTCCAGCTACGGTCAAGTACATTAAGGAAAAGTCATCCTGAATTAGTTAACTATGCCCCGATATAGTTGCTCCAGGTTGAAGTAGCTGTGTTAATGAAAGCAAATGTAGCCTGCCTCTTTCCAGCCCATTGTCTAGATCCTTGATAGAGGGAAATTAGCTGAAGAAAAAAGGTGTGATTGATTAAAAGCTACAGTGTTTGGGAAGCAAAGGGGATTGAATAGGCAAAGAGGAATGTAAAAATACATATATACACACTGCAGGTTCAGTAGAACACAATGTCTCGACATCAAAATTATACTGAAACAATGCAAATATTACATCACTATGTCTGAAGAAGACAGACTATACTGACAGGGTTTGGGACAATAAAGTTATGAAGGCAACAGAAATCTCTTGAGGCAGCATAGATGGAATATAAACATTGTTGCTAATTCTCACAACTTTAACTAAAATTTTTTTTAAGTGATAAAATACCAGCTGTTTTTGCAAGCAAATCTGGAATTAACAAGATATGTGATTTAGCAATATTTCAACAGAAATTTAGGAAATACCCCAGTTTTTGTGAATTTTTTTATGAATGAGAAGTCCCATGGTGCTATTAAATTATCTGTGTTGATAGTGTTCTACATAACAGTTCTCTTTCTAAACCTAAATTAAGAGAGTAATTTATTTTATTGGAGGTGTGGCTATTATTTAAAGCCCCAGAGGGGTCATTCATTAGCTGGGCCAGCTTATTGCTGGCTAAGTAGTAAATAACTCTACTTTAGATATGGAACATGGTCCTGAATAGGAAGAGAAGGAATATGTATATCCTTAAAGTCTATAAGTACCTAAAATATGTAACATAACATAATGATGAAATATTTTATGCTAGTAATAGAAAACTTCAGATAAATTATGCAATCAAAATCATGTTGCTATAACTGATGTCCCTCTGGAAAATCTGTTTTCATGGAGAATGGCTGTAACTTGATTTCTTTATACTAGAAATGTTGAGCACTTGTGATATACATAAAATATTACTTCTAATGGTGTCTGCCATTGTTTTCTTACTTCATTCTCAGAGGAACCTCATCTGACTTTCCCATGAGTGTTATTAGACAAATTATCCTCCTTTAATTAATTATCCCCCTTTTTTTCTTTGTGAAATATTCACATTCTGGCTCATCAATTTATATGATCAGGAAATGAGAAGTACCCTGGCAGTTGGCACAATTCAGCAAGGGTGAAGAAGGTTTTCACCACCTGCATAGTAGGAAAAGAACAACTCTTTTATAGATTTTTTTTCTCCCCATAGAATTTAGGCAGAATATAACTGACTCTATACCCTTGAATGGCTGTTCTGTGTAACACGTTATAGACTAAACACCTCATGAGTTCATATAGGGAAAAGACTGTATGCTTAAACCCTCCTCCTCAGCTCCTTCCCTCCCTTTGCATATCTGTTTCTTCTGTAATGGGACCCAGGAGCACAGAGAAGGTGCTGCAACACTGTAATGGGTCTCTCTCTCACCTGGAGCAGTCAGGCACAGCTGGAGTTTTCTCATCATTTGGCTGCAGCATTGTTCCATCCTGTTTGTATTTAAAAACATGTAAGATTCATTCCCTATCCTCACGCTTGCCAATTGCTAAAAAAATAGCCACACTACTCATTAGATAAGAGTCTTCTTTCCTATCTTTTAGGAAAACAAGGAAGAAAAAAAGAAAATAAATATAAAACCTATTGTGGTCACAATTGAGGGAGAGAAAATCACACTAGTTTTTCTGGGTAAAAATAGTGGTTAAGGTGAATTTTTTTAATATATATCTGGGTTTCTAAAGACATGAAATCTGTCGATTAAAATCTGATCATTACAAGGAAATAAGGGTACTGATAACCTTTAAAATATAACTGAATATCACATGGCAATAGACACTTTGTTCTCTCACAAATGAACTTCCATCTTTTGTTTATAAAAATATTCACATTTTAACAGTAATAGGTAATAGATAAAACTATCTCTTTTATTTGAAGATACATACAAATATTATATTTAGCAGAAGGTAGCATCCATTAGGTGATTCAAATTTCTGTTTGTTTACTGATCACAGCAATACTTAAACCCTATTACAAATAAATGTAAACAATCTCCAATCTATTACCATGTAAATTGGTAAGCATAGGCTAAGACTGCTGAAACTGGTCCAAAACTGTTTGTCTGCTATGTATCTTTAAGATTATATGTTTTGAGTGTACCTACTGTAAAGACAAATGGCATAATTTACATTATTCATCATCCTTATTTACACTGAGAAGTATATATGTTCTTGATTCATAAGTTATTAATTTTTATTGTCCTGATTTCTGCCTTTTCAGTGCCTTTTTGTCCTCAATATTTAAGTTTGAATTTTCATGATAAGATAGATGATGTGGTGGGTTGACTCTGGCTGAATGTCAGGTACCCACCAAAGCGGCTCTATCACTCCACTCCTCAGCAGGACAGGGGAGATGAAATATAACAAAAAGCTTATTGGTTAAGATAAGGGCAAGTTACCAGTTACCATCCCATTCATCACAGTCTTGACTTGGGGAAATTAATTTAATTTGCTTCCAATCAAAATCAGCATAGGATAATGAGAAATAAATAACTAAATATTTAAACATTTTCCCCCCACTTCTCCCTTCTTCTTGGGCTTAACTTTATCCCTCCTACCTTCTCAGTGGCACTGAGGAACAGTCAGTTCATCATACGTTGTCTCTCCTGTTGCTTCCTCCTCACGGGGAAGGACTCCTCACACTCTTCCTCTGCTCCAGCATGGAGTCCCTCTCATGGGAGGCAGTCTTCCACAAACTCCTCCAATGTGGGTTGTTCCCACAGGCTGCAGTTCTTCACAGTGTGCTCCACCATGGGTTCCTTTCAGGTGCTCCAGCACAGGTCTGAAGGGTCACAAATGCTGCCAGCAAACCTGTTCCAGTGCAGGCTCCTCTATCCATGGGCCCACAGGTTCTGCCAGAAACCTGCTCCAGCACAGGCCTCCAGCACAGGATCACAGCCTCCTTTGGGCATCCACCTGCTGCAGGTGTGGGTCCTCCAGGCACTGCAGGTGGATCTCTGCTCTACCGTGGACCTCCATCCTCTTGATGGGCACAGCTGCCTCTCCATGGTCTTCACCATAGAGTGTAGGGTGTGCAGGGTGTGAATCCCTTCTGTGGTGTCTGAAGCACCTTTTCTCTTTCCTCTCTGACCCTGGTGAGGCAGAGCATTTTCTCTCTATTCTTCTCTCTGCAGCTGCTCTATTTTGAGCATTTTTTCCCCCATTCTTAAATACATTATCCCAGAGGTGCTACCACTGTGGCTGATGGGTTCATCCTTGGCAAGCAGCAGGTCTGTCTTGGAGTCAGCTGGCATTGGTTCTGTCAGACATGCAGGAAGCTTCCAGCAGCTTCTCCCAGAATCCACCCCTGTGGCCCCGCCATTATCAAAACACAAACCTATAGACGATTATACTAACATTGGTTCCTTGGCCTTTGCAAGCAAAAGTTACACAAATTGCCTCCCTCACTGGAGATATTTGAGAACTGTCTGGACACAATCCTGTGCAATGTGGTCTGGGATGACCGTGCTTGAGCAGGGAGGTTGGACCAGATGACTCACTGTGCTCCCTTCCAGCCTTACCTATTCTGTGATTCTGTGAAATATATGATGGTATATTTTTCTAACTTTTTGAATAAGAAAATCCTGCATTGGTAACATTAGCACAACAATTTCACAACTAAGTTAGATATATGTATGCAGTAATGTGTATATAAATTGTACATACCATGATGTTTCAAAGTGGGATTACATAGATTTTTATGCATTATCTTGCAAAATGTCAGTGTGTCAATATACGGTGGTGAATGCTTGTAGCTTTTGCATAAAAAATTCAAATATCAAACAGCAAGCTTTGTCCTTTTTGAATCAAATACTTGAACTGTTTCTTTTCACATACTAGTATTTAGTTCATCCAGTATTCTTTGCTTTAAGAATAGTATGTAATAAATTCAAATGCTCTTTTACTAATGACTAAACAAATCTATTTGTGTATCACATTTCCTTTGATACAGTCAGTAATATAGATAATGGGCATTAGTCTGAGATGTTGTTAAAGCAAAGAGTGATTGGTCTTTGCCTGGTGTTTCCCTGAAGGACTACAGATTTTGAATCTCTGCTGAAGTGATAGCAAGTCTTCAGTATTGTACTTTTCCAGTGTGCTCCAGCGATCTCTTTTCTTTCAAAATTGTTTACCTTATAAGAACCACATTCTTATCTTTTATTTATCCCTGAGTTACAGGAAGGGAAAGATAGATGAGTTACCTTTCAAACTCTAACTCCAGTGTGATTCTGTCAAAATGCATTTGTGTAGTAAGTGACCATTTCTTTTGCCCAAGGTCCCCTTTAGTCACCTCCAAGATGAGCCTGACTTTCACAAAGAGAAAGGGTAAGAGAAAAAGAACATTCCTATCTTGCTATCCCTCTACTAGGGGCTACTGCAGGTTGGGGCTCCCCCTTCAGTACATCACTGGTTAGAAACCTGCAAAATCTTTCAGTGAGATATACAAAAGTAGTGTAAGGATAATTTTAAATGAAAGGATATGGTTATCTTATTTTTTTTTTATATTATTCTTTCCGTTTTCCCTTAACCTGATATGTTTTCTAGATATTTCTTGTTAGAAAATACTTTGGCAATTATTAACTTAATTCAGTGCTGTGCAATTGCAAACTGTACAGATTTATTTAGGATAACAGCTGTTTCCAAACTTAGTATCCTAAATAGTTTGAACAGGAGTTTATCTTTTCAAAAAAAGATAGCTTTCTAACATCACCAGAAATCATGCGTCCTTTTACTGTTAATGTCCTTCTTTGTGAAATAATTTCTGAAAAAAAATGGATTTTTTTTCTGTCTCAAAAACCTTAAAACACAAAAAAACATGCCTGATTCATTGTTAACACATTTAACAAATTTTATTTATGGTTAGAGGTCCTTTCCTCTTTTTATAAGGCTACAAAGGAAATAAGGACTATTTAACAGAACTAGTATTAGCATAAGGTGTTGTTTTTTTCCTTAGGCACAAATAGCAATCCTAATTTTTTGTATCATAGTGGTAGTGATCACAGGAAAACAAATACCCATCCTAGCGATCTCCTATTGTAGCTAACATGAAGTGCAAATCTCAAAAAGCAGAATAAATTGTAAAAGAGGGCACAAACCAGTAGGCAAGACTAAAAAGTAACCAAAATGTAAAATAAAATACAAAAATTAGCTTAACCAATGAATTTATTTTTGAATTTTTGAGGTACCCTATATATATAATAAACTTATTCCAAATGCTTACGCTAATATATTATAGAAATAGTGCTTCCACTAAAATATACTCTATAACAATTTCTGCTGTGAATTGCACCTTTTTTTTACATTTGCATTATATGAAAGAGATCATTATAATTACTAATATTTTAGTCCAACAAATAAACTAAGCAGTGGACTTTTACACACAGTTTTATTGATAGGCTTTCAAGTTATGTTCCAGGAGAATAGCCCATATGCCTTCTATTTCTCTTCACCATTTGTGCCTCACACTGAATTTTCCAATTTTATAGTTGTGGGGTTTTTTATGTTTTAGTTATGGCATTAATAATTAATCTGTCTGAAAATTTACTGGTTTTCTGCTAATCTTAAAACAACAGTAAATTATTTCTATGTATCATGAATGAATTATTTACAGTGAGGGACTAGGATGAGTTTATCAAGAAGAGAGGCTCTGTCAGGCTCTGAACCTAACTACTTAGGAATTTTTGAAACAAATATGTAGTGCAGGGAAGCTGAAACACAAGCGGTAGAACTAGCATTAAAAAAATGTGAATATAATTTACTCCTTAGTGAATTAAAATAAATATGAATTCAAATAAATATTAATACACTTTCCTAAAATCAAGTTTTTTAAAATGTGATTATCTGACAAAAGTCCAGGAAGCAGCTTGGTTTTTTCCTGTCTGTTTTAAAGGAAGTTTATTGACATTCTCTAAAGAAATCTAAAAAGTATTTGTTCTTCAATTAAAAAAATCCACTAAACTAAACAGCAACAAAACCCCAAACAAAACAAAAAATCAAACCCTATAATTTCTGCTCCTTTGGAAAACTAAGTAATGACAGAAATAGTCCATTTCAAATCCAGAGGCGAACTGATGCTAATACAAAATTTAAAAAGTATATAAAAGTGTTGCAAGCAATGCATTCAGGAAAGTTTTAAAGTAATGAATGAAATATTTGCTATAAATGTAAATGAATACAAATGGGGTTTAGGGATGGTTTAATTAATTTAAATCCATTATTCATATAACATTTTGTTCAACTTGATTTTGTTTATGAAAGCAAATTCAGTATAGGACCGTGGATGTAATCTCTCAAATGCACCAATCACATAGGATATTTTTTTCCAACTAGCTCCTGTAAATGATTTTACTCTGCCTAATAATTTTGAAGGCAGAACCAGTTCCTTTAAGTCCTAGAAGGGATAGTTTTGGTCAGCTATGTATCTTGTCAAATTTGAGAAAAAACATGGAAACCCTTTCCCAGCTACATCAGAATAGAAGCCCCAAAAGAGAGCAAATTGAAGTAGGTATGAATACATTTACTGCCTAGTATATATTGTTTGAGAAAGCTACATTAAATAAAATGTTGTAGTCACTTGTTGGAGAATTAGTTTATAGAATACATTTATTTATAGAATATATTTGCTTTCCCAAATGAAATATGAAATTAGACACTTAGAATAGTATTAATCTACCAGGACAGCCTAGGAAAACTTTGTCTTTCTTTGGCCGTTAAAAACTGAACAGTTCTGTAGGTTTGACATTAACAGTCTCACAAAACTTGAAGACAGTAGAGTGAGTTTGTGCGTTCTTTGGGATAGCTTATGTTGTTTCTTCGGGACAGATTTAACTTTTTTTTGAGGTCTGTGAGCTCAGGATAAATTGAACCTGGTTTTATCCTTTTATAATGATGAGTTATATCAACCCTTTCCTAGAACTGTTTGGAAGAAAATAAAAAAAAACAAGTAAGAATTGTTCATGCTTTTTTGTGCTTTTAAGTAGATGGTTTTATTTTGTTGTTTTTGATTTTTCGTTAGCCAAACAGAATAATAAAGCCTTTCAAAACTCTGTGGAGTATTTTTTAAAATCATCTTAATCTCTTTTTCAGTTTCTTGTTAAAATGGAATGTTCTTTATTTGCTTCTTATCACATTTTAATTGTATTTAGAACCTTAATATCGGAAAGCTTTGAGAAATCAAGTGTATGCTGCTGAAAATATTACCCTAGAAAAATTGTTAAAATCAAAACACTTGCTATTTTTCATTTATGTTTAGTTTTATTTTCCTTGTACTCAAACGATCATATATGGAAATGTGAAAAAAAAAAAAATAGCTGCAAGAACTTTAAAGAAAAATCCTCAAACTATGGTACAGGGATATTTGTTGCTGTCATAAAAGGTAATAAATTGATTTTCTTTTAAGGCTTCTATCCTTTTTATAGTTAGCATCTCTCATGAAAGAAGTCTGTGGTATTTGGACTGGACAACTTAAAACCCAATTTTCTTCTGAATTTCTATTGCTTATGTATCCTGTTTACTTGTAGATGATGAGTGTATTCATAAGTTTCTTATCTGGAGCACAGTATTTTCTTTACAAGTTTCTGCATCCAAGGGTGCTAAGAGAACTGGTGAACCTCCATCCAAGGCCACTTTCCTATCATCTTTGGCAGTTTGTCAAACTTAGGAGAGATACATAAAGACTGGAAACAAGTTTTATGACCTTTAGCAAAAGCCTGGCCTGTGCAAATTTCAATGCTTGGGGAAATCACAGATCAAGTCTTCTTGGAAGCCATTTTCTGTTATGTGAAGAAAGTGATTGTGAACAGATAATTTATTAGGGGTAAACCACACCTGAACAAGCTGATAGATCCTTTATAATAAGTTACTTGATAATTGGACAAGGGGACATCAGTGGATGTTGCCTACCGTTTGAAAATCTTACCAAAGATTTTCAGTTTGTCCACTCATCCAGAGCTGGATATGTGAACATAGTGTCCTGACTTGAATGAAAAAATTTTGTCAGAGAGAACTGATTAGAACAAAAAGGCAAAACAAAACACCAAAAGAAAAGCAACCAAAAAACAAACAAACAAACAAACGTCCTAGCAAAACAAAGAAAAAAAACTCCAAACATTCCTTCCCTACAAAATACACCTACAGGTTGGATGATTGGATAGAAGGTAGTAGTAAATTGGTCATACTGTACTGAAGACCAGTTCATCCAGTTTTCAGACACTGATTAACTGAAGTAGGTTCTGCAGAGGCCTGTGGAGCTGAACAGGGGCTGGAGCACTTGCCCACTTGTGATGAGAGCCTTAGGGAGCTGTAGTAGTAGGGTCTAATATCGGCCTGTCAGTATCTATGAGGAGGTTTTTGGGAAGACAGAGGCGGGTTCTTTATGTTGGTACAGAATGGAAGGCTGGGGATACAATGGACATAAGTTAGAACAAGACTAGATATAAGGAAGGACTTCTGTTTACCATGCAGACAGTCAATAAGTGAAACAGGTTTCTCAGAACAGTCTTCATTGTGGGAGGTTTTCAAGATGCAACTGGATAAATCCCTGAGCAACCTGGTCTTGGCTCAGAGCTGAGTCTGCCATGAACAGGAGCCTAAAGACCTCCTGAGGTCCCATCCAGGAAGACTCTGGTGGGGGATCAAGAAAGTCAGGGCACAGCTGGAGCTGAACCTGACTAGGGGCATTAAATATAATGAGGATTTCTTTAGGTACATAAGACAACAAAGGAAGATGAAAGAAATTGTGCCTGCAATAACGAGCAAAACAGAAGGTCTGGTTACAACTAACAAGGAGAAAGCTAAAGGTTTTTTGCCTTGAGCTTCACTGGCAAGGGCTCTGGGCACATCACCCACCTCACAGAATGAGAATATGTATATAAACCTATGTATTTATGTCTAGCCTCCTCTTTAATTTGGGCAATTCTTTTGGTGCCACCACTCCCTTATTTGCCATATCGTTGGTACCTCAATTTGAGCTGTATTGCAACATGGACGGTATTTACACATTGGGGACCTGGTCTCTGTTTCTACTTTTAAGAGTTCATGTTCTACTAGCAGTATTTTATTTAATGTTATTATTGTTTAAAATTTCATGAAATAAAACAGGGTATAAATACTTTTCCTTATATCCTTTAATTTTCAAGTATTTTATAAACACAAAGATTATGATTTTTTTCCAATCCCATGTAGTGGTTTAACTGTAGCCAACAACTAAGCCCAACACAACCACTCACTTATTCCCCCTGGTGGGATTCCTTATTGCAGAATTTCTTCCTTAAGAAGCTGGGGCGTAGAATCAAACTTACTGGTGCATTTTGACAACTGGTCTTATGTAGATGATTTTAATTTACTTAGAATTTTCTACATGTCAGCATATACATGCAGCAAGTTTGTTTTATTATTTATAAATAAATTCCTTATTTATTTCAACAGAAATTGAAAAAGAAAGCTGTGGGGATCCTGGAACACCACTGTATGGTATCAGAGAAGGGGATGGATTTTCTAATCGTGATGTTTTAAGATTTGAGTGTCAGTTTGGATTTGAATTAATTGGAGAGAAATCTATCATTTGCCAAGAAAACAACCAGTGGTCTGCAAACATACCAATCTGTATTTGTATGTACCAAATATTTTCTTCTTATTACTTTTGAGGCATAACATTATGATAAGTTTTTTACTTACAGGTCATAATTTGTATTACTGATTTTAGAATTAGTACAATGTAATTAACTCTCCTGATTGGATGAATTTACTTTTTTTTTGCAGGTTTGCCTAATGTACATGCCCAAGGGACAAGTTCTAAAACTGCTAAAATATTTTTTTCTCTTAAACCAGTTGTCTTTGTGTGCTTTGATATAGTGGTGTATTACTGGCTTTTTTTTTTTTTTTTTTGGTAGGATTCTGTTGATTCTATGATGTAAATTATGTGTGATACAATTTTGATAGCACGTCTTATAAATTAATATATTTCCTTAGATTAGAAGTTGCTGAATTGAAATAAAGGGTTTAAATTATTTACACTTTCCCCATGTATTATATATTAATACCTTTTAGCACTTAAATTATCACAGATATTTATAGTTCTCTTCCAGTTGCATTATACAGTATAAGTAAAACATTTTCAGTATATAGCATAAGTTGCATTATATAGCGTAAGTATATACAACGTTGTGATACTTATTTATGGCAGCACCTTTCCTAACTTTTCCACAAAAATAGTATGGATCACATATATTCAGAGTGCAATCAGTTCCTTTCATCTCTGCAACTCAATTTAATATGGCTTAACTGAATTGGTTGAATATAACATTATCCTGATAACAACAAAACATCTCTTGTCTCTTTGAGGCGTCTTAATTTCCTGGGCCTCTGCATGAACAATAAATGATAAGGGCACTATTGACATTTTTGCCCCTTTAATGTGCTCACTGGGAGCTCTGCTCATATAAATAGTTCTCTACAAGAGAAAATAAGTGGTGCCAAGTGATTGTCATCAAGGGTAAATTGTAAGGACTACCATGGATTTCCAATGCAACAAGAATGTTCTTTATTTCTCGTGGGCTCTGCTTGGGAGGTAGTTTTATTGAGAGGAAGGGGATATGAAGATGGAAACAACAATTTTCTTTCCAGATTCACATATCACCAAAAATAATGAATTATTCAGTTGAAGCAATCAGCAAGTTTTAAGATCTTTTGCAAAAACATTGCACTAGAACAGTCCTTACTGAAGTGTTCTATTCTGTTATCTAATTTATCTCTCTTTTTTTGGCAGTTCCTTGTCTTTCCAATTTCACTGCACCAATGGGAACAGTTCTTTCACCTGATTATCCAGAGGGATATGGGAATAATTTAAACTGTATCTGGACCATAATTTCAGGCCCTGGGAGCCGAATTCATCTCTCCTTTAATGACTTTGACTTGGAATCTCAGTTTGACTTCCTTGCTGTTAAAGATGGCGACTCTCCAGATTCCCCCATAATTGGAACATTTACTGGTGCTGAAGTTCCTTCTCATCTTACCAGTAATGGTCATATTTTGCGTCTGGAATTTCAAGCTGACCATTCAATGTCAGGACGCGGATTTAACATCACTTATAACAGTGAGTATTTTTTTTTTCTTGTGTGTCTGTTTTGTTTTCAACATACAGCCCAGGAGATAAGCATAAGTATTTAAAAATGACTCTACGGTAATGCACCTTCAAGTAGATTCTATATACCTAAATATTCCTAATTTAGGTGTTTAGATTATTGCTCAAATACTGTTCTAGGGCTGAAAATATGTATATAGTTCTCATTTATGGCTTTAGAAATCATTGGGATAGGAGTGTTTGGAAGACTGGTAAGTCAGGCCAGTTCTGAATTGTATAATAAGACTTTACGAAATTTGCTGACAGGGCAGTTTGTGCCACATAATATTAATCACCACCATTGCCTGTACAAAACTGTTGTTCTTGAAAATTCATATGTTCAGATGCGAACATTTGTAATATCCTGGAGCTGATGGCTGCAGTCTTTGCTAGCTCCTAATCACTGCAGTTAAGTGAGCACCCATAGGAGCTCTTTGATCAGTCAAACCAAAATAGACTTGGGGGTTTTTTTTCTGTTTTACCTTTGTTATTTACTGACCGCATAATAATTGAAGGTGATATTAAATATCTTCTCCAGTACTAAATACCAGTGGCATTTATTCATCTTCTTGCTGGCAAAACTGTTACATTTCTTCTGAAACAGATATGAAGAGCTGCCTACTTTGCATTGGTACCAAATTATTTGGTATTTATTCCACACTAAAATCCAGCCAGGATATATTCCCATCTAGTGCAGACATGGTGATGCAAGGGCACAACATGAATAATTGCAAAATACAGTGTGAAACTTTACTGGGAGCATATGCAAAATTATATTTTGCCACTCTAGCAGTATCCTGAATTATTAGACTTCCTGTTATGTGTAGAGCATGGTAGGAATAAGAGAGCATCTAGTACGGGCTTCATCATATCCTTCAACCAGAGCTTCTCCACCTCATCAATCCCCCCACATTTGGTATTTGGATTTCTTTTTTTTTCTTTTTTTTCTGATGGTAACGGTAGCAGAGTAGTTTTCCATGCCAACAGACAGAAAAAACAAGCAAAATATGATAACTATTTTGATATTTCCAAAAGTCTGATGTCATGTGTAAACAGTCCCCTTCCTGTCTTTCTCCCTAACATCTGAGAGTATATATAATTCCAGAGGCTTACTTGAGATGTAAGAGAATCTACAACAGCATGATTTGAAGGAGAGCATGTCTCTGTCCCAGAAAAATGTGTTACCTGCTGGACTGTGTGGAAAAAAATTTTGTATGGAAAAAATACTTTGTATGAAAAAAAATACTATGTTGTTTAAGCTTTTTTGCTCTAAAAAAACCCTAAACTAACCATTAAATCAAAGAGGAAATGAGAGATTAAGTGAGGCTGGTAATTGAGAGACCCAGACTCCACATTTTTCTCAAACAAATGTTAACAATTTATATTATATTAAATAACATTTCAAGAACTAAATTCCCCTGTGACTTTTTACTTTTCTCACATCATCTTTCACCTCTCCATCTTTTTTTGGTTTGGTTTGGTTTAGGTTGTCAGTATTTCAGAGAACTCTTTATTAAGACATTGAACATTGCTGTCTGAATAGGAAAGATAAACTGGCACCAGATTATTCTGTAAACATTTTCTGGTATTGTCTTATATTTCAGCTCTCAGCCCTCTGATTCATCCTCAGATCATTTGTCACAAATGTAGAATGTAAGCATGAAGAATGTGGTATCTTCTTATGGGTTTTATAGGTACCAGTCATCATTGCAAACTAACCTTTGACCGGTAGCTACATATCTTAGTACCATAACTAAATATTGGAAAGTCAGGAGTTATTCAGACCTACTGGAATATGTAATCACTTATAATGAAAATGAGATACTGAATCCATGTTTCTTTGCAGAAGTTTTCACATTTGCTCTATATTTTCTTTTTTTTTTTCATGTTCTTTTAACATTTATAACAGTTCTGCTTATTTAAAGTTTCATTGTGGTGTGCTCAATGCTGTCAAGCTTAAATCTAGTGATGAGAAAATGAAAATCAATTATTGGAGGATATAAGGTAGTATTCTAGATAAATATTAGGGCTGTGTATAATTGGATTTTCTCAAGTCATCCCATTTTGCTCAACTAGAACTAAATATAGGTCAGTTAATGTAGAATTTATCGTAAAAATGAAAGATGTAGAAGTTTAGCATGGAATGCTCCTTATATTTAGTTTTTATTTTGAAATAAACTAATTCATTGAACACTGTCAATACTTCAGATTTAGTATTTCAGTGACACAGAAATATACTTACCTTACTTAAATTCTGAGTCTTTAAAAACTTTTCAGGCTTCCTTGGGCATGTAGTAGTCTAATCATGTCACTTAAATTATGCACCAGTAGTATCAAGTGCTGCAATTTTAATTTTAGAGAGAAATCACAATCCATTTTTTTACCAGTTTTATGATGAAATCAATTAACTCTGAAAAGAATTTAAAGAAGTGGTTTACACATTTGAGCAATTTAACACATTGATATTTTTATTTCTTTGCATGGGTGTGTTTGTGCATGTGTTTGTTAAACTCTGTAGCTAAAATCTACTTAGAAAAGCCACAATATCTCCAAAAAATGTCTCTACTATTTCTTCAGTGAAGACAGCTGCAATCTGATAAATCACAGAAGTAATCTTTCCATATTAAATAGTTTAAGGCCAAAAGAGATGATAAAAAAAGGACTGAATAGAATTTCACTCTGTCTTAGCATTTGTAAACCCAAAGTTAATTAAAAATATCCATTTTCTGCTAACACTTCAGTCGATATATTCCAAAGCTATCAGTCTCCTTTTGCCCCTTTCAAGAGTAGAAACAGTATTTCACAGAAACAGCACATCTTGATCAATCTTTTCTAATAGAATATAGGGTAGTAATGTAAATAACTTAATTGATGTTTATGAGGTGTAGGATAGAGAAGAATAAAACTGAGTTGCTGCTACATAATCTGGTTATTTAATGGTATTTCTCAGAAACTATTTTAATTTGCATATTTACTTTTATTACAGAAACATGTGTGGTCTCAGATAATTGTTTTCCTTCCAGTAAAATTGAACATAAATCTAACTTTTGTTGGAATTAAGCAAAAATTAGATTTCAAATGTGTCATCTTTGAGTTATTTCACTAAGTCTAACAAAGATTTTCTAATTAGTTAAGTGTTGGGACTAGATAACAGGTATATATGTGACTTGAAAATGGATGATACAGAAAATGTTCCAATAACCAAAGGAATAGCAACTCAAAAGGCTGTGATTTTCTGTTTGGAAAATGAGGCAGAAGAGTGTTTTACTAGATGCAGCAGAACACAGGGACATAGCAACCTAAAACTACGTTGGTTTAAGTTGCTATGGAAATGCATACTTACAACCGATTCCTTGTTTTCCCTTTATATCCCAAACCCAGGAGCTGTTAATGATATTTCTGGTGCCTATGAAGATATTTATAAAGTCAGTCATAAGCTATATGCATTGAACTCCACAGTTCAAGGGAAAGTATCAACCTTTTATCATATTTGGGACTCCTTTCTGAATGCTTCCCACTTTGTATATATCTTTGTTTAATTATGGAGAGCTGAGCTAGACATAGTATTGAATATAGTCCCATAAATTACAAGCAATAAATTTATATAGTCTCTTTGCTTCAGTCTAATCTATCTGTTCTGTTAGAACAGACAAAATGCATGCATTAAGTGCTGTGTCACAATTGGAGGCATGTGACAGAGAATGCATATTTACTTCCCATGACAAAGGAGTTAATGCAGAGGAGACTAAAAGGTTGCTAGGTCCATCCATGGGCAGGCATTCCAGAAACCAGACTCACGCTAAGCTCCCTTTGGGCTGAGGTGCATGAGTATTTTGAGGTGGAGAGCATCTTCCAGATTGCTTGATTTATGCTAGCGGGTAGACTTCTTTGAGCTGGTTTCTCATTGTTTGGGGTGTAGGACATGCTGAGCACAAGCTTAGACCTGCTGTTTGTCGCTATGTAGATATTTTTTGTTACTGTTTTCATTACAGCTGTCTAATTGTGCTAGCAAAAACCTTATGAATTACGTAGCAGCCTGACAAAAAGGTCAAACTATGGGCCTCTGACATCAGCTCAATTACTTGAGTCATTTCAGCTCAGTGGACCAAGACACAGACAATCCCAGATGATGTGTTTATATCCAAAGACTGATTTAGTGTGGTTTATCGCTGTGATAGGGTATGGTCATCACAGCACATTTTTCCTGACAGTCGCTCCTGTTAGACTTTTTCAGTCTCAGTACTTCTCAAGCTAGAATTCTTCAAAGTGTAATGTACTACAAAGTATGATGGTACTGAATGAGCCACCACTTGTTTACACACCTTTAAATAATCTTTCACAATTGTCTTTAGTATGAGTATATTGTCATTATTTTCTATTCTCTTTTGTTTTTTCAAACTTTTGTTTTTTCTCTGATATTTTCTTCTGAAAGTGCTACCTTTACTCCAAAGCTTTCACTACACTTACCAGCTAAAACTCTTGGTAGGCCAATCCACTAAAACAATTAACTGTGCCAGTAGACTTTCTGGCCCTATTTAAAGGACCTTTCAAAGCTGGCTTTAGATGATGTAGTGTTTTGGTCCAAAGTACTCATTACTGTTTACCTCCTGTGAGATAAGAATTAGGAGAAACGCAGAGCAGGCACCAAACTTGAAAGAATATAAAGAAGTTTATTAACAGACCTAAAAGTAAGAAGAAAAAAATCATACCACACCTTCAGAACACTTCTCCCCCCACCTTTCTCCCTTCTCCCACTGACAATGTAAAAAGACAACTCTTGAGATGTTCAGTCTGTTTACCACTTCCATAATAACCTTGTTCAGTCCATTTAGGAAGAGGAGTCTCTCTTGTCCATGCTATGAAAACAGTATCACAACGAGACAGCCACCCGGGTTGGTTCTCTGCTCGCATGTGAGTCCCTTCCCACGACTTGCAGCTTTTCCCACAACTGCTTTCGAGGGTCCACTCTTGAAATTACTGGGGTACAATTTTAAGGTTGAGCCGTTCAGAAACAAAAGTTCCCTTCACCCATCTCTGGGAGCATTTCATCTCTAAGAACAGAGGCCCTTCTCCTTCCCTGGGAGCAAAGGGGCTTCTTCATCTCTAGGACTATCTCTGGGAGCATCTCTAGGAACTGAGGTTTTCTCCTTTCCCATTTGGAGCAGAAGTCCTCATCGCTTCCATCTCTCCCTGTTCAAACTTCTCATGAAATTACAGCTGCTTTAGCATCTGCTTATCTCAGCACAGGTGCTTTTGCTCACAAGTTGAACACTCCACCCCCCATGCCTTCATGAAATTACAACGGGTTACTCTGATATATCATAGCTTTACAACAGAATTTCAGCTTTAAGCATCTCCTCTTTCTCTTCCCTCAGGTTTTCAGCTCTTCACAGCACTAAAAGGGTTAATCTCACCCAGGCCTTGCAGCTGGAATGAAGCTTATCACTGTTGGTCACGTGATCTTTGTCAGACAGCAGGGCAGCTTCAGCTGAATCTTGGCTGCAGTGGAGGTGGGGGGCGGAGCTGAGCTGCTCTGGCTGCCCACAGCAGAGCTGTGGGGAGCGGGGGGAGGTCAGAGGGTAGAACAGGGCACATCGGCTCCAGGATGGCCATGGCCCAGCCTGGCCTGGCCCAAGCAGGGCCTGGGCCGGGCCTGCTGGCCCCTGCACGGGGCCCGCGGCCACCTGTCCCAGCGCCGGAAACAAGAGAGAGAGGCTCTGCCTTGGAGTTTCCTATTCTGAAGTGTGGATCACAGCGGCGGTCACAACTTTAAGTGGCTTAAAGAATTGTCCATATTCAAACTGGCCAGCTGATAGGTTCTGTTAGGCCACAGAGGAAGCTGTAGGCACCCCTTTGCAAGAACATCACTTTTGGGACTATGCTTGCTAACCCATGACAGATGAGATGAGTTGTGATTAGCTACATTCCTGCCTTCCTATCTCATGAGATCTCTGCAGTTCCTTCCCTTATATTTTTGTTTGGTTTTTTGTTTGTTTTTGTTTTTAATGCAAAATGCATATTTTAATATTCTTCTGAGTTAATAGTAGAATATCACCATCACCCTGATATATGATTCTATTTCCTGGCATTTTTCCTGATATTGCTTAATATACCTGTGCAGTCATGGTAGTTGATGAGTATAAATGCCAGGAAAACTGGATCGCCTCTTTACAAGTTCATAAGGAACTTTTCCATGGTTTCTTGATTTATTGATTATTAATAAAATATTAATTAATGATATACCCATGTGTTCTTCTTTTCAGCCTAAGGCTTGTATTTAATATTACAGCTCCACCATGAAGCTTTTTAGAAGTATCAGCAGACTGAATTGTGCTCATCAAGTAATGTAACTGTAGCCAGGCTAGACTAAGAGAGTGACTGCTGTTGGTGAGACAGATTGTCTTTCACTATCTTGCTTCCCAAAGTCATTCTGTGCAGTACAATTGATTTCATAGGAGCAGCAGTGGCAGCAGTTCCTGAGCTGAAATACAGAGCAATTCATTCATTTTTCAGCATTAATAAACTGGTGTCACACACAAACAAGCTAAACCCAGAGACAACATTTATCTACATTTATAGATAACAATATTGAAAATCTATCTTTGGGTTGTCTGAAAGTAGTAAGAAAAACAGACAATCAATGCCTTCCCTAAAAGTGATGACTGTGAATAAAGTATTGGAAAAGTTTTTGTAACTCCTCTGAAAAAGTATGGGACTGCATAATTTTTAATGCCATCTTTGAATGATAGACAATTATTCAATGAAAGCACTATTTTCATTCCCAATATATATCTGGCATTGCCTAAGTCAAAATGTCAATAAATAAATGCTTTCTCTTGTCTGTTATTATGATTTAAAATACCTCTGTAATAGAACATCTGAGAAATCTTTCTGCTAAGTTATTGACATATAACTTTTTAAAAGAAGAAAAATTCATGGGGGGATTTGTATATGTTTTGTCTAGCAGTCACACCAGTAAAACTGCAGGAAAAAAGTGAAAATCATATTTTTAGGACTTTGTCCTTTCTGATGTCTCCACATGTAAACATATTTATGAAGATACAATTTGCAGTCATCATATGTGAGGAAGGTGGATATTTGTTCTCACAGAAAAATCAACATTTAAAAAATTATGAGATGTATGTGCAATATTCTTCATCAATAAAACAACAAAATACAATAACTAATGCATATAATTTAAAGATAATGCTATAAATATGACTTTTCTCATTTTTGGTAGGAAGATGGTCTTTCTTCTCCAAAAGCAAGGTATATTCTGTAGTAAAAGACATGAACAGTCTTTGTCATAGTATCTACATGTCTATAGGGAAATAATTTTTTTCAGTTCACCCAGACCTCAACTTGAAATATTCGAAGTTTCAGGTTTTTTCTCTTTGCCAACATAACCGTTTTTGTCACTGTTCACCAGCTCTCAATACAGGAAACAAAATAAAAGATGGTAGGATCAAGCCCATGAAGGTCACTATGGCTCAAATGGTGAGATAGTGAATTACATAAACAAAAGATGAGTAAAGTTTTTGTATCATACATAGATGTTTGCCCTGCCCTTCTGAAGGAATATTCTGTCCCATTGTAACATTAAATAGGATGGATGTTCATGGAAAGGAGAACTTAGCTGTCCCTGAAATCTGCCACCAACAAGCTGTCCAAGCTGAGATTCATTCTGGAATAACATCATATTTTAAGTGATTAAGTATACTGTTCTACATTTTCTGCAGTTGAGCAAGTTTTTGTTTCTTATTTTTCCCTTTGTTACCTAATATAAATTGTTTGTTCTTACTAGGAAACAAAATCTTAAAAATGTCGTCTTCTTTTCAAGAGTTCTATTTCCTCTCCCACTTTTCTTTTTTCTCTTAAAAAGCATTTGGACATAACGAATGCCCGGATCCTGGAGTCCCGATCAATGCTCGGCGTTTTGGTGACAACTTTCAGCTGGGGAGCTCAATTTCTGTTATATGTGAAGAAGGATTTATTAAAACACAAGGAACTGAAACAATCACTTGTATGCTAACGGATGGAAAAGTAATGTGGAGTGGACCTATTCCTAAGTGTGGAGGTATGTAAAATATTTCTTTCTAATTCAGAAAAACTTGATATAATGCATTTCAAATTGTCACCAAATGAAGTTGAGATTTTTGCAAATGAACAGCACAGTGCTTCTGTTATTGCTGATACAATATCAGATTAAAATGAAGATGTTTATTTCTTTGGGTCTTCGACTATGGTATTTAAAACTGTTTAAGATGCTTTAGCTGTCTGTTGCAGTACTTGTGTTTCTTCTATCCACAGTGACTCCTAGGCTGGGGAAAAGTCTCTTTGCAATTGATTTTTCTTTTTATAGAAATGAAGTACTTTCATACATTGCAACCTAAAACCACAGTGTTATACATAGTTCCTTGGACTTGTTTATGCTAATTGACACTAAAATATAATCTTTTCTTCATTACTTGTCTATGTACCTAAAGGGGAAAAAATAATTCTGCTGTTTGTAATGATTAAAAAATTATTTAATCAATAATAATATAATCTCTGCTTTATGGTTTGTTAGTTTCTACTTTAAACAAAAGCTTAGTTCTTATTTTCACTATGTGACTGCCTTCCTGACAAAATTTGCACAATTTTAATACATTAGTGTGACTGCTTATAATGTGCTTTGCATCCATGTTTATTTTCTATGATGAATGATTATTGTTTCATAGGTATAAGGTGTGTCAGTTTCACTAGACAAGATAGGCTATAATACCTTTACTTTATTATAAGATTCATGGATCTCTACAACATTGCTAATAAAATATAAGGTTTCATTTTCAATGTTACATTAAAATCTTAAATTACTGGGAATATTTTTAAGTGTCAGTCCATGCACAATGATAATCTGATCCATAGGTGGTCTGAGACTCTGAGTGGAATATATGTTGAAATCCTAAAGTTTGAGACACAGGTATATTTGAATTAGATGTTTTTTATCAGCTGTAGAATTAGATATATTTTTTAAATTCATGATAAAAAAGGAAGGCAAATGAAAATATTTTTAAATTAACAATTTAATTTGGTCTGTTAGGGTGTTCAGAAGTTTTATTGATTGTGTACACCTTTGTCTGTAAAACAGAGTTGTTTGATATATGCTCTACAAATACCTCATAATTTCATTGTCACAGACATCAAGTCATATGCATAAACTCCACATACTGACTAGGAATGTGACTGTTGTCCAGCTTTCCTTCCACTTCAGGAATGCCAGAAATTACAGTATGCAGGAGGGAACTTTTTAATAATCTGGTGTAGATGAACAGGGTCAACATACTCCTTTTTCAGGGCAATCCTGGCTAGCCTCTGCTGGAGCTTCCTCCCAGCCCTGCCTACGGCCCAGGATCCTATTTCAGCTCAGACAGTCACTTGATTGTCACCAGACCCCTTTACTCTAAGCAATCCACTCCTGCTCGCGTTTCTCAGGTGGAGCTGGATCTGTCAGTGAAGGCACTAACCCTGTGTGGGTGTGTGCGTGGGTGTGTGGGTGTGTGTGCATACAAGTGATCATCCCTGGTTCCTGGCTTCTTTTCTTTAGTGGAGGGGTCCTGCTTTTGCTACTCCCTGATGATTTTGAATTTGGGACTCTTGTTGTCATGCCTTTCATCTTTCCTGTGTGAGGGTTATATGGAGGATTTTCCCATAATCTCTTGTAATATTGTGCTGTTGTACCCATGCTGAAGCTCTAACCTTGGTCTTCCTGCATAACTCCTGCAAGGTTTAATATCCTGCATTAGTGAAAAGCTCTTAAAAAAAAACATCTAAAACTATGAATCTACAAGATGTTTAGTGATTTTGTGAATAGCCTGTTATCCTAAAAGCTTTTTTCATGCTCACATACAGAAATTTCCTTTTTCACCCCCTGCATCTTGCTATACAAAGAAATAAATACAAATGACTTTGTGAGAATTCTTAGCTCAGACTAAGATTGTCTTTTACTATTTGGCATAGGTCTGTGTTTGATAAAGAGATTCTGCTTGATAACCTCTAGTGGTGTTATATTTCTAGAGTTTCATTTTGAACACATGGGCATTGGGTATGAATCTGTCAGTCAACCATCAAATAGAACTATAAGAAAGAACAAGGGATTAAAATCAGTGTAAAAAAGGTCAGGGAAACAATCCTTTGGCAAGATGTCTGGAGAGCTTTATTTTCTAAAAAACAAGGCTCTTTGAGATAAGCCTAGTAGCTCAGCTATTCTGAAGGGAACTACTCCTGGGTTTAGAAAACCAGCATGTGATGGTGAAAGTCAAATAAAAATAATCCCTTGAATATTTATCTGCAAGAGCCAAAATCAGAGGAAGGTAAGAAACATTTTCTTTAAAGAAAACCAGAAACAAAACACTCCTAAATAAAAAAGAGAAACTATTCCAAATTTAGGCAATCTTACAGTGTGCATTATTTTTAATGCATTATTCATAGGAATATTTTTGTAATAGAGGTTTGGAGCTTTTTGTATTGTAAATGCAACCTGTGTCATGAAAATTTGGTGAGAATATGGAACTTTGTACAAGTTTAGTTATACTGTATTCTAACTATGGGAGTGTACTGGCTCAGAATAAGGCCACCTGGTTCCTATTCTTGTCAATATATTTTGTGGCTTACAGGCTCCATACATATTATGAATATTTAAAAGGGCTTATATACAATAAAATATAGGGATTATGAATGCTGTAGAGTTAACCTTCTGGTTGTTGAGGTAAATATGAGTTTAAATACCTTCTTGTTTGACTGCTACTCTTTACTGAAGGTAGTATGCAAAAGAGACTCTAAGGTAAAAGGTGAGAAACACCCAATTTAAATCCATCAGTGAGTAAAAAATGAAGCATACATCTGCATATTTAGAAGTGTTTGCAACATACTGAATTCTGAACTCTATAACTTCTAGAACTCTATAACTTCCTTTTCCCTACACAGTAGGGGAAAGATGGAACATTATGTCCTAAAAAAACCCCAAAAAAGCTATTTACAACAATTCATTACTTTAATATAGGATCTTGGTATTCTCCTGAGAAAAATTAAGATCAGAAAAATGTGTAATAATTCATGGTCTTCAACTTAAAGTTGTGTCAAAGAGAGAAAAATTAATCTATTTTTTGTAATGGAGAAATCCAGAATAGTATAGACAATGATATGTTCTGTGCTCCTTTGTCTAAATGAGCAACCAAAAGGTTTTGCAGGCTGTATTAGGTGAAAAAACCACAACCAGAAATTTAATAAATAGCCATGTTTTTTGTCAGAAAATGTTGTATGTTTTACACTATTTTTAGTAGAGACACTAGTTTGTCAACAGTACAGTACGACCTTTCCAACTTCTTTGCGATATACACTAATATGAATAATCAAATAGTTCTTTCTTTCTTTCTTTTTTTTTTTTTTTTTTTTTTTTTTTTTTTTTTTTTTTTTTTTTTTTTTTTTTTGAGTAGCCTTGTGTGCATAAAGACTACTGGAACAATGATTTTATTAAACTCTATGGTGCAGCTTTCTCTTCCTTCAAAGTAACATGCTTCTGCTCTCTAAATGGAAAAGGCCCTGGGTGTCCTGGTGGATACCAAGTTAAACATGTGTCCTTGCAGTAAAGAAGGCCAGTGGCATCCTGGGAAGGATAAGGCAAACTGTTGAGCAGGTTGAAGCAGGTGATCTTTCCCCTCTGCAGAAGTATATATAACAATATTTATATATATTTTCCAATTAAAAAATATCAACTAATCTTTTTAAGAATGGTATGTCTTTTTCATGAATGAGGAATTTGAACTGCCAACATGTCAAGCAAAATGTATGTGGTATGACAGTGGATTCATGTCAAAGTTAAAATAACAGTTCTCTGGTTTCTAGCTTTATACTCAGCTGAAACTAGCAAGTTTTTCAAGTCTCTCTGTCCACAAGTACAAGCAAAAATAATGACACTTTGTAGAGACTATGTTTTGTTTATGTTCTTCAATGCAGGAAAATGTATTATACACATAAGAATACAGTAGGGAAAAAATTTTTTCAGAATTATTGAACCGTTTTTTTGTCTTTTTAATGTCTTAATTCAGTTATCTCCATCTAATTCTGAACACCATAGAGCCTGTCAGCTTTGAAGCCATTGCGTCTTCCTGCAACTGGATTTTCAATCTTTATTCATTCTAATTGTCCTATATTGAAAGTGATAATTAAGAATTGCTTTTAATAAATTTGTATTATTTACCTTTCTCTTTGTTTCACTTTTAGCTCCATGTGGTGGGCATTTTTCATCTCCAAGTGGAGTAATCCTCTCTCCAGGCTGGCCAGGGTATTATAAAGATTCCTTGAATTGTGAGTGGGTGATAGAAGCTGAACCTGGACACTCTATCAAAATTACATTTGAAAGGTCTTGGCTAATATTTTTCTTATTTAATGTTTTCCAGTTTTTACCCAGAAGCAGGAGTTATTAGCTTTATCATAACATTAATTTGCACTGTCTCTAAAGTCAAATAATTGTATTATCATGTAGGACTTTCTGAAACTCCTTCAGAGCATAGATATTATGTTCAGTGTAATTTCTACTTTGATTTGCTGAAAAGCATTTGAAATTTCTACCCTCTTGCCTATATTGAAGCCAGTTTTGCTCAATTAAAAATGTTGTCTATTTTTAAATATTAGTATGTTTCATTTGCTTGTAACTATATTGCTATGCACTATGATAAATTGCTAAGTTCTTTCTTTTCTCTCAAAATCACATAATCTTCAACTCTGAAGAATTGAACCAAATGTGAAAACTAAATTAAATGCAGTCATATTTTTATCCACTCTGAATATTTAATTATCATATCAGCTGAGCTAGTGTTGTGAAAGGACTATGTGCTCTCAGGATGGAGTTCCAGTGTCCCCAAATTACTGCAGCATTCCACTTTTCCCAGACTGATGTCTGTTACTAACATCCCTTCCTGATTCAAAGGATTGAAATGTGCTGAGCACCTTACATTTCTCATGGTAGAAAGATGTTTGCATTTAATTTGAGCACTTTATCACAAAACAAGACAAAAATGCAATAAAGAATGATATTCTTCTTATGTTTTAGATGATTTTTAATTGTAAATATAAAAAAAATTACGTGACAATCCAGTAAAAAAGTGCCATTGATTATGAAAATTATAGTGTACAAATATCATACAAGTACTTTTCAGTTGATATATATGCAGCGTGTTTTGACTAGGCCTGCTCACACTTGACTTAAAAGAAGGTATTTCTTCATTTTAATGCAATTCAAAAGTTGTTTTTAGCAAGGGATGAAATTCATATTCTCTTAACAAAATTTGTCATTGTGATAAGATTTTTAAAACCTTTTCTTTAGTACTATAGCTATATTAAAGTGTTCATGGAACAATATAAACAATCAAAGGACAGGTGATATGTGCACTTCAAAGTTATTTTCTATCCTTACCATCACATGAAAGTTAGTTTTCCAAAATCACTAGTATCTCACTTAAAATAACGATTTGCCAAATTTTTGCCAATTAGGATACAATAAAAATTTCAGTAACTCCCTCCTGCTGAAATTTCTGTTAAGTTTTTGAAAAGAAAATTATCATTTCAATTAGTTGATTTTTAATTCAGCAGTTAATTTAAACTACACATTTGATGTGGACAGTCATTTCAAAGTAAAAAGCACTTGCCTTTGTATTTGCAAAATACAATGCCAGCGGCATTTTTTCTTTGCGCCTGAGTTTTACTAAATCTGACAGTATCTTGCATACATTTTTTGTTCGCAATATATTAATGCCTTGTCATAAAATTGCACAACCTCTATTACTCTTGTAAGTAAGATCAATAAGAACAAGATGTGGTCTCTTTGGATCACAGAGAAAGCTTCTATCTTCTTTATAACACTTTTTTTTTTCCATTGCTGCTCATTTTTGACACTCTCGTCACTTGTCAGAAATTGGTCTGGTATGCATACTGCTCAGACGCAGCAATTCAGAGAGGCCCCACTCACATATAAATGTTTACTTTCATGTATCTCTGTGAAGGAGTACACTTAAAAATACATCTAGGTATGTTCACACAGATGCACTTAGATATATATAGTTACATGTCTGGATGCAAAGAAAAAGTTATTCTATAAATCAAATGATGAAAGAAATCTTTATAGTGTAATAAAAGAAAACATTTTATAAAATACTTTCATTTTTTTATTTACACATTATTATTTTTCACAGTTTAAATTTGCATTCTGAGTCATTTATGCACTAGCTTTTTAAAGACTCATCTTAGTCTTGACTACCCTTGTTCTGCTGCTCCTGCTTGCAAATTTTCAGCTACACTTTCTTAAAAGAAAAGGATAATTTTTTTTGAAATATACACTTTTAAAACTATAGCCAAATAAGTTTCCTATACAATTAAAAAACCCAATTCCTATTTTGCCCAGTTCTTTACATTTCAACTTTGTCCTGGAAAACACACATACTTTTTCTAGCCTTTATTGATACAAATACCAAAACTTCCACTATATGTGTGGTTATTTGAAAGATTTTTAATTTCTTGGTCAGGGAAAAACATTTATAGTACATGTCTAGAACTTTTAAATAATTTTTGGATTTTCTAAGTTTCCCACTCACAGAGTAGTTCCCTTTTAACCTTCCCATCTTCCTATATCTTCTCTCTTACCACATTGGATAGGAGAAAGCTTCTGCATTCCATGACTGTATGCTAAAGTGTTCCTGTGCCAAGGAGATAGAGACATGTGAAAAGAAGATCTACAGACAAAGCAAATAAAATAACTATGAACTTTTGTGCTTTCAGTGTGCAAAAATAACTTTTTCATATATTGTTATATGATTGTGCATGTATATTTTTAAAAGTTTGTTTCTGTTCTACAGGCATAACTAAGATAGATAATCTATTGGTATTTTGTTATAAATCAGTATCTTTTTAGGCTCAATTGAAAAGACAGAAGCGAGAAATGGCAATGCCATTCTTCATTGTAATGAAGTGTTTATCATGAAGCCTAATTATAAGTATTTAAATGTGAGAGATGCTTATAGCAAACTACTGATTGGAGTACTAGTCACGCTTGTCTCTTGAGCATATACTGTGCAGCAGGAAATCCTGACACTGCATTGAGTTGATAAGGGTGTCTCTTAGAAATAAAGATGTGTTTTATAAATATTCAGGGACCTTTATCTATTCAAATAAGGCCTCTTAAAAAAAGTGTATGTGGCATCGCCTGTGTTAAAACTTGTTTCACTCCTGTCTGCTTGTGAGTCCTCCATAAGATTAGATGTCACATAGCAGTGAAGACATCCAGGTTAATTTAACAACAGTGATCAGTTAAGTAGGAAGGAACATTGGAAGGGTCTTACATGAGCACAGGGTATTTCTTACTCAGTTTCCTAAAAGCCCCTACTGTTTTCTCACACCAGAGAAAAAACAGTATGTAAATATAGCAGATATGTTGAGCATCAAGAGGAGAGATATTGAAGGAAAAAGTGACATAAGCATCAGATTTATAAATTAAATTTAAATTGACCAGTTTTTGAGCCAAATGACCAAGCAAAAGCATTGAACATAATCCTCCCTTCAAATTTGTTTCAGTTCATCTCACTTGAAAGTGGTTCTTACATTTTCTTTTTTGGGTGATTGTTAGTTTTTTTTTCATTTTCATATTTTTCTGCTGTTTGCAGTGGTGCATATAGACCAAGTATTTTTGAGAGGATTTCTTTTATGTCTTTGGAGGTTCAACTTAATTTCAACTTGACTGACCTGATAGTTGCATTACATTTATAAGGTCTGGGGCTTTTTACACCTTCTGTCTAAAGTATGCTTTTGATATAGGTGCTAAGAAAGCTAAGCAAGACTAAATGATCTGTTTCCAAGATTTCTCCTGTGTTGTATGGATTGCTGGAAAAAATAAAAAAGTGTTGGAAAGAGCAAGTTATTGCCTAGTAGCTTTTCGGCAGCATGTCATTGTGAGTTCATGTGGGAACTAACAAACCCCAAAATTTTCGGTTTTCCTGCTTCTAGGATTATCCCACTTCATTTCTGTAACTGTATTTGGTGGGAGCAGAACATCAGTAAAAGAAAACACATTTTTTAGATTTAATTTGTCTTCTTGTCTTTTGCCAGACTCTTTTAGATCTTTAGGATCAGACTCATGGGATGTAAATGCTGAAATACTGAGTTCCTCAGTACATTGGCTTTACTCATGCAGTTCTTTGAAAGGATTTTACAAAGCTGAATTAGGCATCTAAGTAAATCAGAGGGAGAATTAAGACTACCTGAAGGGTCTTTGTAAGATCCTGCTGTTAATTGTGCTTTTTAATTCTGAAAATGTTTTTCAGTAATCCATCAGAGTCCATTATAAATCAGTATGATTGATCTAAAGTCTGTCATAGCAAGAAAGCGATAAACCACTGTCAAAATACCAGACAGGTGTTTGGAATTGCTGATACCATCTAAAACAACACAAGCAAGGAGATCTCTAGCAGCACTATCACACGCAGCTTTTCCTTGCCAGGGAGAGCACACATGCTATATTTAAACAGGCATTTTGTTTTTCAGTGCTTTCTAGAAAGGATTTTTAGTTGTGGGCTTTTTTTCCCATAACTTCTGGGCCTATTTTGGGCTGAGTCTCAGCTGGCATAAAGCCACTGGAGTCAAGGGTCAAGTAATTCTATCCCTGCTTATAGACAATTGTAAGGTAGGAACTCCAGAGTATGATTCTTTCATGTTACAAAGTACCTTGATGATATTTGTACCAAATGGATCAACAAACCCTCCACATAACTTAATTGATTATTCAAAATAGCAAAATAATTTTGTGTTATAAAATAGCATATGCAATTAATATTAATCTTTATTAACAAACTGTTTCTGGCTTTTGTTTCCTGCCATACAAACCAGCTCCAGTATTTTAAATTTATTTTGCATCTTTCTAAGGAACTAACCTGAAATTTTATTATTGTATAAAGTATATAGGATAATTAATATTATTGCATTGATACTGCAAAATAGATTCGTGGAGAAAAAAAATATTGTCAGGAAAGGCACATAGTTTAAAAATATGTGTTTATATAATTTGTTTTAACTGTCTCTTAAATTTGTGCCTCTGTGTGTTCCCACAATTCCAGATTTCAGACTGAACTCAATTATGATGTTTTGGAAGTTCATGATGGACCAAACTTATTATCTCCACTTTTGGGATCTTACAATGGTACACAGGTCCCACAATTTCTGTTTAGCAGTAGCAATTTCATGTATCTTCTGTTTACAACTGATAACAGTCGTTCTAACAATGGATTCAAAATTCACTATGAAAGTAAGTAATTCTGTGTTGTATTATTTGATTTCCCCTCGCCCTCAATGCTTACCTCAGTACAGATGTCATCTTGGGTAAATTCCTGTTATTTCTCAATCTGTGAAAAATTTAGTAATGTTAAACTTCAAAATGGATGACCATTAATTTTATTTACATTTAATGTCATTGATGTACTGCTCTGTGCTTTAAGAATCAAAAGATGAAAATGAGAAGCCAATGCCTTTCTTCTGGCATCAGCTTTTATGTCTTAATATTCTTATATTTTATACAATGCATTTTTGTGTGTGTAAAATGGCATGAGATAAGAAGGATTATGCAAATCTAAGAAAATAATTGAATTAGTGTTCTGATTGATGTATCTGCAGCTCTAACTGAAGGTAGGAGAAAATGCAGTTTATATAATGACTTGAAAATCAAGAAGTGGAATTGGCTAATTAGAATTTTTAGGGTTCTAAAAGCCTGCCTATCAGATTTTTTTTCTGACATATAAATATTCTTTTGTCCGTATTATATTCATATAAACTATGCTGCAGAAATTATCTGTAGGATTTCATACTTTATGAATCATTAAAATTCCTACAAGTCGAAATATTACAATTCAATTTACATTTTGTTTTTCTAAATATAACTTCTGTTTTAATAATTCCTACTTATATGAGAAATAATATTTTTACTGTAATCACTATCTGATTTGCTTAGTAAAGGTCATAAGCACATTGTTTGTCCATTCCTTTTTCATACTTCTACTTGTTGGAATTACCACCAAAAAATTTTCAGATGTTCTTAATTTTTAACGTTATTTTTTGCAATTCTCACTATTCCTGACCACTAATGATAAGGATATTAAAAACAATATGCATGGAAGTGGTGTTGTCAGATAAAATTTGGATTGATTTGAACTCTAGTGAATGTTAAGTTCAGTCTATTTATTGAAAAAAAAATCTATTATTCCAAAATGGTTAACTGTCCTAGCATTCATCCCCAAATTTCCATTTGTATCATCATCTGCATTATGAACAAGTGATGATTTTGTTAAGTTCTCATCCATGCTGAAGTTTGAAGGAAAGTTATCTTAACACATCAGGAAAATTAGATTAAGACTGCCAGCAGCGACCACTAAATTTGTAGTACTGAATAATGTTAAATGGTAAAAATTATGCTTTTGGAATGTGAACAGAAAAAAGAGAAAATCTGCAATTCATACAAATAAATAGTGTTTCAATTAAATAAAGTTGGAAAGGAAAACTGAAATTTCTTTATAAATAAATTCTTGAATTTCATTATAAAATCCCATATTTTGTAAAATTGATCCACACCCTACAGTTCTCTTTACACTAGTGGAAAATAAAAGCTAAATTTATACTGTCAGAGAACATTGAAAATATATATTCTTAATATTTGTACACAAAATAAACAATTTTCAGCAGTTGCTTTTCTGTTTAATAGCCCCTGTTTATTCACAGAAGTCTAGTATTCTTTTTATTTTTGCTTAATTCTTACTGGTTTCTCATCTTGTATTATCCAGTACAATCCAATTCTGTTTTCATTTTTGGGCATATGAATAATAATGATCAATGGTCTCCTACTCATCATTTCTCCTCCCTTCAAATATTGTATTGAAAGCTTTTATAAGGTCTTAATTTTCATGCTATTTATATCTTTCCACGCTGAATTTCTTTGTAAGGAAGGATTTTTTTATGACTTCTGTGTAGGAATAAAAGGAACACCCATAAAAAAACTTGCACTGAATACTTATTATAATTTACTAACTTCAGTATTATTTGTAGAGGGTTGGGGTTTTTTCATTATTATTTTATAATGAACTTCTTTATATGAGCTTTTATATGAACATCTCAGTGGGAAATAATCTAAAAGGTTTCATTTTCTAGCACACATTGAAAGTCCCTTTATCAAGTCAACTTCTCTTTACTCTTTTCTGCTATTCTTTATCTTCTCAATGTCTCACATATCACATAACACTAGGTATAAGTGTGATTTATGTAAATAATTGATCTATGTAAATATTTAAAATATCAATATCAAAAGAAATGAAAATAACTTTAGCTATGCTAGCAAATTTTGATCAGGAAAATATAAAGGCTGAAAAGAAGAATTTTGATTATCAAATCATCAATTTTTGGTCATCAAAACTTTTCAATATCAGCATCAGGTACAAAATCATTTGATGTTACTGAGACAGCATCAAACTGAATTATGTGATCTTTTTCTTATTTTTTTCTGCAGCAGTGGCAGGATTCAAATTGTGATCCATATCTTATAATGGTAACACAGAGAAGAATAGTGGAAAGATAATTCACTGTAAATGTGTAATAGTGAAGCCTTCACTCATATCAGAAGAAATTACTTAATTAATTAAAAAAAAATCTACAGTTTATTTAACTTTCTTTTTTTTTTTTTTTTTTCTTTATTAAATCTAGGTGTAACTGTTAATACTTACTCTTGCTTGGATCCTGGCATACCAGTGCATGGACGTCGTTATGGACATGACTTCTCTATAGGTTCCACCGTCTCATTTAGTTGTGATCCAGGTTATAGACTGAGTCATGAGGAGCCTTTATTATGTGAAAAAAATCACTGGTGGAGTCACCCACTCCCAACTTGTGATGGTAAGGATTAATAGATTTAGTAGAGAGTACTTTAAAATATACAAATTTTGCCAAACTGTTATTAGCCAAAATGAGCTAAATGCCAGAGCCTGTAAAACCTATATTTTTAGGAAGGAAAAGAATAGTTACAAGAAATAAATGTCATATATCTCTGTGATGAGACATATAATCATAAAAGCAGAGAATGATATCTAGTTATTTAATTCTGCAGATTACTGAAGGTATGTCTATTTGAATTGATGTAACTGTGACCTAACTGATTGCAAAATTTGTGTATATCTTATTGTAAAGCACTTATTACAGCCTACAAATATTTTTGTTTGGGTATCCATCTATGGACACAGATTGCTGACATACAAAACATGAAATGAAGTTTATTTGTACCTGACTCAAAAACTGCATTTTCTCCTGTTTCATGGTGATCATTGTGTTTCTAGCTTGTTAACAGAACTTGACACCCTTCAATCACCGTGAGAATTTATTAGGGCCACATTATATCTGATGATTATTAAACTAGACAAAAGTGGGATCAACTAACAGGTCTCCACCATATCATTAAATCTGAAAAATTACCTAATATTTTCAGTTCTCTCTTGTAATCTGAATTGTTCATTTTAATATTTTCCCAGTTGGGGTCATATCAAATATATGTAATATTAAGAAAGTAGATTGTAATGTTCATTAAATTACGTTATTTAAGATGTTTGCTCCTTAAAACAGTTTCCCTCCTTGGAGCATGATACATTTTTTTGATGTTAAAAATGTTTTTAGGAATAATATAACTATTTAATTCTAGGGTAGTATTTAACCAAAGAAAGTCTCCTGAGTTTTTATGAGGTACAGAATATACATGATATTGTATTTTTCTGATACAGTTCTTAGTGTCTCAGGACACTAATTTTGAAAGAAAAATATGAATGAAGCTTGATGAAGAAGCTCACTGAACCATGCGTGATTTGCCATATGGAAAACTATTCATTTCCACTGTATTACTTTCTTTAAAAAATTGTAGGGATTTCCTTGGCCTTCACATTGTTTAGTTAGGAAATGCTTTGGGTTTTTAGATTTCAGTAAGTTGAAAGTGTCAGTATATGACAATACTCAAAATTTGTGGTGGTAGAAAGGGGTAAGAATGATCACATGCCTGAAAGTGGCCCTCTGTAGTTCTTCAAGCCCATTTTCTAAAAGGTTCTGCACTTCAGTCAGGCTGTTGCAATGAAGAATTGCAGAGCTCCCACGGTTTGCAGTCAGGGAGACTATATTTTGCTGAATAGGCCACAAAACTAAGATGTGTTTTCTCGTGGTCATAGGCACTAGATGGTGACCATGTAAAACACTATGAACAAACTCCCTATGAATACTGTGCTCTGTTGTGAAATAAACTTACATAAGATAAATTTCTTCTTAAAGATGCTGAACTAGTATACAATTCATTAAGTAAATGAGGTTTCTTTTCCTCCAGAGCACATTGCTAAATGGCAATTGTCCATTCAATAAATATGCTTTAAAGGTAGGATTTAGTACACTTATTCTACTAAATTTAATCAGTTTATGGTCGATATAATTTTGATTTCATTGCTGAATTTCTTCTCTGGGGGAATGTTTTTTAAAGCAATCCAGAGCCCTTGAACCCCAGAGAAAATAGGGCATTTCCTAAATGGGCTGTTCTTTGCATAAACTACAAATATGGGTTTGTATTAATCATACCACTAATAAACACACCAGTCACTATTACTGCACATTCAATATGTTACTCTGATGGTTTCTGAGGAGACAAGTTCTTTTTTGATTGTTCTTTTTGATATTTTCATCTCTTTTTTATAATTACATTATGTAGTGATGTGAAGACAGGCCATGATAATTGTGCAGATAGGTCATGACAACTCACAAGTTTGTGTAGTTTGGAGAAATGAGTAAAAAAGGAAAAGTTTTAGACTTCTTCAAGCAAGTTCTTCCTCAAAGAACATGGTGTTGACTGAAATTCTATTCTTTGAAGGAAAGTAATTTTTTCATTATGTGTTTGATGTTGCACAGATAAACGTCTCCAAAAAAAGAGCTAAAATAGATGGTTATGATCTTTGCTGAGAAAATATTGCTTGTATTGCATTTATACCATTCCCATCTACTAACTATATATGACTCACTTTTTACCTATGTATCTGGAAAGCTCTGAACTTTTTAACTGTAATCACCACCCCGTGCTTAACAAAAAGGACCAAATTTTATCTTATAATGTCCCTTCTATACAAATACTCTAAGAGAATTTTGCTTTTAAGCTTTGAAGATATGTGAGGAACCCTCCCTATTCTACCCAGTATACGAATTATTGGAATAATCCCATCAAAAATTACAGGAAAATTAATGTAAAAGTTAGATATCTAATTAAGAGTGTAAAGTGCTCTTTATTCCCTTCATCATAACATGAAATTGAATGCCAATAGATAATCCTTATTCATTATTTGAATTAAAAATAAATATTGTCGTTCAACCTGATCATCATTTACTTAAGAAAATTAATAAATAGAATGAAAATAATTCAAGCAAGATAAAAAAACCTTTAATGCTTATATTGGAAACCCCTAGATGTCCAAATGAATTAGCAAATATGACTTACGTGACATATATGAGGAACGTATTCAGGGAATAATGCAGAGGTGTTACCTCCTTTCTGTTGACATCTCTAAAATAAAAATAATGCTTCCATTAAAACATAGATGTTAAAAAACCTGCATCAAATATTCAGTGTGGTAGAGGCCAGAATTGGAAATGGAGAGCACGTCTGGTCTATTTTAGATTTAAATAAGAAGGTAAAAATGCAAGTTTATATTGTGAGTAATCTAGGCTACACTAGTTTCTATTAAACTAGTCTCTTGTGGAATATAACTCAAGTCCAAGGTTTCTTTCTTGAAGCTGAATATGTTAATTTGATGTCCATATCCTTATTTATTTACCCCTGCTGAACTACATCCCATTTTAAGATGCATTACATTTTCTATAATTTGGGAAGACAAATGCTGATATTTCTTGGTCTATAAAACACAGTATGTAAGATTCAAACTCTAATTCACTGTTTCAATAATTGCAAACTATTTTATATGCCACTTTTATTATTCAATTGCACAATAAATGAAAATCATCTCAGAAATAAATTCTTAGTTGCAAGTTAGAGTCAATTAAGCAAATGAATGTAATGAGGCCTCTGTGTGTTTGTTCATATATATATTTGTATTTAGACTTATATATACAAAAACATATTTCCATATAAAGAGATTTTTTCTTTTTTTTCTTTGCACTTCTTTCTAAACTAGCATGTGTCATTAGTCTTCTTTGATGATGCTTGAAATCTAAAATGAATTGTTATTACTAATCAATTATAATTGTGTGTTTTCTCTTCTCATTACTTCTGAAAACTAAATAGTTTTCAATTATTTGTATTAACAACAAATTGGACTTAGGGAAAAAAGTTGTGGTTTTTTTCTGAAAGCTTGTCTTCATCGTAAGAGTATTTTATCTTTCCAGAAAACATTGAGATAGATCACTATATGTTAGTGTTTGAGTTGTGGTTAGTGATCTATGGCTAGTCTCTTGAAAAATCTCTACCTAAGAAAATGATCGGTGATACCATTTGAAAATGTGAAAAATGCTGATTTCACAGACATCACAATCTTCAATCAGGCTCAAAAAGCAAAACAGTGGTGTTTTTTTGCTGAATTACTAGTGAACACTCTATGTTGAAATACATTGAAAAATGCATTTATATATATCTTTATCCATTTTTATATGTATATATATATGTATTATTTTCACTTGATTTATTAAAATAACTGATATGTTTTCTTGATATTTTCTGTCTTTTTTGGATATGGGCACCCCCTTCCTCTCACATCCAGATTTCTTGACATTTCGTATCACCATAGTCTTCATAACTCTGAGACTGACTTGTGTTACATAAAAACCAAATAGTTTTAAATAGATAGTATATTGTATTTGTAGAGCTCAGGTGACAGCAAACATAATCAGTCGTTGTTGAGTTTTATTGCAACGTATAAAAAGCAAAATTTAAGAGGGTTTCCTAAGCTAGCTATACAGGATGCCACCTGCAGGAAGAGAATATACAAACTGACTTTGGCAGTAAAATATAAATATGTTAAAACCAGAACAGAGGGAAAGAACAAATGGAAATAAATAATAATGGAAATAAAATGGAAAGAACAAACAAACAAACAAACAAATATAAGCAAACATGTCAAAATCTAATGTGAAGTGTCCTAGCAATATGTTTCTGTAGCATAGCTGCTTGACAAGACAGCTAAGTACTTGCAATTGTTAATGCAGGGATTTTAGAGGTGGAAAACATATCTTACTGAAGTAGATTAAAAAAAGTCTTATTACTGATCAAAAATCATAGATTCTTAAGTGGTTTGCCAGCCTACCCCAGTGAGCCCCAAAAAGGAATAAAACATAATGACAGTTTAGCAGAAGATCAAATGGGTAAAAATAGATCATGAATAAATTTAAGCTAGAAATTATTAGGCTATTTCTAGTATTGCAAGATTGATTTCCTATAACAGTTTTATAGCAGTATGAAATATGGCCTGAAGTGGAACCTTACTATGAATGACACAAGTCAAGTGTTTTTATTACAATTATTCATGTACTTTAGGGATGAAGCACAGCCTGCTATCTCCCACTGAGACATGAGTATCCTGACTAAAGATTCTGAAATTGTTTGGGCCAAAAATTGCTTTCAATATATATTGGGCCATTTTCTAATCTAGGCTTGCTGGCTGTCACTTTTGTGATTGATCATGTTACTGAGAAAAATGAATGCATTTGCAACAAAAAAAAGTGTCACTAATCAACCTAATATTGTAAGAATTTATTTCAGCTGAACATCTGATGTAGTCACCAAACTCCACTATTAAATTAGAGTCTTCATTCATAGTTATCCAAAACTTGCTTCTTAAATTGTTACATCATTTCTGATCACCACAGTGCTATGAAGGTGCTTTATACTATACTTCCAGGTACCTATCTGTATTTCATACAGTCACTTTTATGTTTTGTTCTCTTTACTTTTTCTTCTTTTGTTCTTGTTGTTTTGTATTTAGTTTTGAGGTCTTTTGTTTTGTTTTTATATTTTGTTTCTCACTATTTGGAAACAGTAATGCAGGCATGTCTTGATTTAGCTTCTCTGATTGCATAAAAAAATAAATTTTTAATTAGTCTGTTAATATAATTTTCCATTTTCTACATTAGAAATCAAAAATAGTGCTTCAGTAATTTGCTTAAGTATTCATTCTACTTTTGCTCTTTCCTAGATTCCATCTCTGTGTAATTAGATAAAGTGAAAGAAAGGTAGAATTTGGAAATATGCGTGTTTATCCTTTGCTGTTCTTATTTTTATGTGCTTCTGTTTTCCTTTGCACTCTGAAAAACAGTCAGATACTAGTAGTGATATTACATGCTTGGGCTGCTAGCCATCTTATCAGGGCCAGTTGCATATCTACTATTTCAGATTTGTCAACTTGGCTTTATTTTCTAAAAGGCTGGTCCCTTGATGTCTTTTTCTGCCATCTGCTAGACTTCATAGAGTTACACTGAGGGCCTGATGGCATGCCATAGATGTTTTGTCACTATTTGCATTCCTGAAAGGTTTTCCAAACACCCCCTGTAAAATATATTATTTGTTTGGTCTATATCCCGTGATTATAAAAACTGACTGTATTTTTTTTATTTAATGGATGAAGTAGCTTACTATCAGAAGCTCCAATAACATGCAGTCACAGCCCTGATTATGTTTTGCTAATGTCTAAATATAGCAAGATCAGATGATAGGGTGGCAGTGTTTGCCTTCACTGTCTCTTCATCAGAGAAGTAAGGAGGAAAATTAATATGGAAGGAGGTTATTTGCCTGTGGCAACAATGAAGAGATTGGGCAATTGTGGTCCTAAAATGCCTTATTTCAGCCTATAGTACAGGATTTGCAAATTTCCATCTTACAACTAGGCCAACAAAGGCTAGAAAGTTGGCAGGAGAAATAGCACATACAAAGCAATCAGGAGGCTATCCAGAGAAGTAAGCATGTTTAAAACAGAAATATAGTTAGTTAAAATGATGAGACAAATTTTAGCTAGGCAAGATAGGGCAGTCTTCATCCTAGGATATAGGATGAAATTCCATTTCAGATTTATAAAAAAAGTGTTATTAAGTGTATACTTCGTTTAGTGCCCTGAACACAGTGATGGTATGCAGGGCCATAACCTCATTATGAAAAATAATTGATCTTTATAAAAACATTCCACAGTACTACTGAAATGTCTGGAAAATGCTTGTATTTCATTGACACAAATGTCTGCTTAGGTACAGGGTGAGATAGAAGGTACATTCTGGATAGTCTTTTGATTCCCTGTCTGCTGTATCCTCAAATCAGTTATGAATGTATATCTACACAGAAAATTGTGACATGTCAATATATTCATTCTCAAATATATAACATTAAAAGCAAAGGGATAATGGGTATAGCTTCCATCATTTATTCCATCTGTATAGCAGAAATTGCCATAAGTAGCATAAATATCAAGATATAGCAGAAGAAACAGCATGATGCATTAAATCACTTAGCATCTTTCTCCTGAAGTATGTGGATGTTGGAGCACATACTGAAAGGCCAAACTACTCTCCCCTTTACGAGTCATACTGTTGAGTGCTGCCATTAGTACTTGCTACTGGTGTTACAAGATGGGTAGGAGCAGATTAAACCAGCTAGTGCAGGTGGGGCAGCATCTCTTAGAAAGAGTCATTGCTCTTCCAGCCTGAGACAGGCTCCTTCCCTCACGCTCATTGCTGTGGTGGCAGGGTGGTAAGCCTGCAATATGAGCAATAAATAGGTGAGTGACAGTTTATAGAACAAGAAGGGGGTTTGATATTTGTATCAACTGGAATTACAGACAAGTAGCTGCCATTTACATCTCTCCAAACCTGCCTTTCAAGACCTTTAACATGTGCTAAAGAGAAGAGAAGACTTTGTGTTCATTATTTTGGAAAGACTGCTCATATGGAGAACTGCAATCAAATTTACTAGAATGGTCTAGATTATTTGACATGAATCTAGTGCCAGTAGTTCACGTTGACTGGACTGTTTTTCTTTATTCTAAAATATTTCTAGAAAATAATTTTGGTAGTGTGTATAATTAGGCTAAGGATAATAAAAGGAATAGATGCTTTTAATCTTGAGGAAAATAGAACTACTCATTTGTTTTATAATGTATGCCCTTCTGAGATAATCTATATTCACAGAACTCTGATGTAATAACTTGGTACTGAATTTTAATAACTATTATTGATATACAATAATTCTAAGGTACAATAACTCTTCCTTGCTAAAAATTACTTGATTAATGTTGTATTTCAAAAACCCTGGAATAGAAAATCATTGAACTATAAATTTTTGCAAGTGTTGTAATGACTAAATTTTTGTATTTTGCATTAATTCAAGATGTAGCTTAACTTTTGTATTGCTCAACTACTGATTACTTTTATGAAGTTGCTAAGGAAACTATAGAAATGCTTATTCTTATATCGGAACCTGTCATTATCACTAACATCATAGATATAAACCCATAACCAATAGTTATAATTACATACACGAAATCATGTCAACCTTCCCTGCACAAATATTTCAAGTAAATAATTCAATAGCCAAGACACACCATTTTAGCTCTCCAACCTTGGCTTCTGCTTAAGTGATATTGTTTGGCTCTGTATCATCTGCCTTCATCTCTGCTGAACTTAACGACTTTCACAGACTCTCCAGAAAACATGAAAAAACAGCTAATGAAACTTGATTTTGGTTCTCTTATGTATATTAAACACATATGAATTATTGATTGCATTTCATTTTATATTATATAAAAATGGCCTGTAGTTATATTTGAAGTTGCTAAATCATTTGAGTAACTACTTTTAAGTAATTTTAAAGGCAGAAATTTTTAGGTCTTCTCACATTTTCTCTTATCTGTATGTTTATTATTATTATTATTATTATTATTTTCTTTATTTCTAGCTTTATGTGGTGGAGATGTTAGAGGACCTAGTGGAACAATTTTATCCCCAGGTTATCCTGATCTATATCCAAATTCACTGAATTGCACATGGACTGTGGATGTTACCCACGGGAAAGGTAAATAAATCCTTTTCTCTTTTTCCATCTTTTTTTTTTCTTTTTAAATATATGTAAGTCCAGTATTCTGTGCTCTAGGACTAGACCTAAGTTAGCACCAAAGCACTGGGATTTGCATTCCTGTTTTTTGGGTTTGTTAAATTTTCTTGTAGTAACTCCTAGAATTCCAGAAGTGGACTAGGTCCTTATACTTCCCACAGAATGAAAAGTCAGTGAGAAAGAATTATACAATGACTGATCACAGAAGCTCAAGGACTGGAAGCTTTTAAGGAGAGGAAGTTATTTCTTCAAGGTAGATTTTAGGAAAAAGCTGTAATACTGATTTTAACTCTTCTCTGAGAGGTTAAATAATGCTTAGGACACAATGCTTAGGAAGCTGTAATTTCCAGGCAGCAAAGTTTCCTAGAAATAATGTGTCATAGTTGCTTTCCAATGAGAGGTTTTGGTAATAGATGAGATGGATCATACTTTTAGGTTTTTGTTGGTATTTTATATCAAATGTGGGAACAACTGCATAGTACTCTTGTGCTATGGGTGGAAAGAGCTAGAGAGGCATAAGATTTAATGTTAGGGGAAGGAGACAGAGATAGATGTCGTGAGAGAAATTGAATACAAAGAGCGTAAACTGGTAAGAACACAAAAAAGAGAATTATATTGTGATACTGGCAAGAATACAGAAAAATAAATGAAAGGCAGAAGAGGGAAGACAAGTTCAATTCTGAATTTCATCAATGTTCTCTGTGAGGGCATGAAATGTGACAAAGTATGCTGATGATGTATTCCTCTAAGAAAGAGTTATTGATAACATAAAAATAAGATTTCACATATAGAGAATTGTGCTGATCTGTGATCCCCTTATTCTATTTTGTACAAATAGTGTGATAGTTCCTCATCTAGATGTTAAATCACTCTGACTGGTTGTCCCATTTAAAACTCCTTAAAGCGTTAAAGTGGCAAAGTGTATCTCAAAATTATTGCTCCATCTGTTCCATAGTCTCTCTTATTACCAAGTGGTGCCATTGTGTCAATGTAATTCGATTCTAAATATCCACAGTGAAAAAGGCTCCTGAACTTACTGATGCTACATCACATGCTACATTTGCCCTTGTTACTTCTTGGGATGATATATGGCTTTTAGAGTTGTGGGAATATAAGGGACTGTGCATCTTTTCTTCTGGATATTCAAGAAAGATTAATAGAAAGTATAAAGAAACTGTTAGACCTGTAGTCATTTATCTTGCACTCTGTCTGAGAAGTCATTGAATAACTGCACAAGCTTTATAATATGAGAATCAAAGGCAAGTAGCAGAGATGGAGTTTAGCTTCATGGAGTAATACTTGACAGAAAATAATGTGAATTCTACAGAAAAAAAGAGGTCAGATTAAGCCACATTTTTCAGGATTCTTAAAAGACATTTTATTGACACTCATTTTTCTTAATTAAAAATGTAAGTATGAAGAAAAGTCTGGGGAAGTTTTGGTTGGGTTTTTTTTGTTGTTTTCTTTTTCAGAAAATGAAGTAGCTTTTTTGTGGTTTATCTTTTTCCTTAAAACCTCAGCTAGAGAAGTACTTAAAAGTTAGGATGAATAAAAGCTGAAATTCTCAATGTTATAACATTTTATGTGAGGCTGTTAAGAAAGCCCACCATATATAATGAGACTCCTGAGAAAACAAATTTACAGAACTAAAACATGCAGGGGAAGATATTATATTACAAATAAGGTTATTTATAAGCACATATACACTGATGAATATATGCACACATATTTATAGACTCACATTCTTGTTTGATTCAATGTCATGAAATGTTACAATCCTGGGGCAGAGTAGCTGGAAAGCTGCTCAGTGGAAAAAGACCTGAGGGTGCTGGTTGACAGCGGCTGAACATGATCCAGCAGGGAGCCCAGGTGGCCAAGAAGGCCAATGCCATCCTGGCTTGTATTAGAAATCGTATGGCCAGCAGGACCAGGGCAATGATTGTATCTCTGTACTCAACACTGGTTGTCCTGTGTCCATTTCTGGGCCCCTCAGTACAAGAAGACATTGAGATGCTGTAGCATGTCTAAAGTTTGGACATTAGGAGAAGATTTCTTCATGGAAGGAGTTATCAAGCATTGGAACAGGCTGCCCAGGGAAGTGACGTCCCTGAAGCTATGTAGAAAAACATGTAGATGTGGCACTTAAGGACATGGTTTAATGGTGGACTTGGCAGTGCTGGATTAGTGGTTAGACTCAATGATCTTAGAGATCTTTTCCAACCTAAATGACCTATGATTCTGTAAATTTTATATTATCACATGGAAATGTCATTAAGGAAAAACATTAAGTATGAATACAATGTCACAATTTGACTTGGACATTTTTGATTTATGCTGCTCAAAGAGCTGCTGGAAAAAATTATAGAGTGGGTATTTGCTCTGAGTAGGAAATAGTGTGTGAAATCCTCATACTTTGTATATGTTGGCAAAAAGCTATTAATTCTTTAAGCTCTTCCTGTTGTATTGCATGAGGAAGATAGCTCTCCTTTTATGACAGTAAGTCACAGGCTTACTTAATTTAAATTTCTAACACTAAAGTTCTATGTCAGTGAGCTAGTCAGTTAGGATACTTCTGTATTTAATGGAGAAATGCATATATCTTCAGGATATGAGTCATTGCACCCTGAATAGGTATCTAAAGCAGATAGAATGAACTATCCTCTGAAGGCACCTGTTTATCATCTAATGTCCGGGGGGTTAATACAGTCCCCAGAGGAAGTGTCTATGGGGAGACTGAGTGACTAAGTTTTACATACTAAGTTTTACCATTTAGAAAAAATTAATCCCATACACATAAATGGGTTATTTTAATGAGAAGGAAAAAAACCCTTTTTTTCTGGAGATCTCATTTTCTGCTCTATTTCATGTCTAGCGTAATTTCAACTTCAGAAACTCGAGGAGTATCTTCTACTGGCTACTAACTAGTGAGATCATTTTTACTTTAGACTATTTTGGGTTTTTTTACCAGAAAGTTTTGTAGTTTCATGTCAGACTGCCAAGAAAAAGTATATAACTTGTAGCTCCAGAATGCTGTGAGGTACTTTCTTATACATACATCTTTATGTTGCAACTTCATACTGATACTACGTAATAACAGGTAATTAAATACATAGATTTAGTTATGATGTATATTTTATGTCCGGATATGTTGTGTTGCTAGGAAAATGTTTCTGTGTTTGTATATATTGTTTTAAATAATAATATTGCAATACAAATATACGTGTTTTTAATTTTACTCTTTAAGTGCATCTAAAGTTTCAGAATTAATTTTTCAGTTGTGTTCATGTGGACCAGCATTATGATTCTTGAATGTCCATTACAACTTGATATAATTTTCTTTCATTTTTAAAAAAAATTCTTAACTAGAGAACATTTATTTTAAATATAGTTAATATGTCAATTAATTACTATTATGAAGAGAAAAGGAAACACCTATTGACAATAATTATTGCATTTAGTCTGTGATTAGAATGCAATTTAAATATATGGTGAAATGAAATTTGCGGAGTATCAGTGGTATGTTTTAAAACATTTATTATTAGATCAGTTAATTTACCCATCCCCCAACAGTCTGGATTGTAACATTGAGAAGAGACATTTTACAGTGTCATGTCTTCCTATCTTCATTTCAGATTTTAAATATTCCCCTTATAAAGAAAGCACATGTGAGGCAGAATGAGAAGGAATCTACCTGAACATATCTTTTAAAATTCTTCCCCGGAGAAGACACAATCTGTCACACAGCATATATTAATGTGATTAGAATATTTTCTGAAGAAAACTAAATTGTACAGCTACTGCTGGAATATACCTTGGGGTTTTGCTTAGAAATGTCACGGCAATCTGGAAAATTGATTGAAACATTCCCTTGAGTTAAACCTTGAGTCTGATGTTTGAACAATACTCAGTGAAGCTCAGCTGTGATTCACAGGAATTTCATTATTTTGGGTTACTACCATAAAATTTTCTTTGGCATTTCTGATTTTGTTGTTTCAGTATATATGCATGCACGAAAAAGGCCAAAATTAATTTGGACTGCAGTAAATGCAACAAATATGAGCTGAATTTCAGTCTTATTCTGTATATATCACATGGGTCTTTTTAAGAGCTCCTTTCATGTCAAATCAGCACTGTGTCGTACATGAACTAAGTTAAAAATCCCAGACATTTAAGAATTTATTAATTCCAAAGATAAATTTATATACATTAGTTCAAAAGATATCCAACCCAATCTCAATTCCAGAATTCTGTGTGTGATTTTTGCCAATTTATTTTCACACAATCTCAGAGAATGAAAAAGGATGATCAAAATAGATGAATGGCTTTGCTCATGTAATTAGTAAATTAAGAATTTTTAACAGACAGAATAAATCTTTTGGATTATTTATTTTTACTAAAAGCATAAAATAATATTCTATCCAGTAATTTCTATATCAGTGCTACTAAGTAAGAATGTGTTTTTCTGGATCCAGAGGGAGAATGTGATGTGCATGGAGTTTTAAGAAGATAAGGAGGCATCTACTTGAAAAAGTTCTGAATGGTTCTCCAGTCTCTTTAAAGGGAAGGAAAAGATAGAGGTCTCCAAGATCCAAGGTTTTTATCTGATTGCTTCCATCTGTATGTCCAGCTGATGGCAAGACTGAGCATGTATTCCAAAGATGCCAATATGCACATATGCCAAAGATGCCAATACATATGGCTGGTCACACAGATTAACAACGACAGAGACAAGTGTCTTATTGGCACACATAGAAACACTAACAGCTCTGAAACATGAACAGCACAGGCAACCAAATTTCTCCATCCAGGCTGAGGGGAAAAGGAGTTTGTTAAAAGTGACACTCACACGCACATGCATGTACTCCTCCAACCTTCCATATTCTGACCCAGGAGCTGGACTCTAGATTCCATTCCTACTAGGTGCTGCCTGCTCTGTGACCAATGGCCTTTTTTCCAGTCTTTCCCTGATCTGATCCTGCTCCCCAGACAGTCCATACTAATATCCAGTATTGGTCACCCATGTGCTCACACTCTGGACAGAATATACATTTGCTCACCAGTCAGGAATAGAGAACAGGCTGTGCTGGTTTGGTGCAGGCATTAGTGAGAGAGTCTTAAGCCTCTCTCTTTTCCCACACTTTTTTCACTCTTACCTAGCATAACCCCTTCCCTTATCTTCCTTTGGCCCAAAATATCTCACAAAAAGTTTTGAGGTCTCCAACTACCATTTTAAAAAATCTCATCTTCAGTTTTACATAATCTCACAAATTCCCTCAACTACTCCACAGTAAATTTCTAATTTTCATAAAACCCAAGATAGTATATTGTCCCCCATTATCATCAAGTACTAAGTTCTAATTTGACTGCTTTAGATTATGGTGATACATTTAATTTACCATCAGACAGAAACATAAGAATTCTGGTCTTTGTTAGTACCTCCACTTAATCCTGCTCATTAAAGATTATGTGAGTGTGTATACCATTCATTACTTCTCTCATTTCTTGTATTTCCTTCCTGTACGGAAAAGTCCTTTACCAGGATCGTAAACCAAGTGTCCTTGCATTCCAGATACCCATACAAGCTGTTATTTCTTTGGTGTGATTGAGTTGCATTAACATAAATGTTTAATGCTATTCAGACAACGTCAGGACTATTATATAAAAAAAAAGCAATCTGAAAACAGTAGCTGGCAATTGTACTGAGAGCTTCTAAAGCTGCACGTGAGGTCTAGAAAAGATAACCTACAACACCTGAAGGGGCACGATGTTTCTATACTTAAACAGATGAGTCAAGCAGACTATATCTAGCTTGGATTTTGTTACCCTGTTTGGGAAATTTGGGGCTGGTGGTGGCGGGGGGAGGGCGAGTGGTACGGTTTTGGGGCTGTAGGAAAGGGAACTATTTCTTTGCTTTTTGATTAAATTGTGTTTACTATTAAAAATCCATTGGCCAGGAGAGTACCCAAAGGTCATTAATCTTCATCTACTATGTTAATCTGCAATCATATGAATGGATCATCCTACGTATTACATCATCAGATATATTTGAAGAGACTGAATCATTGATTTATGACTTACATGATAAAACTGAAATGGTATTACACTAGAGGTATCAGTAATCACTTAAGCTAGCTGATTGCTTCTTCTGTTTATTTTTCTTGGCCTTTCTGTGCATTCTACCTAAAGATCATGGTCTAACTCTTAGTTAAAAATGCAGAAGTGATTTAATCATCTGTCTTGATCTTTAAGTCTTTTTATTGCTATTGTGTTCCAGGAGATATCTTCCTTTCTGGATGTGTGATTTATATATGATGATTGGCAAAAAAAGTATACTGTTGATGTATGTCTCTTATTAGGAGACCTCCCCTTTTTTGGGAGGAATTGATGCTGCTACTCTATGTGCCATTAGAATTTAATATCATATATTTTATAATCTTTCCTTTTACTTCTGCTATTCAAGGATACTGGTGATTGTAAGAAATAAGGTTTACTTTTTCTATTCTGCCATTAACTGTTTGTAGTTTTGAACATACATAGTGCATCATTGGATTTTACACAAAAATGGAAACATATATCTTTAAATTCTATAAATCAGATGTCCATATTGCAGATAAAGGCAAAAGTGAAAGATGATGTCAAAATGAAACCTGCTGCAAAGATATTTTAATTCTAAAATCAGGAAAGATACTAAGTTTTTGAAAAATTTGATTATCTTCATTTTCTAAATGATGACTCATAATGAGATGCATGAATTTTAACCTTGGCTTAGTTACATGGATGTTAATAGGGTGATCTGTAAATCTAATTCTACTTTTTCTAATAGGTGTGCAGTTCACCTTCTACACGTTTCATTTGGAGGATCATCATGACTACTTACTAATAACAGAGAATGGCAGTTTCACACAGCCGCTGGCACGTCTGACTGGCTCAGAGCTTCCTTCACCAATCAATGCTGGTCTCTATGGAAATTTCAGGGCTCAGTTGCGCTTTATTTCAGATTTTTCAATATCATATGAAGGATTTAATATTTCTTTCTCTGGTAAGGAAGGACCTGTAATACCTGGCTCCTGAAAAAGTTGCTTTTTGGGTTTTTTTCTGCATTGTATATAAGGAAAAAAAAAATTGAAATTTTTTTTATGAATGTATATACTGAAAAATTATATTGTATAAATTGTTTCCTAAGCACAATAATTTCAAAGCAAGCAAATCTCTGTGTCTCTATAGAGGCAAAGGACACATTTGTGCTACATGATAAATAAGATGGCAGTAACTGTAAGACATTTTATCAAGTGAGGGAAGGAAGCAGAACTAGTCTCATTTCAGTTAGTGAAATTCCAGATGAGATCAAGTATCAACTGTTTAGTTTTTGTTGTGCCAACATTTTAATTTGGTTTATTTATCTGAGTTATTTATGGCTCTTAAAAGAATGATAAATCATGTTGTGTTATGCATCTTTAAAACATTGTGAATGTATTAATTTGTCTTACTTTTTGAAATAGTACAATTATCAATTTAGCATTCACACAATACTTTTGTTTTAGAATCTGATGCCTGAATTGATAGTCAGGTGGAAATTACAGAAATTACTAGACTGTAAGATTACATGTTGCTCTCATTCAAGCTGATTTGCTCTTGTTTTCAGAGTATAATCTTGAACCTTGTGAAGATCCTGGGATCCCACAATTTGGTAACAGAATAGGATTTAATTTTGGAGTTGGAGATATTCTGACCTTCTCCTGTTCATCTGGATATCGTTTAGAAGGAGCTTCAGAGGTTGTTTGTCTTGGTGGTGGACGACGAGTATGGAGTGCACCTCTGCCAAGGTGTGTGGGTACGTGGTCAGCTGCTTTCATTTGCTTGTATGTGTAGTCATTGTCCATGGACTTGCAGACTTACAGCATGGAAAAGCATGGTAATACACCTCTTTTTAATGTACTCTCATATTCTCCATATCTTGTTAGTCAATTTTTTTAACCTTTTTTTTAATATATTTAGTATAATAACTATCAGTGGACTTCACAGTCTAGACTTGAAAGCAATTCAAATTGAGGGCACAATGATTACTCTTCTTAATTTGGTTAACAGATTAGGAAATCTGGGTATAAATTTAAATCAGCATTTATCAGTTCAGATATCTAGTAATCAAATATTTTCATCAATGCAAGCTTCCAAGTGATATCTGTATTATAAAATTGTAATTAGAACACTTAGACCAGATTTATTTCATAAAACTAGGTGCATTTATAGTACAGTCAACCTGGGCATCCTATGTAAGAGCCATATCCTCAGAATATCCTTAGAATAGTTATTCTGGTTTTAAAATGGTGGCTAAGATAACTGAGAAGAAACACTTTCTGATGATTCCTACCTAGCATTCTCCATTCACTGTAGAGGTAGCCTGTATGTGTAGCTTTGACTAGAAATTTAGCTTTAAATGGCTAAAGAATGTTGATTGAGCTGTATTCTTTCTAAATGACTTGGTTTTCAGTTCTGTTGAGAACTGTTAAAACAGTAAGATGTCTAAAAAGTAGGACAGTTACTTAAGTGTCTGCATTATTTTTATTTAAGAGTATATATTGCTGAAATGTATTAACGAGTATGTACTGTATGGAAAGGTTTATAAATGAAAACATCTCTGTCAGTGTGCATTTAAAACATTTTATTTTTTCATACTAAATTGTATGTTAGTAGAACATAAATGTCTTTCAGACGTTAATTGCACAGTAAGTATGGATTGATTATGTGTTTCCTCTTACTTGTTGTTAGTTACTCTATCAAAATGTTTAGGTCCAAACCATTCCTATGCCTACCTTGGTATAAGGAAAATGATGAATTTAGCATACACATTAGCAACATTTATATGTGTACCTACAGAAGAGATGTTTTAGAAGATAATTCAGAGCAACGGATGAATAAAAGTTATTTTTGTGTTGGGGTTGATAAATTTTTAGCCATAAGAATAATAATGAATGTGTGCACAGTTGAGAAGACAGGTTAAATTTCAGTAATAAATTTCTGGAAGTGTTAATATACTGAAAATGAATTGGTAAATTATCAGCAAAAAGAAACATCCACAGCAGCATAAATGAAAAAAAAAATGCTATATAGCTTTCATTACATAGAAAAATAATGTTTATGTTTGTTTGTTGGGGGGAAAGAGAAAAGCTGTATAAGGAATAATTTTTTTTCTAGTCAACATGTTTTCTCATTACTTTTGAAAACAAAAGATAGTCTCAACTAGAATGACTTAATTAGAAATTTCCCCCCCTAAGTATCCAGCCTTTTTCAATCTTGCGCTTAATTTATATATCATAATAATGAAATTCAAACAAGACAACAGTAGAAATTGCTGTTGACCACTTATATTGGACTCAAAATTTATGTATCATTACTGTTGCTCATATCTGGCTTTTTTGTCAAAACGATTAATGAGATCTATTGCTTCTGATATCATGTGCACTGTCACATATGTACAACATCAATTGGGAGCTAACCACTGCACACAGAATTTGTGTTCAGCTTGTCAACACAAGAATAAAATGCAAAAAAGAGAGATAAAGTAGAAGAAGTTTGATGGAAGGCCAAGCATCACTTTCTGGATACAAGGAAGGCCAATGTGTTGGGTCTTGAAACAGAGTAGTCAATCATAATTCTAAACCAAATAATTTGCCAGAGAATTAGAAGCCTACTTTCCTTTTTTTATTTAGAAGATGGGTTAATATTTGTTATTTATTAATTAATGTTATTATTCAATCTATGAAGATATTCTTTTTTTCAAACAATTTGACTTAAGACTTAAAAAGTGAAATTTTGAAATTAGGAATTATTAAATGGAAAATTAATGTTCAAGTAGCAAACAAATATATTTTTATATTTTATTTTTAAAACTGAATTTCTCAACTGATGGTATTATCTCAATTCAGTAGCCCTTGATGTTGTCCTGGAACAGTTTTTATAAAGGATTTTTCTAAAAAAGCATAAAGATTATCCACTTTTCTGTTCAACATATGATGCAGCACTTCTTGGGGTAGATGTCTGTAGACACTCACTGGGCAAGCACTGTTCGATGGTACTGAAACTTTGGTGTGTTATCCACACTGTTTTGGTTAACAAATCTAAAACACTCTGTATGAGTTACTACCAAGTAACTACAACACAGCCAATAGTACAAGTTGTAATAAATGGATGTATCTAATGATGACAGAAAAGAGTCCATGATCTTGGAATTGCTTGCTTTGAACATTTCCATGGACAGTGAAAAGAAAATGTCTTTTGACTCTAAGTAATCGCTTCTTAAAAAAATACCTACAGTAAGTATGAATGCTTGTTCACTTTTCATTTTCTATAAAGGCAAACTCTAAGCTCTGGTGGTCCTAAGGAATCAACATTTTCCTTAATATGCTAGGGGTTTGTCTCCAGCTTGTAATACAGAGCAGAGGAATCGTCTTACGTTTGTGAATGTGGAGTTGTTTTCATAGGGTTATAGTGCCTCTGAAATGTTCTGATCCATTTGGAGATCAGATGTCTTTGCCTAGTTCTCTTTATAATTTTCAACACCATAGATAACTTACAAGAATTTTCCTGTAACTGTGTTACAGATAGGAACAAACAAGAGCAATTATTATTGCTTTAAAGGGAAAAATAGTGACATAAGTAAAATTAAACTTTTCTTATAATCAATAATGGAATGAAAATGGTTAAAGAACCATTAGAATACTGTCATTCCTTAGTTTAATCGTTTATTTTCATGCTATATTCAAATGATAACCAAATACAGTGTTCATATTCAGCACACACATTTCTTTCTTGGAATTGCTTTTCCTTTCAGTGAAATGTAGAAAGCTGTCTCTATTATGCCAGGATTTCTTATGCCTTTTTTTTTTAATCTCCCCTGCCCTCTTCCAGTTTGTTTTTGCTTTCCTTATAAGGCTGTCCAATAGCCAAATTGTATTACTTTTCACTATAACTGTCGTTTATAATTGTTTCTATGTCTATGTAAAATAATCTGTGTCTTCATAGCTTCTCAACTGTGTCAAGTCTTTTCCTTTAGCTTTCTTAGGGCCATACAATTTCTTTCCAGACTGCTAAACCTTCCCTGGAAGACATTGACTTAAAAATTTTTTTTCTTCTGTGCTACTTTCACATTTTCTGTTCATTCTTGTCAGTAGATCCCAAACAGTCTCTAATCCTGGATTTACAGATTTTTAAGGAACTACGCCCCTTGCAATTTTAAAAAACAGAGAAAAACCATAAAAAATCTACAGGCAAACTCATTAATTTATGTCATGTTGCATACTTTTCAGATAATACTGTACATTAATTTTTGCTGGTAGAGATTTTTGCCAAGGTGTTCACTGATGTAGCTTCTTTGCCAAGCTTCAATTAAGGTGCTTTTCAAAAAACACCAAGAACAGACAGAAATGTCTGAAAGGTTATATTGTATGAGAGAAAAATAAATTCAGTGTTCACTGGATATGCATAGATATGGAGCCAAGGAAGTGAAGGTTCTATCACAGATATATCCATAGTGAATTCCTTAATTAGCAGGAGAGCCATTAGTTACCTCTGCTCATCTTATTCTATATGCCATTAGTCTTGCTGCATCTGCATAGCTCCATCCTTTTCTGTGCATATATAAAATTATAGATAAAGGTTGCTTTTAATATATTTTGCTTGAAAACAATGTCCTTTTGCTAGTTTTGAGATTTCTTTTCATATCTGGACTGTTTGGGCAGCATGAATTCTGAGTTTAAGGATTGTGATATCCACTTCTAAATGTCATTGATTCATCTCAATACAAATGAATCATAAACTTTCTTCTGTTTGTCAGAAGTAAATTTATTCTCTTAAATATTTCTTCTATCATGTGAATATGTTATATGTCTGTTATTTTCTTCGGGAGACGATTCCTAAAAAAAGCAAAATACAGTCATTGAGGTCTCACCACATGTTAGTATAATAGCATTATAATGTGATAAGATGTTTCTTAATATTTCTTATGTATTTTAATATTTTTTCATCAAGTTTTAACTGTCCCTGTTCCCTATGTGCAAATTTTTACTAAGGTCCAACAGTTCCAGCAGTTCCTTAGTTATTTTGTGGAGGAGTTTTTTTGGTTGTTCATGTTGTGGGATATTTTTGGTGGTGGTGGTGGTTTTTTTTTTATAAGAATATTAAGTTATTTTAAAGGAAAATCATGCACATTGGTACTTTAAATTCTCTTGATATAGAATGTGGGGGTTTTAATACAATTTACCTTGTTAATGTTAATGCAGAAGCTAGTTTGTCATGCTATTTCTTCATCCTTCTTTGATCAGTTGCAATGCAGGAGCACATTATTTAAAGTATATGGGACTCCTACCCATTCTTGTCAGCTGGAGCAATCAGTTATGAAAAATAATATTAATAATGTAAGTAATTCTTTCTAAGAAAGATTTCTTTTGTATTTGGCCATTGGCCATTTGGCCATTGATGTAGAAATAAATACAGGATCTTCCCAGATCTGGAAATACTGTCTTTCATTATAACATAAATAATGTAGTCATAAAGCAGCCAAAAAATTATTTGTAAAATATACTGAAAATAAGTTTAATACACAAATAGATACATTAATCTTTTTATGTTCAGATCAGCTAGGAAGTAGATACATGTATTGCAGATACATAATAAGAAATTTCTGTTAATCATTTTTGTCTATATGAAAGGAAGTCTTTTATTTTGGAACAATGTAAAATAAAAGAAAAATCCACTATTCTTCTTGATTCAAGAAGACAATGTTCTTTTCACTTTTTTTATATCAGCATAGGGTTCCCTGTATTTAACCTGTCAGAATATAAAAACTGCCTGGAAAACTAGTCATAACCTTATAATTCATATTATTCACAGAAAGAAAGCTCTAGTGATAACTTAATCCTTTCAGAATTTTTTGTGCTATTGTCCATTTTGCTGCCTTGTTTTGACAAGAGTCTGTTTTCTGGTTTATGCTAGCCTTCAGTTGAAGAGGTAGAACATCTGAAGACAAACGGCTTTATAAGAAACCCTTTGTTGAGCACTGAATTTAGATACAGTTTCTGAAGTGCCTGTTGATTTACAATCTAATACAGAGATGTTTAAAGATAAAATCCGTTCTAGAATGCTTCTGCTTACTTGCCCAGTCAAGCCATTGCAATACACAAGAGATACCTAACCAAGAGGTACCATCTTTTCAAAGTACAGAACTGCTAGATGTAGCTCTTACCTTTTGATTCTGTGGGATTGTATTGAAGAAAACAATTTCTTTCTGTCTGAATTTTGATCTGTAGGAGCACATCGTGTTTTCTTCGACTGATAATTATTTATGGTGAACATTTAATCAGCTAAATTGTTGAGTTGAGAAATATTGCAATATTCTCCTATTGTATTATTTTTTTAAAGCTATTCAATTCACTGAAGAATTGTGTTCAAATGGTTCAAACAGATACATTTCATTCCTTGGTTAGATCACAATGACATTTTGCTTGATTACAGAATTTAAATACACTAATAAACAGCAGTTAAAATTGATCTGTTTTATTATGGAAAGGTGCAATGAACACACATTCATAGCCAAAAGCATAATAATCTTTTATTGTAATTATCTTGTTATAGAAGGTTTTACTTTTCATTATTTTTCCTTTGAGGTTTTTGTTTATTTTCCTTTCTAATACTGAAATGAATCTATTATTTCTGCCAAAGTCTGGAAACAGTAATTCACTTCAGTAATTCACTTACTGTTGCATCCTTCTACTTTATATTAGGCGGAATTAAAATATTTGTGAAAATATATCTGGATGTGGAATATTTTTCCTTTTTTTTTTCCCTACAAGAAAAGTGTGTAGCGTAGATTCTAGGTTTCAGCTGAAACAAGCAGAACTTTTTAAAGAAACAAAAACTTTATAAACAAAGCAGCCTGATTTTTATCTCTTTTAAACAGGGAATATTACTAAAATGAAACATTAATATAGTAAAGCAATATTTGTAAGTTCTGACAACAGCTCTAATTATGCTTTAAAGATTGGCTACAGACTCTCTGATCCACTGTAATGTTTCCTTTAACTTCTGAAATACTGTTTTGTCACTTCTTTTTTCTCTTCTATGTTTCCCTATTTACACATATTCCCTTAATTTTATCCAGATTTTCCTTTTAAGTCTCTTTTACTCACTATAATGCTCCTTAAAATTATTTTCCAAACACTTTGAAAAAATTGCATGTGTTTGATATTTGGATTTATTTTAAACCATTACTTTTCGTGACACTTTTTTTACTCAGCACTTAAATGCAAATAGAACGATTAGGGTCTCTTCTTATTTTTGCTCTAGTATTAATTATTATATTATCAGAGAATAGAAGGAAACTGTAAGTTTCATGAAGTTCCATGTGATTTTAAAAAATATAGCCACCTGTTCATGTTTATAGATAGGAGTGGAGATTGTCAGATAGAACTATCTATGCTGTAGTTTGGAACACCTTACAATATTAATAGTTGACCTTCCCAGTTTGATTTAGCACTTGTTCAGAAATATACTCCTAACTCCTGTTTTTCTGTGAGTATGTGCTTGATACTTTGTGGTTAGTTGTTCTGTTGTGGCTTTTTAAGACATAATTTGCACTGACAGGAGGCAAGGAAAGAAGCCAGGAACTAACTGTTGATTTTGTTAGAATTCCTTTGACAAGTGTACAAAAGAAGCAGCTGTTGTAGGCTGGACTGTGTGCCTCCATGGAACTGTGATGATGCAATGGGAGAAGTTCTATTATACTGTGGTTTTCGAGACTGCTGTTGCTAAACTAGCTTTCTTGTCTGCTAACACAAGATACAAAAAATCACATAATGGTTTGGGTTGGAAGGAACCTGTAAAGATCATGTAGTACATCTGTCGGCCATAGGCAGTAACATTTTTGACTCAATCAGGTTGCTCAAAGCCTCATTCAACCTGACTTTGAACACTTCCAGGGATGGGACATCCACAACTTGGAACACAATATTCTCTCTCTAAATTCAGAAAGTCATATTGATAAATATGATGACATAAAAAATTTCCTTCTTTTTAACAGAAAACTCAGCCTGATTCTAAAACACTAGTTAAAAATGTCCTAACAGTTAGCTTACTGCTGTGCTCAGATTTTTAAAAAATTGCTTTGAATTATAGTTCTGACATAACCCAGAGTTGATGGATAAACCTAATACCATAATTACCTTGTGCCTTTTGGCTTTTTTATCTCTCTGGAATGGGAAAGGATATCTCAAAATCTTGAAATTATGATCATCTTATTCTTTTCTGTTGTAATTCAAAGTGACCTATGCATCTTTGAAATAGCAAATACCCATTTACTTGAGAGTGCAATAAAAGGATAGATGTGATCATGTGGACTAAAAGGTTTTCCACTTTTGTCTAGATTAAGTGTATCCAGCTATTCCAGGACAAAATAATATCACCTGAATTATTTGGGTACTTGTTCCATATCAGTGAATTAGATGTAGTCATCAAGCATTTGTTCTTCGTTCTGTGCCTTATTTGGCTTTCTGTGCAATGTCTGCTTTAGCTGCATACAGAAAGGGTAGTTAATCAAGCTGGGTTTTTTTTTGTCATTGCTGTCCAAATTTCATACACAAAATATGTATTCCAATATCTTGAATGTTGCTCAAACAAGTCTGGGGTGGGAATTATAATAATGTTAATAAAAATTAAAAGCTTTTAGAATAGATACTGTAGTTTGCTTAAGCATCTTTTCAAACTATTGAGGTTACTGCACAGTTTTGCAGAACAACATTACTTACTCTGTGAAATTATAAATCAGTTAAATTCCCAGGTTAAAATAAATGAGATGCATTCTCATGAGACTGTGTAAAATAAGTGGCAAAAATATTGAAATAATCCTGAAAACAACCATAAAACCAGAAAATTTAGTGTTACAGTTAAATTTAAAATTAACCTAAATCTGTTAAAAAGAGAGGAAATACTCTTGTACTTTCACTATAATGGCCACATATCAAGACTAAATAAAAAGGGAAGCAAAGGATTATAAAAGTTTCTTAGTGTCTATTTAAAATACCTGGTAACTAAATGCTAAAAATTACCTAATTAAAATTATGTATATAGTCCAATATATGATAGGAAGTGAAAGTTAGTTAATAATGCCTAATGAAGCATTGTCAAAAGTGTTTTATATTTCTAGGGTTTTTTTGATGATTAAATGAATTGCCAAAATCTTGAATTATAAGGTTTACTTCTTGAAATAATAGTATTATTTGAAAATACTTATTTATATTTTTAAGTCTTAATATTAAACAAATTTAATTTACTTCCCCCCCCCCCCCCCCCCAGGAGTTATGTTTTTCTTCTTTTATGTTATTGAAATTGGTTTTTTCTATATTTATCTGGTAGATGTAACATAACTATTTTTCTACTGTAATTTACATGATTGACTATGTTGGTTATCATGGTTAAATAATATCAGAGGGAAAAAAAAAATCATTAATCTATGTGAAAATGCATGTATCTACATATATATATATTTATGCATGTGCATGTATATATAAATAAATATGCATATAAATTTATAGAATTCTTTTACTTTCATTTAATTTGCAAGTCTTTATGAATTTCAGTGTTGGAGAAGTTAAAACCAATACACCAAAATTCAAGGAAGATTCTTTAAAACAATACCATTATGAAATGTGTAATTAATATGATTTTAACTCTCTAAATTTTTTTACATACTTTTATTAAAGTATTGAAATTTAGAAATACTCTTGCAGCCTCCAATCACTGTCATGATTGTATACTTAAAATTAGATTTTAGATATTAATAAACATTAATAATGTTGAACTAGGTTACATTAACATTACCATTATCACCATTACTAAAAGTATTTATGTGTTCTATTAAAATATGCCTTAACTTTTTTTTTAATTGCAGCTGAATGTGGAGCCTCTACAACAAATAATGAAGGAATCTTATTGTCCCCCAATTATCCTCTTAATTATGAAAACAACCATGAATGTATTTATAGCATTCAGGTACAAGCAGGGAAAGGAATCAATATTTCTGCCAGAACATTTCACTTAGCCCAAGGAGATGTTCTTAAGGTATGTAATCATGTAACTTACTTGTTATTTCTGAGCTTGTACTACCTCACATCATTGAGGTTTATCTGTCTGCAATACTACAGTACCAGGTAAGTGGATATCAAGCATCTCTTAGAAAATAGGTTTCTAAATTGGTTCCATTTTAAAACGTTCAAAATTAGGCACTCTCAGGTACCTCTATAATCTGTTTCTTAATGCATGTTTTCCTGACCAGAGAAAATTAAAAAAGAGGTTGAAATAATGAAAGAAATGTTGCCATAATGGTTATTTTTTTTTCAAGTTTTGGTGTTAAATATTCATCAATTACATCTTTTGATTTGTTTACTTACGCAGTATCTTCATAACTTGAGCTGTGATCTAAACATAATAAAACATAACACCCATAACTTTAATTTAACACTGCCTACATATTGCCTTCTGTACATAAGGTTTATACTTTAAATTACTTTAATCTGGTGTGGTATATAACATCTGCAAAATGGTAATCACAGCAATTGCATGTGAATAGAATTTTTGCATTGAAAAAAGAAACAACAAAGGGGAAAGAAGGATACTAGAACCTAGCAGAGTTTTATAGAGTGATTTCACCCTTTGATTTGTTCATATGTTTTATTACTGTACTCCAAAAAGTATAGTTCCAGCTGCATGTATTACTTAGCCAGCTACACATTTAAAGCTGATGTTGATCAGGGTGCCTTTTTGCACATACCATCTGCAATAGCACACCAATGCAATAAGTTATCCGTGATTAAATAATTGTCCAATTGTTCAGAATTTGTAATTTAATTAAATTTGCCTCTGTGAAATCAAAGGAACAAGAGGTACTATGCCAATCACATTTGATTTTTAAAAGTTTTTCTGCCATATTCTTCCATGTACTTATTAAATGAGAAGGATTATGGAAATATATATTTCTAAGAAACAACTGTGATTCATACTAGGGTTTATCTCATCTAACTGTAACCATCTGTACATTAGGGTAGGATTTCTGTCATTAGTTGTCAGATACAAGCCTTTTCAAAAGGGGCAAATTATACCTAAAATATAAGCAGACCTAAACAACTAGTGTAAGATGAAATCAGGCAGCAAGAAGAAAAAAGTTATAATATGCTCTTCTTAAAGCAAAACACAAGCAAAGAAAAATAAACCAAGGCTAATAGATACCCAGAATGCCAAGGGTATCAATTTTAAATTGAACTTGTTGCTTATTTCAGAACCAAGTAGATGCCTTTTAATTGTTACCTTAATTAATTTTGAAAGATTTTATTTGAAAGTTGATCAGTATGCATTAACATGTAAGTAATATGGAAAAAACCCTCAAACCAACCAATGAACCAACCAAACCATTCGCTCAAGGAACTATTAGCCAATAAAAGAATATGGCTAGATTTTTCTCAAGACTTTTTTGAATGAAACCATTCAGCTCCATTATCTTAATTTAAATCATACCACTGTAGGAAGGGAGCTACAGTTATGTGCAGTTAGATAAATATAAATGAATATAAATATAAAGCAATTCAAATTTTTCTTCTTTTTCTTTTTTTAATTATTTAATGTACATATTTGGAAAGATCTATACACTTACGACTTTTCAAGTTCCATTTGAACCATATGCACTTCAGATGTTTAAGTTTAACAAGACAATATTAGCTCAGAAACTTAGAGAAGAAAATTCTGCTTTAATGCTGCTACTCAATGTGAAATCAAGAGTAATGCAAAATTAATTATAAACAGAGGAAGGCCACCACTCAGCTGTAAATGTCAGTATATTTACAGACACATTTGCTGTATTTTGCAGGTGTCTTTTTTAAATGAAACTAGTATTGTGTAATTAGAGTGTTTGTTTTTCAAGCCAGCAGCCTTGAATTTTAATAAGGAGCTGGAGTTCCTCCTGATCTATTAATAAAAAAAAAAAAAAAAAGGTAAGAGGTATTCTTGATTATGGTTGTCTCTTTTTTCAGTCTATCTGGCATCATAGTGAGACAGAGGCACTCAACCTTTACAATTGTGGGAAGAAATATCTTTGGAACCCTCCATGTCTTTTCCTGCCTCCTTTCTTAGATGAGGTTCTCACAAACTTAATTCTTAAGTCTTAATTCTGTCCACTCTTTTTTCATGTGTTCATTTGATAAAGGAATTTTTCAGGAAATACATTAGCAGTCACACAACCCAAACTTTCCTCCTGGAATCAGGTCGGAAGTTGTCTGTTGATCCCTGTTTTTATTCTACTCTAAAAAAGTGAAAATACTGCTTAATTTGCCTGTTTTGCTGATTGTGGAGAATAAACTTCTGGCTACAGGAATAGGACATGAGGGTTGTACTTTAGTCTTAAATAAATCAATAATAGTCAACAAATGCTTTTAACCTAATATGTATATCTACTTTGTAACTGGAAGGAACTTAAGTTTAAAAAAAAATCATCCTGTCTTACAGAAAACAGCCAAGTAACATATAGTGAATACACAGTTCCCCATCAACTGTGAACTAGGGAGGGTATAGGAGTCCCCGTTTTAAAATCAAGATACTTAAAACACCAGCTTCTAGAGAGGTCTTCCTTCCCCCAAATGCAAATTAAGTAACTCCATAATATTTCATGGCTAAAGCTCAGGTTTTCAGTGACGAACTTTGCTTGGGTAACCATCTCTTTTCATCAGAAGTGAGAGATGAAAATGCTGGCAAAGAAGTTAGTCATGTACTTTGTGGTACTTTTTCTTGCAGCTAGGATTTTTAGATTACTAGAGGTATGCAGCTAAAATTCCATTCAAAGTGATTAGACTGAGTATTCTAATAAAATTTTGACAAGCTCTTTAATGACGTCATGAGGTCTGCTGCTTGCTACTTGACTTAACTGACCATGGATAACATTTATATCTGACAAGCACTGTGATTGAAACAAAGAAACAGCTGTGCTGGGAATGCAGCATTAGGGAGAAGCAGCATATTTAACATAAGTAAATCAACACCCTTATTCCAGGGGCAGAGAAGGAGGAGTTCCCTTTTATCACTTCTGAACTGGTATAGAACTGAGGTTTCAGAGTATATAATTTGTTTTTCACTTGCTTCATTTAGCATGCAATTCTCTTGTTCTCTTGTTAATGTGTCTGCTCTGGCGACTTACATTAGTGTTGCAGTTCTTTTGGTGTTTTATTAGAAACTGTAACGAATATGTAAATATCTCTAATTTTTTTTTTTTTTTTTTTTTTTTTTTTGTGTCGGGATATAAGCTGCTCTTGACAGTGCCACATCTTGTTTTAATATTTCTGAAAGTTATATGAAGACGTACGAAGAATTTAGGATCTGTATAATCACTACAGGCTAATCCATTTAATGTTAATCTCAGAAACTCTGTAACACTTGCTTCCTTCTTTGCAACTGTACTAATAACTGAGTTTCTGCACTATATTTCCAGAATTCAATATTTTTATAGTAATCTACCTATGTGGGAGGCAAAGATAAATAATGCATTTTTTCCAAAGTATGAAAATATTGCTAGCTGGTTTTTGTTCCTTGCTTTTATCTCCATCCCCAATTTTGCTTGTAAACTCTCTAGTCTCTGCTAGCTGTATGCAAATGCTTGAGATATACACAGAAAGAACAGAGTTGCCATTTTTCTGCTCGCCTGAATAGTCCATTGACAGTGGTGAACATGTTATTTGTGTTGAAATGTGTTGAATGTAGAAAATATTCTTTTATATCAAAGATATTTTAATATACTTTCTAATTTAGGGGAAAGGCACTTTTATTAAAATTGAAACTTGAACAAGGCTAATATGATTGTTTTCTTTATTTTAAGTAGATTTCAGCATAAATAAAAATGTACCTATGCATGGTACTAATTAATGGGTGGTTTTCTGGTAATGTTTAAATAAAAAAAAAAACCAAACCACCTCCAAAATTCTGCAGACAGATTTCATTAAGTAAACCTAAAACACAAGAGAGAGGAACACCAAGTATGAAAAGGACTGAGATAGAAAAAGAACATAGTTGTTTCTGGGGATCTTTGCTCTCTTTTGTAGTAGACTATCTACTTGGCTTTATGTAGCGTAAGAGCTGCTGTGGTCGGTGATATTGCACCTATGTGGAAAAAATTGATTTAAGAATTATTTTTAATAATGTAATCAAGCAATCTTTCTTTTTCCTTTTACTAAAGCACTCACTGCAGCAGCTAGCAGGTAACAGCGTGTCAGCAAACAGAACTGGCACTCAGGGTTCCCTTTGCCTCTGCTTGGCTCAGCACTGTTTGTGCTCCTGCCAAATATAGAGGATTCAGTTTTACTGCATGTGTTCATTGTCTCCTCTATGAGCCAGATTATAAATGTGTATACATGATTCAGTTTTTGAGGGTTTTGGACAAAGACTTTGAAGGGATGTGATGTTTGGACCTTTTTGCTCATTTGTTTCTTAAGAATCTTCATGTTTGTAATAATAATACTTTTAGCAATATCATCCTGAATATAACACTTAGAAAAAGGTAATAAATGTAGGGGACAAAAAAACCCCCAAAACATATGGACCCTTTTCTGTCTTTATATTAGTGCTTCTATTCGCATGTGATATACATTTGACAGGGCGTTGACAGCCTCAGTTCTGAGCTGCTGATTTTATGTTATTTCTTCTCTTTATAAAGGAACAGATCTTCATATCCATATGCCTTTTATGTTTCAATGAAAAATCTCAAAAATAGCTTGATTAAAATGCACAAATTTTATACCTTCACTTATGATACTCTCTTGGTAAAATTTTATATAGTCAAATAAATTAGCAGAAAAAAAGGCATTAATTTCCATCTAAAATTTGTTAATACTGGAGCCACTTAAGAGATTAGCAAGTTTTCTTTGCTCTCTAACTGTAAATGCAAACAACGCTTCCTTCAAAAATGAAATATAACTTCTATTAGTTCAAATATTTAGGTAGAGTGTTCACTATTAGCATCCTTCCCTATAATATTTCTCTATATTACTGTGGTATGAAGAACATTAACTCAATTTCTGTGCCTTTGTTTTTCTTTATGAATTAATCATTTAAAGTATTGGGCAATAGAAAAAGTAATAAAGATGGACATCTGTATTCTAAATAGTTTGTTACTGGCATATCCAGGCATTATCCAGTCATGAACCAATTATCTTTGAACTAATGTTACAGGATGACTTTAAGAAAAATATATCCAACCAAATAGTATTTTTATAATGATTATTCTTGGAATTACTTTTATCACCCAAGTGACTTAAATCTAGATGTGCTGGCAAGGCCTATAAGAAAATATATTTGTATATTAAAAATAAGCTTATTGTGCTACCTTAATTTGCATATAATATTACCTTCCAAAAAAACTATACAGCTGAATTACTAACTCATTCAAAATCATTATCTCTCACCTATTTTAACAAGGTTAGAAAGAAAATGTTGATTCTGCAAATCTCAGAAGGGTCTCCTACCACTTTATTGTCAAGTTAAATCGTATAATTTAAATTATTCTAAAAATATCAGGTTTTTTTCCTATTAACTCAAATGCAGCACAGAAATGAAAATGTGACTTAAATTGAGTTACACTACAAAAAAAATCCATTAATTTATTGTCCTAAGGGAGACTCCCGTGTCTTAAGAAGAGGGGTACTTCGAAAGTCTGAAAGACAGCAACCAAAAGAAAAAATAATTCAATTTAGTGTTTAAATGAATCACAATCCTGCCTCAGCTAAATGCAGTTCTCCTACTCAAATGAATCAGTTTCAGAAGTGTTAGATACTTTAAATTCTGTTCCTTCATAGAAATTATATAGGCTTAAAAATACTGTACAGTGTGACAGCTAGTTAGCCCATGAAATAGAATGAGTATTAACTAATGAGAGTGGAATAATGTGAAAGTGGACTAATGTGTTTGGACATCTAACAAAATTGGCAATAAAGTGTGTGTGGGGAAATTCTAACCTGAAGAAAATTGGTATCATGACATGGTTTATTCAAAGTTTTGGTGAGACATTGAGAATAGCTGGTATAACTTACTAACAGCTTCCTTTGGTTAAGTATTAGCAATACACACATAGCAGAAAATGTTTACTCTTATCTAGTTTTTAAAAATAAAATGAATCCAGAATCCTTGGTTATTATTAATTATAAAAGGATTCAAGCTGGGTTTTGTTTAAGTCTGTTATGATGTAAATATCTCTTCTGCATAGCAATAATTCTCCTGAAATGGGTATTTTCCTTACAGTTGCTAAAACAAAATTAAGTGCATTTCAGAATTAATTTTCTAGGTTGGGTGGTGTTTTTTGTTTGGATTTGGTTTTGGGATTTTTTTCTTGTTTTGTGGTTAGTTTTGGGATTTTTTTTTTTCTGTTTCTGGCTTGTTTTCTGATCTCAGTATCATTTTAAAGGAGTTTTTACAAAAGATAAGACATCTATTTTAATACTGCTATATCTATATCTCTTGAAATTATATTTTAGTTGATATGCATCAATTGCACTTTTTTTCTTCTTCTCTGATTTTTTACTTTTACTCCATATGAGGACATCGGCTTTTAAATCTAAATTTGCTTGGAATTTATTTGTTGTGTCAGTAAAAACCAAGGAATTATGTCAAGTCATCTTGTTGTGCACCTTAAACTGCTGTACTCATTACAGATAGCTAGAAGTCACTTACTTGTTTTATTTCAGCATAACATTAAGTCTGTGTTATTACTGGAGACATGAGGATTTCTGGAAAATAGGTGTGTAACTCATTCTTACGGATGGGGAACAGGCATCATAATACTTCACATTTACTTTGTTGCCTTACTACTATTGCTGGCGTATTTGTTCTGATTTCATTCTGATGAAAATTCCTGTCTAAAAATGAAAGCTTTAATTACATTTGTAATTAATAGAATTACAATAGAATTTAGAACTGCAGACAATTCTGTATACTTTAATAAGGCTTTATAATTTCCCTTTATTGCAATTTAAAAATTATTCACAGGTCAGTTTACTGATTTGCAAGTGAAATTTTTCATAAACCACATTAATCAAAGTTTTAGTTATTATAGAAGTCACTAAATAAATCCTACAGGAAATAATGTTTGGGTGAGCAATTATCATTAAATTTCAGGGGGTTTCTTTAGGAATTACAGGAATACAAGAACCTTTGGTGTTTTAAGGCAACCAGATTTTTAGGGAAATTTCCTGAGAATTATTGGAAGATTGTTCGACATATTTAATATTCTGATAGAAGGAAAAGAACAACACTTGAAGAAAAATAAAAATTCTGTACTACGATTTACATATAGATTACATTACTCTTTCAATTTACAGAAGCAGTTGTTAAATTTCTTTCCTAGTCTCTTCTTACTTCACAGTTATATTTTAACCTGTCTTCACATGATAAAAAGCTACCACAGGTTTATTTAAGAAGACAAAATTGGGGATATGTGAGATTTTCTGTTATGCCACCTCAGACTTGAGGCAGATACACATTATAGGTATTCACTGATAGCATTACAATACTGACAGTGAAAGAGAAAACACAGAGATCTAAAAAAAAACTGAGCTGCCCACTTCTATTGTTTTGCAAAAATTGAATTGATATATTTTAAACTGCATTTGAAAAATCACCAAACTGAAGCCAATTTAAGTCAAGAGAGGCAAATAGTATATCCAAATAGTACTTCAGGTTGACTGGCAAAGATCTCCCTTGGCAGAGCTGTTCACCCTCTTAATGCAGATGCACAGAATTGTTTTGTAAATAAAATGTATCTTTTTTTCTTTCTTCCTAACTGTAAAACAAATTTTTTACAGATCTACGATGGCAAAGACAACACTGCTCACCTGCTGGGAGCATATACTGGGGCATCATTAAGAGGCCTGACACTAAGTAGCACTTCAAATCATTTATGGTTGGAATTTAACTCGGACGTGGAGGGCACTGATGAAGGTTTTCAACTTGTGTATACCAGTAAGTATTTGAAAACAGTAGGAATAGATTTATGCTTTTAAAGGAATGAAAATTATTCTCTCATAAGATAAAAATGCAGTTAAATGACAAATATGGAAGAAATTCAGAGCAAATCTCTCATCAAAATAGTATATTTTCATAGCTGTACCTCAAAAAACCCAAAACACATAGAATACTGAAACCTGGCTTTAACAGTCATTTCTTTAATCTGGTATGTAAATCGATCTTGTTTTCCTAGAGGGTTATTTTTCAATTTTGGAAAGCATAAGAAAAAACAGGGTAAGTTTCAGTTGATTGTTTTAGCACATAAAAATATTGAAGCATGTGAGTAGTTTAAAAAGTGCAACCAAAAAACAATGCTTAATGAAGATAATTCATAAGTAAAGGAAATTCTCCTTCTTAAGACTCATCTTTGATAGTTAGTTTGCTTTTGTTTCTGAGCTAGGATTATTTTTCAGAATAATCCAATTTGGAACCAAAGTGATAAAGAAAGGTTCTTAACAAAAACCTATATGTGGACTTAAACTATAAAGATGAGGAGAAGAAAAACTGGTTCTGATCCCTGGCTTAGAGGGTATATGGAAGCAGCTATATACTTTTATTTACCAAGTGTCAGGTTCTGAAAATTGTAGCACATGACTATTGACACGTAGTGTATATTACTTTTTTAGTGTATAATTATTTCATCATCACTGAATTATTACATAGAACTAATTTTTATCAAGCAGGATACTGTTATAAGGTAATTCTGCAATGCAGCTATCAACAGGGTTTTTTTGTCCTTGTACTCAAATCACTCCTTTTTCACCTGTTCAAAAGTTGTTCTTTTAAAAACTAGACATAATGTTTTTAAAACTAATTCTAATTAAAAAATAACGTAATTCTTGCAGAAGGAAAGGAAAATATTTCAAGATAATGAAAGAGTATGTAATTATTTTCCAGGTGAAAATTGCATAATTATACTCTGTAATAGCATGTGCTAGAATAGGACTGTACCCTATGATTAAAGATAGGACTTTCAGTGCTGTGTTACTATTGTAGTAGGTGTCAAGGTAAGTAATTTTTCTTATTTATGTAGGTACATCCAAGCCCAGCACTTGAACCTTATCAGTAATATTTCCTGTCTTTTGAGACATTCATATTAGACTACACTTTCCTAGCCTGAAGAATTCTTAGCCTGAATAGTGATGAATCTTCTTTTGTTGATATTGGTAAAATTGGAAGAAAAATAGTAAGTCCAGATGAAGGCCACAAAGAGGATCAGAGGCCTGGAGCACCTCTCCTATGAAGAAAGGCTGAGAGAGTTGGGGCTGTTCAGCCTGGAAAAAATAAGGCTCCTCATAGGACCTAAAGGGAGTGCCTAAAGGGAGCCTACAAGAAAGATGGAGAGGTACTCTTTATAAGGACAATTTAGTAATAGGACAAGGGGTACTGGCCTTAAACTGAAAGAGGGTATGTTTAGATTAGATGTAAGGAAAGAGCTCAGTCTGAGCTCTGTCTGGGTGGATCCATCAGCTAGGATAGATAGTACAGACCTCCCAGTCAGAGATGCAGTCTTTGCTCAGAGGAGTGCCCACCATCCTGCCTTGAGGGTCAGGTTGGATGAGCACCCTTGAGCTCTGCAGATGGTCAAAAACTGGTGCTCCTTTGCTGAGTTATGAGGACTTCAAAGTCTCTCTACTGGGCCAGTGGAAGCTTCACCCTTCAAAGAGGTGTTCTCCCTGTGTGCCCTCCTGCACAAACTGCCTCACCATGCCCTGGCTGAGGCACTCTGCCCTCTGCCTGCTCTGGTCACACCCAGTTAGGGCAGCAAAAATGCTGCTAGTTCCCATGGTTAGGCATTGGAGTTACATGTTCCCCCTCAAGAGGGAGGTGATCAGTTAAAAAGCTGACTTGGGTTCTGTGTCTGTAAGGAGGCTGTCCAGAAATGAGGACATCTCGGGGATCAAGGCAGATCTGAACTTCTTTTCACAGTATGGTCAGAAGTTGTCTTAGAAGACAGGAAATTCTAACTGGTCAATAAGTGTCCAGACCAGCATTATCAAAAATGGTTCTTCATCTGGGACTCACTTTAATGTCTTTCAGAGGTTCTGCAGCACACACTGTACTAAGAAACCATAGTTCAGGAATGAGAAAAGTTCAGCTTAGAGGTTTTGGAGGCTCTTCAAAAGGTGAGGCATGTTCAGTCACATATGAAATGAGCTGAAGGAAGAACCAGAAAGATACAGCATTTGACATGCTTTTTTTCCCCCTTACATGAGCAGCCTTATCCAACATTTACAATGCATTTGCAAGCATTTTGCCTGTAAAATAAAATAATTTTTTTTTCAATCAAGAATAGTAACGCAGCATCTGAGGAGAGATTGTGAAAGGCTACCAACTGTTGACCAGATGGCCAGATACTGTGTGAATGATTTGTTGAACAAAGCAGAAATGAAAACCCCTTCATTTCCTCCCATATTACCTACATATAGGAATAGCAATCTGATGCAAAGTCTCTTTTTGTTTTGCCTACAAGCATTCTAAGCTGCATGATATTGGTAAAAGTATTTGGTTTTGAACAAAGCGAGGTTTTGAGTTGCTTCACAGTTAATAACAGAAAACTTGATTTGGAATAGAAAAATTTTCTCCCAAATTGTGGTTTATGTTTCCTCATTTGTTAGTATACCTCCCTATTTCCATATAATGCATTGATATTTTGTTTTCTTCTTGCTTCATGTCTCCTAAGTCTCAAAAATGTCCAAGCTGTTTGGCTTGAATTCTCTATATCATCATTGTCCTTGATTCCTGAATGTAGTTCTTAAATTTATGAACTACTGAACAAAAGATTAGAGTAGGGATTGATGAAAATTGCAGTTTTTCTTTGGTGCCACTGGTGCTATTGCGCTGTCGTTGTTACTATGAAAAATAATGAGAAATCTGCTGTTAAGTTTTGTTTATGAGCCTTTAAATGTCTATTCACAAGTAAATGGACAGTCCCTTTACCTGCCCGTTTTTAAGTTATCATAACATTTTAAAACTTATTGATAATTAGAATGATTTTTTTTCTGTCTTTAATTGAACTCTTAGGAAAATTGAATTAATAACACAGCTTGGTCATGCTCTAAGAAAGATGTATAGGCAGTTATCCTACTTAGACTGCTTAAAAACAGAGAAGAAATCCTAAAGGTGTTACATGTAGTTTGAAAAAGACTGATTTCCACTAAAAAACAGAAAATTTGAATGCCATTAATGTATTTATCTGTTTGATTTTGTAAATACAACATTTTATTCTTCCCACAGGTTTTGAGCTGTCACATTGTGAGGACCCTGGTGTGCCACAGTTTGGATATAAAATCAGTGACCAAGGTCATTTTGCTGGAAGTACTATAATTTATGGATGCAATCCAGGTTACACACTCCATGGAAGTAGCCTTCTAAAGTGTATGACTGGGGAAAGAAGGGCATGGGACTATCCTCTACCATCATGCATTGGTATTACACTCATATTTTTTTATTTCTTATTTTTTGAATGCAAGAAAGAAAAAAAAATTAAGGGTTATTAGATCTATGTAAAAATCTGATGTGTATGATCTATTTACAGATCAATTTACACAGACATTTATAGTTCTTTCTGCATAGATCTCATCTAAGTTTATCTGATTGGTGTTTCCTTTTTAGTTTAAAAAATAGTAATTCTTAAACATTTGTGAATACTGAAAGTCCTAATACATGAAAATCCTGTTAATGTCAGCAAATAATCAACATAAAAAGATAGTTTAATCAGAAAGGCATTGTAAAACTAGTATTTTTTTACTTATATATAAATAAGCTAGAAAAATTTAGTATACTTATATGAAATAGATTAAAGAAAATATATGAAACTTAAAATATAAAGAGATATAAAGTTATTTTGTGTTTTTGTCACTCCTGTTTCTTTACAATATTAACTTCCTAAGTTTTGCAGCTACTTACAGGAACAATTATGACCATAGGAGAGTGAAAAGAAGACAAGACTTAAATATTATAGTAGCTTTCCTTCTTTTTTGTTTTCATTTAAAGGAAATTGTCATTGAGTAAGTAGGTGAAGCAAGGAGTGGAATGCAGTCCTTATACACTGCTTTACAATATTATGGTATATGGTCAGTTTAATTGACCAATACCTGTTTAACAAAAGAGTAGATGTATAAATTGATTGCTCAGATGATTAGCTGGAAAATCATTCCATAATGTTGTTTTTTATTAGCTGAATGTGGAGGACGGTTTAAAGGAGAGTCATCAGGAAGAATCTTATCTCCTGGCTATCCTTTTCCCTATGACAACAATCTGCATTGCATGTGGGTGATTGAAGTAGACCCAGGAAATATTGTCAGGTACTGAAAATGAATCTTACAATTTTAACAAATGTTTTTTACTATAACAACCAAATATTATTCGAGTGCAAAAAAAACCATTATCTACAGAAGACGGAGCTTTAAAATTGGTTATATTTTTGTGAAATGCTGGAGGCAGAGAACTCTTTAGTGAAAGTCTATATGAAGAAAAATGCAAACCAACACAACCTTTAGCAGTTCTTTTTAGTTAATTTGTTTTGAGGGGAATGTGATACATAATATTGTCTTAGGAAAACTGAAACTCTTTTCTGAAAATATTGTGTAGATGCTTTTAGATTATTTGAATGGCTAAAGCAATACATTACTTCATGGTGTACAAATTCAATTATTGTAAGATTTTTTTCTTTCAAATTCATTTCAGTATTGGGCTTTCATGCATTAAAGATAAATGTGTGAAACATTATAGAAAATTACCCTTTGAAGTTAAATTTTATTTGCTTTTTTCTGTTGTTTGTTTAGTTTTGCTGTTACAGTTACGTTGTTGAGTAATATGAAAGCTGACAATAAAATCATGGTGTTCTTTCAGCCTCCAGTTTCTTGCTTTTGATACTGAGGCATCCCATGACATTCTTCGAGTTTGGGATGGTCCACCTGAGAATGAGATGTTGCTCAAAGAAATTAGTGGCTCCCTTATTCCTGAAGGCATTCACAGTACACTCAACATAGTAACCATCCAGTTTGACACAGATTTTTATATCAGTAAATCTGGATTCGCCATACAGTTTTCAAGTAAGTTGATTAATTTCATTTTTTATTTATTTTATGAGATAGTTCACTCACAGATAATTGTAGTGCTGGAAACACTTTAAATCAGTGGCAACATTTCTGATGTTTTTAGGGAAAGAATTGGCATAGACCTACAGATTTGTTGTAAAGCGATATCTTTATCTTAAACAAACAAATAAACAAGAAAACCCAATAAAATATCATGTTCTTTGCTAGTTTTGGCTTTGTTTCAAGGGCAGCTGGGGCAGTGCCAGAATGCTTATAATTATGATTACTGTTTTTCACAAAGGAGGTGATGTAGGCATGTTAAAAGTTCCATCCTTTTCTAATCAGTAAGTTTCTGCTTTCAGGGACATCTGTGGGGAGTTTTTATTTCTGTTGTGGTTTATAGGATGAAACAGAAAAGAGCTCTACAGGAACAGCACTGTCTTTCTCCCTTTTGCCTTCTAGTGCTGTATCATCTTATTACAGGCAGCAGGATGACAAGTCTAAACAGTTGCCTAGCTGTTCTTAAATCCCTTTAGACATTTTATTGCTGAAACTGAAGGAATCATTGAGCCAGGGCCATTTTGACCTTCTTTTTCCTCTGGTCAGTGAAATGCATATATATTTTTTCAAGATTACCAAGATCTAGTCTAGTATCATTTTGTGTAGCAATAGCAACAATTTTAACATGAGTTGACACAGAGACTCTTACTGTTAACACCATTTACCTCACCGTGCTTCCTGTGCTTGAAAGTTGTATTAGCCCTTGTTTTTCCCCTGCCCTCATTCTTTCTGTGTATGTGACAAATACCTGTCTGTGCATACAGTAATTTGAAGGAAGAATGAATTATGTAAATGAGAGTACAAAGTGAAAGATATTTTATTTGTAGTGAAAGAGTGCTTCTGCTCCATCAGCTGATTTTTGAAGCCATGAATGGAGGTTTTAATCCCTTGGCTCCAAGGTATTTTTGCCATTTTACCAACCACCTTACCTCCTTCCAGAGCCTGTCTGAGAGATTCTCACATATGTGCTTTCCATTCTCAGACATGCTCCTATATTTAATGTTGAAGGCAGAGAGGGAGACCATTATGCACTGAATTTATTTAGGCAGTCATTTAAGCTGAGTGGAAAAATAGATTGATGCAGAACAAGAATGTAGTTAAAGGAAAAGGGATTGTACATGGGAGTAAAGTTATAAAACAGCTCCTGATGCACTTGCAGTGATTTACGTGAAAAGAGATTTTAGAGGTTTATCTGAAAGGAGAGGCTTTTTATTTTTTTCTCCATATTGTTGCAGTCTGTTGACTTCTAATGACAGTTTAAAGGATCCATGAAGTCATACTGTCTCAGCATTTCTCTTACTCTTCAGTCCAGACTCTCAAAATCACAGCGATCCTTCTCAAATACATGATGTGGCACAGTTTGGGCGTACATCCTTAGTAGAATAACAGAGTTCTTTGGAGTTTTTTTCCCTAAATTAAGATTGTAAAAGTAATGTGCAAATAGCTACACAACCTAAATAACAATGTTGCTCTATGGACATATTATTCCACTAAGCAATAATAAAACATATTTGAGGAGACCGAAGAAAGAGAAGGACAATTCTTCGCAACTTTGTTTCAAGTATTCATATACTTTCTTTGAGTACGTAATGTTGTCTGAGTGAAACAGATGGTGTCTTCATACTCTAGCTACACTGTAATTAACAAACAGAAAGCTCACACAAGGGAGGTATCTGCTTTTACTTTCCTCTTGCCATTTTGTGAAATTGGGTAAGAGTATTTAACTGGCTTATCGACCCTTTTAGCTCAAGAGGAATGTTACTCAATGACAACAGATACTTTATGTTCAAACCCTTTTAAGACTTTGAATGCTTTATTTTCTTCTCTGTTCTATTCTTATCCTTTAAGCAAAAAAATGTTTCCAAAAATGGATTAACCTTATTAGTTCCTTACAGTTTTTTATTTCATTTTATCAACTGTTCTTACACAATTTTGCATCTGCCATTTAATGAGTGAAAATACCATTGATAGCATAATTTATATTTGACTCTTCTATAAGCCATCCAATATAAACAGAAAAACAATTTTTATATGATAATACAAAAGGTATGTGAGATACCATCCTCCACCAAACTAAAGAGGGAAGGCTGGAAGGGAAAACCTAAAGGAGGTGAAATGTTACATTGAAAGTAGAAAGAAAATTATTATTTAATTAGTATTATGTATTACAAAAGGTAATATTAGAATTGTTTCTATCTAGGGCTACCCAAAACAATCATTTAAAAGGCATGGATGTTGTTATCAATTTTGTAAAATTTAGAGGATCTGAAGGAAAAGGGTTTCACAATGATATTTTTCTTTCCCACTGTGTCAATTAGTCTGTTTTGTTTCTTTTTGTTAGCTTGCCTTTTTTGTGGAGAAAAAAAAGCAAAACAAAAACAAAAGGTTATTTGTATCTGAAATAGTAGAACTATTTTGATGGTTTAAACATTCATAATCTCTTTCTGTAAGAAAATAATCACAGAATCATAAAATGGTCTGCATTGGAAGGGACCTTAAAGGCCATCTAGTTTCAACCCTCCAACCCTCTCTCCATGGGAAGGGGCACCTTTCCCTAGAGTAGGTTGTTCAGAGCTCCATCCAGCCTGCCCTTGAACACCGCCAGATATAGGTCACCCACAACTTCTCTGGGCAGCCTGTTCCAGTGCCTCATCACCCTCATAGTAAAGAATTTCTTCTTAATATGTAATGTAAACCTACTACGAAACAACCTGTTTCAGTTTGCCCCTTGTCCTGTCACCACATGTCCTTGTGAAAAGTCTCTTTCCATCTTCCATGTAGTTTCCCTTCAGGTACTGGAAGGCCACAACTAGGACTCCCCGTAGCCTTCTCTTTTCCAGACACATCAATCCCAATTCTCTCAGCCTTTCCTCACAGGGAAGGTGTCCTCTCTAATCATCTTGGTGGACTCCTCTGGACTCACTCCAACAGGCTGATGTCCTTACTGTGTTGGGGACCACAGAGTTGGATGCAATACTCCAGCTGGGGTCTCACAAGACCAGAGTAGAAAGGCAAGAAACTATTTATTTTATGCTGAACTAAGGAATAATGGAGAGTTTCTTATGGTTGAAAAGGGTAATTTTTTTATTTAACACAATTGGACACTACTCTGAAAGGAAGGAGTGAAAGTGATGAATTTCAGATGAAATGTGGGAACTCAGCCTGATTGTGCTTCACTACTTTCCTCCAATTATCCAGGGCTAGTGAAAGTACAGCTTCTTTTATACCTCTAATGTAAACAAAGAAATAAATGACTTCACATTTCATCACTAGGTAGAGCGGAATTTTGGTCTGTCTTTTGTCTTTTATGTGTCTTTATGTCTTTCATTTTGGTGTTGGGCCTCTGCAAATGACCACGACAGTATCTCTTAATTTAAACATTACAACATTTCAGTTTCTGCAGTCTTCTTTGAGACTACAATTAAGTAACATGATAGAAAACAGAGCCCACAAATCCTGAAAATCAAAGTAGCAAAAGATGTATAATAAAGCAGAATATTTCAAAAACTTTGTGTATATGTGTAACAGGAAGATAAGAACCTCTGGTGATTCAACAGTAAGATTATAATTTGAAAATTTTGGAACATGTATAAATGACATGAATAATGTAGCTATAGAACAGATGCCAGAGGTCTATCCTTAAACTGGGAGAAGAGTGAAAAGTTGACAACAGGCCAGAAGCAATATGCAAACAGGAAATACCTGTTACGGCATATTTTCTCTCAACTGTCAGAGACAGAGCATGAAGAGCCCAGTACATACTGGAAAAACACCAATTAAATAAGCAATAATTTATTTTTAACAGTAAATTCTGCACAAAATAGAAAACTTGATCTTTGAGGAAAGTGAAGGAGAAAGAGAAGGGAGCAATCATGTATTTGCCAGAGACATGAGCTGTATATCTCAGGGTCAGGCCAAAATATTAGTCATATTAAAACATTTTCATCAGCTGCCATTGCTTCATGTCACCAAGATGAAAGTAGTAGTTGTGAAAAAAAGACAGAGAATGAAAGTAGTTGAGTAAGAACACTAAAATGCAAAACATTAATGATAATAATTGTGTGTGCGTTTAAAAGAATATTTTTAATCCCTTTAATATCTGTGAAGTGTGTAATATCAGATCAGATCCTACTGAAGTTAATCAGATTCTTTCCATAGTTTTCAATGGCCTTTGAATCTGGTATTACAAGGATGTTTTCTGTCTGCTAACTTTAGCATTTCAGGTGCCATTTATCTTTTACGCAGAAAGGAAGGATCTGTATTCATCTTCCATAGGCCATTATTTCACCACTAATAGCTGCACTACTGAGTGTCTCAGCATTACAGAATACATTCTGCTCAGGCCTAAGAGTGCAGTCACATTTCTGACTAATTAAACATCACACAGTATAGAGCATTTTTTGAGCTTTATAAGGCAGCCAGTGCAGAACTAAACTGTAAATATTTTTTGAGTTTTTGGAAGCTTTTGTGAATAGATGCTCTAGCAGTATTTTATATCATGTGACAGTAATTTCTTATATAACAGGATATGCCTTAAAATGCTTGGATTTACTGTCAAACTGTGGCTGTTCCTCCTTATTTTAAGACTGGATGAGTAGTCCTTTGGAGTTACTTGCCTCTATACACTGTAGAAAAAGCCTAGAACACTTGAGGCAGATGCTTGCTTGCATTGCTTCAGTCTGACAATATTAATTTCCAGTCTAGAATTATAAAGCATCATATTGCTTACTTTGATTGCTGTGATGATTAAATGCCTACAAGTCAGCTTTCTATATTTATGATTTATTACCACAGTGTCTTCTAAATGTTTTGTGTTCAAAACTTTTTTGTTGTTATTTTTTTTGTTGTCTTCTTGTTGTTCTTTTTTGGTGGGATTTCTTTTGTTCAAAGACACACCTATTAGCCACAGTCACTTTAAGGAAGATTCTTTTGATGCTGAACACCCTCCTGTATTTTTGTTTTTTTCTTTTCTTCAGCTTTCTAGTAACAAAGATCTCTACTTCTGACATATTTACCCCAAAGGTGATTTGCAAATGCATATGGGGTATTTTACTGGTTTCTTTCTCAGAATGCTGTTTCCTACCACTGCTGGTGTAGGGATCACTTCCTAACATAACTTTTTCACTTTCTGAAGTCAGTAACATAGGATTTATTCTTCCTTGTGTCTATTCCATAGCAAAAAGAACTGTTGATCTAAAATATTTTCACACTCTGGTTCACCTATTTCTTTCAACTTTGAGAGTAATCCTTTGCATTTAGAGATTGCAGGAGGACTACTTTCACATCAGAAATATCTTTGAATGTCCACACTTGTAAATTCAGCTCAGTGGTTTTGTTTTAGATTTTTGTTTAGGTTTACAGGGTGTGGTGTTGGTGCATGTTTCCTTGTTTGGTTTTGGGGGTGGGTTTGCTTTGTTTTTAGTATCAAGACGCTTAAAAGAAAGAAACCATTTAACAGATTTGTTTCCTTCTATCTGCTGTTGCCTTTCTTTCAAGAAGCAGATATTAGTAAAAGGAATGACCATTTATGTCCTTCAGTGGCAAAAATTCATTCCTGTCTGTCTTGGTTTGAAAGACAGGTGTCTGCCAAGGAAGGCAGGAGCCTCCCTTGAAATGGAAAATGCAATCCCCTTCCCTCCAAATTATTATAATTTTGAAATTAAGGGGCTTTCAGGCAAAGATATGAGGAATAGGAATAACAGTTCTTTACTAATACATATATATATGTATGACAAGGCAAACAAACAACAGTATCTATGGCAGTAACAGCAAACAATCCCAAACCCAGTCCCAGCCTTCTCGGCTGTCGGGCCCTTTCCCCTCGGGTGCAGTTCCGCTCACAGCCGGCAGGGGCGCTGGCGGCTCCCGGTGAGCAGGGCAGGTGTGATGGTTCCCCCGCGGCTGCAGGGGGCGCTCCGGAGCGAGCTCGGGGAGCACGCGGCACTGGCGGCTTGGCCAAGCCAGGGAGGGATGGAAGAAAAGCTTCACAAACCTCCCTGGGCAGCCGATCCCAGTGCCCGGCCGGACATTCAGGAACAGCAAACTGGAACAGCAGGGACGAGCACAAATCCCGGGTGGCAGGCAAGATGTATCAAACCCTGGAGCTGCAGCAGGAACCCCAGGATGTCTGGGCAGGCAGGGCATGCGGAGCTACAGTGTAGCGAAGCCTCAAAGCAATCACGGGGGCAGAGCAGCCGTGACCGGCTCCCAGCGGGGCAGGGAAAGGCAGGCTTGGAATCCCGGGGTTTTTCCCTGAGGCACCCGAGCAGACGGTGAACAGGTCCCTCTTTCAGTAAGGTGGGGTGTTAGGGTCCCAGTGCAACAGCCGCTCCAGTGAGGAAGCTCCACTCACGGCAGAAGGAAGGCAGCTGAAAGCAGAAGCCTGCAGCGCTGACGAATTCCCTCCACAACAATGGCAGCCTCTCTCCTTCTGAATGCCCAGAGAAAAAACAGATCCCCAGGGACTGAACCTAACCCCTTTTTCCCAGTTTAAATCTCATTGCATCCCCTGCCCTACATGAGAAAACCCCAGGAGAAAGGGAGTAGCCAGTTGGACCCCTCTCTCTGTGGTCAGGTTTTTTGTTTTTTAAGTACCCAGTAATTTGTTCCCCTGGCAACATATACAGGGAAAATTCTTTAAGAGAAAAAACAAACCAAAGGAGAACTCCTAAAAGCCCAACACTGCCACAAGTTCGTAAATGACAATAACTTTTTAGTAGCCGTCATGTCTTATTTCAGTAGCATAGAAGGCATATGCATTTTATGCAGGCAAATACTGTGAGTTAATGCTTCCATGAAAAATGTCCTGGTAATGGCTTGTATCTAGAGAGACCTGGAGTTATGGTATTAATAAATGAAAGCTGAAAGGAAGTATCAAAAGAAATTGGTGGCATAAGTAATTTTAACATTGTAAATAAACAAATCATCTTCTCAGCCACGTCACCATAAAATTAACTTAATTATATTTAAGATTGAAATTCCCAATTTTAAACCTCATGCAATATAGTTGGTCCAAACCCTTTTGATTTGTATCAATAGAAAGTCTTCTCACCTGCCCTAAATTTACATAAATAAAGTTGACTTTGTCTGACTTGTGACATGGCCTTTTAGAGAGATCAAGCTGATATGGTTCCAAATTTGGAATGTCATGTACTTCAGGTTAATATTTTAATTTTGTATATCAATTTTATATGTGGGAAAGCTATTCTTTGAATCTGAAAAATCTAACACTATGCTTTCTGTTAAAGAATAATAAAATCGAACACTGTGTTTTAAATTTCTCAGGTAAAATTTTCAGTTTCAATGGGTTATTTTACTTGCAGAAGAAGCCCATTACAGATATTTATAATTGTGTATACAGCAAAGTGAATTTGGAAATACAAAAGTATACTTTTGTGGTTCTTAATATTATAAATAAAATTACTTTTCTATTTCAGAAAAGGTTCTCTAACTTCCTCATCATTTTTTTTTCATTGGTTAGTCCAACCTCTTTCATTGAATTCTTTCAAGTCAACAATTGATCAAAATACAGCACCAGACAGCCAAATATTTATATATAAATAATACAAATCCTTGAAATTATTTCAACTAAGATACTTTGGATATTTAATTAATAGCATATATTTTATTTTCTGTTTTGTATTAGTTACTAAAAATATGTCAAAAGTATATGGGTTGTATTATTTTGTGTACCAGGTACCTTCCTAATATTTAGGTGTGACACTAATAGAAAAGCTTTACATTTTGGTCTACATCCACATACACAATCATATGATTTTCTTTAAAGTACAAATGTAATAGAATCATTAATGCTGGAAAATATCTAAGATCATCAAGTCCTACCATCAATGTAGCACAAACACCATGTTACAATGGAGTTGACTTCAAGTTTTGTCTGTTCCTACTTTCCCTCTTACCCCATTTCTTGACAGGGATAGCTGTTTTGTAAGATAGTAATATAAAAGGGAGATTTTTGCTGCTATTTTTTTGTCAAAGAAATTTTATTTTTTCCTAATAGCATTCCAGTAATCTGCCTGATCTCATAATTGACAGATATAGAAAAGACTCTTGACTGATGAATGCTCATCTTTCAGTCCTATGTGTATGAATGTGGAAAAAAATTATTTGTGGACTGATGTCTTCAATTACTGACTGGACATATTCTGACATGCAGTCTGAGATTCAATTCATTTACATAGATGAATTTTAAAATCTTGCAAAAAATATAAATATAAAATCTTTCTTCTTATTTATATTCCATTGTTGTTTTGGTAAGATGTAATGTGTATAATGCTAAAGAAAACAGAAGTTATTCTTTAACAGTGTTCTGTAATTTTTTTCAAGTGACTATAGTATAGTACTTTCTTCAGTAGAAAAAATTCATTGCCTTAGCAAAGATCAGGGTGATGACATTCAAGTGTATGGACAGAATGTTACCAAATAATGAGGCCAATTCTGTATCATTGCCAAACTTATCAATTACTGTATATCCCCCTCCCCAAGCCAACCCAACCCCCAAAGAAACAACACACAAACATATATAAAGCATTAATGGAAAAATTTAGCTAAAGTAAAAAATTAAGATAGATTAAAGATTTGGCCCTATCTTTAGGAACTATCAAAATATTCTTGGTGTTTTGGAACTCTAAAGCTATAATGCATATATACAATTTGTGAAACTAAAAGACAAAATAAAAAATTTAACTTTTAAGATAGGGACAATCTTCCCCTTTCTTCAGAAGATTTCAGTTAAAGGACAAGGCTTCAGTTAAAGGTACAACCATATCCTTAACAGTTGCAACAAAACAAGTTGCACACATTCTGCAAACAAACAAATGAAACAGACATATTTTACCTCAAATCATCTTAATAATATTTTTAGTAGAAATGGTACTAAGAACTGAAAGACCACTGGTAAGATTTTTCACTACATGGTCAGCTATTGTCTGTTGTCCAAGACTCTCATATTTTCTTCTTTTTGAGAAGCTATTTCTATCTTACTGTATTCATATGTATACATAAAGAAATATGCCATCTGACACGGGGATAGATCTGGTATAAAAAGCTCTAAAGAACTAAAAGGTTCCAAAAAACCCCAAGCTCTAAACATGCAGTCTAAATGAAATCAAGATTTTTCAAAACACTTCTTCCAGCTGAAATGTATTGCCAACATGATTAGATATTGTCACATTATCCATTTTCTACTGAGTTTCAGAAATTATCTGAAACCATATGTCAATGTATTTATTTGGGGCTGGGTTTCATACTCAGTGCCAAAGCTATGAGGAAATACCTAAGAAATAATACCTGGCCGAACTGAAGCGTGAATACTAATGGAAAAAGATTATTACTTAGGAACTGGAAATAAAATATCTCATAAGGATTCCACTAAGACGCAGTAAGAGAAATGTACTACTTCGGATGATTTTAACAACTAGTATAAATTGACAACAACAAAAACAATAAGGAAAAGTAAAATTATGTTATCTCATTAAACCTGTGTCAGTTATCTCCTGAAGAACTACAGCGTATCTAGTAGTAAGATCCATAACCTATCCTTTCTGATAACCTATCTATAATCCTAACCTATGTTACAGTAAGGTCAGATAAACATCCTTAAGAAAGAACTTGATGTCCACTGTTCCCCTCTTCCCCCCACTCCCATCCCCTCATAAAAGAGACTATACCAGGCTACAGTGTAAACAAGTTTAGTTGATGTCTGAGAGGGGGTCAAGCTGGTAAGGAAACTTGTTCTGACTGTGTGAGTGTGGGGTGTGTAGCTGTGAAGGAGCCTTGGCCCAAGCTTTGGTTGTGCAAGTGACTGCCAGCGTTGGTCCAGGATGGTTGGACAGGGACGTTTCCTTAACACAGAGACCTGCCCAGACAACTTAGAAAACCCTGGTTGTGCAAGATGTTGAAGTTATTTCATTGAAGGGATGCGTTGTCCCAAATGAAATTCTGATTCTGTGATTTATTCTTAATATTTTCCCATTTTAATCTTCAAACAATAACTGACAAACTTAGATAGAATCCATGAAGTCATGCAAAATCAACAAACGGAGCCTGTGGTTAGAATTTACTTAAGAATTACAACGACTATGCTTCTAAATCTCTGTTAGATCTACAGCAGAAAAAAAGTTAAAAATAGATTAAAAAAGTGTTATCAGCAGTGTTTCTGTTGGCAGAAGACAATGAAAACGCTGTAGGTAATTTATTCCTTCTTTTCCAGGAAAAGTTGTATAGAAGGTTGTCTTTGAGATAGCAAATACCAGGCTGACCTGGTTCTCAAACAGCATTAGAGATGCAGGGAGACTGCAGTGTCCATCCGGGTAAAGGTATTATGTGGGTTCTGAGACAAGCTTGAATTTTGAAGGCGCAGTCTGTCAGGACTGGTTCAGGCTGATGTGAGTTTGAAAGACCAGCAATACTAGAAAGCCTTTATTTAAAGTTTGAAGAGTTTATTTATTTAAAAAGTTTGGAAGAATATTTTAATTTAAATAAGTTAATAATAATATTTCTGGCATGCTGTGTATTATGAAGAGCTTGAAATTTGGAAGGCTTGAAGCTGCTGACCTGATTGTGTGCTCTGGGGAAAAAAAAAAGGAGAAAACAAAGAAAAAAAAAACCCAAAATTTCCTTAATTCTTCAAGTTTGGGATTGAGACTCTTTAATGATATTGGACTTGGCATGCATTAGAGCATTAAATTTAGAAATCATCATTAACACCAAGAAATCCCACAACATTTATTATATTGTTTCCAGTATCAGTGGAGTCTATTAAAACCTTGTCACATTTTTAATGCCTTGTTCCAAGTTATCTTTCCTGCATGAGAATGGAGCTGTCCTTTTAAGACAATTCAGTCACCTATTAAATTTCTTGGGCTTATGAACTATCAGAAACTTTTTGACCCTGGCAGTAACTTACTGCTTTTGAAGCAGGAATGATCAATTTAGAATATTTAGTTATCTGATTTATTGATTAAATATACTTTAATCCCTTATTATTAAAAAGATGTATCAAAATGTTTTTATACCCCACATAAAGGACACTTGTAGAGAACTGTGTTTACATCTTTTCTGGGTACGATTGAATGCTGGTTTAATGGCTTCTGTGGCTCTGTAGGAGCATTTGCACAGTATTGTACTGATCATAAAGAGAGATTTAGGACACCCCCTTGTCTGCACTGCTCAGAGCACATGAATCTGCTTATATGAATGCTCTTAGGAAAAATTAAAACAAGTTGTGGGAGGAACGGAACTGAATTTTTTGCATGGCTTGGCTGCAAAGATTCTGAACAAGATTCTGCCCCACTTCCTTCGAGTCACCTAGCAGAAATGGGGTAAAATAAGCAACTCTCCAGAGTAAATCCTTGTGCCTGTGCAATGGTACTTGTTTTCTGGAGGATTGGTGGTCTCATATTCAAAGTCTAAATTAAAGAATATGATTATATGGCTATCTGAGATATTAAGTCTCACTTTTGGGTCCTTTGGTTATTTATGTGTTAGCAACATCACACAGAAGAACTAAGAGGAGCTGAAACATAGATTGAAACAGCTGGTACTGAACTACTGCTGGCACTGCTGTTCAGAAATATTCTTAGTTCAGAGTCATTCCACCGTAGTCCAGTAGTATATCTTCAAATTTAGCTTCATCCGAATGAAAACAATTCATCTGCTCCAAAACCATGCCCCATTGCAAACCAAAAGGCAATCTGGAGTTTTATTTTACAAACACACTCAGCTCAGAACTGTGTGATAACTGTTGAAATACTTTCTTTCACTCTGACCATGTAGAGAGGCATACAAGCTCAGTGTATCTAATATGTTCACTAATCTCTCACCTACTGAGCACTTTCAACATGAGCCGCATTCATCCCCATCCTAGAATTCTTGATCAAGAATTATCTCTTAATTCTTTATCTAGCCCAAATGGTTTGACTGATTGCAGTGTGATTACTCTAAACTAGAAGTTCCAAGAGAAAAAGTAAAATAGGTTTCTGCATTTCTCTATCTTCATTAGGGAGAAAAAGCTCTCAGATGATCACTCACAGACTTTTGCTACAGAGTCACTCTTGTACCTGTTATGTTGCATGTATTAGGTAATAGACACATTTGAGGTTTGTCTATTTCCTGTAAAAAAATGTCTTTTAATAGGTATTTAATTGATTACATTCACAAATCACAGTTTACTAGTTATTCAAGACAATATTTCCTAAACTCTGAGTTTCTAATTATTGTAATAGAATAAATCATGAGGTATTCTTTTCTTACTTTATCTATTCTAATAAGTCACAAAGAACTTTAGTTCTTATACGTGAACTTAAGGGGAATTGTGATAGCCTGCTCCACTTATTTTGCAGAAAGCTGCCAAGATTGCATTGCAGGGACAATCAAAGACATCAGGACTTTGTAATTCCCCAAATTTTTGCTTACTCCACAAACTTTCATGGGGAATGATGAAGGTAGTGATTGAGGTCCCTGAATATACAATAAGAAAATACCCTCCACTTCTTGTACTGGAATATGCAGTTCATAAACAGTATTGGCACTTCAAAAGGAGAAAAAAAATAGGCTGAAAGTAGGTAATGAAAAGAAATATTAGAAAATAAACATTAAAGAGGCAAACAGGGTTGAGAATGCAGAACAGAACACACAGATAAGCTCTCTGAAATAAAAAACTGCAAACATACACAGCTTTTAATAGTAATAATGATGAGCTAGAGTCAGGCACATGAAAAAAACCCTTATGACTACAGAAGACATGACAGAAAACTGCCATTAGAAATTCAGTTTGAATATATGGGTAATATATGTTAACTCTCCAGAGGCATTAGTTCTATAATTGCATACAGTACTGAGATAGAAACTGCAGAAGGACTTTCTTATATAACTATTTCTTAATTTTCCCCTCAAAAAAAAAGATAATTACATGTTTGAGGATTCTTATTTTGAAAATTTTATTTATCAAAAAAAAATTCCACCTCCTTTTTGAGGTGAATATATGACAACAACCAAGTAAAAATAGAATTTAACAAATAACAGATTTATTCTTAAAATAGAGATTAAACACTTAATATAAATTACTAATACAGCATTTCCATCTCAATGGAAAAAAATCATGTGTTTCTTTCTGTTCCAGCCCATGAGAATGTTAAGTGCCGACATTAAGTACAAGTTTCTCCCTTGTGGTACTTCCTGATTGTAGAGGGAATCTGGGAAACAAGCTTATTAATAAGATGACAAACTTTTGCACAGCTAAGTTTAAGTAAATTACACTCCTAATTAAGCAAGTTGAATTTAGACACGTGCTTACAAAGAAATAGATGTGGTTTTCAGAAATACCATGAAGGAATAAATTATTTATGCGTTAATCTCACTATAGTTGTGGAACTCTGGATACCTTCTCCTGGTTTATTATCTTTAAAGTTAATTAAACAGGAAAAAAGTGAAGATTAAGGAAATGGTCATTTTTTGGAATTCTGTAATGCTCACCTATTTCCACCACAAAGTATGGTAACACGTAATAAAAACAAACAAACATGCATATATATATATATATATGTATATATATATATATAAAAACTTCTACCATCATTTATATACATAAGCCTTTACCACCATTTAAAATTACAAAGTAAAATAACAGCTGAAATTTGGTATCTAAATCTGTCAGTTCCAGTTGTTGAAATGCTTTGTAGAGGTATGTGTTGAAATGGAGGTGAAAGAGACAAAACATTGGAGTTCTTGCTTTCAACAACAGCAACAAAAAAATGCAGAATTTTTATATATACATAAATAAATAGAAAAAAATAGATTTTTAAATATATTAAAAATTTTAATTTATATTAAAAATTTAGAGAAAAATATGTTTCAAAACCTTGTATATATACTTGAATTGTCCAGTATTCACACCTATCCAAAGTTATTACCTATTTTTACCCTATCACATCTCCAAAGGCTGTGGGACAAATTATACTAAGTGCTCCAAGTTAGTAGCTTTGTAGCTTTACAGTGTGCTTTCACTAACAGTCGGCACTGTTTTATTGTCCTGATGATGATATTGAGGATAATGTCATGCAACTCCATGAATAAATAGATCCCATATCATGTAGTAACAATATTATGCAGGGTTTTTTCTCTCTTCCTTTAAGTAGCACTTTACAGAGAATACAGAAACAAAATTTCCCACAGATTTTAGGCAAATCTAACCGAAATGATTATTTATTCACAATGAAACAAAGTATATTCTGTACTTTTAATGGCATGCTGCATTCTTTCCCTTTCTTACATCCTGTTCATTTAGAATAAATTAATTTATTTCTTATCAGCCTGTTGAGAAAGTCACCTGGTCTTTCAAAACAATTCATAAATTCTTCAGTTAGAATTCATACTTTTAATAGAGTCTTGCAAAATGCTGAACAAACTGAAAAAAATGAGAATTAGACTTCTATAAATCATCTACTTTAAAGCCTAAAACCCAGACGGTGAGATTGTGGGAACAGAGAATGTCTATTTTGTATTCTAGTGTTATAATGCAAAAATCAGTCTTAAAGCAGTGGTTTTATTTTTAGATTTAAATTTAGTGTGAATTTGCAAAGTTTAAAAGTATTCATGGAATAGTTTAAGTTGCAAAGTACCTCTGGAGATGTCTAGTGCAATTGCCTGCTCGCAAAACAGTCAAAGAGATAACAACCCCTCTGTAAAAAAAAAAAAAAAAAACATTTGTTTGACCACAGTTGTAGTGAACCAGTTTTCTTTTATGCAGCTGGAGTGCTGCTTGTTGCATCTTGTGATTGCTATGTTTGTGCTTTTGCTGCACACATGCTTCCTAGAAGAGTTTTTGTCTTCTCTATTCCTTTTCTGTAAAGTTGCTTTCTGGTAAATTGTTTCTTGGGATTCATTTGTTCCAGATGCAGGATTCTGCATTTCCTTTTTTGAACCTCATGAAGTTTCTCTCAGGCTTTTTCTCCAGCCTACTGAAACCTCCCTAAATAGCATCCCTGCACTAGAGCATATCAACTGATCATCCAGTGTCTGTAAACTTGCCAAAAGCTAACTTTGTCTCGTTGTCCCCATCTTTAATAAATATTGAAGTCAACAACCACCCCTGAGGGACACTGCTGCTAATCAGCTCCTGCCTAGGTTTTGGATCATGGACACTCTGAACCTGGCGCACCAACCTGTTTTCCATCCATTTCATTCTCCACTTACCCAATCCCTGCTTCATCAATTTGGCTTCACAGCCAAAAGACCAGGAGGTGGGTTGAGCAGGCATGCAAGCATGCAAGATGACTACTATACAGGGCAAATAAAGGTAAAGTTATAAGTTTGGCACACAGATCTCATATTATAAAGTTCATTTGCATAAATATTACTAAGTGATTAAAAAACCCAAACAGATTGTATCAGAAATTCCTGTGTGGCCTCTTAATGTCTTTTTCAGCCATATTCATTTTTTTGCAGAATGTTGCAATCTAGTAAGAGCAACATGATATATAGAAAATAAAAAGTTTATACCAACATCCTTCTCTTTTTGGCCCTTCAAGATTGATTACAAATTCTGAGTAAGAATCACCTCCCATTCTTCTGGAATTGCATGTTTTAGATAAAGCAGAGAAGTGTTTTTCTTTATGGCAAAATTCAAGGTAGGTATTAAAGTGGGCAGAACAAAGTTTCTCTCCAGTGTGGACTGCTCTGACTGGCCAACACCAATCAAAAGATAACAGTGTGTCCTGTGTTCTCAGCAGGGAGGGATACACATTAGTATATGACTGGGTTTACTGCTTGCTTCAGTCTAAGTTTACCTTAAGAATTTTTTCTTTTAGTTCTGACCTTCATTAACCTTATGAACCTTTTCATATTTGATGAAATTCAATTCCAGTGTAATCTAGCTCCAGTATCTTATTCTCTTGCATGTAACATTTACAAGAGCTGCAAGTGCAGTGAATTTAGTAATTTCATATTTTAGTAATATTTTTTCTAAATTTAAACTCAGCAGCATATGTAAAGATACAAACAGGAGTCATGGTAGTGCCTAAAGCAGAAGTTTTAAAAAATTGCATGACAATATAAAAAAAAAATCGTTATCTTTCATTTATTATGAAACATTATAAAGAATATTTATTAATCTTTGAGGACTAAGAAACAAAGTTCTCCCTTACTTCTGTAATACTTGATTTTTTGTGAGAATTTATTTGTGGGTGTACTAGTTTGAAAACAAACTAGTGGGAGACACCAAGTCAGAATAACAATTTAATAGGGAAATAAAAGGGGGGGGGGGGGGGGGGGGGGGAAGGCAGATAACAGTGGGTTAAACTGACAGAGTTAGGATACAACCTGGCACCCTGTTAGTCAGGGTGGTGGTAGCAGTCTGATAGAATGGTGGCTGCAGTCCTGAAGCGGTGATCCTGTAGAAAAAGGGTCTGCTCCTCCTCAGAAGTTCCAGTGGTGGCTGTGTAGCTCCTGTCCTGTGGAAATCCAGTAGGAAGGTTGTCTCTGGTGTTCAGAGTCTCAGATTATATCCAGGATAGGATGCTTGGTTCCTCCCTCTGGGTGGAGCATCTCACAATGGGGTAATGAGTCATGAGGCCAAGTGTTGATTAGGCTCATTAACAGAAGATAGTCTGGAGGGAGTTATCTCTGAGTCATGCGGCAGGACAATGATGGGCCATTAACAGCAAGATAGTCTGGGAGGAGGAGGCAAGGAAACACTGCCCCACCTGATTTCAACAGCTCATGAGGATAGTAATAGAATACACTGCAACCCAGGACAGCGGGGATTTTTTTCCCTACAGTCAGTACTTTCTATGTGCAAAAACAACCCCAAAAATTCCCAATAACTTAACAGAGCAAATTCTTATATTTTTTATTAAGTAAGTCTTACAGAAAGAGACTTAGAGGGTTTTTTTTTTTAGATAAATAACATGTTTAGACCAAAATTTTCTCTTCAAGAAAAATTGTTAATACAAAGCCCACGTACACTTTGGATGAATGGATTGCTGTCTGCTGGTATTAACTCCCCAGAAAGAGGGCATCTGAATTAAATCTCAGTACTGCCACTTTGTGTTTATGTTACACAGATCGCTGAGCTCAGTGGGACTAGTTCTGACATTTGGTATTTATTTGTAATACATATAACATGCTTCAGTTCTATAGTATTAGTAGGAAATAATATTTACTTAAATAGACATTGATTTACTTACTTTTTGCTTAAGCTTACATATTTTTGTGCATAATATATTTAATATGCTGATCAGAATATGTTCAATATGAGGAATTGATCGGTACATTTTTTCTACTTTTCTTGTAGTCATTGTGATTGTATGTTATCTCAGTAATAATCCATATGTATGCATTATATATAGCTGTACATTCGCTCAGACTAAACCCTTGTGTATTTTTTGTAGCGATTTCTTTATTATTACTACAAAAGTCTAGTGTTGTAGATAGGTCATGTGCAAGGGTATAGATATGAGTGATCAATAAATTCACTTCCAAGGTCATTGCTAAATGTTACACCATACATATATTTATGAACTATAAAATTGTGGAGAATTGAAGATGTGTGCAAGCATACTTTAATCAGAAAACATTAAGTCCTTCATCTGGTTTTTCCTTTATTCATATTAAAAATTGCTCTAAGTTAAAAGTGCTAAATAATGTCCAGGGTAATAGGAAATCTCCTACTTTCCTTTATATATATTGCAGTGCCTCACAGAATTAAAAAAAAAAAAACAAAATAGAAAAAATAGGAACTTTTAATAACTAAAGGAGGTAGCGAAAATTAATAGTATAAAAGCAGCAGATTGTTGGACGATTTCTCAACCTTTTTTAAGTGACTAAGAAAATTTTGAATTTGAAGAGCTTCTTGATTAGAAAAATGTAACAAAATGGAAAAAAAACTGATTGAAAAGATTTTTTTTCAAAAATTTATTTTTATTGTTTTCACTTTGCTGCTAGGTTCTGTAGCCACTGCCTGTCGTGATCCTGGTGTCCCCATGAATGGAACTAGAAATGGCGATGGAAGAGAACCTGGAGACACTGTAATTTTTCAATGTGACCCTGGCTATGAACTTCAAGGAGATGAGAGAATAACCTGCATTCAGGTAGAAAATCGGTACTTCTGGCAGCCAAACCCACCAGTCTGTATAGGTATGCAGAAAAAAAATTAAATAATGCTTTCATAAAAATAGAAATCCTTATGTAATGAATCACACTGTTCTAGAAACTTGTTTAAAGAAAATACATTTACCGCACATCTTAGAAATTATTTTACATCAACCTCTGATAATCATAACCAAACCCTTTCCTCCGTAGTTGTTAGTATAATAGTTCTTATCCTTTCCCTCTAAGAGCCATCTCATTTATAACTTGATGATCTGGGACAGAAAAAGCAAAAAAGTCAATGTCAATGACTACTATCCTTGGTAGTCTATTCTTGGACAAACATTGCAGGGAGGAACTTGCCAGAGATTACAACTGCAAGGAGCACTGCACAGCTTTCAAACACACTTTTTCCTTTAATAACCTTAACTTGACCTTAGCTATTACAAGTAAAATCTGCATTCTATTTGCCTATGCATGCATGCACACCATCTACCCTGTTCATGCAGTACTACAGTACTGACTTGGTGTCTTGGCTATACAACTTAACATGTGAAAGTGTTGTTTTCTCTGTTCTTACTCTACTTACTATGCCTTCCTGCATAGTGTGAGTGTATGGGCTTGAAGAAAAGAATTGACTAGATTATTTTCTGGAAGACTGCAGTAAAGTAATATTTTATTGCTCATCTCTTATAATTCTTATATGTGAAAATATGTTTCATATTAATGATAACTGAACATCTGTAAATGTCTAAGCAAAAAAGTAAAAGGAATTCTAGGACTCTGGGACCTATAGTTAAAATATTATTTTATCATGCTGGCCTTACTTGATATTGTTGTTTCTAAAATTTAATTTTCAACTGAAAAATAATTGCCCTGCTATAAAGTAGTACCAGCAGTTTTAATCACTATCAATAGTGAGTTGATGATATTGTGAAATAGATTAAATGTAGGTACTCAACTGGCATTCTGTCGATAGCACATATAAAAAAGGCATGCACTTGTTTTTTACTTGCATGCATCCATTTATCTAATACTGGTAAGTTCCACACCTCATGCAAAACACCTACTGTACACAGAGTAGCAAGAATGCTTATTATGATGATTTATTTGTCCAGATATCAAGCGTGAAGTTATCTACTATTGATTTCCTATAATGATACATTCTTGGGGAATATGAACTGCTAATAGACTAAAATAGAGTGTGCAAACCTTGCCTTGGAGCTAAGTGATTTCAAAATTGTATGTTGTAGCTCAGTACACCCTGAAGTTCATTGATCTTTTTTTTCTCCTAACTTGTAATATATTCATTAATTTTGGTCCCGTGACTGTGAATCCAAACTGTGCAATACTTACCCTACAGATAACGTCAACATCATCATGGTTTATCAAAGTTTTAGAAAAAAACAAACGTAATTTTGGTGAAAGAATAAGAAGGAGGGGTAATTCCTAAAGTGTATAGTTGTACCATATTCTAGATTTATTTTATTAGCTCTTTACACACCAGGGTCTTTTTGAACCTCCTAATTATTAATGCTCAAAACTGGGTAAATATACTTTTTAATTTTTCTTACCTGGGGGAGTGCCTTGGTTGTTTTGATTCCCTTAGTCTTGCCGCTAGCAAAATTTTAAGAACGCCTTCATTTCGAAGGTCATAGCGATGGGAAAATAACAAAGAATTAAATACTGAGTCATGAATGAAAGATAATAATTAGAAATTCTTCTATACTGAAGATATTCTGACAAACTATAAATTGGAGAGCATGTCTCTGCCAAAAGACAGTCCTTTTCTTATGCCTGTGCTGCACAAAATAGCTACATGTTTTCCACTCCAAAAATTTTCTGGATCCAATCTTGCTGAGATACCAGAATTTTAAGTGATTGTGTTTACTTAGCTTTCTCAGGGATGAGATTAAAAATTCTAACATGCAAAAAGACATTTTAGGATTCAGGTTAACTATATATTTAGGGGAAGTATAGACTGTCTCCCAGAAGTTTCAGACTTTCTCCAGAAATTCATAGGTCAATTTTTTTTGTTTAATTTTTTTTGGTGGCTTTGTTTCGTTTGTTTTTACTGTTTTGTTTCAAGCAAGGTCTTGTTTACCATATTTATATCCATAAAAAAGGTTTCATTGTAAACAGTTAATTCCAGTGGTGCTTTCTGCAAAATTATCTATATGAAACTAATAGGAAGTAAAATTTCAGATTTTTTTTCATATTTCTTTATGATTATTTAAATTTATCTTCAAACTAGATATATAGAAGAAATTTTTTACAGCTAGGGTGGTGAAGCCACCTGGCTTGTATCAGCAAGGTATGGCTGGCAGGACCAGGGCAGTGATCATCCCCCTTTACTTGGCATTGGTGAGGCCCCACCTCAAATCCTGTGTTAAGTCCTGGGCCCCTCACTATATGAAAGACATTGAAGTGATAGACCGAGTCCAGAGAAAGTCAACAAAGCTGGTGAAGGGTCCAGATAACAACATTATGAAGCTCAGCTGAGGAAGCGGATGTGTAGCCTAGGGGAAAGTAGGCCCAGGGAAGACATTCCTCCACTCAACTACCTGAAAGGAGGTTGTAATGAGGTGGGTATTCATTTCTTCACCCAAATAATGACAGAATGAAAGGAAATGGCCTCAAGTTGCACCATGGGAGGTTTAGGTTGGATATAATGACAGATTTCTTCATCAGTAGGGTTACCAAGCATTGGAACAGGCTAACCAGGGAAGTGGTTGAGTCCCCATCCCTGGAGGTATTAAAACAAGTGTAGATGTGGTACTGAGGGACATGGTTTGGTGGTGGACTTGGCAGTGTTAGGTTTATGGTTGGACTCAATGATCTATATGATACTATAAGAGATTTAAATAACCTTAGAGGTCACAGAATCTCTGTTACAGAAGACCTGAGTGATAAATTACTTTCCTAGGCCCAGATGATCACTTAGTAGAATTAAAATTTCCAAAATTATAAATCTTTATAATCTTATCTAGAATCTTTTGAATAACATTGTAAGAAGTTCTATCAAAAAAGATCTTTAGAAAACCTGATTATTCTCTTGTTGCTGCATTAAGTCTCAGATAAGGAATGCTGCAGAAAAAAAATTCATTATAACTTCCTTCTTTTTACTATTTATTTTTCTGGACCAAAACTCCACAACATCTGGGAACCTCAAAATCTCATAGAGAAATGTGGTTGTTTAATTCTAATTGTACTTAAAGCTATTTTACTTATCTCTGAGTTTGAAAAGTGCAATTACTTGAATATTTTTTAAATTTTATTATATTATATGCATCTTGATCTGAATTACTAGTCAGTTTTTTCTGGTGAAAAGGCAGATAACTGCATTATCAATGTAAGTAGATCATTTTTCATAGCCTAAGGAAGTTCTTTTAGAGTGCCTTTAACAAGAATAGAAAGTGGAAAGCTTATCCAGTCAAGATTTTTTATGTCTGTAGCCAGAGCATTTTTCAAGTTCACAGCATATTCAGAAAAGCCTTGACATAATATTATGCAAACAAAAGGACACAGATTTCAAAAACAAGTGTTTCATTTCATAGTAATATTAGTATTTGTCTAAGGCAAAATGTGAATACTTTTTTTTCCCTTTCTATTAAAGCTTTGTAGATACCTCATTTGTTTCTTGTTTAACTTTTGGAGGACACTAAATGTCAGTGAACAGATTGCTGTTACTTGCTTCTTTGTTTCTTACCTTCTTTCCTCAAGTTCAATCCATTTTTATTCACAGCTCCCTGTGGAGGAAACCTGACTGGCTCATCAGGTTTTATACTTTCACCAAACTTCCCTCATCCTTATCCCCACAGCAGAGATTGTGACTGGACTATCACTGTTAATAGTGATTATGTTATATCATTAGCATTTATCAGGTAAGCTTCTAGTTATAGTTTTTAAAGTTATGTTTATAAATTTATTATTGCCAGTTGTTCAGATCTCTGTAGGGTAATATATGTATACTTAATATGACTATCAAAGGGATTAGTAATCACTATCTTTGTTAAAAGTTACAATAAATATGTCAGAGTAGTCAATACACATAGAGTTGGAGCTTGGAAACTCATTGCTGTTTCCTTAAAAGCACTCTGCTTACACTGGCTAATGATGGATGGTGCTCAGTTTAACTAAGATTCAGTTCCTGAGAAGGCAGCATGGAGTAACTTGCTGAAATGTCTGCAACTCGGGATGGTCTTTAATGATGAAACCTATTGATTCATCATTTTTTGTATATGAAACCTGCTATTTAGGCAAAATTTCAAAAGTAATCTTTAAATCTAGTTTTATTAGTCCATATAATTTCAGGATACTCAAGATACTTCCGGATGTTCTCGTTATTAAATGGAATTGTTCTAGAATTTTCTTTTATCACAATACAAGACTAAATAGAGCTTAATAGAATTCACAAAGGAACTTTTGCTGTCTGCGCTGTATGTAGCACATGGTGTAAATTAATATATCTATTATGTGTGAAAAATATGCATACCAACTGGGAAATATGTCACAGAAAAGATAAAAATGGTACTTGTGATGTCCCATCAAATTTAAGTTCTTATGCTGGGTGTTCTATAATAGTGTCTTTATTGTTCTGATCAGTGATAATGTGATGACTTCTTTAGAGAGGTAGGTCATATAGTGCTGAATGACATAGCATGTGTTTTGGTGAATTCATTCTAAGGAAATTAATCATGTAATTGTATTTACATAATTAACAATTTAACTATTTTGTTAGTGATTTCAAAATGTTTTAAGTTGGTAAGGAAACTTTCTGTTGTGTAGTAGCACTTCTTTTTTTTGTTAAATATCATGAGCTCAATATATTTAACAATATTCTGGGTTTTATACTCTACATTTAGATATGAGATCCTCCATCTTAGAATAAAAAAAAATATTTTGCAGCGTGACCCCAGATACTATGAACTATGTCTGTCTATGTTTATAGATCCCAAATTCTGCCAAGTTAAAAAAATCTCAAAATCTGGTCAATTGCTATGATTCTTTGATAGAAACTCAGAAGCTTAGTCTTGGTCAAAGTAGATTGCATCTTTACTGAGAATTGCCTCATTTATGACACAGAGACTGATCTAGAGTGCGTAACACAAAATACTCCACTAAGTACTGTTAAATAGTCTTTTGAGTGGAACTTACTCCAGCTAATCCTTCTAAACTCAAGACAAACTATGGCACTTAACTGTTAACTTTTTCCTTTTGCGTGGAAATATATTTAAAATAACACAGAAGTTAAAAAATGAGCTCCATCAGGTCTTCAATGCCTCCAGTTTTTTCAGTCAGGGGCTACTGTCAAGTAGAGACAACATAGTTTGGATTTTCATTCTTTTACTAACTACCCTTTTTAAAAACTGGGGGTTCTTCATTGGGACAATCTTGCAAGTGAAATTGGTTAACTCTCTGCCTTTAACTAAAATTGTTTGAACTTAGCTAATTTAGTTAATTAACTACAATTTAGTTTGAAAGAAAATGTGATGTTTCAATACTTCATCTTAAACTGATCACAGGCAAAATTCTTCTTGCTCTCAGAGATGTGGGAAGATTATCCTCTAGCTGTGTGAAAGTGTTTAGTCTGGCTGGAAGCTGAGTGCATTATATCTTAAAGCATTTCTGCCAAGGATTCCAATAGATCTAGATTGTTTATTTTTCTAAACCTTTAGAAATATGTTATTAATTTTTTTCTCTATTTAAAAAAGCTTTCCTTTTGTTGTTTCTAAGGAATGAAACAAAAGATATAGTATTTCTGTGTTTGCTAATAAAACACTTCTACAAACCATTTTTTTCTGACAATGGAGGAATTTTTTTCCTTTTATTAAAACAGCGGTAGTAAATTTAAAATTTAAGCTAATAAAAGTGAAAATGTTAGGCAAAGCATATTCCATCTGACATTTCCTTTTTTTTTTGTTCTCTAGCTTCAGTATAGAACCAAATTATGATTTTCTTTATATCTATGATGGGCCAGACAGTAATAGCCCATTGATTGGGAGCTTTCAAGATAGCAAACTGCCAGAGAGGATAGAGAGCAGTTCAAATACCATGCATCTGGCTTTTCGAAGTGATGGATCTGTTAGTTTTACTGGATTCCATCTGGAGTACAAAGGTAAATAAAATTATTTTTCTTATATATTTATAAAGTTCAATGAACAAGTGAAAATTTTGTTTTAATTTTCCATCGTTTTCTGCCTGTTAATGTTTTTGTTTTGCCTGAGAATCTGATAATGTGAATAATCTTTTCATACAAGTGTAATGTTACAAGCTTGCTAACTTAAAATAAACTTTCAAGTATGATTTTGATGATTTACCTGTACTGTTGAATTCATGATTCCTTCCAGTCACAAAGCAGGCTTACAAGAAGGCTGGGCAGGCACTTTTCATGATGGCATGTAGTGATAGGACAAGGGAGAATGGCCTTAAGCTGAAGGAGGACAGATTTAGATTAGATATTAAGAAGAAATTCTTTGTTGTGAGGGTGGTGAGGCACTGGAACAAGGTGCCCAGAGAGGTTGTGGACTCCCCACCCCTGGAGGTGTTCAAAACCAGGATGAATGCGGCTCTGAGCAACCTGGTCTAGTGGAAGGTTCCTTGCTCATGGCAGGAGCATTTGGAGCTACATGATCTTTAAGAACCCTTCCAACCTAAATCATTCTATGAGTCTATGATTCTAGGAAAAAATAGGAGACAGCAGTTTTCAGGTTTCAAAAATAATGATGCAGTGGCATTACTTAACAGCATATATACATGTTTTATCCAGAATTTATTTCATTTTTATTTTACATAGCAGATCATGTTGACTTAGGTGTATTTAAGGTCCTGTAAGATGAAATGATGTGTAGAATCTAGGGATCCAATATTGAAAATAAAAAAAATATTTTCTTCATTTCAAAAGGCTAGACCTTTGTATGATATACCACAGTAGAACTGTCTGCCTATCTCAGATCTGAGGTCATAGCACAGTAAACAAGAAAATATAAACTTGCAAAATGTATAATCAGTAGGAACTTTCATAACTGCCTCTGCATGGCTTGATAAACAGAAATATTTGCTATTAGATGAATATGAAAATATTCTGTAAAGACAACCAGAAAGAAAATAGGGGTGATGTAGACCTCCTTGGTCTTATTTTCTTCTCCATTTATTCTGAGACTGATTAGTAAGTGAAAAGGTATAGAAGGGAAAGAATTATGTATTTATTGCTTTGTAAAACCCATGAAGCCTCCTTATACTTTCCTACAGTCATTGGATTCTACAGATCTCAGGGAAGTTGTCACCACAGTGTGACCTAGTCCTGAAAAGTTAAAAGTAGGTCTCAACATGATGATGGTGAGCCCAGATGTATGTAGTGCTTCAGTTCACTTAAATATATTTCTTCTTTTCAACTAAATTGAAGAACAATAAATGCAGATGGAAGCGCTATAGGAAGTATTCAGGGTCACAGAACTTCTGAAGGACAAGAAAAAAAATTATTTTTAAAGAGGCCAATCTTTTTCTTCTGTGCTGTCGAATGAAGCTTGTCTCACGGAATCCAAAGGGCTTCTACTATCCACCAATCCAAGTATGAAGGATATTTATTAGGGAGACCGTCTCTTCAAACTCTTGATCTAGGTTTAAAAAAAAAAGTGAACCGGTGTACTTTGTGAGAGGCACCAGTCTGATTTTTATTTATGCCTCAACATGTTTTATACATGAGGTGGAAAATTACTCGAGGGGCTGTACATGAGCTGGGAGTCCCATCCCTGGGGAGGCTTCGCTGGCAGGCAATCAGGGCAGAGAAAACTTCCACGATCAGGCTGGAAGCTACCCCGCTCACGAGGGGGCCAGATCCCTGGATGCCCATGAAAAAACGCTCGGGAAATCGGGCTATGGGAGGAGCCCTAGCACATAAACGCAGTTAACTGCGACACAGCTGAGGGCCACTTTCTTTGGGTTTCTTGGAGGAAGCAGGGGCTCTCCTGGAGGGTCAGCTTGGCTCCTCTCCCCACTCCCCCTTCCCCCCAACCTTTTTCTCCCTGCGGTCTTGCTTCTTCCCTGGCTGTCTATCCTGTTTGCACCTGTCCTGCCCTGCTTCGCCATTTCCCCGGGGCAGCCCGACACCAGGGGACACCAGTGCTCCGCTGTTTCCCCAACGGAGCGGCTGCCACCACCTGCAGCCACCACACCCCAACCTTGAGAACCTGCAGTTGCTCCAGGAGCACGTAGCCATGGCAGCCTGTTCTTCACCAACAGGAGGGACACACAGCCTGCTGCTGTTGGGAAATTGCGCCCAGCCTGTCCCTGGAACCACACAGACTCGCCACAGCTTGCAGTTTACACACTCCATCTGTTCAACATGCTAAGAGGGCGCCCAGGGTACAGCGGTAACAATCTGTCCCGGTGTTCTGTTTCTCTCTCCGTCTTTCTTTTCCCCTCTTTGCTCCCTTTTCTATCCCCCTTCAGTAGGAACACTTATCTTTCTTTATCAAGAAACAGTTCTCAGATATAATATTGCCATGCTTATGCTTTATTTTTGTCTGAGAAATCGATCAAACAGAATCCTCCCCAACTCCCCTTTTAGAGTGGGATGGGACACTTTGTAATCAAGGCAGAATACTATTTTGAACAATTCTGATAGGCCATGTGTGCCACTAAGATGTCTTTCTCTACTTCAAGGAGTTACTGTGCCAGAAAAGTGCTGTAGCTATCAGCACATTTTTAAAGGAGCTCATAAGTAATGGGAGGATGCAGGTATGTGTTTATGTGTGTAAGTGAGGGAAGTTGGAAAGTGGAATCAACCTAATCTTAATTTTCCCTGTTCACCTGAGAAGGTTATAACTCCTGCTTTTCTCAGAGTAATTGGAGTATGCATTTCAACATCTTCTTAAAAAAAAAAGAGACATAAAAAGGAGGAACTATTTCAATTCACATAAAAATTTCAAGTACTATGAAATTTGGACAGCTCAAAATCCCTTAAGCAGATGACCAGCTTGCTTAGTGAATTTTCCCATTTTTACAGGGAATATCTGATAAATGTTCCTCTGCACTTTTTAATTTAGGTGTATCATAAGAAGTCTTACTGTATGGCCATTCCTTGAATCCTGTGTTCAGTTTTGAACCCCTCACTATAGGAAAGATGTTGAGGTTCTGGAGCCGGGGCAGAGGATAATGGAGCTGGTGAGGGGTCCAGAGTAAAAGTCTTATGAGGCGCTGCTGAGGGAGCTGGCATTGTTTAGTCTGGAGAAAAGGAAGGAGACCTTACATTCTCTACAACTACCTGAGAGGAGATTGTAGTGATGGGAGGGTTAGCCTCTTCTCACAAGTAACAAGCAATAGAACAAGAGGATGATTTACCAAAAATCTGCATATGGATCTAATATCAATATTCAACTGAGACAGATAAAAACTCTCTAACAGTTTAGAGTTAGAAAGTGTATGTTTTATTTGGCGCCAGGCACTGCGTGGGACAGCTCCCCAAGATGCAGGCCCTGATACAAGCAAATATGATACCTTTTATTTCCAAATATTATGAATATCCAAAATACAAAATGCATATTCGTAATGTTAACACCTCCCATTTTCCACTTCATATGGAAATGAGCTTACATGTCATTAAGCATGCATAGTGTGTGTTCTGAATTGAGTCGGTGGTCTTGAATTGGGTCAGTGGACCTAAGGAAGATGAAGTAACATCTTCCTCGCTTTGACCTTTTTGCCTTTCTGAGTTTTAGCAATTCTAATAACTTTAGTGACCTTTAAGTTTCCTCGTGCGTGACTTTTGGATGGGCTCCCACAAAGGGAGGAAATTGGTAATTGTCTTTATTCTATACACCAACTTATCAATGTTTCTGCTCATTATTCTAAGCACAGCTAAACAAACATGCAAATGACAGATCATCAGTTATTTGGTAATCAGTTACTAACATCTAAAATTCTATATCATCAATTACTTGGTAATCAGTTACTAACATCTAAAACTCTATTTCAGGTCCAGCTCTCCTAACTATTTTGATTAACCCTCACTGGGCCCAAGCCTACTACTGAAATCCCAAGCAAAATGACTAAAATTTTTATGTTTCCTCTAAATCTATGTTTCAAAGAAGTGGGCTTAAGTTACACCAGTCTAAACCAGAGAAGGTTTAGATTGAATCTTAGAAAAGAAAGTCTTCATGGGAGTGGTTCTCAGTTGTTGAACAGGCTGCCAGGGAAGTGATAGGATCCTCAACCCTGAAAGTATTTGAAAGATGTGTAGATGTGGTACTTAGGGACATGGTTTAGTGGTGGACTTGGCAGTGCTGGGCTTACAGATGGGCTCAATGATCTTAGAGGTCTTTTCCAGCCTAAGTGATTCTATGGTTCTATTCTATTATTCTATAAATAACATGGGTAGAAAATCAGCTTGACTGCTGAGCTGAGGCTCTTGGCTAGTATTAATTGTGATTAATAATGCAGCCAGTATTCTCTTTGTTAACAACCAGTATGATGGGACAGAGCAAATTTGTGGACAACATCAGTTTGGAGGGATATGTCAGTGCTACTCAAAGGATCTTATGAGGTTATAGAATCAGACTGACAGGAGCCCTGAACTAAGCGTTCTGGTTTCAGCTGAGTTAAAGTTAATTTTCTTCCTAGCAGCTGGTGTAGTGCTGTATTTTGGATTTAGGATGAGAATAATGTGGATAACATGCTGTTTTGGTTGCCGCTGGCCAGTACTTAGACTAAGTCAAGGACTTAGCTTCTCATGCTGCTTTGCTGGTGAGGAGTCTGGGGAAGCACAAGAAGCTGGGAGGGAGCACAGCCACAATAGCTGACCCCAACTTTTCAATGTGATGTTCTGGCCTGGGGGAGACTACTTAGATACTGGATGGGCATCAGTCAGTTGGTGATGAGCAGTTTTTCATTTACATAATTTGTTTTTCTGGGGTTTTATGTCTGTCTTTTTTTTCCCCCTTTCCATTAAAATTTATTATTATTTCTATTAATATTATTATTATTACATTTTATTTAAACTGTCAAGCCATTCTTATTTCAATCCACAAATTTTCTCAGTTTAACCTTTCCAGTTCTCTCCTGCATATCACTGTGGATCCCACTGAGTGAGAAGTTGCATGGTCCTTGTTGCTGATGGGCTAAAACATAACAGTCCTTTTTTGCGAGTTGACTGCAGATCTGACCCCAGAGTGTGTTAAAACAAATTTGTTTTAATTATCTATTATGTTAGTTTAATAGTCACTGATCACAATGTTGATTTATTTGGAGTCAGAGTTGTTGTGCTTGTTTTGAGAATAGGGTTATGTAACAACTTACTTGCTCTCTTTTTTTATTACATCTGGGAACTGGATTAAGGATATAATTTTGATGGACTGTGTAACACTGGATTAAAATATGATAAAATAAATCCTGCTTGTGAGACTAATCTGGTATTTTTGCTCACTATTGCAGATATGAATCTGTACTTTTAGGGAACCACCTCTTAAAAACTATTAATAATCCCAACCTTTATCTTTTCTCCTCAGAGAGCCAATCTATGGGGCAGATAAGGGGGAATACTTGCCCCACTCCTGCACCTTTCCTTTCATCTTCATCTTTCCATTCTCCTCCAGGCTAATTTCAATAGCTCTTGAGAATTTTGAATATCCTTGAGATGTTCAAACCAGCGTATTCATATTGTGGTGTCTCCTGAATGTGTTTCAGGTTTTGTTTGAGGTTAAACAATTATTTAGGAATACTGCTGTGACATATGCTCTGAAGCTGATCATTATAAGTTGCAGGCTGCATGGGATAGTATGGGTAAGTACCAAAGACAGTGGGCACCTCCAGTGTTGTGGTAGTTCAGCCCTGAACAAGTGCAGAATCCTGAAAAACTAGGAAAATATTTGGGAAAAGTATCTTGTCACACTAGCAATTCCAGAGAGACACAAATCATTGTGATGTGCTGGGACCTGGTCCGGGCATACCAAGCTCTGTTCAACATAATTCACTATCCTCAAGTGGAGGAGGTCTCTGGATCTGACAGCAAAACAGTGGGAACCCTGGCTACTCCAGCTGCCATGACAGGCTTTGCAACTGAACCAGAGGAACAACCTGTGCTGGTATCAGTCACCCCTACACACAAACAGGAGTATTGGATGCAAATGTCAGCTTGTTTGGTAAGGGAAGAAACTCCTAGTAAGAAGGAAAAGGAGGAGGAAGTGGATGAAGAGGGCTACTCCAGAGGGCCATCACAAGAGGAGGAGGAGGAGGAAGAACCCATAAACAAGTCAGTGACCATACAATCAGCAAATAGTCACTTTGGCTGCTCCAGTGCTGGGTTAACAGGGTCAGTAACCTCGAATTGAGGGTAACGTCCGGCACACAGAATCCCTTTCTAGGGAAGGGGGCATTAACAAACAGATTGAAAATGGGACACAAGCCCTCAGCTTCTGAAGGTGACTCCCTCCAGGCATGAGGAAAAGGTTACCTTTTAAGAAGATACTATAATCCATTCAGGCAAATGGATCGCCATGAAGAGAGGTATCCAGTACCTGAAGGAATTAGCCAGGCTGCAGGTGATTTATGATGACCTGGATACTGAGCAGTTACCCAAAGATACAGAAGTCCAGTGCAAATGATCCATATGCTGTAAGTTTTTACAGAGCACATCAAATGACAGTTTAATATGGAAAACAAGAGCCATGCACACATACAGAGCAAAATAAGGAATTAATTTATCAATTCCCATAGGCAGGCAGATGTTCAGCCATCCCCAGTAAAGCAGGGGTCCATCACACATAATGATGACTAGGGAAGACAAATGCATAACTTCAACTGTCCCTCCCTTCCTTCTTTTTGTCCCAAATTTATGTGCTGGGCACGACATCATATGATATGTACCCCATGCCATATGGTATGATCCAGCTTTGGTCATTTGGGGTCAGCTGTCCCAACTGGGTTTGCTCCAACTGCCTAATGAGAGAGTGTTGCAAGGTGGTGGTTAATGCCAGCAAGACATCGATCCCTTGGGAGAGCAACTGTGATTTGTGAGTAAACTCTGGATTTCTCTTCTTGTTTTTGTTTTCCTGTTCCATCTCTAAACGGAGGAACCGTGGAAAGACTCTTGGGTCTCCGAGCCGCATATGGACATTTATCTTAAACTTGAAAAGATTCTTGAACAACGATTTGTAAATTCTAGCTTAATTCAAGCTCAAAAGGAACTGAAACACTTCCTGGCATGGTTGTTTAAGAACTTTTTCTACGTCTCTTGGGACTTGATTCTTACCAAAGACTTTTGGAACACCATTTGGACCCAGTTAATTTCTGAGTCAAAATATATGCCGATGGAAGAATATTTTCCTGAATATTATTTAATTACCGAGACTGTTGAACAATGTCAGCTGTGTCCTGGTGAAGGGAAGCCTGGCTCAGGGACCGTGCGACCCAGGCCACATGCGCCGAGCGCTCTGAGAGCAGCAGCGAGGCAATTACCGCGCACGGGTGGAATGATGTGAGCTGCAGTATTGACAGCAGAGCGAGGTGTGGCGGGAGCAGCGCGACCCGGCGGTGCCCGCCCGGCCCCGCGCAGCGCGTGGTGGAGCGAGCCCCATGAACGCCTGACCAAGAGGGGCGGCGCGCGGGCGGTGGCTGGCGGCAGTGGCGGCAGAGCGGAGCCGCGTGAAGCCGAGGCACGCACCAGGACAGAGCCGTTTGCAAGGCACGGGGGGGGCCATCACTCGGAGGCCTGGTTGAGACATGGGCGTGGTGCCAGACAAGTGGCAGTGCAGCTGTGACCAGAGGTGGCAGCAGCGGCGGCGCTTGAGGAGCTGAGCTGAGCGGCGCGGCGTGGCCCGGCCCTTGCAGCCCCGAATGTGACCCCAGGAAGCCGAAACCCTGGGATGAGAGCGTGCAGGCAGCCCTGGCAGCTCCAACATGGGAGCGAGTGAAAGCAAAAACACAGTGAGACAGAAAACAGCAGCCACTTGGAAAAAGGAAAAGATCATAATAGCTGAGGTTTTAGGAATAGTAAAATGCTATAAGGTTAAATAAAATTATGGTTTTATAACAAGATGTGACAACCAGGAAGACATATTCGTTCATAGAACTTCTATTAAAAAGAATAACCCCAAAAAATATATCCCAAGCTTAGGAGATGGAGAAGTAGTGGAGTTCAAGATTGTCCAAGGAAAGAAAGGGTTACAAGCAGCAGAGGTCACTGGGCCTGATGGTGTTTCTGTGAAAGGCAGTATATACGCTGCAAATCATAGTCATGTTAGGACAATATCCCCATTATAAACAGCCCATACAATCTCCCTTTCCTAATCCCACCTTTCCCTTTTATCCTATATCCTATAAACCCCAGTGTGTTCCCAATCCGTTTTTTCACCACGGTTTCCCTCACAAAACCATACCTTTACCAATAGTTTCACCAAAAATCCCTTTCCAATGCCGAGTGAAGGATGACGAGGGTGGGGAAAGAATTTAACTATTGTTGTTTAGAGTTTCAACTCTAGAGGTACATATGGAAGAAACCTTCTCCTGCCTCAGTTTCCCCACAAAGCATACTCGGAGAGTCCTGTCTCCCTTCTATCAGCCTTAAGATATTACAGAAAAAAAATCCATTTGGACATTTAAGGACTCAGGAGGGTGGCTTGTTTTGTTTTGAAACTGTTCTTATGTTTATCCAGTTGTTTCCAATGTTAAGTTTTAAATCTCTTTTTGTTAAAAATAAACGGGTGAAGTGTTGGGGTTCCTCCCCCTTGCCATGTGGTCCTGGGAGAGGGGCCCCGGGGTAGAGGCAGGGCCTGCGGGGTTTCTCTACTCCCTGGTCAGCCTCGTTCCCCATTGGTTGTTTTGTGTTCCCCTGCCCGGGAAGGACCCTCGGGTCCTGTGATTGTTCAGTTCCTCGGCAGTCACCAGCCACGCGGCTGGAACATAAACATCTCTGAAAATATCTACCAAGAATTGGTCCATATATTGTTTTCCATGGGCCTCGTCTGATACACGTGTTGCAGGAATCCCCACTGCAACAGCAAGGTAGTGTTGAAAAGACAGAGCCAAGGTCTTCTCAGGTACACATAGTGATCAACTGAGAGCTAATGGACACAAGTTGAAATAAGAGAAATTTCAATTACATATTAAGAAAAAATTAATCACTCTGATGTTAGTCAAATGTTGGAACTGCTTGCCCTTAGATGATGTCATCTGAATCCTTTAAAATCATAACTGGATTGCACAGAGCCCTAGGTAACCTAATCAAATTGGCCCTGATTTTCATGGGGGTTGTACTACATCTCTTTCAACCTAAATTTTTCTGATGTGATGAAATTAAATTTTTCATACAAATTGTAACTCGTGCAGTTGTGACCTATATGTACACTAATCTTTTTTTAAGTGACAGTGTACTCAGGTTACATTTCATTGGTGTGCCGTATTTTTCAGATCCAAATCTCAGACTGACCCATGTCCCAGGTCTGATCTGTAACCATGTCTCTGGTTCAGTTTTATTCCCATTCTCTCTCCCTCACTTCATTTCTATGTTATAATGGAAGAAAAGCTTACTAGCCCTATTAAGTACTCTGGAGAATAATTATGGAATGCTTGCTATAGTTAGGTATGTCTGTAATATTATCTCTAAGAAGTCTATTATGGCTTTATTCTTTTTGAGATGTAGGGATGGACTAGTAAGTCATCACGTTCTGGACGAAGCACCTGCTTTTCTTGGCTTTCAATGTTGTTTTCCATGCATTGAGATAGTAGTTTTCAGGAGGATTTTGGCATCATTACTCTATGTTATTCAACAGAGACTTCCTTGTTGATCTTGAGATTGAAACAGCATGTGTCACTGTTTTCAGCCTGTATTTCAGAACCTTACTTGATCCGGTGGTGTGACAATGTTATCAGAGAAGTAAATGCTAGTTTGTTTGAAGCTTGTTGCAAAATTTTATTGTTTACAAAAGGAATTGATACCTGCTATGCACATCCAAGAGTGTAACATTACTGTAACCCAAATCTGAACTGCCTAATGAAAAAAAATTATTTCCTGCCTACTTATTACAGAAAATAATTTTTAAAATGCTCCTACAGAAAAAAATCTTTATGTTAATACAGTACTTGCTCTGATGCTAAATCTGTCACTGCCCTTATGTGGTTTTAATTTAATAATACTAGTATTCTTGGGAAAAAAACGGGAAGGGCTACAGGGGTGTGGTAGTTTGGTGGTTTGTGTCAAACCACCTCAAGGGGTAATCAAGGTCTTGAGTTCCTCAGTTGGAGCAACATGACAGCAGTGAAGAACTTTCCCTTCTGTCTCCTGGGAGCACTTATAAATTTGCGGAAACAGTCTTCTTACTTGCTCTTTTTTTTCACTGGTTCTCAGCCAGATCTGATGAATCCTTTTGCCACATTTGATTTATTCTTCATACACTGTGTTGTATTCAATTAACTTTTTTTACAACTTCACTTAGCAGTTCCTTCAGATTTGCAAAAGTAGTTTTAAGGTGCTTATTATTTCAGGCTTTATTTTTCAAAATTGGTATTAAGAAACTGTATTTCTACAGTGACATTGTTACTGTTTAGTCAGCAATTTCAGGAGCCTGTCACAACTATAATTTTGGGGAAAAGAAAATTACAGGGCTGTATTTTTTCCCTAGAGATAATTTGTGCTGTGACAGATCATTCTTTTCTCAATTTTTGATTTATGCACCAGACATAATAGATTATTTTTTCACTTTTTATTTTTTCATCTAGTACTAATATCTGCTTTATCTGTGTATCTTCTAGAATTATGAAACATTTTGAATTATTTTTGTCATAAACACAAGAATAATGATCTCACAATAGAAATTGTGAATCATTACAGGTGTACCAATAAGAGGGAAAGGTGTTCCATAAGAGGGAAAAATGATACTGTATTGATTTTCTAAAATATTAGTTGTAATCCTAAATTAAATTATCCTATTTTCTTTTTTTTCCTAAATTTGATAATTTGGACTTGAAAGAATTTGAAATTTGCCCTGAGACCTGCCAGACTTCTCAAATGAAAATGTGGTTGGCTTACATAATGGTTATTAGTATCTATGTGATACCTTACAAACTTTCTAGTAAATTGCATCTTTCAACTTTTCATTGTCTGTCCAAATTTTTGAATGAGTGTTAAATAAGTTTTAGACACCACACTAGAACTACCTGTATGAGTCAATATGAACATCTAATACCTGTTCTTAATGATTAAAGATGTACCGTAACTATTATTTGTTACTGTGTTGTTTTTCATATCAGAATCATGCTCTGTAGATTATATATGCAAATCATAATAAATTTTTAAATGCATTAGGAGATCTTCATCTTCTTTTGGAAAATGTGAAATTGAAATTTCAAAAGAATTATTCTATGTTTCCTTCTACAAATCAAAACACAATGTAATTATTTATCTCCTCTCAGAAATACTGAAACATAGAAGTGTCCTTAAGGGATGTACTTAGTTCATTAGCTTGGCTCTAGTAGGGACCAGTAGTTTATGTGTGGCCAAACTATATAAAAGTCAAATAAATAATAATTGTTCTTGCTTATCTGTAATTTTTCAGAAACTTCAGTTTAGGTACTGAAAGAATCAGATAAAGTGTCTTTTTATTTAAAACTCTTAAAAAGCCTTCCAGGAAGTTCAAAGCTCATATAGTCTTTTGGCAACCATACCTACCTGTAGCAGAAAGTTCCACAGTGCAAATATGCCTGGTAAATAAACACTTTTTTTGATGTATTTGAAAGCTGGCACTGATCTTGTAGAAAATGAAGAAGTGTTCCCTATTGACTTTCTCCACAGCACCCTTAAATGTTAAAGAAAATCTGAAATTTCCATCTTCTGCTTGATAAATTATATTAGTGCAGAGTCCATCCTGCACAGCACAAAATCATCTGCTTTACTCCAGCTTCTACGTAATATATTTACTCTTTTTTCCTTAAAGGAAATTACATTGTTTTCTTAAATGTTTTACTTTTCTCACCTTCTGTATAATAATGCTGTTAATTAGAAATGTTGAGTATTTATTTTTGTGCAATTTGTTACTAGACATTGGTATTCACATCATGGAAGTAAGAGGGAGGCAAATATAAAACCATATGCATATGTTTGAATTTATTTCAATATTTTGAAACAAATAGGTATAAATGATCAGAATTGAGATACATTTAGAGAATATTTTATATTTTTTCCTCCAATGAGGGATAAATATGTATATGAAAATACACCATTATATCATATACACATAGAAATTCATTTGGGGTTCATTAATTTTGAAGAAATTCTTGTTTGCATGCCTCTTTTTTTGTAAAAAATTGCTCATATTGATGTCTTCCATTTACCAGTTTTCACATCACACATTTTAAAACTAGGATGTACCTTATCTACTGGAAAAATATCCATATATCTAACTTAATCTAACTATATAAATTTATAATTTATCACAATGAATTCTGAAAGAAAAATGGAGCATTATAGGAACTACCTTTAAAAAAGGACAAAAGACACAGTTTCAGTCACTACATAGTAATTTGTACAGTTGTTAGAATGAAGGAGAGAAAATATTTGATGGAAAGGCCTCTTAAAAAAACCCCAGGTTCTACAGGGTGCTCAAAGAAGACCTCAAGAGAACTCCATGAAATACTTACTTAATTATATTTATTTTTATTATTTATTCATTCTAGATTATATTTAGAATTATATTCACATTTTTTTCCTCTACAGCAAAACTTCGCGAGTCTTGTTTTGATCCTGGAAATATAATGAATGGAACAAGACTTGGAATGGATTATAAACTGGGTTCCACTGTTACATATTACTGCGATGCAGGTTATGTTCTTCAAGGATACTCTACACTAACGTGTATCATGGGAGATGACGGAAGACCTGGATGGAACCGAGCCCTGCCCAGCTGTCATGGTAAGAACAGTTTTTCATTTATTTTAGTTGCTGTTGTCATTACTCTTGCTTTGCAACAGGCAAGAAATAAGTGAAAAATTGGAAGTGATTTTAATAATATTCTCTTTCAGGAAAAAGCCTTTTTCAATGATATATGTAATAAAAGATATATGTGACAACTCAGGAAACTACTGATTCAAGTTTTTATTAACATTGGATAAATAGTCTTATTATTGTGAATAGAGTTTAGTAGTAATGTCACTCTCCATGTCAACATGTGTTCTTCAATTAACTTACAGCAGAGTATAGAGATATACACCATATATGTATTTAAATACAACATTAAGTATACTTTGGGTGTCACAATATATGCTTGTTTCTTTTTGTTATTACTGGTTTTGAAAACACGCAGATGAAATATTTTGTATATACCACATTACATACAACATTTAAGTTCTTGGGCATGTGGTCCGTAGAAAAGTTAAGCCTTGAAATGCAGGAAAGATCCAATTATTCAAACTTTTATTGATATGAAGTCTACTAATGACAAGATTCTTCTGACTTTTATTGTATGATTATTGACTGTCTCAAGCATCAGCATTTTCAGATTTAAACTCTAAGAAAAGATAGAAGTTTTATTTTAGTGATTTAACAGAAATTGATAACTACTTGCAATTTTCACTTTTTGGAAATTCACATATTCTGTACGATCAAGCACAAAACTTCTCCCATGTACGCAGATATTAATAAAACTAACATTTACTTCAAAAGTTAAAATAAAATCTAATTATCGTGTTACTCTACATTCCTTTTCACAACTTGAAGACAAAATACCTGTTAAATCCATTTCCAATTTGAAGAAATGTATAGTTTAAATAGAATATGGATTTTCTTTGTTGCATACTTAAATTTCTGTTGCAAGTGGATGGTGGAGTACCAGCAAAACCAAAACAAAAAAATCCTGCAATCTGAAGAATATCCAATATTATAAACATTTGAAGAAGTTCAGTATTTCCATTATCTACCAAAACCATCATATTACTGAATTCCAAAACTCAGTGGCATCAAATTGGGACACTGACCCTTGCAAGTGTTTGGAAGTTTGTTCAAACTTCTAAAATCTCTGCAATGGAAGTCAAAAGATTTTCCTCATTTTGAAACGAGAGATGAACATTGTTTTTTAGAGAGGAGTTGGTGAGGAAGGTTGCTGTATATCATATGGAAAAGATTCCCCTTTTTTGGAAAGTCTTTTTGATAGGTAATGAAAGATAAAAAAAATACTTTATTGATGCAATAATTGTTTCTATTAGTGTCACTTATAATCTACTTAGAAATCTTCCAGTGCTGTCTGTTGGAAAATTCAGTAAAGGGAGAGTGTTTTGCTTGGAAGTACTGCCCTTGTAATAAAGGGGAAAAATAAATTTTATTATTAAAGAAGTAGTGGATGTCTCTCACTGATTCTAACTGGACCATTCTCTTTCCTGGATGAAAAAGGCCTGATTTCAAAGATAACAAATCCCATACTTCTTTAGAATATGATGCCACAGAATAGATATTTTCACTTGTTTTTCTTATATTGCTTTTTCCTCCAGTTAAGAGTCAATGGAGCTTTGTAGTTATGTTGCTGTGATATATTACAGTGTATTTGGACCACGTTATCAATGCTTTCCACTTTTGTGTGATTTACGTAGAGAAAAACAGAACTTTTTATATAGATGTAAGAAAGATGATATCAGTTAATTAGCTTTCAGTTACACAGAGCTAGGAGAAAGAGTTGAAGAGATGAATTTAGCTCCTGAAAACCCATCTCACCTACACAATAAAATTTGCATAGTAAAAGTCAGATTCCTCCATTCTGCAGTTTGTATTTTTGCAGCTCCATTGAAACTGATAGAGTTACAATGAAACATACATCTCAGTGTGTATGGGGGGTTTACTAAGTTAATTAATTATTTACAAGAAAAAATATTGAGCCTGTGAAGTCCCTTTATACCTGTAATATTTTGATCTAATATTTTAGGTGTGGAGTAAAAATAGTTTTTATAAAGTTACCTATTATGCTCTCTAAATCTTTACATTTTTAATATCAATTTAGAATCCAGGTTGTTTTTTTTTTTTTTGAGCCATATTTAACCATATAGGTTTATAGGGAGAGTGAGGTTGGTAAAACGGAAATATTACAAATTAGTATTTTCATTCTGTGCATATTTCATGCTAAGTAGGTTAAAGGAGAGGAAGGGAGAACCTTCAGCATTCCAGATGGCTCACAGCTCAAGGGAGATGGTTTACAGCAGATAGAACTGGTCTTGTAAAGAATCACAGAATTACAGAATATACTGAGATGGAAGGGATCCACAGGGATCATCAAGTCCAACTCCTGGCCCTGCACAGCACCAAGAGTCACATCTTGTGCCCAAGAGCATTGTCCAAACTCTTCTTGAACTCTGTCAGGCTTGTTGCTGTGGGTGCTCTCACTTGCCTGTGGAGCCTGTTCCAGTGAGTGCCCAAACACCCTCTGGGTGAAGAATGCTTTTCTAATATCCAACCTAAACCTCTAGTGACACAAATTCAAGCCATTCACTAGGGTCCGGTCACTGGTCACCACAAAGAAGAGCAGTGCCTGCCCATCCTTTTCTCCTCATGAGGAAGTTGTAACTGCAATGAGGTCTCCTCAGTCTCCTCTGGGTTCTCCAGGCTGACAACTTAGTGACCTCAGCTGCTCCTCATACGGCTTCCCCTCAAGGCCCTTCACCATCTTCACTGCTAAAAACTGCAATTCTACCTTTATTCCCTAATACCTGTTTTGACCTGGTCTTACATTCATTAGGCATGACTTGGACTAGGTTGAAATAATTTTTTAAAATTACCTCAAACCTCTTTATTGAGTGTGGGAAGTGAACCAAATCATCGGCTTAATTCTTTTACGAACAGATGCTAAGATTATCTAGGCTAATATGCTAAGCTATTTGGTGTTTCACCATGGATGTTAAGAACAGGGTGTAATGAACATATGCATTATTAGATTGACAGAGATTGACAGAAATGCGTTATTAGTATGACAGAGAATGATTAATGATTTCTCATAGCTTCACCAACTATAGGTAATTTAAAATTTTTGGTAGCTAACAACAATTGTTTACAGAGTAGCAAAAAGCCCAGTAATGGGAAATCCTATTCATAACTGAATGTGAAAACCTTTTTCCTACCAGAAAAAGTAATTTATTGATCACTAAAACATTTTACTACATTTCATTACAGATGTTGAATCCTTGGAAATATTTGAATCAGGCTTCAACATAACTCCATCTGTAAGATATATCTAACAATATCCAATATTTTTATAACAGCCTATGATAATATGCCTATGCCTATGATTTACTTTTTTTTGGTACCATAACCAATTCAGAATATTCTTTCAGTTTCTCTTGATCTGTATTAACTTATTATGGCTATTTGAGGCAGCTCAGATCAGGTTTATATCTGAAAAATTTAGGATAGAAGACTGCACAGAAAAGCATAATCATACTGCTTACTGTTCTGTAATATAATAAATGTTGACAACTTTTTCATAAATCATTCAACATTAATTACTTAATCAGCATCTTTACAGGTCACATTTTTATGAACTTTTTATATAGTGACCATCCGAAGAGCTGCTATTTAGCTCTATTTTAAAATTTAAATGAGGAATAAGTTGGGCAGATGCAAAAGCCAGAATATTCCTGAAGCTAATGAAGCTGACTGTTACTGTTGATGAGATTCTCTTTGTCTCTGTGTTTTATAGTTCCAAACTAATGGTCAGTTTAACCACTTAAGCAGCGTACTTTGCTTGAAATTGTCATATGTTGACTACTTACAAAGCATTTCTCACTTTCTTTTTGCCCAGAACAATGTTTGTTTTGTAGAATCACATAGACAATGACCTGAGTACTTAAAAGTAGAACTGAAATTAATTAGAATTTTGCTTTGAATACAAAATTGCTATTTAAGTTCTTAGTACTCTGAAAAGTTAATTCTTAACAGCCAAACTTGAAAAAATGATTGAAAGTCCTTTGAAAAAATTACAAAGTATTTTATTTTATTTTATTTTATTTTATTTTATTTTATTTTATATTTTATTTTATTTTATTTTATTTTATATTTTATTTTATTATTTTATTTTATTTTATTTTATATTTTATTTTATTATTTTATTTTATTTTATTTTATTTTATTTTAATTGTGATTGAACTGTCTTCAGAGTACTTAATTTTTGTTCCCAAGCTTCCACTGCCCACTTCTCACAAATCTATATCCGTTGCTTTACCAGTCCAAGCTTTCCTTCCATATAGTCAGTGGAGAGAGGGACAGTCTTCTTAAAAGGTCATCAAAGGGGATTCAAAGAGCTTGTTAAGAAGGTATTTTTTCCCATTTGTGTCTGGAGTGCATTAAGAGGATTTAATCTGCTTGCATGCTCAGCAGGATATGACTTAGAGCAGCAACATAGGAAATACTAGATCTAGAGAAATATCTGAATATGCTGTGTGGAAGCAGTACTGTTTGAGCTGAAAGCATACTACAAACTCTACTTTGAAGGGATGTATGTGTTAAAATTTAGCACTTAGATGTCCAAGTAAAGGAGTAGGCATCTAAGTCCTATAAACCTCACACTACAGATGCTTTTTGGTATGAGCACACTCATTATTCCTCCTCTGTGGAAAGGAGGCCATTGTACACCAAGAGCTATCAAGTCAAAATGCCAAAATGAGAAAATCTAGCTTCCACATAGTGGATTTTGCAGGTACTGACTAGAGATTTAGTTACCAGTAAATACTTCTGGGAGACAGTAGCCTCCTTTTTCTGAACACATGCGACTGATTTTTTTACTGTAAAATATGCAAATTGTTTTGTGAATAGGAAACAAAATTAATATCTTTCTCTATGGCTATGCAGGCTGCTGGTATTTTGATGAAGACCCCAGGTTTTTTTCTAAATGTGATTGAGTTAAAAGCTTTTCTTACAGATGTTCTTTTCATATCAGAAAAAGTTTGAAAATTTTACTGGAAATAACTATTAATACTAATAATTCTAGAAAGATTGGAAAAGAAAACTAAATACAGACACATGCTTATATCCACAGCAAGCATTTCTCTGAGTGTCTGACCTTTTGCATATACATTTGGAATTCATAATATGGCTTTTTAAAGTCCATTGAATAATAGATGTTGTGTGTAATTATTCCAAGCTTTCATTTAAGAAGTAATAATGTCATATAATGGTAAGTAAAGTATTAGAAAGGAAGAAAGTTGTTAATTACAATGATCTTATTAAAATCAGTTGCCAGAGAATCCTAATTCCCAATGAATTTAAGGGATTAGTTAAGTGGAGTGCATCATAAAACCAGGCACTTCATCTTCTTTCGAACTAAATCTGCAGCCAAATTTTTAGGAGCATAGTTTAATGAAGGAAGCATTAAAAAGAAGGCGAAATACTTTAAGCTATATAAAATAGGGGTTTTTTTTCCAGCTTTAATTTTTTATTTTCTTTACTATAAAATAAATTATTTGAAATCAAGCTTATCTATTCAAGTCATAATTTTAAATAGGTTTGCCTATATGCAACTGTTAGTATGAAAAAGCATCTTGAATTAACAGGGAAAACACAGCTTTAATATTTTTGAAAATAACATATAAATTATCGAACATGTAAATTAACTGACAGAGTTTCTACATTGTTTGGCAATTAAGGTATACAGAAAGCATCAATGAAAATAGAGAATAAATTATGTGATCCTTTTTCTATTTTAGAATATTAAACACTGCCATTGTTTGTTTGCTTTGAATATGTAAATTTTCTACTAAAATGTTGAAAAAATGCTACCTTAAAAAAAAATTCTTTCATCATGTTATTTTCAGGTGGAGAGAAAAACAGTTTTTAGCAGTAGTTTACATAAATATGTGTTTGTTCCTGTATTTAGTGTTAGCACCATAGGTGCATATTTTTCTTGGAAGATTTTTTCAAACAGACAAGGTAACTTCAGGGTATTCTGTTCTTAGAAGGAAAAACATATCCCTACCATTTATTCACACAGATAAGCAAATATTTATTTTCCAAAGTCTGTGAGACACTGAATTGGGACAGGATTATGTAGTATCAGTTAATAATCATGGTAAATTAATTAATAACTGGAATGAAAGAAACTGATCCAGTCATCTGCACTGGCTATAGCTGACAAATATGCAAATTTCTAACTTAACCTCAGGCAGCAGTCAGAACGTCCTCACTCTTGTCTAATAAGACCACAGTAATCAACTGGAAGAAGATTTATTAGGTGGAATATGCTGGTGGTTACATCCAAAAGACTAATTTCATTCTTTGCACAAGTTTTGCCATCTCCACATTGTGACGGCGGAGACTGGGGAATGGATGGTTCTGGGCAATAGAAAAAGACCTGCAATTAAGAGACTGCATTGTTTTAAAATTGAATTATATTTTGTTTTCCTTCTTGCCTGGGCTACATATAGCATTTTTGCCAACATAGAATAGGAATTGTAGGCAAGGACATTGTCCAGCTTAAAGAGGATAGCTCCCTCTTTTAGATCCCATGTTTCTTGACATTTAACTCAGAAGCTGATTGTGTTACAGCTTTTTTTTTTTTGCGGTGACACTCTTTTGAAGGAACAGTGTCTTCCACAACAAAATGTTACTCCTGGTTTTGAGGTTTTCACTGGAACTTTTCATGATATAGTTCTATTTTATACCATAAAGAGTAGTTGTGTGTGTAACGGGTTAACAAGCATAGTCCTGGAAGTGATGTTCTTGCAAAGGGGTGCTTACAGCTTCCTCTGTGACCTGAGAAGTTAATATAGAGCATCACACCCCCATGCAATATACATTTTTGTATTCCATCTATTGCAGAAGTTGTTTTGTTGCTATGAAATTAAAAGATTACAATTTATTCGCTGTTGTACTGTACATTTTATATGTTTCTATTATTTTGTTAATCAGTTGCTGACTTAGTGGTAGTTTAAAGCTTTACTTAGGTGATATGCTAGGAAATACACTGCTTTGGTTTGTGGATGAATTTTTAATAAAAATAAAGCTATTTTCAGACATTAAGCTATATTTATATTTACAGTTGAGAGCAAGTATAAGTAATGGAAGGCCAGAGAACATTCATTTCATTGATATTTTAATTATCTTCAGTTCAAATATTGGTGATTCAGTTAACACCTTTTATTTCAGCGTAACATAAAAGTATGAAATTAATAGAGAAGACAGCTGGCCTAAAGCAGAGCAGATTTGCTCAATGGGAGTAAATGTGACAATAGCATGCTCAAAAGGTGTCTGAAGTTTCTATAAAGCATTCAATTTGGACACCCTGGGAGGAAAGGAAGAGGAAATTTTTTTTTTTTTTTTTTACTTTTTATGGGGAATAATATCAAACTAAGGAAGCTCGTTGAAATAGATTTGAAGACAACAGCAAAAAGGTAACTATTTACTGGTGACCTGGAATGATGTAAAAACACCATCTTATAGTATCACTAATCAGAATAAAAATCTAATGGATCACCAAAAGAGGTGATGAAACAACACAGTCAGGGAATCTAATAGAAATTAGGATATATATTTCAGGAGAATGAAACCCTGTTCAAAAGTAGGTAGTAGAAAGTGTGGCCAACAGGGTTTTGAGAAAAAACTTTAAAACCTAATTTAGCCAGTAATACAGTTTTACAAAGATTAAAAAAGTGAGGAACTTACTAAAGAGTCAACAGCAGGTCAAGGCCAAAAATATATTCAAGGACAATGTTTTTGAAGGGAAGGAAAAATAAGTAACTTATATATTATGTTATATTTCTTATATTACCTTACTGAGGTAACAGGAGAGGTAGTGCATTGGAACCATTCCTTTGGCTTGAAGGAACCGAGTCAAAATAAAGAAAATCAATAAACAGAACCATAGCAAGTTGCTAGGATAAAGTAGTCTATTCTGTGTAGTTCTGAAAGAGATAGATATGAAGTGTTTGAAGCACAAATGTTGACCTTGAGGGTTAGCCTTTTATCGAAGCAGTGGGAGGTGATGAACCTGTCAGAAATCTTCCTTGATGAGCAGTTGGCCAATTGCCACAGTTAGAAAATTGGTAGAGGTTATTTAAAAAAAGGAAAAGAAAAGTTGAACCTGGGAGGCACAGTTCAACATGCTGCAGAAAATTCAATGTAACTTTTGAAGAAGAATGTGAATCTTTTTGGGATGTCTTAGAGCTCAACAAGCATATGAATGAAATTAAAAACAGTTGATACCATATCACTGAAGTTTTAAATATGTTTGGCAGTGTTCCATGAAAAAAGATTATCTTTTAAGGGAAAAGCAATACAGTGCATTAGGATAATATTTGATTACAAGGTAAGGTTTGAGAGTTGTTGATGTGATATCCAGTTTATGTTATCTAGAAAAAAATCAATAAAGGAAAGCTACCACAAAGATCCCATACATATTTTTCTTATGAATTTTGCTATCCAATACAAATTCACATAAAATTGAGATTACAAAGTTCACATCACCACAAAATTATATGGTATAATCATATCTAGAGTAAAACGTACATCAATTTCACATCTGTTAAGTGCCTACAAAATGCTTATAGAAGAAATAACCCTAAGTATAGGCATGTAATGATAATTAGAATTTGGTTGTGAAGTATCACAGAATTACAGAATAGGTGATGTTGGAGGGGACCACAGAGGGTCACCTAGTCCAGCCTCCCTGCTCAAGCAAGGTCATCCCAGAGCACATGGCACGGGATTGTGTCTAGATGGTTCTTGAATTTCTCCAATGAACAAGACTCCATAAGCTCTCTGGGCAGTCTGTTCCAGTGTGTGATCACCTGCACAGTAAAGAAGTTCTTCCTCATGTTCAGGTAGAACTTCCTGGCCATCAGTTTCTACACATTGCTTCTTGTCCTGTTGCTTGACACCACAGAGAAGAGTCTGGATCCATCCTCTTGACACCCTCCTTTCAGGTACTGATAGACAGTGATGTGGTCCTCTCTCAGTTGTCTCTTCTCAAGGCTGAACAAACCCAGTTCCCTCAGCCTGTCGTTGTAAGAGAGATTCTTCAGTCCAAGATAAATTTTCTTGAAATCATAATTACTAGTCTTTTGCAGACTGGCAAAATTCTATCAGAATTATATTTAAGGATTTTTTTTTTCTCACAGAACATCCTAGCCCATGAGATATACTCTGATGAGGCAGTGTTAACAAAAAATAAACAACTATAACATGAAAGTCATATGTGCTTCTTGCCTGCAGATACAGGAGAGTCTATTTCTCAGCACTCATAGTTCAAGGAAAAATAGAATTGGAGTTTTAAATATAGTCCCTATTACAAGAAAGTAAAACAGTCTTAAATTTCTGAGAAATGTAATTAAAAATCTTTCTTTCTAATACTGAGAAATAGATCTGTGCATCATTCGGTATTCTGCTTGGTGATTTGAAATCTAGTAAATAAGATTCTCTGGGTTGCTGATCACTAGAGATACCAGTGACATGTGTGCAAGTTTCCCAGTTACAAAAGTTTTATGGATTTTTTTCTTTGTTTTTGCAGGTTTTAAATGTGAATTCTAAATTATTTTATTTTATATTTTCAATTGGTATGAACAGCTCATAGCTGTTCATTGACCAGCTATTTTGACTTTTTTTTATAATTATTTATGACCCTTCTTTTCTTTCCTGTGTTTCAGGAGTCCCTGTTCCTAACTTTCTTGCTTAGTTTTATTTATTTTAACCTGACTGTGTCTTTAATTATGGATAGTTTCAGTCTTTTGTTCTTCCTTCTTTTTCATTTTCTTAAGTCTGAGTTCGAAAAGTGGGGATTTCTATCTTTTCAAAGTTAATTTAAAAGTCTGTGTTGCAAACCTAAACAGCAGTGACAGAAAACAAAGCTGAGATTGAGTGGATTACAATGACCTCAGTGAATTTATCACTAACTGTCAGATCTCAGATTTAAAACTACAATCATTAATTGTTCCTGCAGTTTCCTTTTAAACTGCTGATGCACACACACTCAAAATATTGAAAATCACTTGGAAACAAAGTTATCATCATTTGGAAACCTAAAGCTTCGTTCTAGTATTGTAATAATATTTGCAGATGATTGAAAAAAAAAAGTTTATTCTTTGTACCAGCTGTGATTCACTGCTAGTGCTTAAAAACTCATTTGGGTAAAAGAACATTCTAGAGACCTGCAAATAGGCAGTATACAACAACATCAAGGGGTTTTGAATGGGAAGTACACTCATTACAGCCTCCCCAACCCTAAAATTGTGAAAGTCCTATTACCAAAACAGGATTCAGGAGCTGATATCACTTATGAGCTCTATAGTAATAAGTAGATTCCTTGTTCTGTGACGTTTGAAATGAACTCATAAAAGTTACTGAGTTCTAAGAAAGCTCATGATTTTAACTTTCAGCCTCACATTTTTTAGGTTTCTTCTTCTGCTTAGAAGCCGTCATCATGCTCTTTATCACATAATAGGAATGATTCTTAAACCAAATTAGTAATAAAATATCATTTAGATATGAAGAGTGCACAGATGAATAAATAAATAATAAGTAGGCTATATGGCCTTCAGAAAGAAAAAAAATAAAAAAAGGAAGTTTCTTGTTGGGAGGGATGTTTATTTCTTGTGAAGAGATCTGTAAATCCTTACACATTTTTGATTCATATTTTCTAAAGCATCAATGTCTCAATTCTGCTATTGTAGCTAAAATGTGTTAAGCTTTGTTAATCTCTGATTTATTTTTACTTCTACACATCTGTCATATAATGCTCTTTTCCTCTTGCTGTCTTAATATACTTGAAAGACTCTGAAACGGTCTTTCCCAGAAGACTGCCAATTTTATTTTCTCTTTTTATTCATTTAGTATGTTGGCAGTTAAATTGTTTTTAAATGATTGTTCTCATTCCCTCAGAAGTTCCTTAAATACCATGTCAAGTCTTTTCTGCAGACAGTTGACTTGAAAAGCATGTTTAAACTTTTACTTAGTTACTTTTTTTTCAGCTGTGGAAACTAACACTGGTGTGTTCTTTCAAAGGAATGAAGCTGTGCTGTGGCACAGACTGACTGCAGAGACCTATTCCATCTCCATTTATTATGAGCAGAGACTGTTTCACTGCAAAGAATTTTATTCTACTACAAAAGATGCTAGAAAACATTTTCTCCTATTTGATGGCTCCATTCTCAGAGCCTGCTACTTTAATTCAATTTTATTGGCAAAAGGAAACAAAACATTACTTAAATGAAGGAACACAACCTTATTAAGTGGGTGCTTCTGCAGTAGCAGACTCCTAGAAAGGTATCACCCGGAGTTCTAATGGTTTTATCAACTGGAGCAGTGGGAAACATGAATGAGAGGAGAAACCTCACCGTCCTCCAGCTTGCATGGGAACACCAAGACAGGGAGAACTCAGATCCAACCCCTTGTCGTAGAGGAAAGCAATATAAGAAGTTTTCATCAGCTGCACACAATTCCTTCAAAAGTTAAGAAAAATATTAATGCAGTAAACATCACTTAAGATTCTAGAAGACTATACCACACTGGAAATTAATTTAATCCACTGCTCTCTGTTGAAAGAAAGCTGTCTTTCAGAAAGCTATTTCTTGCACTATTAGCAAAAAAAATGAAGAATTAAGAATAATAGTTGTCTGCAATTTAGCTATTTTAGATTCAAAATTTATTAATGCATCTCTTAAACAGGGATTTAAAAATTCCTATAATTTAAGACTAATTTTAATGTGGTTATTTTTTAGTTTTATTTATTAATTATTAATATATGAACCATATTTATTTGGTATCTGATTATCCTATGGAATATTTTGACATTTACATGCCACAGGCCTTGATAATAAATAATTCATGATGTGTAGCTCTACTCTGACATTTAAAAATGGAATCATTATATAGAATTAGATTTTGGGTTATAGAATTGGAAATCTGACTCTTCAAATTTCCTTTAATATTCTCTCTAGAGCTTTGACAATTCAAATAAGAGCACAGGATTTTGCATTTATGCTTGTTTACTTTATTGCTCATCTAAAATGGACTTGAATTTACTCAGATAGGGCAGAAACAGAAATATATCTAATTTCCAGATAATTGTATTTGTTCAGAAAAAATATAGGAAAAATAAATAAGGAAGAAACAATTTTGCAAACTGATAATATTTTGGATATTTGAATAACAGCCAATATTATGAAAGAGCTATCCGATGTGAACGCATTCTAAACCACAAAAAAAAAAAAAAGTAGTATTTTGACCTTCTGCCACATCTCAGTTTCTATTAAAAAAAGTTCATTTCATGCTTTTCTTACACTTGGCTAAAATGAGTAAATTTAGTGCACTAATTTTAAGCAACAGATGATTTCAGCACTTGAGAAAACTATATGGAACTTTTGAAAACTCTGTGCACCACAGTTCCTTATGGAAAAATTAATATAATTGAGATTTGTAATTAATCATTAAATTGAGAGCAAATATTATTTCTAAATTTAGGTTTCCCCTGAAAATAAAAGTGTATCTTATAATCAGCTGTATAAAATCTGCTTTTTGTTCCTTCAGAAAAACATCTGGTTTTGTTTAAAGGTTTTCAAGAAACAGAAACTGAATATACAAAGTTATTTGGTTCTGGTGGTTTTAAAAGTAAAAGTTGATGAACTGTTAAATAAATTTACATAGAAATAATTTGATAGTGTGTTTCATTGCATTTTATGTATTTATATAAACTTTATGTATTAACATCAAAAACACTGCTAAATTTTCTGCTGCTTATCTTTATTTAAAAGAAAGAGGTACTTTCCTCTTGAAATGTACTTCTTAAAATGTACCTAATTGCTCCTCTGCTAATTATCCTCTATACAGATTCTGATCTCTTTTTCTCCTTACAAGACATATTTTATTGATTATACATCTTTTAGAAAACTTTGAAAATAGATGTAGGTTCTTGGGGTTTTCTGGGTTTTTTTTTAAGAATTGCCTTTAGGTGTTCTCCCATTTTGTACTTTTTTATTCATAATCTTTTTTTCTTTATGAGTTTCTCTTCTAGAAAATATAAAATAACCCATCACACTATTTCTTTCATTTGTGGGGTAGCACTGCCAGCACCAAGAATATTGAAAAAACTTCCTTGTTATCCTAGAGTCAATTAATATAGATGGATCCATAACCAATTATAATAAATATTGTCTCTTGTCTACTTTGATATTCTTAACCCATTGTGACAGATATTTATATCTCTCTTTCTTCCAGGAATCACACAAAAATTCATCAACTTCTCAAAAGTAGTTATGAGAATATCTCAAATTAATTTATTATATTGGAATTGCTGGCAATTATTTCTCTAATCTTTATCTCAATCTACCACATCTGCAAAAAGTGACCAGACTGCCCATGTTCTCATTCTTCTATTTTGGAGACTAAAACCCCACTAGTATTTCAAAACTTTGTGCTAATATGATAGTAGAACTTGATTTTTTTAAAGCGGCAAAAACTTGATGTGATGTTTTTGCTGAGACTTTACTGCTCTTATATGGAACAGAAATGTTACTTTCTATGTCTACATTAAAGCCTAGGTTAGAGATATATTTCTTTACAGCAATGTTGTATTGAAAATCTATCTTTGATCTGTTAAGTTTTTCTGCAACAGTTGCTAGCTGCTTTTGATCTTGCATTTCTACATTTGCAATCTAAAAATTTCAACATAGAATTTCTCTGGGATTTTTAGTTTGGGTTTGGTGGGGTATTTTTTGGTTATTATTTTGGATTTTTGGGTATTTTTTGTTGTTTTGTTTGTTTGTTTGTTTATGAGATAATGCCATAATTTCCCCAGTTTCTGTTAATGATTCAGGGCCTGCTTTAGTAAATGTCTAAATTACTGAGGGGATTTTGCCTCTGTTTTAACTAACCACATCCAAATACTTTTACATATATTGGCCTGAGTTTCTCTCTCATTTTTTACATCAGTTTTGATGGCATAGTTAAACTCTGTTGTGAAGACTGAAGAGACCACAGTATGGAAATCTTCTATATTCTTCATTATATTTTTTTCTTTTATACTGCTTTTCAACCTTATGATGTTGCACTGTCTCTCTCTCTGTATTTTTTGGTGTCTTTTTTATTTTTGATGTATTTCTGCTTTACCAAGTAGCAACTAAAATATACATTTCTGTATCAGATTTTCTTTTATATATTTATTGTATTTTCAAAGCAGCTTTAGGTGCTTCATCAGCTTCATATTTACAGACTGATATCCACAATAAACATACCTTTAATTTGGAACTTCAGAATAAATATCTACCATTTTTATATATTAAAGTGTCCTCTGCATGACTTTTAAAATTATTTTATATCTAGGAGGTGATATATCAGTCACTATATTTGTTTTCTTTTTACCTATAACCACTTCAAGAAATCATTGCAACTGAAAATCTTGTAATTGGACTAAAAAGGATAAAAGGAATGATATTGTATTACATGAGATTAGGAAAAAGAGCATCCCATGATTTAATGTATGTGGAAGTTTGGGCGGGTATACAGTTAATTTTCTTCACAGTAGCTAGTAGGGCTTATTTTGGATTTTTGCTGAAAAAAAAACCAAAACCAGAGGGTTTTCATTATTGCTGAGCAGTGTCTACACAGAGTCAAGGCCTTTGCTGTTCCTCATACCATCCCACCAGTGAACAGGCTGGAGGGGCGTGAGAAGCTGGGAGGTGACACACCTGGGACAGCTGATCCCAAATGACAAAAGGGACATTCCATGCCTTATGGCATCATGTTCAGCAATAATATAAGGGGACAGTTGGCCTGGGGCCACTGATCAGTAACTAGCAAGATACTGGCTGCTTGATGGTGAGCAAGTGTTTTCATTTGCATTACTTGTTTTTTGTGGATTACATTTCTCTGTTATTTTCCTTTTCTTTCCAATTCCCAGTTTCACCCTTTCAATTCTCACTCCCCCAACAGGAGAGATGAGCAAGCAGGACTGTGTGGTGTTTAGTTTCCAGCTGGGGTTGAACAAAGATAATATATTAAATTTTATAAACATAAATCATGTCGCTATGTAATTATTTTTTGGAACCTACTCATTTAGATGAATTGAATACTAGGTATCTTAGACTGGATTTTGAAACAGTGACCCGTTAGATAAAAAGTCAGTATCCCATTACCAGTTCTTCAAGGAACTTTTCCCTCCTTTTTCAGACTGTATGCACAGTTTTTCTTATTTTTTGATTGTATTTGTACCTGTGTAATGAAATTTATCTGCATTACATAAAGCCATATTGTGCCATTCATTTTTAAGCAGTATTTCCCATTAATTCCATTGAGAACTGCTGCTTAAAAATGGATGGTGCAATATGGCACTTAAATCTGCAAATACAATTAAATTATATTAGATCTTAGCTGTAGGAGCTAGAAAGTAGGTGATCTGAAAGCAGGAATAGGATTTAAAAACTTCAAGCTGCATAAAACAATATTTGATAGCAAAAATATTATTTTTTTTTAAATGTTAAGAAATTTGACATTGATTCTTACCCTTATGTAGTACATTCTTCACTTTTTTCCTAATAAACTTTCACCTCGTGCATCCTTTCTTTTGGTTAAACTGCAAAGGCCTGATGGAAAATGTATCAGCAATAAGCACATGACTGGGGAATTTAACCCTGTATTGTTTTGCTGGAGGCACAGGAAACTTGACTTTATAGTGGTAGTTAGGCATAGATTACAAGAATCTGTTGTTCTGCTGGGTGATTTTCCCTGTGTGGTTTTCAACTACATTTCTTTTACAACTACTGAACGCTGAAATTTGTGAAAAGGTGTCACTCTGATGGTAATGCATTTTATATTGTATTCTCTACTTACTAATACACTGCCATAATGAGGTAGAATGTAGTTCTTTGACAAAGGTACGTGAATACTAATGATCAAGGTGGGTAATCTTCCAGAAAAATACTAGCCAATTTACATACAGAATAGGTGATACTTCGTTGTTTTTTGATCGGGTTTTTCAAGGGCTACAGGGGATGCTATTTTACAAGGCAAGATGCCATTAAAGTTCCGCACACACACGGTAACTTCTTGCCATTAATGCTGAAAATGTTTCAAGGAAATAGTGTAGTGAGCAATGCATCAACACACTGATCATTATCACACTCTTACCATACTCAAGTCCCTTGCTTTCCTAGTAGTGCTTCATTGCTAACCCTGAAAAGCAGGACAAGGACAGCATACTGCATAACATTTTTGTGAATAAACTAGAATAAGTTAGAGCATAAATAAATACATAAGGGAATACAGTATTTCAGAGTCTAAGCAAACATTATTAAAAAATAATGAAATACTATTGGAGAATTACATTAGAAATACCACTTGTCTCCTGAGGGTTTTTTTTGCTGGTTGGTTGGTTTGTTGGTTTATTTTATTCTGCAGGATGTTTTACATTCCCAAGGGAATGATTCTCAGCATTTGTTGCATTTTTTTGTTTGTTTAAAAATTTATATTTGGGGTGTGAAGGGTTTGCTAGATTTTTTACTAGAGGTAGACTTTTCAATGCAGAGAATAATAATTAGACAAGTTGATTTTTACAACTTATAAGTCTTTGACTTTGTATTCATAAGGAAACAAAAAAAATCCTTGCACTATGAAACTGGAACAAAGGCAATGAGACATACTTAGTTGAATTAAGCATAAGTGAAAGTCAATGGCTAGCATGGTAGTAGTGGAACTTTTACATCCATCCAAGCAACTTGGTGCTAGCTGTTTTCTGGGGGCAAAAATATATTACATATTTGCATCAAGTTAATGTTTTCAATTCACTCTATCTATGGTTTCATGTCCATCTTTGATTTCTGAGCATTAATATTCAGTGACGGTCAGGGTAGAATCTTCTCTTCTTGAAACTTTTTGGCATTTTAAATTAAACATTTCCCAAAATGCAAGGAAGGAAATATAATCAGCGAAGTCTATGAGTTTACAAAAATATCAATCAAACCACTTTCTCCTCCCTGATGCATTCAGAAATGTCTTGGTGGACCGTCTGGCTGCTATAAGAGCTAAATGATTTACTGACTAATGATTTATGAAATTTAGCATTTTCGCAGCTTGTAAAGGTCAGCTGGTCACGTATTAAACCAACTTCCCTTTACACTAGTTGTTTTTGAGACCCAGGTATGTGAATTCTTCTGAAGATAGAATCATTACAGAAGCAGTTGGAAAATAAGGGACACAATAAGGGAAAAGGTAGACTCAGAAAATGCAGAGTGAAAAAGTCCAGAATGAGAAGACCAAGGACAGAAATTCAGGGAAAGAAGTACTCAACACAGGTATTTTGTTCTTGCTGCTGATTAAGTGTTGCATATGTCAGAGTGACAAATAGTTCATGTCTAATGCCAGTCTGTACTGAGTACATTGTAGCAAAGGCTGCAGACAACTCTTGTTGAAAGACTTTGCACCTAAAAGATCCTCACTGGAAATCCTGCTTCAGACTTGTCCTGTTTCTCTTCTCCCCTTGTGTGAGCAGATATATGCCAGCTTGTCTTGTGTGAACATATATATCCCCATTATAAATCCAGTGCAGATGTATGTTGCTTTCATGGAGTTCAGTGCTTGGGAAAATTTTTAGATGTTTCAGTTAATCTGTCATATAAACATTTTAATTATCAACTGTAAAAGAAAATGGTATTATATTCACCTTTTAGAGACTTGGAAGTTATTTTAACCATAATTCAGTATTTAGGAGAACTCTTGGATTTTTGAAGGTGCTAGAATTTTTTCTTTTTTAATTTGCAAAAAATTTTGGGTTTAATCACCTTTAGAGATTTATAATCATTTGTCAATTGAATTATTTTGTGACTTTTTTTAGTACCAGCTGTCATAAACACTACTTTTCAAGTATCATGACATATTTTGTCTAGATCTATACATAGGAAAATATATTTTGCTCTGGTTTAAGCATACTAGTGCAAGAGCCCTTTTTTACAATTAAGATAATGCCTTTACTAATTGCATAACCTGTAAGAATAAAAAAGAATCAGGGTATAAAAACCCTTTATTTTTCTTTATAGGTAAAGGTCCACTGTATGCTGAGGACTATATTTAGCTCATAATTTTATTTTAGGTATTGTTTTTGAGTACTAAGACTTCAAGTTTCATTAAGGGTGCAATTCTCTTCCTTTTTGTGTCGATGCAATTGACTTTAGTGTAACTGTAGTTTTACCCTAAATTTGCACATTATTTATATCTGCTGATTAGGAACGTATAATAATGATATGAGTGCTGAAGTGGGACAGTGATACTGGTCTTTGTTGCTTAATTATTCAACTCACAAACAGTAAAGAGGGAAATGGAGTTAGGGATAAGTTATTTTGGCAATCTTATTTCTTTTATTTTAATGCTTTTGTTGCTTATATTCTTCCATATTCTTTTCTGTTTCATCCAAAATCTGGAACAGAAAATCTTGAATACTTACAAGCTGGTAAGCAGATCTGTTTTTATCACAAATATTCACCACATTTAAATAGTGAAGATTTTTTACTTTGTGTTTTTCCAATAACTCAAGGCAAATAAGTCTCTGCAAATGAAGCTCACTCAAGACACTTACTACTTCTTGGAAAAAGTCCCAATAGTTCTATTATCAAAATACATTTTCACAAGAAATCGTGAATTTCTGATGTTTCACATGGTGGTGGATTGAGGGAAGGCCCTGAGATTATTCTTTTAGCCACAGAGAACAACCCTCCATGTGTATGTGGTAGTTGGTGCTTACTCTGTGTGTCAGGGCGTGTGCCCATCCTGTGTATGAGCATCACCCAGACCGCGTCCTGGTCTGGGTCCTGACGGGTTTGCTTAGCTCTGATATATGTGCCACATCTTCCACACGCATACACGTGCACAAGCAAAAGTCAAGACCCTTCTGTTGACATATTTCAAATACCATGACTTTCACACCAGCCCATTAAATCATTTCCAAATTGTGTATGCAAACTGGAGCAATAGGTGCCATCTGCTCCTGTTTCAGGTACACAGTCTGTCAAACTCTGTAGTTACACCCTACTGAAAGGAATCCATGCTAATGCAAATTGCAGAAATCTCAAAATGATGAGGCCCACTTGCTACATTTTAAAGATGTGTTCTTTTCATGGTATACTCCACCAAATATTTTGTGTGAATTAAGTAAAAGTAGTTTTAAAATATACGATTTGTAGCTACACTAATAAATATCTTGTATTTAGTATGACAAGCACTGAGATAGTCTTCTGAAATAATAGGAGGAAAACCATCTTTTTTTATTTAATACAATTCATGACTTACTAATGTTTTGATAAAATACCACAAAAACACCCAGATGTGTTTAGCAAATGAAACATTGAGTACTGCTTCATTTATTCATTCATGTCTTAACAGGAAATATATTTGTTAAATAGACAAGTTAGCACTAAACTCATCAAAAATGTTTTATAGTCCAAAAGAGAAAAAATATTCTAAAGAGATGCCATAGTCTTGAAAATTGGTTAGGGTAAAATCTAAATTTAAGCCCTAAATTACTAAGTCTGTGTGAGAAGCAGGTAATAACATAGGAAACCACTAACACTGAATAATGGTTCATATATATGGACCTGTATATCTGATAAAAAAAATAAAGAAATAACACTGTTTCTTGCTTGACAGTTTTGAATAATGCCAAATACTAAGTTTTGTTGTAAACCTTAGAAAAATAAATTATTGTGGTAAAAAGGATTTGTATCTATCTGCCATTTTATCAAGTGTTATAGCTGTGGTAGCATAAACATGGTGTTTCTGTGATAAAGAAAAGTATGTGCTCATAACTTTATATATATAAAGTTATAAATAACTGAGATATAAGTAAGTGGTACATCATGTTCAGTCAAGAAATCCTGACTTTCTTATTTCAGGAGTTGCAGACATTGTTTTGCATTATGAGTCTATTGGCATGAGTTAGAATTTACTAGCGTGCAAAAGGGCTGTATAATCTATGCTCTTATCATAGTATAAAGCATCATATGAATGAATAATAGATTTGTATTCTGTAAATAATAGCATACTGCATCTAAACCACATCATTATTTTTATTAAGATGGCTTATAAATTGTAAAGAAAAAAAAATTGATCTGGAAAACTGCAGAGTGCCATTAATTCTCTTTTGATATATGAGAAAATTGCACATACTCAGTATGTCACAGGATGTACAAATTTAATCCAGTGTTGAAGTGCAATAAAATTTCCTGTAATAGCATGTACCAACATACAACAAATCATTTTAAACTTATTTTTTAATGATATTACATTTTTTAAAAATTACTATCTTCACTTTCTAGCACCCTGTGGAAGCCGATCAACAGGTTCTGAGGGGACTGTATTATCACCAAACTACCCCAAGAATTACAGTGTTGGTCACAACTGTATTTACTCTATCACTGTTCCTAAGGAATTTGGTAAGTATGTCTGGTCTCATTCACATCTTTTTGTTGCTTGGATACTTTCAGCAATTCTGGATGATTTGTATGGTTGCTTTTACATAAAAAATAGTAATGTGAAAAAGCTGTTTTAAGCTGATACTTCTATTAACACTTTTATCAATTTATAGTGCATTATTTTCTCAAAATCCTTACATTTGTCTTTATCTTTTGAAATTAGTGTTCACTATTTTTGTTTCACTGTGATTACTAACATGTAACTTAGAATATTACTGTGATGCTAACCAAATATATTAGCGGTACCACTTCAGGTTTCTTTTCACCCAAGGTGAGGTGCCTACGCTCTAGAAAGTTAAGCATAGCTCCAGTAAGTCCAGATAAGCAGGGGAAGCAATGTTTATCTTAAATATTTGGTACTGTTTCTTTTTTAACCCTTGGCTTCTCTGCATCATGAGGCAATGGCATAGTCTTTACTGACAAATGAAATTAGAGCAGCATGTGACTGCTTGTTTTTTGTAGATTCTCTGAACCGCCATCAAAACTTCACTGCCATGCTAACATTTTTTCTGTTGACTGGACAAATATTTTAATAACATCCTCTGTCCCATACAAAGACAGGGCTTTTACAGCACTGTTTTATCTCCCTGGATTTATGAATTATTTTATCTCACTTTATTATTAAACAATGTCTATGATAACAGCTGATGGTTTGTTGTTCACTTCTACTTCTTGGTAAACAGTATGCCACATATTGAGTATCATTTAAGCTTTAAATATCTATACTTTAGATTTATGTTTGGATAAGCAGGACTTCATTCTGACCCATGGCTCACCTTTCAGTTTGTCAAATAAGAGGTGCCTGGGGATGGGGATGGGTATTTATTAACCTTCCTTCATGTCGATTCTGAAAATATCTTACCCAAATTAAAGACAGTGCTTCAGCTGCAATGTGTCCATCTGCCATACTCATGATATCTGGACTCCCTCAATATCCAATTACCTTGTTCTTGTGTATAGTGTAGAGGTGCATAGACTACTACAAAATAAAAAGGTTTTTAAAAGTATTGGCTCCTAAGTCATGCTAATCTCTCCTTATTCCTCAAATATTAAGAAAAAATTAAACACATTTGTACAATTCTTGATTTATTTCTAGCTGTTAGAAGCATGTGCTATTGACACAGCTAATTGTTTTTAGATAAACTGTAAATTTTATATCTTTCCATTTTCATCAAATCTGAAGTTACTGATTTGATATCAGTACACTGATACGTCTTAATCTATGAAACAGATATCACCATGTAAAACCTTAACATTACTACAGTAAATTATTTAAAATGTTAATTCTTTGTACTTCATATTTTTGACATTCTGGTTTGAAATGTAGTTTTGTGATTTCCAGAAAGAAAGCCAGATTTCCCAAAACAACACATGGAAATGGGGAAAATCCTACTGCTCTGCATAGTTATTTGGAATAATTTGAGAAATAGTTGTTTTCTTATCTACTAAGCATGATAGTAACAGTGTTAAGGAATTCTGTTTGACCGTTTCACAGTGATTAGACAAAAAAACCTCTGATGCAAAAAAATGGTTTCGATATGCTTAACCTTAGCATACAAGGATTTGGTGACACATTGCGGAATATAAATATGATAGGATATCTAAACTTTTTTTATGTCCTACCTTGGGATAGACCTTTACTTTTTTTTCTTGTATTTAAATAGTGTATTTTGACAATTAGTTCAGGTACCTGTAGAGTATACCATGGATCTTATTTGATCCATTGTTCTCTGCATGCAGAAAACAAAAATGCCTGTGTGTTGAAAGAGAAAGGTAGAAAACACATCTGGTAGTAACCACTCAAAAAGAGGATGACATGACACATTGAAACAAATGCTAAAACAAATATTTCCATTTTAGCTGCTTTTTCTGATGATACTCCTACAGTAATAGGAAGCAGAATTCCTTGAACCCAAAAGCTCAGATTTTAAAATCTGACTGTTTCTTTGAATTGTACACTAGTGAACAATTTTTTTGCAAGTTATTAATATAGATTTTTTCCTGACCTGTGCTCTTCCTCTAATCTATCATTACTAAAATTATTCCAGTAAAAACTATTAAGAAAGGTAAAGTAATTTTGACAATTGATTTAACTGAAGTTTTTTACATTCAATAAAATTATTTGTCTTGGTCTAAAATTTTACCATATGAGTAATGAGTGTTTTATCTAATAGCTTTTATCTGTCACTCATCAAAATTTATTTAAGTAGAGTTGCAGAGAAGAATAGCCATAAAATTGTAATTCTGAGCTTTTTCAGATCAATTTTAGGCAGTAGGAACTTTGTTCCTGTAACCTGGGTCCTGACAGATGACATTGCATTAAGAAAAGAGTCTCCACTTGCAATGCTTGATATGTAGGGATCACTCACTGACAAGATGGTTACAAAAAAAATCGGGACTTTGTGGAAAAATACACCAAATTTCACATTCAATTCACTTGGTAATATACATCACATCATGTAGATTTGCCCGAGATGATTCACAACAACAAAGAGTCAAAATAACCTTTTTGAGAATGAAGGGATACTCCAGCAAAGCTGCTGAGATTAAGATAATTTAAAAGTAATTTTCCTAAAGAAAACAGCAACAAATCTGTAACCATCTCTATGGCTCCAACTTTCAATGTGAAAAACAGCAATCAAGTATTTGCTGAATGGAAACTCTTCAAGAACTGTTTTGGCATCTGATACAGTAAATGAGAACTTATAACAAAGAACAGTTAGAGAAAAAAAAGTGAAAACCTGGTTGTCACGTTTTTGTTGTTCGGTAACATGTCGCTTCCAAAAGCGCCTCCAAGAAAGCCTCTTGGTGCAGCCAGCACACTTGCACACACATGCCAGATAGCCAGCTAAAACAGTGTGCTAGTTTGAAAGCAAACCAGTGGGAGGCACCAAGTCAGAATAACAATTTAATGGAAATTAAAGAAAAGGAAAAGAAAGTAAAAGAAAACACTGACAGAGTCAAGATACAACCTGAGTCCCTGTTAGGCAGGGTGGTGGTAGCAGTCTGGTAGAATGGTGGCTGCAGTCCTCTGAAGCGGTAATCCTGTAGCAGAAGGGGTCTGCTCTTCCTCAGAAAGTCCAATGGTGGCTGTGTAGCTCCTGTCCTCTGGAAATCCAGTGGAAAGAGTGTCCCTGGTGTTCAGCGTCCCAGATTATATCCACGATGGGATGCCTGGTTCCTCCCTCTGGGTGGAGCATCTCACAATGGGATAATGTCATGAGGCCAAGTGTTGATTAGGCTCATTAACGGAAGATATTCCGGAGGGAGTTATCTCTGAGTCATGCGGCAGGACAATGATGGGCCATTAACAGAAAGATAGTCTGGGGGGAGAAGGCAAGGAAACACTGCCCCACCTGATTTCCACAGCTCATGAGGATGGTAATAGAATACACCTCAACCCAGGACAAACAGTCCGACGGTGAATGAACAGGAAGAGTTTTTGCATAGGGTTTTACAGGAGAGATTTGATGCATCCGCACTCATGCAAGGGTTCAGAGAAGTCCCGGAGCAGAGCAGTGGGGGGTCCAGGGTAAGAGAACTAATCGAGGAACCCTGAGGACGTATCAGGTAATAACGGTTGTGGCGGCCAACGGAGCCAACCAGGGGAGCAGAACTGGGGTACATGAACATAACAGAACAAAGCATTCTGGGGAAGCTTTTCAGTCACCACAAGCTGGAAAGGAGCCTAGGACTTATCCCACCGTAGGACTCCTTTCGTTCCTTGTCCAGCAGGCCCACTGGCCTCCACAACTCCCCCTTCTACATCAATTAAAAGGACTTTTCCTAGGGATCTCAAAATCAAAGGTTTTAAGCAGCTGAACACACATAAACAACAAAAACGATTAAAAGAATCCATAACACAACTTTGAACAGGGAAGCTAAGCACTTAGCGAGTCCCCAGTGTCTCAGCAAGTCTTCAAACCACTCAGGTGGTTTTTCTTTCTAAGTCTTTCATCTTTTGGATGCTGGCATGGATGCTTTCACTATATGTTCTCTTTGGGCTGCACTACCAACCAAGCATTCACAGCCAATGTTGTCAAGAGCATCCAGAAAGGTGGTGAGGCAGGTGCTGGGCATCATGGTGTTAGGTGTGGGTACGGGCTCAGGTAGCTGCTTCTATAGGGGTTTTTAAACAATATTCTTAAAAAAAATTTGCAAAATTTCAGGAAGGGGGCTTTCTTTCCCCTCCCTCTTTTCATTTCCCTTTATTAATTAAAAGCTTGGGAAAAAGGGAGTGGTAGTAAGGTGACAGGGGTATGGGGTTACATGCCTGAGGAAGTGGTAATGAGGAGTAAATAAAAGGGGAGTGCAATACAACAGAAAGTATCCCAATAGGGGTATTGGGGAGCGTGGCTGTGGGAAGGGCAAAGCAGAGAGGTGGAGGTAGGGAATATTAGCTGGTGGGAAAGCAACAGGAGGATGAAAGGGGTAGGAATTGCAATAATGAAGGCAATTTGGGAAAGACTTAAGGAGGCACCACAACGGGTTAAACTTACTGGTCGATGTCCTGGTTGAAGTTCTGGTGACAGGATGGCAGGTCGATGTATATAATGGAGATCTGCACTGTCTCTGGGCTGCATTTCTTTGGTCTTTAGGTGGTTCTCTGTCGGTTTCAGGTGCGGTTGTGTCCATGGGGGCAGTGTTTGCTGGGCCGGTGTAAGGCTTGAAGTTCTTTCTTGGAAACTACTTTGGGATTGCAGGGATGCACAGGGTGGAAAACGCCAGGAGGAAGTGTCAGATGGTATCTTTGGCCTTGTCTCTTGAGTTGGCCGAGGCAAACACTGCTCCGGAAAAGGTGTAGCGCAAGGCTGTCCCGAGCTCTGCTGGGCATTTCTTTAATGCTGCTGGTGGTGGTGTGGGCACCCTACAGATCAATGGGAGTCTTTGCCTACACGGTGTTTTAGGCAGTCTTTTATAAAACGTCCAGGCTTTCTACAGTTAAAACATCTCCGCTTATCCCTTGATGATGCCACTAGGGCTTCAGCCACCCCTCTTGAGACCACTGTTGCTATTATGTGTTCAGTGATGTCAGGTTGGCACAGACTTCCATCATTTGGTCTATTATAGGTTTAGGGTAAAGAGGGAGGGCCCTTAAAATTTTCTTACATTCTAAATTTGAGTTGGTCATTACCAGACTACGTAAAATCTCTTTGTGGGCTTCTGCATTCTCAACTTGTCTCTCAATAGAACTCTTTAGACAATCAATGAATTTAATAAACGACTCTTCTGGGCCTTGTCTAACATCTGAAAAGTTCAGGGTGGGAGTGGCATCATCTGCGACCTGGAGCAGTGCTGCCTCTGTTACTTTTAACGTCTCCTAGGACAGTCTCGGGGATGATTTGAGTCTGGTCCTGGGGGCGCTCAAAGTCACCTTCTCCGCTCAGATGCTTGGCTGTCAAATGAGCTCTAGTACGGTCTCTTTGACATGTTTGTAGAAGCTGTCTTGTCTTTTCCATATCCATTCCCACTGCATATATTCTGTGGGGGAGAGAAGACATGACATAATGTTTTTAATATCATGGGGCACTAGGGTGAAAGTGGAGAGAGAGTGGCTTGGAGCAAGTTTTTAAAGTAGGGCGACTCCTGCCCATATTCCTTAGCAACCTTGCAAAGGTCTTTGGTTTCTCTGTAGGGAATTGGCTCCCATATTCTTTTAATTGTGGGTCTCCCCCACCTCCCTTTTGTTAAAACGACTGGGAAGACTGAAATCTTTTGGGCCAATTCCCAGTCTCCCTCTCGGGTGGCTTCTCTCTGTGTTTGTGTCCAGCGATCGTTGGGCTCTGAGTCAGAGTCTGTGATGCTGCTGTCATCTTCTGAAAAGGAGGACCAGTTTTCCCTCGGGCAAGCCGTGGCAGCCTGGAGCTGAACGGCGGGGGGAAAAGCATGACAGCTTTTGGATGCTGGCACTGCCCAAACCAGGCTGGGGGCGGGAGTCACGGAGGACCAGGAGTGCTGTGCGGGAGCGGGGGGCACATCCCGATGCAGAATGCAGCAGGCTGCCCGGCTCTGCCACTGCGGCCCGGCGGGAGCTGGGGCCTCTCCCACTGGGCCGGCGCCGCTCCCACTTTGGGGCGAGGGAGCTGGTGGGGAGGGGCTGGCCAGGAGCGGCAGCGGGAATGGGGGACGCATAGTGCGCGATGAGGTGTACAGGAGAGGGGGGTCGCGATATTGTGAAATAGCCGGCACGGCATGGCTGACGCCATGTTGGGACATAGCTTGGAAAGTGGGTACAGGTGAGAGACTTGGGGAAGAGCTGGGGATAGCGTGACTGGTGCCACCTTGGGAAGGGGAAGCGCCAGAAGACGGCAGCAGCCTCACACCCCTGGGCGAGATCCGTCCCTCGATTCCCTCCAAGGCAGGGAAAGGGAGTCAGGAGTACAGGGAGAGAAACACGGCGAGGGGGTTCTTCTAGTGGGGATACCATTTCCCGAACACTCCTCAATGTCTTTAACGCGTTTAACAATCGTTGCAAATAAAGGATAAAACTTTCCCACCGATAAGTCCCATCTCGATTGCAGAACACCCACCTTTGTCTTAACTTGATCCCAAAAGTCTTTAGAAAGGAGTGAGTCCCGCGAAATGTAAGGAAAGTTCTTAAACAGCCAGTGAACTAAATGCTTCAGCTCCCCCCTTGAAAAACAGCAATTTCCCCAAACAAGAGCTGATTTGATTTAAATATAAACGTCCTGCTGGGAGTGGGTCAGTTTAGGCTCCCATCTCCCCTCTTCTTAACAGTAGAGAGAAAAAGAATAAAAGGAAAAGAGAGAAAAGTGACTTAGTATCTCTCTCACTAAACTCTGGGATCAAAGAAAACGCTCAGGGGACCTCCCTGTGGTAGCGCACGGTTCGCTGCTGCGGACGCTGGAGGAGCGGTGTGGAGCGGCGGACGAGGCGGCGCCGCGTGGGAACCTCATGGCAGAGCAGCGCGGGGCTGGGTCTGCACCCCCGGCTCTATGCTGGAGAGCACTGCCTGGACTGTGACCTGCTGCCTATTCTTGGAGCGGGAGCCGGGCGGCACTCAGCCTCTTCCTGCTTCCCCACCGCTGGCCGCTGCCGCTGCTGGTGGGCCTGGGGGAACGAGAAAGTGCCGCCACTGCCCCTACGGCGCGGCCAGCGGCGGGCGGCTCCCCAGAGCAGCAGGGGCGGGAGGCGCAGGCACTGCTGCTGCTTCTGTAGCAGCTGTTTCACCGGCTCTGACTGCTCCTGTAATCTTCGTCTTCGGTGAAGCGGCTGTGCCAAACGCGAACTTCCAGGAGTGCAGGCTGTTAGAGACGCTTCCAGGGGTGTTCCAAGGAAGTCCATGTTCGAGCGGCATTCGTCGCGTTTTTGTTGTTCAGTAACATGTTGCGACCCTTCCAAAAGCGCCTCCAAGAAAGCCTCTAGGTGCAGCCAGCACACTTGCACACACACGCCAGATAGCCAGCTAAAACAGTCCGACGGTGAATGAACAGGAAGAGTTTTCGCACAGGGTTTTACAGGAGAGATTTAATGCATCTGCACTCATGCAAGGGTTCAGAGAAGTCCCGGAGCAGAGCAGTGGGGGGTCCAGGGTAAGAGAACTAATCGAGGAACCCTGAGGACGTATCAGGTAATAACGGTTGTGGCGGCCAACGGAGCCAACCAGGGGAGCAGAACTGGGGTACATGAACATAACAGAACAAAGCATTCTGGGGAAGCTTTTCAGTCACCACAAGCTGGAAAGGAGCCTAGGACTTATCCCACCGTAGGACTCCTTTCGTTCCTTGTCCAGCAGGCCCACTGGCCTCCACACCTGGTCAATATAGACAAAACCCACAAACAATGTAATAGCATATTCAGTGTGTAGAAGGGAACTCATTGGCCTGGATTAGTTTTTGATGGACTGAAAAGAAAACCTATTTCATATGCAGCTTCTCACGTTCGCAAGTCAAAAATTCGTTGGAAGAGTCATTTCAATGTGGACTTTTTCCCAGTGTTTCATTATTCTGTCATGCAGAATCACAGTTGTAATATTTCATAACATGACACTTTTAAGCTACAAGATAAATGATTCACAAAAGCACATAGTGTGCCACAGGCAAAATCTTTTGTAAACATGGAAGACTCAGCTTCTCTGACATGCTCCCACTGATATTTTAAAGTGGTGTAATGATTGTTAATTGTTCAACCCTGAAGTACAGCTTTAGTTGCAATTAAAATGCAGATGTTTGAGATTTTTTTTTTTTTTTCCCTGATGGACATGACCTAGTTTGTATGCTCTGCTCTATATAATGGTGTCATCTATTCTTCTTCTTAAAATAATGTTTTTAACAGTAAAACAGATTTTATATCGGCCAGCCTTAGCAAATGGCTTTCCTTTTTCTTAGAGCAAAAAGATAGATTGAACATACACAGTAAGGTATATGTGTGGCTTTGACCTATGCTATCAGAAAATAAGTATATATTCTCAGTTGCCATCAAAAATTATGAAATTTAAATCAGAAATATCTTTTCTTACCAAGAAGCTAGAAAATTAATTGGGACAATGTCTGGTTTCCATGGAAACATTTGCTTTACATCTACAGGAAAATATAATACTAGAAAAACTGCAAGAATTTTATTGATAAGAATGACATTTTGGGACAAGATTTCTTAGAATTTTGGCAATGAAGGTAGATCCAGTAAACAGGGAAATTAAGTTCCACTATTCTCTTCAGTTCTTGAATAATTGGCTTATATTCACAGATATATTTATGCCATTTTGAGCTTTTGATTATGTTTTTTCTTGAATTTCTAGGAGATAGTCCTGAGTTATTCAATATTAGCAACATTGAAAAGAAAGAACCAAACAGCTGAACTTTGGGGTTATTGTTATTGTTACTATTATTAATAATATCCTTGAAAGAATAATTTTTTGCTAATTACTGGAAGATAAACTTAGATTTTATTCTGCCAGTGAACATACACATTGAGCAAACAATAGTGTCAACATGTGTTTTCTGTTAGACAGCTCACTGCATCTGGAATTGTTAGACACCTTAACAGTCGTGTCACAGTAAAGTTATTTCAGTACTGTTTGATTTGATTTCAAACTCAGTTTACATTTGGAAAGAAAAAGATAGGCAAGGACAGATCATAAGTAGCAGAATGTGCCAAATGACAACCTCACATCAAGAGGGAATGAGAACCAAATGGTATTTATGATAATACTTAGCTGCATTACAGTAAAACATTTGCTTTAATAACTTGAATCCATCATCACTGCTTTTTACACCTTAATGTAATTTAAGAAACATGGCAGATGCATATGGACTGACATTTTTAAAATGTGGAGGATTTAACTCTCCATCTCAAGTTAAAATGGATGGAAATGTCTGGCTGAATAGCTAGCATCAATATTTTTAAACATAATCTAAACAATTATTGAATTAAGCAATAGTTTGCTGATGGGGAGATAGAAATGAAAGAGTATGATGGAAAATATCAAAATGCCGCCATAGGCAGGAATCTGATTCTGCTCCTATCCTCTTTTTTATACAAGCAACCACTTCAAAGTCTGTGAGACTGCACTGTTCAAACAATGATTACTTGTCAACAAGATGGAGCAAAACCACATAGACTGCTCCAAATACTTGAGTGTCCAACTGTGTAAAGGTTCAAGACAGTATTTCAGAAGAAAGAGACAGTGATCCAGCTTGTACTATGTATTTTATAAAAAGTAAGTCAGCTCACCTTTCCTTCCCAACAAGAGAATGACTTCAAATCAAAATGACTTCCAAGAAAAGTAACCATTTATTTATTTCCACTTTTTTTTTTTTTGGTAGCCATAGAACGACTTTTTTAAGACAAAGTCTTCTTCTATTTTTTTGTATTTCTTCACAAAATTTTTGCCTGAAAGCATAAAAACTGACTCTATCACAAGGCACTTCATATAAAACTTAAAAACATTTGTAAAACATTGTATCACTTAATCCAGAAATTTAATGAAATCCAGTTTAGTTGAGGATAAAAACTAGTTAGATTAGGAGTCTGGTAATTCAGTTTTTTAGTTTGTTTTCTCATTTTTCTAAAGTACAGAGTGAACATAATGGAAACCTGAGGATGCACATACAAGTATTTATTGTTAAAAATTGGAAGAAGTACCTGCTGTGTAATACCAGTAGATGATAGAAAATTCAGACCTCAACCTTTTTTTTTGGCATTCTTTTAACTCTGTTGCCATGTTGTCATTTCTCTTAACACCATTCTGTTACTGCAATATTTTCAAAGAATCTTGTAGTAGTATCTGAAAACATCAGAATGATTCTTAGTAATCTTAAATCTTAGTAATCTTAATCTTAGTAATTCTTAAAACTGACCTTTAAGAGCTCAGCATTAAAAAGTTTATAGCAGTCCTTTTCTCAGTTTTCTCCAGTCAGCTAAGTAAGTTTCATTCAAAAGTACATAAGCAGGAGTTTCATCTATGATAGACTTCAGCAACCCTGGCCAGGACTGGGAGATCATTGTGCAAAGGATATCAGGCAGACACAGTTTTCATTCCAGCGATAATAAGCTTAATAAAGGTAATATTTATATGTAATATTTAATCACAATTGCTGAAGTAATTCTTTGTAATGATGTATTATCATTATGGAAACACTCACAACATTGGTGTAAATGCTGCTTTGTTAATGTAGTTCATTGCCAGAATTATTTTTATTTTAAAGTTCTCTGAGTAGACTTAACATGGTAGGTATATGTCTTTTCATATGACTCTTTTTTTTAAATTTAATTTTGAGAGTTAATGAAGAGCACTGAAGAGGGTTAAGAAAGGAGTCAGGTTGCTTAGAGTGAAAAGAATATGTAGGTTGTGCGCATTGTGCTTGAAACAAATTAATGCACACTCCTACCACAACAGAAATTGAATATTCTCAATGTTCATTCAATGTGCATTGAATGACTGAGAATGAATTTATTTTCCACTATTATTTTGATAAAATATGAAAAATGAACAATTTTTTTCCTGAAATTTACAATACATAAAATTAACCATACAAAGGCATGGTTCATTTCTTCCTTAAAATAAGAAGATGGTGTAGCTATATAATGAATACAATGAAAATGGGCAGAATCTGACTCATTGTATTCTGTGCAATTTAGCAAGCAAAGAACGTACAGGTGTTGAGCCAGAAACAAAAAGCTTAAAAGTCTATTTTCTACATACTAAATGGACATGAAAATCTTAATTAAAAAAAATCTTCATCCATAAATATGAGTTCTGGACTTTTGGAGTCAGATACAGTGACAGGATTTGTGTTTTAATTTGTATAATCCAAGTGAGCATTATCTAAATCTGTGAATGTATCTTGTCTTGAAGTGCTAACCTTAAACACTGCAGATTTATGTGTATATAAATTTTAGGCTTGCATGCAAAGCAAATAGGTATGTATACACATAACTGAATCCTATGCTGGAATATATTTCCTCATGTTTTAGTTATACACCTAATTAAATAGATATCTTATCTAAGCCATTCTGGTCCTTGCTCTAATCAACAAAAAGAGATATATAGTCCCATGGTGTGATCCATCCCATCTAAGACATCTATCTGCAATTTTTGGAATAAGATAATTTATTTGTAATGTAAAAGAAAGAGCACAGCCTTATTTTACCATATTTGTTCTGGCAGCTACCATGGGTTAAATGAATTAGAGAACATTGCTGCATATGTGATCTCCATCCATCCTGCAATCACAATGCACACACGTAACTTCATGATTTTATCTTATGCATATGTAGTTAAGCTGGCAATTTCAGGTATGTTTCAGTGAGCAATGATTTAGTGGCTTGAGATTGGGTGATTCAAATTCAAGCTATTCTTAGTGGTGCCTCACCCTCAAATGTTTTAAACCTAACACTGGAGGTGAAGAAAATGTATGTCATTATTAAGTTTATATTTGACAATAATATCTCTGCTTCTTTAAGTGTTGTTGGACAAAATACTTAAGAAGAATTTCAGGTGATGGACTGTATTATTTTAGTTTTTCTGAAGGAACACGGAGCTATGGCCTATGGCCTGTCTTCAGAATGAATACCTAATGGAATTATGTTCCCACCTGAAAAAGGAAAATGAAAGGCAGGATTGGTTATATGTTGGAAATAATTTTTTTTTGTGGTTTTGGGAGGGACTTTAGTGAGTATTAAGTATTCTCTTCTCCAGAATATATAGTATACATACCTAAAAGTGCTATTAAAAATATAAATACTTTCAGAATTCGGTATAAACATCAGTATAGTACAAGAATTTAAGTTATATATACAAACTATGAAATTATTTACTCATTAATGTAAGAAGTTATTCATTTGAAGAATATTTTCCTACTTTTAATAAGGTTGTGCCAAATATTTTTATTTTTCATTTTATTTCAAGTACAGAGCAATTATACTAACTACTTTTATTGAAATATGAATATTGTATATCAAACATTTTTATCATAACTTCAAGTACACATGGATTACTGTGCTACAGGCTTTCCATGCAATAGCTGGAGCTTGCAGTCTAAGATGTTTTGAAGAATAGAGGTGAGCATTATTTGTATAACTATTAACTTCTGGTTTGCTTTTCTAATTCAAGGACAAGTTTTTGTCACTCAGATGCTAACTATATAAATTACAGAAGTACCAGAAGGTCATTTCTCATCACTTTCCACTTAACTATGAATCTCATAGGTTCTGAGAGGAAGGGCTAGAAGGTTTTATGTACTCAAACTCACAGCTGGGGAGTATTTCATTCATTGGTTCAGTGCTTAACATGCTTGCCAAGTGAGCAGATGCCAATAAAAACGTCACCATAGGGTGACATTTAAAGGGCCTCAAACTATTCAATGCATTTTTGAAAGGAAATTTAAAGAATTTGGTTGCTTCATATGATTTGAAGTCACTTTTTCAGTGCTGTTTTTAGATTTTTTCAATAAAAATGATTTGTTTTGGCTCAACTATTAATGGTGTGTTTGAATATAATAATGCCCAATTGAATACAGACTGCTAAATAGCTTAAGCTATTGATTTTGAGTATAAACATATGGCACCACTATAGCTGTCTTTTTAATCACCTAAACCTGAAGTCGAATGATAAGACCACATCTATGGTCTTCAAAGAAATTAATAATTCCCCAATAAGTAAAATAATTTGACTGTAAAGTGATTAAATTGATGAAAGATTACTAAAGATTTTTTCTTTTCTTTTTTTTTTCCCTAAGCAGTGTGACTCCAGCTGTTCCAAATATTTAATCATCAAATCTTGTTCACAGAAAAAGCTATTATTAAAATAGCTGAAATTAGTCTGGGATTCTGGTTATTCCAAATACCAGAGGAAAAACTACATTACAATCGTCGCTTACAAGCTTTCCAATACATGTTACTGTCCCAAGGAGGAGACTGGATGGTGGCATATTTTCTGAACAATTCTGTTTTCTATTAGATTTACTTCTTAGGACAAGACTGCAGTACTTCTGCAGGACAACAGCAAAATCTTACATGTCCATTTATTAGGTCATTTTATCATAAAGTTATATTAATAATGAAGGTGTCAATTTTAATCTCTACATGAGAAAAAAGCTGCTTTCTCATTCTTCAAGCCTGGCCAGTTGTGGGGACCAGGCCTTTCTTTCTCTTGGGCTTGTGGTTTTTTGGTTTTAGTGGTTTGGGTTATTTCCCTATGTTTCTCCCCCTCCACTGCATTTTCCTATTTTGTAGCTCCAAAAATCAATAGGAAAATCATCCTAACAGAACAACTGCAGAAATGCCTGTGTCCCTGATACATGTTTCACTTGTTGGCAGTAGGAGACAGACAGATCTGGACAAGGAAACCATGATAATTCAGTGTGACCATGGCCAAGTTTCCATCCTGAAATATTCTGATATATTTCATGGAAGGAGCTTATTAGGATCAGACTAAGATCAAGGAACTCCAAAAAATTATTTTACAAAACATCTTCTTCTTGTAAAATGGTTCACTTTTAGGCCCTGTTCAGTATGGATCTGTAATCCATATTTCTCACTTTTCCTCTTCCTCTTATATTCCTTTGGATATAAGCCATTGCTCTCTCAAGTAAGATTATCTGTATTGACTCAAATATTTGTGTTCACCAGTGTGTACACAGACATAAAATTCAAGGATTCTGGATTTCTCTCAGTGATTTCTCTTTCCATACCTTTATTTAGAAAACAAATAAAAAAGTCTCTGTAATCCTCACTCTATTTTGCTTTGTGTTTCTTCCATTTGTATTCCTGACTGCAGAACTGGGTGATTATTCTGCATGCTTAAAAACAGAATCCCTGAACAATCTGTTTTAATGAAAAAAAGAGGAAGGGGTGTAAGCCATTTGCTGTTTGTATCCAATTGTTTATTTATAGTAATTTTAAAACAAAATTTTCTAGTTGAATTTTAGATAGAACTGAATTGCATCTGCTCTGATACCGTGAGTAAATGTCAGGAAAATGTGAATAAATTCTCTAAGGGGGAAAAAACAAACTTGGAAGTCAGGTACTTGCACATATTTTGTGGCAAAAAAAATTCCCACCTCTTTATAATAGTTTAGAACTAGAAATGTATTTTGGAAAGTCATGAAAAGACTGTCAAAATATGGGTATTTGGTGAGAGGAAATTGCTTTGAGTTGTTACTTAGTGTTGAATTTCTGGTTTTGGAGGCCAGCGTGGAAACAATTGAAGGATGACAGTCCTATTGCTTCCAAGACGTGACACCTAGGATATGTCAATAAAGCAGGAAATTGGAGAAGAATGATATAACAAGGGATGAATAGTGAAAGAAGGAATGGGAAGAGTAGGAAAAGTAGTTTATATATATATGTATGGTTACATATACATATTCATACATGTGTACCTATAGTTTGTGAAAGGGTAAAGCCTCCCTGAAACCTACAGTTGGCTAATGAGGCTTGCCCAGCTCTAACTGATTATGAGTGTTGCATGAGAAGAAAAAGGCAAACACAAACTTTGTTATTGACATAGGGTGAGACCTACCCAAGAGCACTGCTCTGATAAAGCACCTGTACCACATCTGTCCGGGTTTTGTAAATGTTTGGGATGATGTCAGAGCGATGTGGTTCCCTTGTTGTGACTATCACACCTCAAATTCCACTCTAACAGTGTAAGTATTAAATGTAATGTTGGAAGGAAGACTGCTTTTTGCTTTAGTATTTGGGGCCTGGACAGACATGTCATTTTAAAAAACATGTGATGGTAAACACCCACTTGCACTGTTCAGAAGTTATAGTAGACAATCAGAAATAGGCTTCTGTGTTTTGGGAGATTTCTCATTCTCGAATCACCAAGTCAAACTTATTTCTCCAAGCCATCTGTTCCTCCTGTTCTTATCCTCCTTTCTCCCATTCCCATTTTCGATAAAGGACTTTGGATCCTAAAATGACAAGCTGATTGTTATGCAAGATTTGCTTTCTCCAAAAACACAAGTTTCTCATTTAGGTCTTGAAACACTCCCTAGGTTTTGACTTCACATTTCAGTTATAAACTCAGGCAGACTGGCAACACATCTGTTGCCAGACTGGAAACTGATAAGTGGTTATATTTACTATAGAGATCATATTGATGAAGTCCTGGTTCTCCTATTTACTGCTATCAAATGGCTGGAATATTTTCACTTTTTCCTTTCACGGGTTTCCTTTATATAATTTTTTTATGGTTTTGACTATGAAGGATTTTTTTTTTTAAAAAGTATTCCACTGGAAGTTCTTTTGAGTTTGCCTACTAATGAAAAGAAAAATAACTACTCAAATATTAATTTCATCCACATGATTCAGTAAACTGAAGTGATAATTTGTTTCAGATGAATGAACTGATTAATCATCTGATCTAAACAATAACATTTACTAGTAGGATGATAAAAGATAATTATTATATGCAGAAAGCTGTTGTACTTTTAATTAGTACCTCTAAATTAGCTGAGAGGTGATTGAAGAAACAGAGTTTATTCAAAGTGACTTTGCCATTAAATCTAGAACCCTTATTACATAATTAATAGTATGGCTTGAATTAAACCTCCTGTCTTAATAAGATTCTTTTTTATTTTGGCTTAATATATTGTATTCCTATTATTATTACTATTGTTACTCTAGAATTTAAATTGTTTATTCCTTCTATTATGTATGTTACTTAAGAGGTTAATCTCCCTATGGTCCCTCCATATGCATAAAAGAGAGACTTAAACACAAACTTATTGAGGAAAGGCCAGCCTTCAAATTTGGGTACCTGATTTAAATAACTCATTATCCAATTTCATGTTCCCTTGCTAATTTTTTTTTTACTAATTTTCTTACATTAATAAGTCAGTTCTCCCTAGAACTGTAATGAAGGGGTTTGTAGAATACCATTAATTTGAACTTCAGGTAATTTGTGCCTTCATACATAATAGTTTTATGAATTATTTTGTTTTAACTGTTACAAGAGACATCAATAAAAACAATTTTTCTTGATCTGTTGTCTCTTTGGATATTCCTTCTGTTATATACAGGCTACTATTAAGATCTACAGGAAAACAACAAAAAGTTGCAGGTGTTTCCTTTCTTCTTCAGAGACTGTAATAGAAAAATCAACAGTTAACAAAATTCAGGTGTTTTACTTTTACCAGTATACTCCTCTTTCTTTGCAGAAAATCTTGCTTTGACAGTCAGATGCTATGGAAGTGTGATTCAGATTTGTTTTCTCAAAGTGTATAGGCAATTGTATAAGAACACAATGAAGCAGGATTGGAAAATGCTGCCCATGTTCAAGATTAACAAGATCTTCACATTTCTGCACTTCAGATCACTTTTGTAGTAGCAGGGAAATGGCTTCCTGCTTACTCTCAGCCTCATCTAACCTTTTCCACTCAATTTTCTCAATAAAATGGACCAATGAAGTGACAGATCATGCAATGTGCACAACTGGTCTCAGAATGTTATTATCTGAGTAGTAGCTTCTTCAGCTTAAAGCAAATGTCAGTAGTTGTTAGCTGTACGGTCTTGGATTCTTTTCCTGTTCACACACTATTTTGCAAGAGACATTAAAAAAAAAAATCAGTCGGTTGCAGTTACTGGGCCCAAATGAAAAGCTTTCCACCTAATTGTCTTTTCCATTTAAGAGAATCCTGAGTACTTGCACATCATAGCAGTAAAGAATTGTCTTTTATTTAGAAGAACAGAAATAATATAATTAATTATACTTTCAATTTTTTTATTACTGTATTTCTCACTGATGGACTTTCAGAGAAGTGAACACATAATTTTGTGCTTGCTATTCCCCTCAGAGTAGATTTGAAGCCAGAAGTTTAAACTGTACAAAACAGTTAATTGCAAATTAGCAGCTAGGTCTGCAGCTTTGATTACTGCATTGGTAAAATAATCTCAGAAAACACAGACTGTGCAAAGTAGATGTGAAACAGTCTCTCATTCTTCTGCTTTATTTAGGTTGATAGCATTAATCACTGGTGGATCTGTGAGGCATTATTATAGATTTAAAATGTGTTTTGTTATATACCACAATAATAGCTAATTAAAAAACATTACTAGTGACCAAAGACCTACTTTAGTTTCTAATAAAGACTAAATGTAGGACTGAAATAATATAGGAAGATGTCTGCACACCTTCATTAAAGCATTTCAGTAGGATGTTTTGAAACTAATGTACTTTTATATCAAAAAACATATTGCCTAACTTATCAGTAGGCTTCTCCATGCAGCTTTTATTCAGATTAAATTTCTAATTCTCACTCTAGCCAGTGCTCTAGGTCTGTCAACTCACTCTCAGTCTATTAAATAAAATATAATTACTGCTAAGGGCTATCTATATTTTTTTGTCAAACTGTTCTACTTCATCTGTATTATCACTTCAACCCTCTTTCCCTAGTTTAGAAATGACATTGGCAACATATGAGAGGTATATTTTCCATGCAAGACATTGAGACTGACATTCTTTCAAAAATTTTTTTAAAAATTGAAAATAGTGAGTGAAGCAAAATTCTCAGTGTTGTGATTTGGGAAATTTAGTCCAGTTAAGTGCTCCCACTAAAACCATACTGCCACTTGCTACCCCATTCCCCTTCCCTATTGTGGGTGGCTGGAGGTAAGAACTGGAGCCACAAAAGATCATGCTTTGAGATAAGAACAATTCACTGTAAACAGCAAAGAGATAAGAATAAGATCAGTAGCAGAATGACAGAGGGCATAAGAAAAGAAACAATTCACATGGAAAAAAACCCAGATGATAATAGACAATACCAGATGGCTCCCTCTGCCAGGCTTACTGGACCTGAAGGAACCCCTTCTCCTCAAAGAGCCTTCCTTCCCCAGGCCCCCAGCAATGACAGTGAGGTGATAAAGTAACAACCTCCTGTCCTGGCCCTGCCCCCTCCTGGCTGCTGCAAAATGTAACCCTGTCCTGGCCAAAACCAGAACACACAGGAACAGTGGGCTTCTTTCTTTTTAAATGTGATGCTGTATTTCCTTCCACTCAGCAAAAATGTTGAATAATAAGGCGCAAAAAACTATCTCCTTTTTAGGTCGGTTAGGCAAAATGAGATAAATTCAACATCTCAGATATCAAATAATAAATCTGAAGAGCATTAAAGGAGTTAAAATTCTAAGATACATTGGTTTTTTTGTCCATAGGGATAAATAAACCTATGTTACCTGTTGAAACAAATTGTAATAATAGATGTTTGAGTTTTAGTTGGGTAAAATCAAAACAAGTCAATATAGAGAAAAGAAAGTTTGGTTTGATGCGTTCTTCAAGGTTCTGTAATAGCAGATGCACATGCTCCTAACTCTTAAATTATTGCAAATAATATATTCTGTAATTAATAATATAACATAAAATAACATGATATAACTAGCAGTAAATAAAAAATACTGTTTTAACTGTTTTCACTCTACTGTTGTGTTGTTGCAGATCCTGAAAGACCTTTACATGTATGCATGATGATTCAGGCCAGGAGAGAGGGATGTGAGCAGCAGAAAGGGAGAAGAAGAAAGGGAGGCAGATGTTTGAAGCCAGAGGAGAATAATACTTTATGTAGTGTAATGAACTCTGCTGATTTTAGAAGAAAGTAGGAAATGTGTTAATTAGGAGAGTTCAGTCATCTTCCACTTCCAGGAAAAGTCCTAAATCTCACATTTATGGGGAATTATGCCCTTTTGTGGAGAAATATGCATATAAGCTTTTTTCTGTGCAGTTTCACATCACTTCCTCACGCTGTGCTTCTAGTGTTAATAACTGCCCCATCTTCTGTCCCCAAACATATTCTTACTGTCTTTTCATACATTCAGATAAACATTTCCTTTTCTCAAACATGAAATACAGCAGATCCCATCTCCCTCTTCCTCTCCTAATCTGAGAATGCAGGAATACAGTAACAGGAGAGAGGACAAATCGTTGTGTTTCCATTCAACACTTCCTTTATGGAATTAAAACAAAGGAAGAACAGCAGAGGATGGCTTGCAGCTCAGTCTATATGTGTGCTCTGGTTTTTTGAGATCATAGAGTGGAACAGCTATTTTCTTTATCTTCATCTGTGGGAGGAAAACGGCACATGAGAGCTTTAAGAGCCAGAACTCCTTTCTGTCCTTCCTTACCTCTTCCTTGTTTGCAGAGAGAATTGTTTATTCTGCCTTTTCCTCCCTAATCGTCTGGATGTCATGCCAGGAAATGTAGGATTCCATTTGACATCTCCAGTTGAGACTGCCAAAGGAACACCAATAACACTCGATGAAAAGCAGATAATTCAGTAAAGGCTTTTTCCACAGACTAAGAGATTAAGGACTAGACAGTAGTGTAAGTCACATACATTGAGATAAACTAGAATAAATTCAAATTAGTTCACCCTATTCAAGTACAGTTTACTGGCACATCTGTGTGTGGTTTGGAAAACCTGCATGACTTTTATTTTGATCTCTCATATTAATTTTCTAATAACAGTAAATTTGTGCTATACATCTGATGATCTTGAAATAGAATCTGTTACATTTGAGGACTTTTGTAGGTCTGTCTTGTACAGTCATACTTTTATACATTGGGAAACTTGTGTGAAGCTAATCTATCATTCAGTAGCTATAGAAAATGTATATAGATATATATTTATGTGTGTTATACATATATCTATGTGTGTGTGGGTTCCTTTTTCCTATTGACAGCTTTAGCAACTTTTCAGTTATATAATTATTCTCTTTTATATCTGATTATTTTTTGTAACATTAATATATCAGCTCCATTTAGTTTAATTTCTCAGTCATTCAGCACCTCTCTGTCCTTAACTCATGCCAGTAAGAATACCCCTTCCAATGGTTTACACATAAACTCCTCACTAGCCTTATTTTGCCATCTAGTCTGCCGTGCACCCAAGAGGCTCATACAGGTGGAATTAATTTTTACTTCTTCCAAGGTCAGGAACACTGGATAACTGTTTTATTCTGTTATTTGCTTTGAAATGAATCAAGATTTACACAGCACGATACTATTTAGCAGGGACTCTACTTTGTATTCACAAACAATTAATAGTTTTCCTGTTACAGCACATGCTAGGAAGTGTCAACCATTACAGAGAAATTTAACTGGTATCATTAAAGATTAGTTACAGACACAGAGTAGACTGAATGTATTAAAAGTAACTGGCAGACAACCAAATGTTTGGAAATGTAAGAGGAGAAACATTTTTTAAAAATGACACCTCTGCTACTATTTTCATTTAGAAGTGATAGTAGCAGTGCTAATTCAGACATAGTGTTATGTCAAACTGAAGTATTACACTGAACAGTAAAAGATCAGATCTTCTAATTCTTTCATGTGAGCTGGTCAAAATTAATTTAGGTTCCATTACTGAGAGCAATATTTCTATCCATGAATTCTGTAAGGTCATCTCTTTAGGGTGTCATCTCTCAATCTTTCCCTTCAACAACCTTCTCACAGATTATTGAACAACTTCTCTTCAAAAAGCCCAACATTCACTCAAATTATCCTGCCATTTTACTGGACATTTTTCTCAGCAGAAGGGGGCTAATATCTGTTTATTTGGTGTCTACATGAGTATAACATAATTTTAAAATAGTGAGTCAGTCTGTAATTTGTATTTCTAGTTCAATGCATCACAGTGTATTGCTGGTTCATCCTAAATACAAAGGAAAACTTCATACATTTTTTCTTATCTGCTGTTTATTGTGAAGCCAAATACTTAAATGAAAGGAGTCATTTAAAGAGAAAGGCTATGTTCCAGTAGGAGGGGCAGATATAAGTTGCAACAGTAGGTAGCCTTTAACTTTTTTAACAGTATAGTAAAAGTAATTTTTCTGCTCTTGTCATAGATTAAGACAGCAAAGGGGCATAATAAGCCTTTGTACCAGATCATCTCTGAGTTTATTAAATATAATTTCCATTTTTAAATTATGTTATACAAAACTCTTGACTTGCAGTCAATGAATGCTGAGCTACTTTATATAAATAATTGAGGGACCTTAACTTCAAAATATTTCTAGATATTATGCTATTCATTTATGCATTTTATTTTTTTCAAGGCTACTCCATGGCTGATTTGAAGTATCTTAAAAGTGACATCCAAAGGAAATTGTGAAAGTGTAAAATTTAAGCAATGTCCCGTTTCTTAAAAAAAAAAAAAAAACACCAAAAAAAACCAAAAAGAACCCCGCTCTTTCCTCCCCTCCTCTTCCTAAAAAAAAAAAAAAAAAAAAAAAAAAAAAAAATCTGTAACTCCTGCAAAGAAAACTGGATCACAGTGATTGTCATCATACTAGTGTAGTCAAATCTTAATGCAGGTGTCTATCTTGTGAAGAATTCCTCTCTTTCTTATGAGAAAGGGCACAAGGGTTTTTCCTATTAGTTGATAATTTGATTAATGACACTAAAATGATCAGCCATAAAGTCTTGCTGAGTCTTTCTCATTGAGAGAAAACCTCACACAGTAGTTTCCTGCATCCTGTAGTTATGCCTGAATCCTGTTTATATAAAGCATAGATTTTCTCCATTGTTGTTTATCATTTGGCTGACTGACCATGAACCACCACTTAGCACAGTGAATGGGGTCTCCAGATTTGGGAGTTAAGATGCATGAGAAATTCGCATTTCTTCTTTCTTAGTGCGTACTTGTTTTCCTTAATCCCCATAGAGACTTTTCTCTATTGAGAGATTTCTCTTTCTCTGTTTTTTAAAGAAGCTTCTCAGAAATGTGGACTTCTTTCTCTTTTTTTTTCTTTCTCAAAAAACAATTAAATATGGTGTTGTAATTTCCTTATAGGCATTCATAGGTAAAAAAATAAAAGCTGAATCATAAGTGAAAAGATAATATCATCAGTGGAACAGACATAGAAACATTTTTATGGTTTTTTTTCACTGTGAAATAAAATCTTCATATTTTGTTTGTTCATGTTGTGAACAAAACTCTCTTTTGTATTATTTAGACTGATGACAGAAATTATATTTGAAACTGTAAGAAGTTAACTTCTTCAGAGTAACCTCAAATTCTGAGAAAGACCTCTAGCTCTAAAATTAGACCTGTTTTATACCACAACTGTTAGAAACCTTAACACCTTAGTTTTTCATTCACACTTAGAAGAAACCTGTTTTAAATATGTTAGAGAAAATTATCTAAACTACCATTTTCAAGCACAATTTTAAATTATCATTCTTAACAAATCAGCTGATTCGTCTGGGTCTTTTGTTTATTGGGATTTTGCTCAGTTCTTCAAACTGATTTCGTGCAAGAGATACAGTGATGTTCCTGTAGAAAATAATGACCATTATATGGCTCATGTATGCTTTTTCCAGACTGAAATAGATTCTGATTGGAGACACATATGTATTAAGTACTTATAAGTATTAAGTACTATAAGTATTAAGAACTGTAAAGGTAATTTGGGTCCTATTATAGTAATACATCTGATTTTAATTTTCTTTTGTCAGTTACTAAGACCTATCATTACAAATGCTGATTCAGCCTTTAAACAAACACCTGGACCCTTACCAGGAGGGCTTATATGAATTGCACATTTCACTTTCTGTAATAACAATGCTTAAACCATGTTAGTCCTGGTATTTTCTTATAGGCAAGTGAATTACAATAGTAGTGGACTTGATTTTACACTAAAGCTTTCTTATTTCAATAAATCATTAGGCACACAAAAAATCCGTAAGAAGGGAAAACCCAGGGTGAAGAATTTATTATGATCTTATTCCATTGTTATCCATGTAAGTTATTAAGAGTATTTCTTTAGATCCAATAGCTGGCATAATATATAAAATAAATATATTTTTTCCAGGTAAATACTATTTGATCAGTACTAGCATTAATGGCAATTGTATGGTATCTGTAAAGGTTTGAATTTGAGTTGGGTTTAATGTTTTACTGGGTCAGTGTAGTGGGTTGATCTTGGCTGGACATCAGGTGCCCACCAAGCCACTCTATCAGTCCCCTTCCCAGTGGAACAAGGGAGAGAGAGTACAGTGGAAAACAGCGAGCAGGTTTAAAGCAAAAACAAGACAAGCACAAATTTGTGTGCTCATAAGCAAAGGGAAAAGTTAATCTCTACTTCCCATCAGAGAGCTACGTTTGAATATTTCCCAGGAAGCAGGGCCTCAGCACACAAAGCAGTGGCTCCAGAAGGCAAGCACTGTAGGATAACAAATGCCCCCCACAACCCAATACTTTTTTCTCCCTTAGCTTTTATATCTGATGGTATGGAATTTCTTTGGTTAATTTGGGTCAGCTGTCCTGGTTGTGTCCCCTCCCAGGATCTTGCCACTCCCAGTCCCTTATTAATACTGGTGTGTTATCAACACCCTTCCAGCTACCGATGCAAAGCACAACACTGTGAGGGCTGCTAAAAAAAAAAATGAATTCTATCTCAGTCAGACTCAATACAGACAGAAATGTGAGCAATTCAGGGATCTCTTTTGGAAGACTGTTATTGTACCTGTCCCTGGAGAGATGAGAAATCCAGGAAATACATTTCATTTTCAGGGATCACCACTTCAAAAAAAAAAGGTCCATGCTAATGATCAGACTATCAAACAAAGGTGGCCAAGAACCCGCACAGATGAACAAGGAGCTGCTGATAAAACTTGAACCTAAAAAAAAGAAAAATTCAAGAGGTTGAAGCAGGGTCAGATGTTTGAGGAGGAATATTAAAACTTGAAACACACTGAAAAGATGGGGTTAGGAAAGTCAAAACCCATGTAGAATTGAATCTGGGGTGAAGTCTCTGAAGAAAAATGATGCAAAGAAACATGAATTAGTAAATTTCTTCTGAACTACAGTCTTTACCAGTAAACCAATCTTGAACAATCTCAGAATGCTGAGACCAGCTGAAAAGTCTAGAGTAAGGATGACTTGGAGGAGGACTACATGAGGGAGCACTTAGACAAACTGGGCCAATGCAAACCCATGGGACATGATGGGTTGCATGGGAGGTCAGTTACCCTTGAAAGGTCATGACAGCTGAGGGAGGTTCCCAAGGTCTGGAAGAAGACAACAACATTCCTATCCTAAAGAAAACCAAGGAGAAGGATCGAGGGAACTATTAGTCAGTTGGTCTCACCTCTGTACCTGGTAAGGTGGTAGAGAAAATAGTCCTGGTCACCTTCTGCAAATATTGGAGATGATCAAGATGATTAAAAGCAGAGTCGGGACTGTTCAGCCAAGGGAAAGAAAGGCAAGGCAAATCAAGGCAAGGGATAAAACCTGTAAGTTAGGCAGGATGCTGGGTCAGGTTGATCAAAGAAGTTGTGGGATCTCCATCCCCATAGATATTCAAAACCTGATTACACATGGGCCAGAGCAACTGCTCTAAATTGCTATTCTGTCTGCAAAAGGACTGTACTAGATAATTGGTGAAGACTTCCAGTCTCAGTTATTTTCTAATTTTGTGATAGGAATTATACTGAGAATACTGTTCATAATCTAATACTATTTTAATTATACCAGTACTTTTTTTTTTTAACAGGTAGGTGTAATCTCTATACATGTATATTTCCTACTATAAAAATGAAACTAAAATTTCTTTGATGAAATTTTTAACTAGCAAACTATTTTTGGCCAATTCCATCTGTTGTTAGATGCTTTCCAAACTCTTTGAAAGTGTCCAGATATTACAGTGATGAAGGCCATAGAAACATCTAGATATTTAGAGGCATGGAAAGTCCGCTTGTCTAGCTCTTGCCTGTTTAAAAGGGAGCTTGCTTGTGAAGGCATATTTTGAATTAATGGATTCCCTCGCTGTCTTAAATTATTGGCAGTATTAACATTACAGTGTGCTTGGAATTTTGACATTAAAAAAATCACACAAATGGAAATGTATAAAAAACCCTTTAGAAATGTATTTTGTTAATTTTTTGAGGAAATGCATAAGTTAGTTGTAACTATCAAAATTTCAAGAGAAAATCTTTTTCGAATAGCCTTGCATTGTTGATCTTGTAAAATAAAAGACAACTAAATATGTAAGTAAAATGTTAAACCATAAAACACAGGGAAAAATATATTTTATTTTAAATAGTACTGCTACAGAGCATTGAAGGCCAACATGAATATGAATTCAGAAATAATTTGCGGCCCAATTTTAGATGTCAAGTTTGGACAAGTGACTTTCAGTATTTCATGATAGTTGACAGGGGACAGCAAATTACTACGAATGAGTCATTATTTAGGGAGTATTTATCCATCCATCATTAAAGAAAAAAAAAAAATCACATCCAAATTCTTCAGTTGAAGTGATTTGATCTTTATTCGAACTGGATAGTAGTTTTCAATTATTTGTTTCCTAAAGGCAAACTATACTGGATACTCACATTACATTTTATCAACTTTTGTTAATTTAAAAGGTATTTTTGCATTGGCTTCAAATATGTTTGTTATTATTTAATTTTAAGACAATTCTTTTTAAACACTAGAAAATAAAAGAATGAACACATGCCAAATGGAGTAGACAACAATGAGCACCAGAAAACACAGGAATAATGAACTGTTCTTTTTCTAATAATCAGAATTTCGTCTCTTGTAACATAATGTCAGCTGGTCAGGTATCAGTCACTATACATTGCAACATTCTGCAGTTTAATTAATAAAAAGAAAGTATCCTGGCACAGATAAAGGAAGGAACAGGATCAAAATTATTTCTTCCCAAGTGGCTACAGCATATTCCTGCTTAATTTGAGAAAGCAGCTTGACTCACGTAAATTGATCATAAAGGGCTCAAAACCCCTTACTTGAGCTTTCTGCTCTTCCATATTAACCCCTTTCTGGCAGTAAGTCCTCTGTCACTTCTTTTGACGTCTCAGCCACCTCATCTTAATCTATTTTATCTCAAGTTGATGAAACCTTTTGGTTATGTTCTCGTATTTTTGTCTGTATTTTATTAAGAAATGCACAAATGATAGTGAAAAAAAAAACAGTTATAAAAAATTATATATGGAGCTTTCTCTTTCTACAATGGCTGATTTTAAGTCACGTATTAGTTCACTTTCTTCAGTGTTATACTTTTAGACAGAAGGGTTCACAAGACAAAGCTAGAGGCGAAACTAGGACTGAAATACTTTAAAAACATACAAAAAGACCTTGGAATTTGACTCACTATATGGTAAAATTTCTGGGTAAATATTTTATAATAACCCACTGCAATACAATATAGCTTAACAATTCAATTTTTACAGTTTTCCCAGGATACAACTCTTGATAACAATTATGTGTGCTTGTTATGGTAGCTGTATCTCTTGCCTGAATTTTGTGTACATAGTTTGAAACATAATTCAAAATGGGAAATAGCAGTGTCTCCCCTGATCTCTTTTCCCAGGCAATGAGCACATGGCACAGCAGTGGAAGTCACAAGGAACTTTTCTTGTCTCAATGGCAAAATGAAATTTGCTGAGTATGAAAAAATTTGATAAAAGCAAAAATCTGACGGAAACAATTAGTTGGATTAAAAGCTTGTTAGTTGTCTTTAGCAACACCAAAAAGAAAACTTGAATCCAGATAAATATTATTTTGAAAATAAGCAGAACTAATAAAAAATCAATGATGAATTTTCTGGAGATAGAGGAAGAAATTATGGACATAACTCAGCATGTCACATATAGTTCCTCGTAAAAAATGGACAAAAGTCTTTGGAAGTGTCTCAGAAACACTTTTGTTTCAAATTTTTATAAATATAATGTCCAGTCTTTTCCTTCAAAAAAGGAAGGAAATATATTTATAAATATAATGTCCAGTCTTTTCCTTCTTCTTAAAAGAGAGGCTTTTAAAAACTGAAACGGGTATATGATAAGATCATGAGTAAGGAACATGAAACTGCCTTTTTAAGAAAAAATCAGTCAAAAAAAAAGTCAACAATTTAAAGACAATGCAGTTTTAATATACTATTTTTAAAGCTTTAAGGGTGTGTAATTAACTGAAATAACTGGAGGTGAGAGCTTCATCTTCTATAATTAAACCTAGCAAATGAAGATATTGTAGAATTTTGGGAAGACAAATATAACCTAGTAGCAACACACTGAAATATTATTTCAAATAGTCTAACCTGAATAATGAATAAGAGCTGCTTCTTTCTCTTTTAAGGTGTTCCAGTACGTAAAAATACCTTACTGCTTCCATCTTTATACATGTATAGTCCCTAAGTCATTTTCCCATCCACTGCTAGTAGTATTGTATATAGATGTTTTCTAGGTACTAGGGTCAGAACTAACCAAAAAAATTATTTTTCTTTTCATTGATTACTTGTATTAAAAGTGAAAACACCTGTGATTCAAATGGGCTATGCAAACCTTTGAACTTAAGTGCAAAAATAAATCTTCCATTGAGTTGCTCCACTAGAATGACTTTAAAACCAAGAATTTTTGTGATTCAATAGATGTATTCTGAAAAGTGTTGCCTTTAATCAGTTGCTCATTTATTTCACAAAGGCAAAGATATATTGAATGTTAATATTATTTAAAAAAATGAAACATTCCAAGGTGAGTAAAAGTTACAGAAGGTTATCAACAAAATCAATTAATAAAGCACAGTGCATAATAATATGCCTGGAATTATAAAGGAGAAAATTGCACTGAGAATTTAGATGCACGTTGGGTGGGGGAGGGCACAGAATTTGAAAGTATATTCAAGAGCAGAAAAATTGTTTTGTTCCCTAATTACTAGAATCTTTTAATGATTATATGTAAATGTATGGCTTCTGTACCTTCATTGTCTCTTTTAGATGTATTTTCATCCTTTTACTGCTGTAATGGTATTAAAAACAACCTACATTCAGCACCAGGACAGCTGACTTAATTATTTTGAAACCATACATTAATGTATATTTTGTTCTCTCTCTTCCCCCCCCCCACCCCCCCCTTTCTTATTCTGTTCCCTGTGTTTGGCTTTGGTTTTGTTTTTTGTCTTGGCTGCTGGTGCCTCTTCCATCTTTTCCTTTCTATTTGGTCAGTTGTTTTTGGCCAGTTTGTGTTTTTCCAGACATCACTCCATGACGTAGTTGAAGTATATGATGGCCCAACTCTACAGTCATCTTTGTTATCCTCTCTCTCAGGATCTCATTCAGGTATCATTTAATAGAACTGTCAGTATATCATTATTTACTTTTCTTATGAACCTAGAAATATAATGTAGTCCAAAAAAAGAGGAAAAAAAGGATTTTCATGTTTGCTTAAATTAATCTCTGGCAAATATATGAAATCCATTTTTTGAACTAAACACTTCAAAATCTTTGCATTGATGAATAAAATGAAGAAATGAAGTAAAATTGCTAATTTTTTTTATGTTTCTCTCTTTTGAAATTTATCTATTATTGTGAGTATTTAGGACTTCTTACACTTTTTGGCTTTAGTGAGTAGTTTGAAATAGCTTGTAGATATTTTTAAGGGAAAGCAAGGTATATTTGTATCAAAGTAAAATTAAGTAGATTAGTTGCATGTTGACTCAATTTAAAGAGGTGGGGGGGGTTGGAATTTTTGCTGTTTGGTTTTTTTTCAGTTTGGTTTTGGCTTTCTGGGTTTTTTTGGGGGGTGGGTGTGTGTTGTGGTGTGGTTTGTTTTTGTTGGTTTTTTTGGTGGTGGGTTGGTTTTGTTTTTTTTGCAGGGGTTGTTTGTTTTTGTTAAAGGAAACAATCAACAAATATTCCTAGTAACTGAGATGAGTTTTAACCCCTCTTTTCTAGAATGACATAATACTGTCAACATAAAATACTAAAAGTGCAGATATCTTGCAAAGTTTCTTGAAGCAGAACAGGGTTTGCGGAGTATTATTTCTAGCTGCAAAGATGTTGACAGGTATTTTCTTTAGTAAAAAGTGGCTATGATAGCTTTGTATTTTCATTGTTTGAGTAGGTGAATCCCTTCCATTGAGCTCGGGGAACCAGATCACAGTCAGATTTACCTCAGTTGGACCAATAACATCTAAAGGATTTCATTTTGTTTATCAAGGTGAGACAACCTAGAAAAATGTGTACATTTATTCTGTTCATCATAGTTTGTAAATCATCAGAGAGAAACAGACTGAGAATGAAGAGGAAAGTAATAGCCTTTTAACAATAGAACAAGTGTCATTATTTCTACATGTTTTGTAAAATGATGAAACTATTCTTTTATCTATATTTTAAAGCGGAGATCAAATACTTAAGAAGCATAAGAGGGGTTCCAAATTTAAGAAGACAGTTACACAAAGCTGCTGTTTCTGTTTATTATCTGAATGACAAGTGTTAGATCCATCTGGGTGCTCTAACTGGTTTATCTCTCAATTTAAATGTGAATATCTGAAAATGTTATTACCTGTGAGTTTAAAAGGATCTTACTGTTACTAAGATATTTTTCTGGATTTACATTATTTGCCTTTTTATGGGTCAAATGCAGAAGTTTTTATATACCAACACTTGCAGCTGCAATTCGTTCTTTCATTACATATAAATCCTCATCTGACAGTCAGAATACACATATAGAAATCCACATAAGTAAATGTGAACATCTGACATGAAATGTTATTTTGAAACCCTGTATTAGTTGAGTATCTCATGGAAGTATTTCTTGTGTCATTTTAGAAAGGTTTTCATGTGGATTTCATGCATTTCTTCCAATCTTGGCAAGTATATCAGTGCTATGCTCTCCTAAATAGTAACTCAAACATCAGAAGTGACCAATTTCTATTGTGAAAGTTTATTTGGGGATTATGGAAATGTTCTTAACTGGGAAATAGCTGAAAGTTTCTTCCAGACATTTTAAATATTTGTGGTTCAATATCTGTATTCCCTCACCAAATCTAAAATTAAGAATCCACAATTGTTTGTATGTTCACAGCTGTTCCAAGAACAAGTGCAACACAGTGTAGCTCTGTGCCCGAACCAAGATTTGGAAAAAGGATTGGAAATGAATTTGCAGTTGGTTCACTGGTTCTTTTTGAGTGCAATCCAGGCTATATCCTCCATGGGTCAACAGCAATTAGATGTGATACAGTACCAAATGCATTGGCACAATGGAATGATTCACTCCCTACATGTGTTGGTGAGTTCCTAAGGCTTTTTAATAGAAATAATTACTGTTTAAAGTGTAGACCATTGTCTAGTTGAATGTATTTATTCTTTGTCATTGGTATAGTACTTTTTTCTTGCTTACTTTAATTTACTTTCACTTTTAGTCAAGGTTAAGTTTTACTCTTCTTTCTATTCTAACCTTTCTATTCCATTTCTATTCTAACCTTGCTGTGACATTTCACAAGTTTCATGAACATGCTCTGCTGCCATAAATTATGTGATAGCTACTCTTATATTAACATCACTGGGAATTCCTGGCTCTCCCCCCTTAGTGATGAATCAGAAATATTAGTTTGTGCCCTTACTTCTTGCAAGACTAAGATGATCTTACATTGCAGATCTCTAACAAGATATTGCAAGATATTAGGAAAAATACTATTATATTAAAGACTTAGTTACATTAATATTTCGTTACTTGCAACAAAAAAAGGCAGTAACTTTTCAGATCAGAAAATATACTTTGTCTGGTCATAGTCATACAAGATTAAATTCTCAAAATTAAATTCTTAAATTAATGTGCATCCGTTGGCATTTACAAACTGACTTGCACCAACTGGAAATCTAGTAATTGTGATGAAATTCCTCACTTTACTTTTCCTGATAAGGAAAAATGCATTATGATAATGAATTCAACAGAGTACATAAACAGAGGTTTAGATGAGTAGATGAAAAAACAATGAACATATTTTCATTAGGTTGATTTGTCACCTGCCATGCTAACCAGCTGATGGTGCAAGGGAGAGTCTGACTGGTTTTTGGTAAATTAAACTATTATCTCCAAAATACCAAAATCCTGATAGAGCTCAAGGCTAAGTATCAATGGGGTAATATTGATAAAATACAATTAACGAAGTTTTAAGCAAATAATGTTGATTTAGACTGTTTCAGGCATAGCAATAGAATCACAATTTCTATATCAGTAAGAAGGTGAAGTATATAGTATATAGTATCTAATTTAGTCTCATAGATTACAGTTTAATCAGTAGAATGGTACTACTTTTCCCCTTGAAATATATTCCCTTTGTTTTTTTCAGATATAACACCTTGACAAAGTGTTGAAGTCATTCTTTTGGACATTATTCACAATATATTATTGATAGTTTAATACATGATTTAGTCTATGTAAGAGAAACTTATCTGTCTCTAGACAAGCTGAACTGAGGGAGGGTTACAGGCCACCTTCTGTGTGAAAATCCCTGTGTCAATAAAGGTGATAAAATACATAGGAGGTGAAAATTGCATTCAACTAAATCAGTGTAATAATTGAAGTGGTAGACATGACCATGTTAAATTGCCTTCATTCTAGTGAATGTTTAAATATTACATATTCAGATAATAGGCATAGAATCATTGAATCATAGAATCATTAAGGTCAGAAAAGACATCCAAGATCATTGAGTTCAACCTTTGACCAAACACACCATGTCAACTACAACACAGTGCTAAGTGCCACATCCAGTCTTTTCTTGGACACTTACAGGGATGGTGACTCCACCACTTCCCTGGACACCCTATTTGAATGCTTAACCACACCTCCAGTGAAAAATTTCAACTGATGTCCAGTATGATCCTCCCCTGGCACAGCCTGAGGCAATGTCCTCTTGTCTGCTTGTTGCGTGGGAGAAAAGGCCAACCCCCACAACCCCCACGTGGCTACAAACTCCTTTCAGCTTGTAGAGTGATAAGTCTCCCCAAGCCTTCTCTTCTCCAGGCTGAACAGCTCCACCTCCCTCAGCCACTCCTCACATGATGTACTCTCTAGAGCTTTCACCAGCTTTGTTGCCCCTCTCTGGACTTGTTCCAGCACCTCAATGTCTTTCTTGTAGTGAGGGGCCCAAAAATTAACGCAACACTCAATGAGCAGCCTGGAATCAACCATTCTGTCTGTTCATCCTTTTATGAGTAATTGTTTAAACACTTTAAGTGACACTAGCTTTTAATTTATCCATGTAGTTCCAAACAGATTATGTCAATTATATGCCATGCAATACGTAGCTACAATATTTATTATTAAGATAAGTTGCGTTCTATCTGTTTTCTAAATCCTCATATTTGCAGCTCCTGAAATCCCTTCAGAATTTAGCAATGTTGCATAGAAGTGATACATTAGCTTCTAATGGACTTGATAAACCATCTCATCAATCTTTTTCTTCAACTTCTAAAATACCAACAGAATATCTTTATGCAGATTAAGCTGTAATATTCTTTGTGTCTGTTAGAGCCTCTAATGATATAGACAAGATGCATTCAAGTTGAACATTCAAAAGAGAAACTTGATGGTTCTTAATGTATCTGTCCTGTTTCATGCATAACACTTTTATTAATCTGTAAACACAGATGTGATGAATGTAGTCTTACAAGGATCTTGAAAATTCTTCACTGATGCAATAGATCCACAGACTGTGATGGAATAACTCACATGAGCAGAGAACAGTCAAGGAGTTAAGACTGGTGTTATTAATTATTTAGAGGAACAATATGAAGAAAGAATGTTACCTTTTTTTTTTGGCACTTTTTATCTTTTATACTAATACAATACATAACTTTTCAAACTTTAATCTAAACCTTTAAAAATGCTTTATTTTTGTAAGACTACTAGGAGACAATGAAATGGATTTAACTTTGTAAAGGTCAAAAACATAAGGGGAATAACAGCATGATTCTGTCAGGTAGGAAACGGACATAATTCTAATTTTCTTCTATTCCTTTTTGGTCAGTTAAAAGAAGAGTTTTGGGATCCAAAATTTTATTTTCCTGAGGTGTCGGTGATTGAGGCATGAGCCCTGACCAGCAGGGAATCTGAATTGTTTATTCAAAGAAATGAGCTGGTTTTAAACACTATTCCAAGGCACAGTATTTCCTTACATGGCAATTCTCACTGAGTGACCTATCCCATGTCACCACATCAGCAACACCCTTTCTAAATGTCCTTCTATGGGGAGATCACTCTCTGTTCACCCGTCCATCAGCTCCCAGCAGGCTCCTCTCTGTAGGGGTTTGCCGTGTGACACCTCCTCCCCCCAGGGTCCAGTGGAGACAAACTTCTCTCTGTGCTGCCACGTGCTCCTTTGTGCTGCCATGTGCCTCTGCAGGCACGTCCCACAGCCCAAACCCAATTCTATCCCATCTCTTCCCACACTGAGGCATACATATATTTTTTAATGTAGCATCAATTTAGAAAGTTTTCAGCCATAGTATAAGCTTTTATAATAAGTCTTCTCACTTCTGAAGTTTCACTCTTCTTTTCTTGCCTTATGCATCTCCTTTCAGTGCCCTGTGGTGGTTTTTTAACAAAGCGCAAAGGGACCATTTTATCTCCTGGTTATCCTGAGCCTTATGACAACAATCTGAATTGTGTGTGGAAGATCACAGTACCAGAGGGAGCTGGGATTCAAGTAAGTGTACTTGCTATTTGCTTGCTATCACCATGTTTAGAACTGTGTTTCCTGATGCAAAAGCTGAAAAGATCATTTGTCTGTAGTTTTTCTATCTCATTAATGATTCTGAAAGTGGACTTTATTGCACATTTTTTTATTTATGCAATGATTAAAAGCTATAAGATTTTAAAAAAATCTTAAAAAATGCACTTTTAGCCTTTTACTTAGAAGAAAATCACCATAACTTCCAAACATATTTCGATAGATCAGTAGCTCCTTATAAGCCAAGGGAAATAGAGAGCCTTCCTAGGAATTCTTTTTTGCTCTCCCCAGATTTATATACCTCCTTTAACAGAGCAAAATTAAGTGAGTCGCTTTCAAGGACAAGTTATATATGTTTTCCTAGAAACTCTGCTATTTACTCTATATTTATGGAAGTTCACTGTGATGTAAAGATGCTTCAGTATGTTTCAACATTTATTCTTTAAAATAGTTTGAGAATTCTCGTTTACTTTCGTAAATTAAGAATTTCATAGAACACACAGTGGGAAAGTATCCATTAAGCTTAATCATGTATATCTCTAGAGTTCACTAAAGAAACAGACAGAAATCTTTTTTTTGGAAAGGCAGCTGAGTTTAATAAATTAGGAGTTCTAAGCATCATCTGAACAGATTCCTAGCAAAACGCACATCAAGAAATTATGGTAACAAGCTTCCTATGTCTATCCTAGTTCAAAATATAACTGCTGTAGAAAATGAATAAATAAAGAACTCCGTTTATGTAGGTAAAGACTTAACAATGAAAATCGGAAAAAATATAGACAGTTTATTAAAGCTTTTTAATAAATTTCATCACAGAGATTTCAATAATATTTAATAGTCTAAATCAGTTTTGAGATTGGTTTTGAGGAACACTACTTGATTTAAACAGTTGACTAGGACAGCTGACAGGATACTTTGTTCTGTGCATTTCTTATGCTAGGAAGGTAGTTCGGAGGATTTAAGCAAGGCATTAACTGCCATCCATCCTGACTTAGGCCGTTGCTTTTTGGAAGTGCTTATCTCTTATCACAGGCTGCATTTTTCAGGATCATTAATAAGGTGATTAAATTACTAATTTTGATTTCAATTTAGGTGTTTAATCTTCATGATATTCTTTTGCTCCAGAGTATAAAAAAAAATGTATTTACTGTCTCCAAGTATCTGAAGCTTGCTAACAGTCAGGGCCTCTTCACTGCTTCACCTAAGAAAAAGAAATCCTTTGACTATAGTACCTGACCAATTCCCACAGAAACAGGTATGGTATTTAAGGCCCCCAAGAAATAGGTAGCCAACAGCCCATGACAGCTGAACACTCATTTTATGTAGAACAAGGTCCAAGTCATATATTTCACATAGAAAAATGACTGCATTACTTGGTTTTACTGGAACTGGTGTTTATTGCTTCTGTTGAAATGATGCCATTAAAAAAAAAAAAAAAAAAAGAGAGTAATTGAGGCAAAAGAAGCATAATTCTCTAACTTAATGACTAAGGCACCCCTTTCTGAGTGTGGTTGGGGTTTCATCATGTCTCTGTCACTCTTTTAAAACTTTTCAATAAACAGTTAAAACAAACAAAAAGCTCACACCAGAAACTTTTCCCTACAAAACCATAAGAAGAATCTGATATTTCTCTACTTTGTAAGCTGTGATTTGTGATTTCACTATATGAGAACAGATATATCCTCCCTCTTGCAGTTTATCTCCTTACCACTTTGTATCTCCTTATGAGTGGAAGAATGTTGTCACCTCTGGAAGAAATGGAGTGACTATTCTGCCGTTTGTTTGTAGCATGCTAGTGACAGCTCCTCCTGTGGAGATGACTTGGTGATGAAGGTAGCCAAACACAGCAGTTTTCTCTTACCTGGAGGCAGAATTTAAAATGGCAAAATAGATGAAGCATCATGCATCCCTGTGGGACTAGTTTAGTGCTGGTGAAACTAGAGAGAAAAAAACTGCTGTAGTTGAAAATACCATGTGTTGTCTTCTCCTCAATGTCCTCCAAACAAGAGAATCATATTCTATACCCATCTGATTTTCATGGTTGTGTGACTCTTGACAGAGGTAACATGTGGTTGTCGCTTTGGGTTACAGGATTTATAGTTTGAATTGGCAATCACATAAAAAACAGTTGCCATTTTATTCACTTCATGATGATTTTCCATTCTCTTTGACGAGAGCAAGGTAACTTTTCAGGACTGAAGGCAACAGAGGCAACAATTTAGAGTCATCTTTGAGCTTGAATACAGAGGAGAAGAAGTTTACGTTCTTTACCTCACATTTTTCTTTGTAGGTGCAAGTGGTGAGTTTTGCCACAGAACACAACTGGGATTCCTTAGACTTTTATGATGGTGCTGACAACAATGCTCCAAGACTTGGAAGTTATTCAGGTGACTGAGAAGATTTTACAATAAATGGTTCACAGATTCAACTCTTTACCGTAAAGATAGGTCTCTTTCTATGTGTGTAAGCATGCTTGAGCATGGTATGTGTGTTTGTTTCTCCCATAATTAGCAACAGGTAATATTATTTCTGTTTTAATCAGTCATCACTTAGGAGACTTCCATAAACGTGTATATTTTAAAATGTTAGACATGAAATAACTCTCAGAGGATTCCAAACTAGACCTCTCGTAATCCAGTCTTTTTCTTGCACTTGTAGCAGGGTCCAGAAATACAGACCTCAAAAATAGGTATCTCCTAATATTGTACATGACAAAAGGATGCATTCTCTATCCTTATTTTAGAAAAAGAAGACAGCTCTGGGTTTTTTGCCTTACTTTTTCTTGTGGTTTTTTTGGTTTTTTTCATTATACTAAAACCATGTGTATGTTAAGAGATCAGAGGCAATCATATTGTCTTGTGCTGAGACACAAATGAATCAATCACATTTCTAACAGTCCTGCAACATATTTTCAGAGCTGCTTGATATATGTGACTGTTACGTTTAGAATCATTCTGGTTACAGGATTTACTCTTAAGAAAACCCTAGTTAATATTTCTCCTTTTGTGGATAAAATCAAGTAGCATAAATTTATATTAACCGTTGCTTGTCTATCATTCATGTCTCCGATATTGCGGTGCACTGAAAATGTAATCAAACTTTTATAGGGACAGGAGTTTGATAGCATCCATGATGACAGAATATTGTAGAATTGGTTATGTGACCTATCTCCTGCCCCCACCCTCTTCCCCTTTCTTTTTTTTTCTCTCCTTAACTCTGTTTATACACACACAGAGACACACACACACATACATGTGCATTTATTTAACTTTCTGTGCATTTCAATAATATTTTTAATTCTCTCTTCAGGAACGACCATACCTCCACTTCTAAACAGCACATCAAATAATCTGTACCTCAATTTTCAGTCTGATATCAGTGTTTCAGCTGCTGGATTTCACCTTGAGTATACAGGTAATTCAGAAATATTCAATTAATAAAGAGCACTTGCTGGTTCCAGACATCAGTTCTACCTAAACTATACAAGAGAGGAATTATTCCTATTGCACATAATGAGCTACATACTGTAACTTCAAAGTCATTAGTAAAATCCTCATTTAAATACAAGTGAGCAAATTCAGGCCTGAAAACTGTACTATAAGGACTGTGAAATTTAGTTTGTCTTGCTTTCATCCTCAAGTTGCTTTTGCTCTCTGAAAAACTCGTCTGAACCTATGGTAGCCAGAAATAAATGCAGATATGCTCATGTGACAATCCTAATCCATTGTTTCCAGTGCAACCCTGGTCTCTTCCCATAGATAACACACCTGCAGCTCCATGCCCCACCACTTCTTGTCAAAATCTACAAATTATGCTCAATACAGTAATAAATGTGCTATACAGCATGAATGTGTAGGACACAAATACTAGTCACCCTTGGCAAAGAGAAGGAATAATCTGAGAATAGCATTTGTGCTTCTTAACTGAGAAATGCCTGCAGGTTGGTGAGAGCACTGAATTTTTTCAAACTTTTTTATTATCGCTGAGTACCTCACTAGTGGAAAAGGCTGCAATTATAAACGTGCTTTCTGTCTGAATGACTTTGTCTCAGCTGACTGACAGGAATTCTGGCAATCACCAGCTGTGCAGCTCCCTCTGCTTATATTGGTTCTGGTGTCTGATCTGCATAATTGTGTCGCAGTTATTTCTTGTCAGTTTTACCATATGCAAATCCTATGCTCTGGTTGTCTGATTATCGAGATGAAGAACACAGCCTTGCAAAATTGCTGCCTGATCACTTGTCTATAACTAAACATTAATTATAGGTAGAGTTATCCTGCCACTTCCTTGAAATGCAGATACTCTCTCAGCTGCTTACAACTTCAGATGGGAAAAAACTGCAGGAAGTTATGAAAATGAAATAAAATGAGGTCGAATCCAATGAAAGTCAAAATGCACCTTTGTATTCCCACACATCCAAATAATATATGTAATATACTGCCCGTATACAGTTTCCACCTTTAAAAAAAGATTCACTGTATACTATTTAAAGTATTGGTCCATGTCAAGAACAATAGCCAAATATGTGCGTATGGATTTCTACAGGGATGTATGTGTGAATCTGTACAAATGTAATGTTTTCTATGTGAGTGTATAAACACAAAGTATATGTTGAAAATTTGTGATTCAGGAAATAATACTGATGTCCCTCAGTAGATACCCAGTTAACCAGTGGCTCAGTGAAATATGCTGTTTTACAAGATAAATGATTAATTAACTTTTCTTGTGCAAGTGATAAAGATATGTGATTACAACATCATACAGTCTGTGGTGATTTAATCCAGACAGCAGCTAAGCACCATAAAGCTGCTGGCTCACTTCCTTCCCCACACTCCCAAGGAGGATGGGAAAGAGATTTGGAAAAAAGTCAAATTTGTGGTTTGACATAAAGACAGTTTTATAGGACAGAAAAGGAAGGGGAAATAATAATAATACATAAATAATAATAATAATAAAATTAAACAAAACAAAACTACACAAAAAATGCACAAAAACACCCACTATAAAACCCAAGCAAACAAAAATTAAAAATAAAAAAAAGAAAACCCCAAATTATGCACAATGCAATGTTCACCACCCACTGACTGATGCCCAGCCAGTTCACAAGATGCAGCCCCCAGCCAGTTTTCCCCTTAGTTTATATGCTGAGCATGGTGTCATATGGTATGGAATTTCTTCAGTTGGGGTCAGCTGTCCTGAAACCCTATAGTTAATTGCTTAGTCTGGATTTCAAGCCCTAGGCACCAGCTGTTTTAGTCCTTGAATCCATGACTCTTACTCCCCCACTATTCTCCAAGAAAGTCACAGTTTCTATTACCTGTGAAAGTTTTATGATTTTTTTTTTCCCATCTGTCATTCAATTGTTTTTCAAGAAGAGACTGTGGAAAATTCTGCATTGGGCTGAATCATGAATTTGAGACTGGAGATTAAGCTAAGGGACAACACTTTGTCGTCATTGCTAGACAGGAAGACAACAGAAATTGTACCTTGTACATCTTTTGGGTTTTTGTCTCTTTCATTTTTGTACAACAAAGAGACTGGATGTGTTCTTGTGATTCCAGAACTCACAAAACTGTATTTGTGAAGAAATTTCTCCAGAAAGAAAGAGATACAAACAGAGTTCACTCTCTTCAGTTGTCCTTGTCATATCTAATTCTCAGACAACAGTTTCTGCTCTAAAAGCTGTGATTATGTTTATAAAGGTAGTTAGTAAATGGAAAGTAATGGCCAGATTTTAATGTCAGTGTTTCATAAATTCATTACATTTCATTGGAGCATATGCTGGCCGAGGACATCATGTGGAGTCAGCTAAATTAAAGTCTTGGTCTTTGAAGTACCAGTGCCTGGTTCTCATGCAAAATCACATCAGAGTTACATATTTATATTAAGCATTTTTCAAGTGAGTTTGCCATAAAGATTAGTTTTGTTCAATTTGTAGTGGATCTTCTAAGTCTATTTCACCTATTCTAGGAGACACAAGTCTGAGGGGAAGTGCACCCCATTTGCCAAAATGATTACTTTTTCATCTCAGCAACAATTTTCTATAGGAAGAATTCATTCTGTTTCATTTCCAATCTCTCTTTTCATCCCTCATGAATAGTTTTTTGTCCTGTCTACTAGGGATTATCTTTTGAGCTCCTAAAAAATCCAAATGCTTATATAAAAGTAAAAGAAAACAAAAAGAACTTTATTTGTTGAAGAAATATCTTAACACCAAGTAAATGATACTTTGACATAAGGATATAAGTGTTCATGTTCTGAAGCTGAGTAGTGTTCTTATCTGTAATGTTTTTTCTAGCATATTTTTACTTCTCTGTTGAATCCTTAAGTTGTTATTATATCCATAACATTAATTTTGTGTATTCCAATGGATACCTTAAATACAAAAATATATTACATTGAAAATATATTACATCACCTGAAGTTTGTCAACAAAGAACACCACAGAATGGCTTGTTAAACACTTCCATAATGTTTATATGTTTTATATCACTATACAAATTTTAATTTATTCCTCATTTTCTCTAATTAAAGTTTTGTATTATCCAAAATTTCATTGGTAGTATTTTGTATTGAGCATCACAGGAGCTGCTGGAGAAGGGCAAGACAGCATCAAATAGCTTCTTTTTCCTTATATACAATTCTTCTTATCTGAAAATTGGAAGGTACGGAAAGTATGTTTTCAATGAATGCATATGTTAAAATCTCTATTGCCATTGGTTATGAAAGTTTAAGAATCTAACACATTTTACTGTGAGAGTAGTATAATGTAGTTCAAGAAACTATTCATGCACCACAAATAAATCAATAATGAACAGACTGTTTTTATTAATACATTTATGAATACCTTTAAGACCTGAGTAAATATCATGACACTCCAGAGACACAAGTTTTGAACTAGTCCTCAGCTGGGAAGGTGTCAAAATTTGTTTCAGTTTCTTGAAAGATATTTTAGATGTTCAGACTGTATTTTTTTTCCCAAATACTATTTTATTAGTTGAAGTGAGAGACAATAGAATGAATACCTGTGAATGTGGTTTGGGCTGCTAAGGAACCCTGAGAAAGGCATTTAAATGAACTCATTTCACTTTGCATGGCCTGAGTATTCACATAGCTAGGTTGTGCATCTCAGCTGAAGGTTCAGTAATTGGAAACTGAAGCCTACTAATTCTTTGTTTAACTGTTCAAAACAGATTATAAGCAATCATCTGTGTAAGCCAAGCACACTTGTTATTTTGCATCTTCTGTACTTTTTACATGAACTGGATCACACTCCAACTGTCTGAAATGTAAAAAGTAGATCTAAGTCCATCAGCCATTTTCAAAACAGGTTCTTTGCTCCTCTCTAGTTTGAGAACAGAAAATAGAATTTGAAAGCTAAAAATTTTTGTTAGCTTTTGTCTCTAATATTGTATAAAAATGCACTATTTTAAGAGTCTTCAATTATTAGTTTTCACTGAGTGAGAATCTTACATGAAGTGACCAGTTACCTATAGTAAGTTTTAGAACATGCAGACTTTAATAATATTCTGAGGTACTAGGAGGCCGTAATTTAATCCCAATCAAATGTTTCCCTATTGTCCTGTGTACTGATGCCCAGTTGTGTAACAGACCTGACTTCACAACAAGGGTGTAATTCTTACAGTAGGCAAAGAAAGCAACTCAGCTGACTATGCTTAATGTTACACACATTCTTACATTCCTGGATCTTCCTGGACTGATGCAAGGAAAAGAAAATTCTTTCTCTTTTTGATGACCATGGAAAAGAGCATGTGGTCTCTTGGGAAACTGGCTTCTATTGCAATCAGAAATTCAATATATAAGTGTTATAGCTGTGTAGATACTTCTTTAAACATAGAAGATTAGATGAAATCTGATGCAAATATATATTCTTTGTGTGTATATATGTGTACCTGAATGAAAGACTTGAGTCAGACCTGTGAAGGATGGAATGCAGGAGAGTACTTTTACTTTGTACTGTTTTTCCTGTGTTTTGCACTTTTATTTCAGCCAGCCTCCCCTGGAACACATGCTGGCAAAGGATAGCGGAGGTGCTCTCAGTCTGAATTATTTGGCTGTAATTAGGAGTGAGAGTGAATGTAGAAATGAATGAGTCTGTGCCAAGAGATAGTGGAATTTTAGAATTGAGAGTGCAGGTTGGGAAGTGTTTGTTGCCACACCGATTCTTTTCCTTTACTCAGGAAAGATTTTTTTCTGTTTATATACAGTTGTTCCAAAATAATATGTCACTTGTCCACTGACAACTGCTGATTCCCAAGAGTTCCCTAACGCTTATCAATACAATGTGCCTATGTGCAATGTATGCAGTTCTATCTGAACCTAAAATCTGGTTTTAGGTATGTTAGAATGACTAATCTTTTCTATTTTTCTCAGCTATAGGTTTGGACTCTTGTCCTGAACCACAGACCCCAAGTAATGGAATCAAAATTGGAGACAGATACATGGTTGGAGATGTGGTGTCTTTCCAGTGTGACCAGGGTTATTCTCTTCAGGTGAGCCAAGTTTCCAATTTCAAATGATGCCTTTCAGTTTGTTAACATGGTTATGTTTGGGTCTCTCAATGCAAAATGGACACTGAACTCTTCAGGAATTATGAACACATGATAGGTTTGCAGGACTGTTTACCTTTCTGCCGGACAGTAAATTCGAAATTATCCAAATATTCCATCAGAAGTGTGTGGCTTGGTGCTTCCTCTGCATTAGTGATTATAGGTTGTTATCTATTATTGATGGCATCTTTGGTATTCAGAGCTGAACCATGAAGTGTTGGCAAATTAAGTTAAAATCACTTGATGAAGAATTAACAACAGTTCTCTCTGCACAGGAGGAAAAAGAAAGTAAGTAATGAGGGGGACTAAAACAAAGGGAATGAAATAATTGCTTTTCTTAGAAAATGAGATAGTTGTTTTCGTTCAGCAATTTCTTGGGTCTTTTTCTCCAAAATATTTATCAAATAGGGGTGTATTTTTGCAATCTGTAAATTTGTAATGTCCTTACAATAGCAATAGGTATATCCAGGGGAAATGCAGTGATTTTAAATCACCAGTAGGAACCTCTCTGCCTATAGGAAAGATCTGGAAAATATTTTCAAAAATTTGTAGTTATCCCATAGAATCAGATCCAAAACTGAATATTGTTTTCACTTGAGACTGCTCAAAAAGACTCTGCAGATTCTACAGTCTTTCATTTATCTAGCTCTTTGAGAGACAAAAGGACAGAAAATAATCACATTACCCAAGCACTCTAAAAAGAAAAGTCTTAAAAGAAGAAAATAATTTCTATGTAACAGCACATGATTAACTGCTCATGGAGTTATGGATACCTTTGGAAGAATATAGCAAAATATGCCAGAATGACCAAATACCATTAATTAGTCTCACCTGTGACACCTGTTGATGAGTGTCGGACTAATTAAATGAAGTTTTAAAAATGCTAATAACTTCAAATATTTATTTCATACAATTCTGTGAAAACCTAGATACTAGGTTCATATGTACTGCATCAAAAATAGAAACTGAATTATATTCTTTGAAAAAAAAAGCCTAGTTTATGTATAGTGATAGAAACAAAATAGTTGTCTGCTTCCAGGTTTCAACTGATGTTTGGCTTTCCCTTTCAAGACAGAATTCCTAGTCATGCCTGCAAACTTGTTGCATTTCAAGTATAGATGAAATACATATTCTGTGATTGCAGCTTTGAGAATGACTATCAAAGTTTTCTTCTAATATTACCTGATTTTAACTGGTCACTCTAGGAGACAACATGACAGATATTTTTTGCTTCTTTGCTTTAATTTCCAACTTAAATACAAGTGTGTGAACAGATAAGCCACAGTAAATGGCTGAAACAATGAAAATATAAAATATAGAAAATAAAAAACTTAAAGAGCATAGACTGCAAACACACATGTAAAGTTTCTTCCCTCCCCTATGGTTTTTCTGGCTTATGCAGTCTGACTAGATGGTTTTGGAAGATATCCCAAGTACCATTTTCTCTTAAGATTTTCCTTTTGTTTGCTTTCTCTGGAAGACAATTACATGAGGCCAATGAGCACAGAGGGTGTCTCTATTAAGAATTTAAGATGTAAAGTCAGCACTTACATAATTTGTATATTATGTATAGTTTTATCATGTTCAACAAATGATGTAAATCCATGCTATGTAAACATTGCTTCAGTTAGACCCGTAGTTTCCAGACCCTTGGTTTATGCTGAAGCATGCATAGAATTCAGCTAGATTCTGCTATACTGTAAGAAATAATTTTAATGGCATAGACACCATCATCTAGTAGGCTAACAGTCACAGTCTTCTCTGCTGTATTGAAGACATGATACAATTCACAGTGTACAATGTAATTACTATACCTTTCTGATTTTGTATATTTTGATGATGTTTTAAATTATACATTCTTTTTGTTGAAATACTGATGTTGTGCTGTATACTGTATATTTTTATATGAATTAGCAAATATTGTGTCATTTTAGGGACATTCACATATCACTTGTATGCCTGGACCAGTAAGAAGATGGAATTATCCTATTCCAATATGTTTAGGTATGTTCAGCATACATCATTTTTCTTAAATATGTCAGAATGAGAAAACCGGAGAACTCTAATAGACACATGTCATGGAAAGAATTGGGAGAACTGGAGGAACTTAAATAAATGTGAAAATGGTCAAATTAAATTAAAGATTTTCAAAGGTTCCTGCACATTATGTTGGCAAATCTTTTCTGAAGTGTCCAAGCAGTAAAAGAAAGACGTATGTTGTCCCTTTCAACCCAAACTGTTCTCTGATATGATTCTATATGTTCTAGTCAGAAAATATCATCAATTCATTATCAGGGATGACACCTCCAGAGACCCTTGCAACACAGCTAATTTATTTAGGACTCATTTCCCCAGAAGAGTAATAACAATTGTAGAAGATACTAAAATAGAAAAAACATTACATTTTCATCTCTAATGAGTTCAACATAAGCATGTCTACTAAATTTCAGAAGATACATTATTTTTCAAGGTAAATTATATATATTTCTATAAAATTACTGGAAAAAGCACTGAAAACCTGTCAGAAACCAAAATAAAACCTCTGAAGTGCAGTTAAATATACTCTTTTTATATGATGAATAAATGTGAGTAATGTAAAACTCCTTCTAGTTGTAATCTCTTTCACTGCATGGAAATGCCTTTTTGTTTGGGTTCTCTAACACTAAAAGTTATCAGGACTTGTAATCTTGAATGTAGGGAAAGAAGGATGCTTCAGATCTCATTAAAGATTTTTTGCTTTGCTTTTCTTCAAAACAGTTAATATATACCCTCTTGGGCTGCCTCACATAATCCTGTTCTTAATCCTGTGGGGTGTTAAAAAGCTCCTATGAAGTACTGAGCTCCTTCAGCTTAGAATTTATAAATATTCAACAAGAATTTTTTCAGGAGTTAGCCTTCAGTTTTTGTCGTTATGCATTAACATATGGTTAGGAAGTCTGATACTATAATTGCACTGCTCTTGGTAAATTCTGAAGATAAAGATGCTGTGCTAAAATTTTAGAGGGGTTTTTTTTTCCCTTTTATTTTTCCTTCTTTTTTGCAAGTAATGATTTTTACTTGTGTTTCAAATGATGTAGCAAATTTTACTGGGACAAAAGTGCTAAACAAAATTCTGTTTATCATAATTACCATCTTTAAATGTAATATGGACATCCGAGTAATTTTTTTTACTGATATCATGCCTGGAAATAAAAATAAAATTAAGAAATGAATTTAGCTTAATTTCTGGAAGTATATGTATGTGTACTTTTCTAAGTTTGTTTATTTTATCTCATTTTTAGAACAACAGGATACAACTGCAGTTTTTAAAAGGCCTCTTGAAACACTTTGAGTACAGAGTCTTTTTATAATAGATTATCTTATGTTATTCAGATGCTCCTTTACAAACTGATGCAGAATTGTCTCAGTGCTGATATAAGCTGATGCGTGCTGCTTGCCTCTCACAAGAGCAGTTCTTGTAGACAGGTTACAGAGTAAAAGTTAGGGCAACAAAGCTCGTGAAAGGTCTGGAGCACGCGTCTTATGAAGAGCAGCTGAGGGAGCTGGGGGTGTTTGGCCTGGAGAAAAAGAGGTTCAGGGAGACCTCATCACTCTCTACAACTCTCTGAAAGGAGGCTGTAGCCAGGTGTGGGTTGGTATCTTCTCCTGGGCAACAAGTGACAGGATGAGAGGTCAGAGTCTCAAGATGCACCTGGGGAGGTCCAGGTTGGACAACAGGAAGAATCTGTTTATAGAAAGGGTGGTCAGGAATTTCAGATCATTTCTTCACAGAATGGGCTGCCCACGATGTGGTGGAGTCACCATCCCTGTGGATATTCAAGTGGCCGGATGTGGAATTTAGTGCCATAAGTCTAATTGGCAAGGTAGTGATCGATCAGAGGCTGGACTCAATGAACTTGGAGGTCTTTTCCAATCTAAATGATTCTGTGATTCTATGATTTGTTCTATTTTGGGTGTATGTATCCCCCAAGTTAAAATCTACTCAATTCAGAATTGATGCAAGTTTTTAAAGTGCTTACTTGTAAGTGACTTTCTTACAGATATTTAGTGGTAAAGGTATGTTTGTTTATTTTTTTTAAATACAGCCTTAGGTATTATTATATTATTAATGCTATAAGGATCTTCAGTGTTCTGGGTTAATTTTTACCTCAATTCACTCCTCTTAAAATTGTTTTTGCTTTTTTTTTAGCACAATGTGGTGGTACCATGTCAGACTTCAGTGGAGTGATTCTCAGTCCGGGGTTTCCTGGCAACTATCCTAGCAGTTTGGATTGCACATGGACAATAAAACTGCCTGTTGGGTTTGGTATGTGTTCTTTTATGGATTTGAAATTGTTTATTTATTGGTGCAAAACACTGAACATAGATTTTAAAATATTGTTAATCTTTATCCTAGCAAAAAACCAAAAGTAATTATAATTCATTTGAAGAAGTTAACAAAACCTTAAAAGAAAGATTCAGAATAGAAAAGCTACAAGGTTCTTGGTTTTTCATTTAATATATGCCACAATATTCTGATAAAGGTGTAACTGTCTAATTAGAATTAAGCACAATTTTCTAACTTAACTGGATTGATTTCTCTTTTTGTTAAGTCATAAACCCAACAAAAATAAATAGCTATCATGAGTATTTTACACCAAGTCAATTTAGAAGTTCAAGTTACATTTTAATTAATTATTTTATCATTAAGCTTCTTTGCATATCCTAGGTGAAAATCACATCCATGTAGAAATGTTCTTTGAAAGGAAATGTAGAAGCCTGCCACCTAAAGTTGTCAAACTTCCCACTCAAAATAAAATTGTCAATAACACTGGACTAAGCCCATGACTGGTGGAACCTTCTCATTGGGGCTGCTACTCACCTAGTCAGTTCCCAGCCTGTAAAAGATAACGATGTTGTACTCCAGATGTAGAATTTTGAACCTCTCCTTGTGCAAACGTGATTTACTCTGTCCTTAAATTTTTTAGTGTTCTTCAGACAAAAATTGTGCCATTTAGGACATCATCCACAAGCCCTAGTTTAGTATCCTCCACACATTTGTTGAGGATGCATTCTCATTTTCCAAGTCTCTTCTGAAGGAATAAAACAGTGTAAGCTCCCATAGCAACCCACATAACATTGTGCTTCTAACTGGCTGCCAGCAATTGAATGGCTGATTATCACCCTTGGAGCTTCAAAGTTGTGTTAATTTTTAACCGACTTCCTTTCCATTCATCAAGCTCCTGTATGTTCAGCTTCCAGATGAGAATGTTATAGACCGAGTCAAAAGCCAAAGCAGAGTGAAAGTATATTATATACACTTTTCTCCCTTTGTCAGTTTAATAAAAGAAGGATATAATGTTTGATTAGCTGTTATTTTCTGTTAGTAAATCCATGCTGGCTGCTCCCAAGTGTCTTTTTGTCTTTTATATGTTTGGAAATTGCCTCCAATTAACTAAGTTCCATAATTTTTCCAAGTACTGCAGCAAACCTTAGTTCCATTTCCCAGGTCCTCTTTGTTGTCTTAAAGGTGAATATATATTCAGACTTTTTCAAGTCACTAGAACTTCTCTTATTTCACCATGATTTTGTATAGGTATTATCAGCATTTTAATTACATTGGCTAACGCCTTGAGCAACTTTGGGTGGATCCTATACATATTTTATTGTGAAATGTTAATTCAAAGCTAGCCAGTAGAGCTGTCCTATCTAATTTGTTAACTTGTTGCACGTTTTTAGGAGCATGTGCACTTGGATTTTTTTCTTCATATGCTAGTTGAATGGTGTGCTGGTTTTCTTAGACAGGCCCCATTGTTTTCTATTTTATACTCGCCATCTTCTGTCATACTCTTTACTTGATGGTACAGAATTTCTGGGTCTTCCAGAGTGAGTGTGGAATCTCAAATAGTTTTCTCTTCTGCAGGAGTTCAGATTCTTTTCCTCTTCTTTTAAAATCAATTCTGTGGTATTTTTGATTAGAAATTCCATAGCCTAGTTCACTTATGATTTAAGTGAAAGCCAATTGTTCTGCATGGGTTGTTTATATTGAAAAATATTAAACGTTCTGTAACATTGACATAACCGGATCTATCTGGGGAAATACATTATATTAGAATAGGGATTTCTATATAGAACCCAATTTGTTTGTTTGCATTTTATTCAAAACACACAAGATTATAGTCAATGATTGTTTTTTTCTTTTTGTCTTAGCATTTTATAGAAATAACATAGACACTTTAGCTCTGCCACTACCTGAGTTTTTAGACAGCCTGATGGGACAATTTATAGTGCTTCATTACTAGTCATAATCCAGTCTAGAATCTCAAATAGATTTCTGCTCATTAAGTTATCAAAAAAAAGTTGTAGCAGTAGTAGGTGCATTAATCCTGGGTCAAATCTGCAAGAGAAAAGGATGTTCATAGCTATAAGGGAACAGGATACTTTGACAGATGGTTCCAAAGACATCTGCTAATAAAGAAGAAATAATAAAAATATGGAATATTGGTTAAATTTCGAATTTAATAAAATGGTGTGTTCAACTGTATGCAGAACCTGCTGTCTTTTTATCCCAAATGCATTGCAATCTGCCTCTTCCCTCAGTTTACTGCAATCCTGTCTCCATTCCCGTACTGACTCCTTACTCCATTTTCTATGCTTGCATTCTGTCAGGCTTATGTGTCCAATAATTCCAACTTAGCTCCTTAGACTGCTATTTACAGTTTACATTATTAACATACTGTTTAGTTTGACTTCTGTTAGGCAGGAAATTCAGCTACTGAAGTTTTGGAAACAGTTTCTTGGATAAGTAAGTTTAACTCCATCAAAATCAATAGTTTGAACTGCTTTGTACTAACTGAAGCTTATTCACTGGATTTATGAATTGTTTTCCAGGAAAACTAAATGTTTAATTTTCTATAAGAAAACTAAAACTGCACAGATTGAAACATGCTTGACATTTTTCTAAGTGAGATACGTTTGAAACTAAATTGAATATTAAAATAAAATTTCACTGTAAAAAATGAAAAAGATGACATTTGAAGAAGTGATGGCTAGAACTGGTTTTAGTGATGCTGGGACTGATCTGGTGGAGGCACTTAAGTCCAATTCTTTTGTGTAGTAAATAGAAAAACTCAAGAACACCATCATGGGAACCTTCTATAGACTTTCACTTGTTTAACTCTTTTTAGGAAGTCTTTCTCCCAATTATAAGTCACAGATCATAAGCTTCTCCACTGTATATTAGCTAATGGTGTAATGTAAACCAATGACACTGTGTTGATTTGCATATATAAATATATTAAATACTCTTTCAAGCAGGGTGTCCAAACTGCAAAAAGTCATAGAAAAAAATATCAGTCTAACAAGCTGAAGTCCCGGAAAAATAGAGGCAGGTGCTACTGGTGGAGCAAGGGATGAATACTTTGGAAGATTGATATAGTTCAGAAACTTGAAGAGAAAGACAGTACAATACAGAGAGCAGGATGATCAACAAAAATATATTTCTATATTTGTATCAAAGAAAGTTGGTGAAAGAGGAAAGAACTGACAGCAAGGTCATGTGAGCTGGCAGTTATTAATGACAGCTTAAACTTTGGACAACTGTATGGTTCACAGCATCAAATGAAAGGCCAAAATATGATAGAGAAAGAGCAAAGTTTGACTATAACTTGATTCTCTGTGTAGGAGGTATTTGGAAGGCTGACAAAGTCAAAGAATGACACTTCCAAGAAAAAGCTTTCTTATCACTTAAGAGTGTATTCAGATAAAGCAAGACAGAAATTATCAGGGTAACAAGTAATTTATTTATGCACCTAACTTACTTATAAAATGTTTCATGCTTCAGAAAATCATTCATAAACTTTACATGGTATCTGGGGGGAAATCCTAAAAGACAGTGACAAACACTATTTAGGTATTACAGTTTAGGAGTTACAGAACTATTAATGACTTTCAATAATTTATCTGTGTGCCCGTTTGGCCAAATTTAGAGATATATCCGTTGAGAGAAGGCCGGTCACCACCCCTCCCCCACCAGGTTTGGGAAAAATAAATTTTCCTCGAAGGAAAGTGAAGGAGATAAAAACTATTTATTTAACAAACACACGGGAAAAGGATAATAATGCTAAATGCTAAAATCTTTCCCTGTGGAGTAAAAACCTGAGAAAGTGTTAGAGTCCTCCCTTTGGTCTCCTCAGAGCTGGGACTTGGCCCAGGGCCAGGCCCTCTGTGCTTGGTGGAAAGTCCTCCCGATGTGCTCTGATGTTGAAGCAATCCAGCAGAAAAGGGAGAAAATCTGAAATTCCAGGGAAGGGAAAAAAGTTCAACTCTCAGTCTCTCTTCAGAGAAAAGGAGACTGAACAACTGGCCAAAAACTGACTGGGCAGCAGCAAGCTGGGTGCTTCCTCCCTCCCCTGCAGCAGCTGGAAAAAAAAGTCGCTGTCTCTGTGTGACCTTGAACAAGCTGCAAACTGCTTTGAGAAAGTTTTGCTCAGTTTTTCCTTCCCCCTCTCAGGCTCAGTTTAAAGGCATAGAAAGGCACAAAAATTAATTTCTGGGCATAGGGCAACAATATGGGATACGCATCATAAAGTCACCCCAAGACAATCTGAAATTATATCTTTTATTTTCAGTTTTATACGAAATTGTGTTGATTGCCAGAAACACCAGTAGGACTCAATTGTCTTTCTAATGAAACTACTGCATTATCATGCCATAGTTGCAATAGATCCAGACAAAATACAAATTTTACTTTGTTGTAACTTATATAGAAATATGTATAAACAGAAAAATGTTTAAGAGCCTCCAACTATTCAGTGATGAGAATTTTCTTCTCATGCCATAGAATTTTTGTAATACATCACCTGGTTAGGAGAAATAACTTGGAAATGGATATTAAGCTGCCTTCCTATTCCTTACTGAACCAAAAAATCAGAAATTTCTGTCACCAAAGCCATCATATACCACAGTGTGTGTGTGCAGCACTCACTCACATGTACTCTGCTTTTACAAGTCCTTGGTGTACCAGTAGAGGCTCTGTCTGCCTGATATCCTGAGCTGGGCCCAAGGCCTTTCTGCTCACCCTCTATTCCAATTTAAAGTTTGCTAGCAGATGATAGATGTGCAGCCCCACACACATCAGGACTGGGGGATATACAGACACTTGCCAGATAGCACATGGGTTTCCACCTGGTTATCTTCTGCTATTATCAGTGCAAGATGTACACATTTTATTTTCCCTCCTGGTTTTGGTACTGGTGGTGTTTATTTACTGACTGTGTTTTTCAGGTGTCCATTTGCAATTTTTGAATTTCTCAACTGAGACCATACACGATTACTTAGAAGTTAGGAGTGGATCCACAGAAACCAGCACTGTTATTGGGAGACTAAGTGGCCCCCAGCTACCAGCCTCTCTGTTCAGCACAACTCATGAAACCAGCTTATACTTTCACAGTGATTACTCACAGAACAAACAAGGATTTCATATTGTATATCAAGGTGAGATTTGGACATTCTTATGAGAGAACTAGGTGGCTGTTAAAGATATTATGGAGTTTTGGGGATTCCTAAAAATAAATATGAAAGACTTTATGTGTTTCAGTCCCAAGCTTTAAACACTGAGATAAAACAGAAGAATGAAGAAAGTTAAGATGAAAAAAGCAAATTAATTGCATATTTTCTTTAAAATCAGGTCAAATGTCAACAAACAGATAATTGCCAATATCTGAAGTTGATTGGCATATTAATTTACATTGCATGCCTTTACAAAGGAAGCATCTCTAATCAATGTTTGAAAGCATGCTAGAATTTTAATTTTGTGTAATGGGTTCTGAAGGGATAGATCTAAATACTGTTCTGTATTACTGGATCAATGTAGGCTTGTGCAATTTAATGCCAACCCAAAAATCTCCAAGTCCCTTTTATTTCCTAGTTCACCATTTCCCTGAAGGTTCTTGTTCTTTTGTACCCAAGTAGGTCATGCTGACCTGGTGAAGATCACGAGATCATAGTTCTATTTATAGAATTGCATATTCATTTAAAAGGGATTAGATCACCACTGAAAAAAGTGGTGATCTAATGATCTTTTTTCATGAAAAAAGGTCAAATGTGTATTTTAAACTAGACACGTTTTCATTATATGAATAACACCTAAGAGTGATTTAAAGAGTTTTTTCTTTAGAGCAGTCTCCTATTACTCTTTTAATAGTAACAAATCCAAATTGATTTGAACTTTTTGTAACATTCTGAAAGTGAGCCACTGTAAAAAGAATTAGCTTTTAAAGAAAAAGTCAATTTGTGGCTTAAACTGCTAAGGACAGTAAAAATGTAAGACTATATACTATTAATAGTAACAGTAATAATTTTGGAGATGCTGTCATTTGTCAAAACGCTGGAAAGTTCTTTTCTGTGTTTTAACCACATAAGACAGAACTGATTCTTTCAAGCATACACAACATGATATTCTTATACTGCAGACTGTGCACAGCTTATTTGTTCTCACATCAGTAATGAGAAGACAATGCTTCAAATCTTCATGGAAAAAATCACCAAGATGTGTGAGAAAGGCTTGTCTTCAACTCTTGTTCACTAGAAAGTCTTTGATATTCTAATTCATTATAGAGCCTTTTAATTTTTCTGGGAAAAAAACAAATAAAAGTATAGACATTTATTTCTCATTTTCCTTAAACATAAGAATGTAAAACCTGACAACTCCTATTGGATCAGAAAAGCACTTCATCTAGTTCACTATCTTCGAATGGGAAAAAGGAAATGTTATTTAGCAGCACAGAAGCGTAGCTTGGTTTCACTGTACTTCTCCAGGTGTAGGATCAATAATTTGATCATCATCATCATGGAACTTTAGTTCCCAACATATGGGCTATCCATGACTTTTAATTTTATTCTAATTAAAAGCTCTTATTTTTGAGATAATAAGAATTTGTATTTTACTAATTTTTCCACCATTATTATTTCAGCATATCAGCTACAAAGCTGTCCTGATCCTCGACCATTTCGTAATGGTTTTGTTATTGGAAATGACTTTACTGTAGGACAAACTATTTCATTTGAATGTTTTCCTGGCTACACATTAATTGGAAATTCAGCTCTGACTTGTCTTCATGGCATCAGCCGCAATTGGAATCATCCTCTCCCCAGATGTGAAGGTATGTTCCAGGTGACCTATAAACCCTTCATTATTTGAAAGTCTTTCTAAGACTGTTAACTGAAATAATTTCAGCTTTTTCATTTTTAGAGGCCTGTATTTTTACAGTGTGGTCTTTGCAAAGGAAGTATTCAATTTTGCACATTAAAATTTTAGCAGAGAAGCTGAAATGCTTTGTAATATGAAATTTCTAAAAACTTATCTGAGAAAATAAGTTTACTTTTGGAAGGTTAGGCTTAAAGTCTGGACTGTGGAGACCCATGCTGCTTTTAATCTGGGTGAGGCAATGCAGTAAAAACTCTGGACTGAATTAGGAAAAAAAGGCTTCAAAAATTGAATTTACAAATTATGGCCACTTACGTTCTGTCTTGTCAGTTAGAAAGAAGTGGTAAAGGTGGTCTAGAGTGAAATTATCCTCCAGCCAGTGCTCTGTGAAAACATTTGTACATATGTTTTTTTTCTGAATTGGATTTTTTTTTAATTACTTTTTTTTTTTAATTTTACTTTTTTTTTTCACTCGTGCTTGAAACAAATAAGAAGGTTCAAGGAACTGTGACTTGCACACAGCTTAAATTTGCAGGAGACAGAATGACTGTGTCTAATGATTCTGTAGAAGTGTTTATCTCATCCTTAGCTATGCTGAAAGGAACCTGTTTCTAAGCAGCAGGCCAAAGAAGGTCAGTCCTCCAGTTAATGGCCTCACTTCCCTCTATATTAAATGGTAAAACTCTATCATTGAGAATGGGATCCTCAATATTGAGTATGCAGGAGAGAAATGCCTAAATAAAAACCCCCAACAACAACACCCCACCCCCAAAAAAAACTGCTAAACCAAAAGCAACCACCCAAACAGAAAAAAAAAAGATTCCCTATTTTCTGGATTTCTGTATATTTTGCACCATATACTTAAATGAGGAACTTAATATAGGAATATAGGAACTTAAATGAGAAGCCTCATTATTCAAAATTCCTGCTGGAGTCAGTGAGCCTTAGGAATTTCTGGGGGATGTGGTAGCTAAATGAAGACCTAACTGATACTGACTTCAGAAGGGGAAGCCTTATCATAAAAAAGTAAGATGGCACTTACACTGTCTTTTTTTTTGAAAGAGGAAGAAATTAATTAATTATAATTAAGTTTCAACACCCATTTTCTGGATTGTATGGAATAGTAATGGTTCATACCTTAACTGCTAAACACTCAGCCTTTCCTATTAGTTAGTTTGAGCTTTATTTTCTGTGCCTCACAATCAAAACAGTTTACTGAATAGAGTGATTCTGTTTCTTTGAAATACCTTACTGGATCCAAGAATTTAAATAGTAAATTCTAAGATGTACAAAGCATGTTGGTGTACTGAGTATCAATTTTTAAGAAGTTTTTGAACAATGGCTGAATGTTCTTTGTTTCTACTTAATTTGATATGAAAAATTAAGATAAAAAAAAATTCCACCAACTTGATAATAGACATCTAAGATGTGTTTTTGATGCATGATTACGGACTGTCAACACTACTCAGCTCCTAGACAAATTTCTTAAAATACATGGGGTTTTGTGCAGATACTTACTATAGTATTTTTAGTAAAGGGTTTGTGACATTTTTATATGCTACAGATGGTTTTGAGGTTTTTTTTTTCTTTACTGTTGTGGGAGAAGTATAATGAGTTATCTTCTAGTTATACTTGGTTTGATTTGAGATAAAGGATTTGTATTCAAAAGCATTAAAGTGAATCTGGCTTTTTTGTATATGCCTAGTCCTAGAAATACATGGCATGTCTTAAATTTGTATATGCTTTAATGTCTTTATTGTAAGAAAAGATATACCAAGGCTTGTTTAATTCCTCAGACCTCTTGAAGCAGACCATCTGAATTAAATATGATAAACTTGCTTTCTGTTGTAAACAGTTTTGTTCTCTTCTTGCATCCCCATGCACCTAATATTCCTTTCACCTGTGCTCAGAATCATCTAACACTCTCTGACCCTTCCTAACTCATCTCCCTTGCTTTAATCTGTTTGGATTCTGTTCCCTCTCCTTTTTCAAGAAATCTTGTTGCCTGACAGTCATCAGACTATGTCTTCACTCCCTTAAGACCTGGCTGCAAAACCAGTTCTGTCTGTTCTGCTCAAACCCCCTTGAGACTTTAAGCCTAAAAGCTGAAGAAAAGCAGTGCCCAGGCTGTTGAGTCTGAATGGTTTATGTGTGACTATGGAGGTCTCCTTACCCTACAGTTCAGCACCAAAGTCTATAAACATGAACCGTAACACATGCTTTAGCAAAATACAAACAGTGCATAATTCCTGTATGTTAAACCTGTGTTTCCAACAACCTGCTCTGGTTAGAGATTTTAAAATATATTTTAGAAAATCTGTGTTTCCATACCATGCATGTTTTGTGGTGAAGTGGGCAAAACAAGTGTATGCAAAATAAAGCAAATTGTACAGTTTTAAGATTCACTCACTTTTCCAGAGCTAGGCTCTGGAAACCAGGTGGTGGTATAACCAGGTGGTGTCATATTCAACATAGATCTGAAATCTCTATGGAAAATAGAATCTAATTTGGACTAATAGTTTTCCAGAAATACATAGTTACGAAAGTCCAGAATCTGTATGGTCGCTCCTGCACTGTATGATGTCTAAAATTAGTACTCTTCAACATGAATTATGGAGAGAACTCTTACTTTATCTACCAGAATTTATATCCATAAATGCAAAATTACTATTCATACTGTAGAACACAATGTTTTCATTTTGAAGTTTCCCTCTAATCTTCACCCACCTCTCAACCTTGCATGTGCCTTCTCTCATGTGTTAGTTTTGGTTGGCTATCTTCTTGTGACAATACATGAAAAGAATTAGTGTGATGTGTTGCTAATTTGTAGCTGGAATTTACATAAAGCCCTAACAAAGGAATTTTCAGTTGCACAGGTAATTTCACCCCATATATATATATATATATATATATATAAAACTTTATTTCCAGTTCAGGTAGTATTTATGACATCAGAATTATGATTTTTTCTTTTACTTTTATATTTGACCAATACTGTCAAAATAGACTTCTGACTCTGCACAAAGCTGAATAAAATCTGTTTTCTTTATAACTTCATTGCATTTGACCATTGCTGTGTAGTGTACCTAATGTGTTTCAAAGTAGGGTTTTTATATAGTTTAAGTAGAATGCAAAAAGCATCTATTCTCTTTTTAAAAAAGTGTCTTTATTATAGCTCTGTGTGGAGGAAACATAACTGCAATGAATGGCACCATATACTCTCCAGGATACCCTGATGAGTACCCAAACTTTCAAGACTGCTTCTGGCTTGTAAGAGTACCACCTGGGAATGGAATCTACATCAATTTCACAGTTCTCCAAACAGAGCCAATATACGATTTCATAACTGTCTGGTAAAAAAACACTTTTGGCATTTATTTAATCTTCATGTGACACTATGCAATCAAATATGAATTTAAAAGAACATATTTGTGATTTTCCCCTTGAAACTAGTGCTCTCTCTAGGAAAAATGATCGACTTACACCAGTCTATGTTTTCCAATGGACTATTCTCTTTAGATAGCACTGGAAAAGAATTCAAAAACATAATAGTGTTCCTCAGTTTGTCAACAAAGAAAAGCATATAGAGGTATGCTATAATAGCTCATCAACAATCAAGAGAAATAATACTTAGAAAAGGAGTGATAATAAGAAGTTTCAGATGTGTGTATTAGTGTTTTAGAGAAGGAGTACTAGAAACTAAAGTAGGGCGACGCTTCATTCATTTCTTCCAAGTTGGCTTCTTTTACTCCTAAGAGTACATAAAATGAGAGGGTCTGTTTGTATTTGGCTATGACAGAAAGAATTGAGCTATCAGTAACTGTAAACAAATTATATTCTCTATGTACTTGAATCCATGGCTGTCAATGGTCAATCCATGATGACCCTCAGCAGCAGCCTGTCACATTAGTCCCTCCAACACATATCTGAAGACATTTAATGGCTTTAGTCCTCATTTTTACGTGTCAAAATTGTATTATATACATGATGGCTATTTAATTATGCAGCTTATACCACTTCTAGGATACTATTTATTATTAAAAAATTATAGAAGTTTCCAATGAAAAAAACCCAACATTTTATTCACAATTAAAATGCTTCTTCAAAGCATACAATTTCCCTGTTAAAACAGAGGGGAGAGGGTCAATGTGCCATCATTTGGACCAAAATAAGTGAGGTTAAAAATACTGACATTAAAGCATATCTAAAAGTAACTTAAAATAAGCTTTGCAAATAAAATGTGGATTTATTAATGTCCACATGCAGTTTTCAAGGGGAATCTTGTGTATTCAGTAGACTGTAAGCATTTTGGTTTTATTTTTGCTAAGACAATTTTCATTCTTGTCTTTTCAAATTATTCTATTAATTAATTCTAACAACACTATCTCTTAATTTTCCTAGGAATTAGTATTGAAAGACTGGGGGACATGAACAGTTTTAGTTTCATTTCTTTTCTGATAGCCACATTTGAAAGTATAGATAGACAAATGTGATCAGACATTTTGGCAAGTAGATGAAGTAAAATCACAAATTCAATAGTTTTGAGTTAACTGCAATTTTTATTTGAAAATAAGAATGTGACTTTCAAAAGGTAGTTAAATTAGTATCCAGTCCACATACAAGATATGAAAAGGTCTTCAGCCCTTGATGTCTGTTTTATCTTACTTTAGTTGTCTCATGCCTTATAGAACAATCTAGAGAAAATTTACTGCATTCACTTAAAATTTGGAGAAATTATATTAATTTTTTGGACCAAAAAAAAAAAATTCTGTTTGTTTTTCTTAGGGATGGACCAGACCAAACTTCCCCTCAAATTGGACAATTTAGTGGCAACACTGCATTAGAATCAGTCTATAGCACGTCCAATCAGATTCTGATCAAGTTTCACAGTGACTTTACTACCAGTGGCTTCTTTGTACTTAGTTATCATGGTAAGTGTGACAAATTAAACTTTTTCACTGTTTATGCTGGTCACTGGAGGAAGACAAGGCATAAAAAAATGAGTTGTTTTTTCTAAGAGTTGCTATTATTAATATGATTGAGCACTACTATGGTAATGCAAACATATGAAAGACTAACATAAATGATGAAAATAAGTTATTTTCTTGACAAGATATTAAATTTACTATTAGTCAAACAAAAATAAAAAGACTGCACTATGATGAGACATGATCAAAGAAGGCAGCATCAAGACCCTAAAGTTCAAGGTGCACATACTTTTACTTTTTACAGTGTTTCTAAAATTCCTTTGAAAGCTAAATGTTTTTGGAGGACACTGAATTTCTTTTAGACATTTCGATATTTTGAAGAAAGTTGTGTTTTTGCAGAGACACCAATGATAGTGAACTATACCTATGATAAAATGTTTACTATACTATGTAGTTCAATGATAGTGAGCTACGTAGTGTAGTTAACATTAATCAGCCCTTGAATTAAATACTGACTGAATGAAAATGTGTATGAATTAATGCACTGAATTCTACCTCTTTTTGTAGTCATCCAGACCCTCTGTGGCAAAGTATCTTTTACACTGCTATAATTAAAAGGAGACAGATTGAGAAGTAAGGGTGAGTTTAGGTGCTTTGTGAATGCCCATTGGATTGAATGCTCTAGGAAACGTGAACAGACACAGCCTGTTTTCTGGATCCTGGTCAAATCTTATGACTAGAAGACTTTCTTTTTGACTTACTAAAGACCATGGTGAATACAGATAGACAGAATTAATGGTATTAGAGGAACTTTAATCTAAGCAAAACAAAACAAATCCATAAAGCCTATACTGAAAAAAATCCACCAGCAATTGAATTTGGAGTAGAGACTCCAGCAGGGCTGGGTTGAGAAGGATCAGAATTTCCATTCCAGATCTTGGCATCTAAATTGCATGTATCAACTTGCAAAGGACAAAATGACATTTTTTATTCATTAATGAATTGATAGGTATTGATATCTATTATATCAGTATATGACCAAAAATATGTTAAAATCCTCATAGAATCATAGAATTGTTCAGGTTGGAAAAGACATTTTATGTCCAATTCAAGTCCAGCTGTAAACCCAACACTTCCAATTCTATCAGTAAACCAGGATGACAAATAACACATTACATGTCTTTTAAATACCTCCAGGGATGGTAATTCCACCACCTCCCTGAGCAGCCTGTTTCAATGCTTGACAACCCTTTTGGTTAATACATTTTTATTATTGTCCCATCTAAATCTTATGTGAAGCAACTTCAGGCTATTTCTTGTGGTCTAATAATTTGCTAGTATTAAAGTGTCTCTAAATATCTCCTTTTACTTGTTTTTTTTGTTGTGGAAATTGTCATACCACAGTTGTGGGCCCTAATGTACATAAAAGATGCAAACCGAGTAGCACAAAGATTATTTATAAAGAAACTTAAAATGATTTTAGGTCTAATGTTGTCAAGATAAATAAATCTCTGAGTATCTTGGAGTCTATGATCCTTCATATCAGCTGCACAAAAATTATAGTAATAAAGGCAAGGCAGTCAATGAGTCAAGAAACGGCAAGGAGTCAAATTTATTTAAAGCAAATAATGTTAGGATTAAAATTAATGATACTCCTGTTACTCAAAAATGAGAGACATTTGAGATAAATTATATGACTTGTTTATTAAATCAAATTTTAATTATGTTCATGATTTTATTGTTATTTTTCTTAAGATGCAAACAGCACAGCTGTTACATATTTAATTGGTGTGTTTTGTTTTAAATTGCTTTATTCTAAGGCTTTCTGACTCACTGACTTAAGTAGATCTTCATTATATGATTGACAAAAAAGGAGTGTAATAGGAAGATATCAAATGAGGGTGACTCATCTGTAGTAACAAAAGGTAGTAGTAGTAACAAAAGGTCTTATTTAGGCTATAAATTTTGTGATTGTTAGAAGTTTGACCAGTTAGAGTACTAAAGTATCTAATTACAGGAAGCAACCAAGAATGTGTATTATTGAAGCTGAACTGTCATCTGCCATAAGTAGTTGATGTTTCTGTGCTAAAGAGAAATGCTATAAAACACTGCCATATGAAAATGTAATACTAATGAAAACCAAGCATACTTTATCCTGAATGTACACTTTATAACAGGAGAGACTCCACTGTAGGTATGAATATATCAATGTGCTTGCTTTCCCCAGATTTCTGTCCTAATTGTATTAAGATTAAATGGTTTTTTGTCTCCAAACATGGGCCCATTTTCATTGGATCTCTGGGAAAAAAAAAATCAATCTATGTAGCTTCTGCACACTCTTCCTACTTGTCTATTTATTTATTTCATCTAATTATTTTGCCTGGCTGTCACATCATGTGCTAAATCTCAGAAAATTATTTCATGTGAAGCTTCAAATGAGAACTTCGAAAGCAGAATTCTTCTCTGACCCTATCTGCAGGTGATGTGTGCTCCACAACTGTTTATTTACTGTGAAATTTCACATTCAAGATGCTTCTGTCCATTAGTTATGCTGCCTCTGGGTAGAATCTTTGGGATTCCAAAACTTGTATTTGTTACAAGGTTTCAAAAGTGGAAGAGTTCAACAGTAAAATTGTATTGTCAAAAAAAAAGAGAAAACCAAACAAAACAATGATTGAAAAATACAAAAATATTTGCTTTTTAACTGGGATCGCTTAAGTAAGAAAATTGGCAACCACTTCTAAACTTCTTATTCCTGAAGAGGGTTTCACCACTAAAACTAAATAACTGAAAATGAAGACACAACTTCCAATGTTTTAATTTCCTTTCTTTTGATTCTTTTGAAAGTTTCAAAATAAATTAATGGAGTTTTTATTTTATCCTGCTAAGGTGGATATTAAATCAGTTCTTGCATGGCTATGACAACTACGTTTGAGAATGTCAACTGTGCTTTGTTCCTGTTTATAGCCTATCAGCTCCGTGTCTGCCAGCCTCCAGCCAATATACCAAATGCCGAAATTCTAGCTGAGGATGATGAATTCGAAATAGGTAATATAAAGAAAAAAAAAAAAGGCAAAATCTGTTCATAAAGTAAACTTGCTGTGCACAGGATGCTTTTCAGAATGGAAAGAGTACTTGTAATGCTTCAGATTTTTATTTGAAAATACATTTTTTAAGAAATCATTCCTCTCCCCTATGCATCCTGAATTCCATCTATGTTTCAGAGATTACATATAAATAATACAGTAACTCTTTGTAATTGACAATTTTAAAATACACTTTTCATACTGTTTAATATTAAACATTGTTTTACACTGAAACGAACAAACAAAACCCATAAGAAAACATGTAGACAATGTTATATTCTATACTAGAATTAAGGTTTTGTGACCTAAAGAGTAAAATCAAATTTGTAAAAGTTAAAAGGATCAGAGAAGGGGGTGACATTCTGACTTTGTGAGACATGTCAATAATGTTACTATATTTCAAAGAAATATTATTTATATGATCTTATTTCAGATGTCTGGTTTTGCTCATGTGATGTCAAATAAAAATAGGGGTTTTTTAGTACATACCAATATAAGATTAGTTATATAGGTCACAAAAAGAATTTTATTTTTCCTTTTTTTCTCTGTAGTACGGACCAAAGAGAGGTGCTGAAACATGACAATTTTTATTGGTACATAAAACTGTATTAATTACTAGTTTCTTAATTTAAAAATGACAATTCTTTATTCTCGGAGTGCCAAATTTAGATATCATCAACTAAATCCTGTTGCTATTTAATTTTTTTTCCCCTCAGGATTGTTTGAACTACTGACTTGATCTTACACTTTTATTTAGTTCCATAATGGTTATGCTATAAATTACATTGCTTAAAGGTTTGTGGACATTTGGTTCACATGGCATCAGTCAAACCCAGATAAATAAGCAAACTATCTGACAAATAATGTGGTGGGGAAAAGTGATAGATGCAGCACAGTGTGCAACACAAAGCTCATTTAACATATTTCTTAGACTAATCAAAGCTGTTTATGCCAGAGGTCATTTAGCCCATTGTATAATATGGTGGTTAGAAACTTCATTAATCAATAATGTTTTCAAAGCTAAAAGTCCCAGTTAATTGCTGTTTAATGTTTCTTTTGTTTGTTTGTGTTTTGCCCTGTTTTGTTTTTCTGAACAGGAGACATAATAAGGTACCAGTGTCAGCCAGGCTTTACACTGGTTGGTAATGAGATTCTGACATGCCGACTAGGGGAAAGACTTCAGATGGATGGAGCACCACCTACTTGTCAAGGTTTTTCCACCTTTTTACTTTCCTGCTGCCAGACTAGTTCATTGGTGATTCCTTAAATAACCTCTGCATCTCTTTACATAAGACAGCATACTGAAACTATTTCAGACCTTTGACAGTTTATCCCAATATATCACTCTTTGTTTTGTTTCATATATGTCAGATATTAATGCAAAATATATAGTAATCTTTTAATCAACTTCGCAAGTTCATGCTCTACTTTGTGAACATAATTCTATAGTTTCTTTTTTTTTTTTGCAGGGAGTCTAATTCAGTAAATAATGAGACTTTCATTTTATCTACAACATAATAGTATGAAAATTTATACGGAATTTTTTTAAAATGCTAAATTAACATAGCATGGATTTGGGTGAACAAGTTCACAAAATAATTTTTCAGGGCAGTTTTAAGTACTTCCATTTTTATTCAATGTATTCTAAAAACCAGGTTTTATGTATGTGTGTATGTGTGTGTGTGCGTGTTTGTTCATTTTCCTTCTTACTGAAAACTGCAAATAGAGAGATAATGCCATCTCATTGGTAAGCTCAAAACAAGATTGCATTCCTGCCAGTGACTAACATCACACTTTAGACCAGTCTTTATTAAGCTGAAATTTGATGTGTTACAGTAGAATATATTTTTTCTGTAATTTAAAAAAAAAGTGAGATTTTTCTTTCATACCAATCTGATTAGGGAGCTAATGAAGATAAGCCTTGCACATGCTTCATTAAAAAATGGAATCTCTTTGAAGTTCCAGTGATGGGTATGAGTTTATGTTTTCTTATTAATTCTTCCATTTATATCTGGAAGGATGAATAAGGACCTACAGTTACAAACATGTATGATAAAGTCTTTTCAAGGAAAAACCAAATCAAAACACCACAGCCTCATAAAAGAATAAGTTAACAAAAGCCGTTTTGGATTCTGCTAGTTGCTGTGATATTCCTTTGTGATCCATCTGTTCCTGAGCTTAATATTCTAACATCTACAGCAGGATTAAAATACTTTCCCAAATCAGTCATAATAAGTGCATTTGATTTACATTTGTATTATATTAAAAATACTGCCATCTGTTTTTCCTACCAATCTAACGTTTTGGTGTGTCCTTCTCCAGTAATTTTAATTCATTAACATATCCATAAAACATTCACAATGAAAGATTTATTTGGCAAGAGTAAATTAATTGTGAATAAATCTACTACTTTTACAAGTAAAACTTTAATATTTTACTGTTTCTTGGCAATTTCTAAAGTTATAAAAATGGTGTACAATATAGATGTTAGGAAATGAAACATCAGTTTATTAATTTTTAGGACTTTATTATTACTATAAAATTCACCTAAGCTTTCAGCTGAGAGTTAAAAAAAACTCTTGTATAAATGTACTGTGGTCCTCCATTCCTGGAAAGCTGGAAGGGTCTACTATTACAGCTGATTAAACTGTTTTCCCCTGATTTTATGGACAAAACTATGCAGAAGTCAAAATCTTTCACAGCAGTAAGTCTAGTTCTTAAAAATGCAAAGTGAAATTGAAATGTGAGCTTCATAAGAACTTTAACACTGATAATTTCTGAAAATCTATGCATTTAGTTAAGTACAAATGTGTCTAGAAATAGCTTCCAACACCCCAATTTAACTTTAAATCCTAACTTGGCAGACTCAGACTTACAGCATTTAATAGGTGGAAAACCTAGTAACCTCCAGGCATTGCTTTAAATGTTAAAATAATGTAATATTAGATAGGGCAAATACAGACATGTGCTGATCCTGAGGCATTCTCTCAGCATGTGTTGCTGAAGGCATATTTGTATTCAGCATAAGACCCAAGACAAAAACTCAGGAATGATGACTTCAGTTACCATAGTTAATCTTTTATCTGTCAGATATGAATGCTAAACATCGGTTCCAATACTAAATATTAAATCAATGCTCTTATAATTTCCGTTCAAAGCAGAATGAAATTAACATGGTGTTCAGAGTTGGAGTCAGAAAATTAAAAAGAAAATTGCAAAGGAATTTGTCAAATTGCGTTAAAATGATCAGTTCAACTGGCAACCTAGAATAAACAGCAGCATATTTTCTATTTATTTATATAATGTCTAAGGTTGAAGATCAAAGTATGTAAGTTAAATTTCAGTAATGAAAGATGAATAGAGAGCTTTGATAAATCTAAAGATAGCAAAAATACATGCCAAAAATTTCTTTCATGATTTTACTTTATCATATTAGTCTATAGATAAACTACCATACTTCATTGTGCAGACTATAACACACTACATAAGAGTCACTCCCAAGTAAAAAACTCAGTTTTTCTGTTGGTTCATATTAGTATTAGTTTACTAGTTCTTTTCACTGGGTAGACCATATGTTTGTTGTTGGACTTAACTGTTAGTTCCTGATGCTTTAACCTTGTGCATATGTTGTATGTTTTAGCCAGTGTAAAGTGACATTTGATGGAATTTTTCTTTAATTTTCAACTTGAAAATAATTGATACCTACATTCAAAATTAATCCATAAGTAAATCTGAAGAATGCTGCTTAGCAGAATTTAAGTAACAATATATTGGTCTTGAAGTTAATGTATTGCAGTAAAGGTATACTTGACAAATGAGCTATTCCTAAGAAAAAATATCCAAGCAAAATAAGATTTATTTGGTAATTTTAAGTATTACAGCTTAGTTTACATCACATTTAGCACTATTTTAAACTATGTCATTTTTTTTTTCTCTGTTTTTGTCTGGTGTGTGTTAGTTGAATGAGCATTTCTTAAAATTCTTGCAAATTTCCTTTAGATGTGAAAATAGTCACTAAATTCCACAAGTTTAGCCAATGCCTATCATCTTATTTTGTTAAAATAGAGCATTGTCCATACAAAACATGTAGCTTTTCCCTTAATTTTGCTTTAAATTAGCTTCTACTTTCAAGATAAAATGAAAATTTCAGAGTAAGAAGATTCAAACTGTATTTTGCATCATAATTAGGGGACCTTGAGCAAATTCTTTAATGGTGACTTTTAACTATATCTCAGATACATTTTCTCCGATTCATAGAAAACTTAGCTACCCAATTCCCAAGGGAATCTATTTAACAGAAACAAGTCTTTAAATTCTCTATAAAATTCCTGAGGGATGTTTAACTGAAAATCCTCAAATTAAGGACAGTTTGCAAGACAAAAGCAGCTGCAGATAAATGAGTGCAGCCAGATTAGTTATGCTCTTCCTGCCCCACTTTTTTATAAAAATATATGTGTACGTACATATATTTGTATGTACATATAAAGCTAAGAGGATTACCTTGTTCATTTTCTTGAGATATGCACAGCACTGTAGTTTTTCAGCCAGGTTCCATCCATATGAGTTTTATTAAGTGGGGTGGAGGTGTTGTATTCAGTCTCTTCTTGAGTAATTGAAAAAAAACACAGGACATGAGAAACAACTTTTTAAGTTTAACAACTAGATGCTAATTTGCAACTGAGATACAAATATTTTTTAAATATATGGGCAGATACAGATCAGTTTGGATGGGTTTGCAGAGGGTTGGACTAGATGATCTTCAAACATTGCTTCCAACCCAAATATTCTATGATTCTTACACAGATTTTTAAGAAGATGAATACACTTTTTCTCTCCCATTCTCTGCTTTTCTGTGTTGTTTGTCTCTCTTCATAGTCCAATAACTTTTTCAACACAAAACCTGATTTTTGTAATTAATGAGACAATATTATTTCCAGTATTCTTAAGAAAACTAAGATCCTATATTTTTTTCCTTGTGTAACTCAGGACTAACTCATTTTCATATAGGGGTGAGTTGTCAATATAAAAAGCTTTTAAAGCTACTTTTTAGCAGTGTTAGGTTCTGAATATACTGAAGGCATTTGTTCATACATCATGAAGCAAACATATTTTTTGAAAAAAGTTCCAATAACATGGTGATATCAACTATTTCTCTTTAATGAGATTATTATTCTGTGGAGACCTAGTGAATCCAGATAAATTCAAAATTAACTCCATCATATTTTAAATCACCATGTTGCTCAATTTAAGGAAATAGAATGAGTAATCCAGTTCTTTTAAACTCAATAAAATCTTGTCAATCACATGAAACAGAAATAATGGGCTTTAGACTGTTTTGCCAATTTTTCTGTTTCACAGTGCTCTGTCCAGCCAATGAGATGCGTCTGGATTCAACAGGAGTAATACTGAGCCCTGGATATCCTGATAGCTACCCAAATCTCCAGATGTGTGCATGGACCATTACTGTGGAAAAGGGTTATAATATCAGCATGTTCTTCGAATTCTTCCAGACAGAAAAGGAATTTGATATACTTGAGGTTTTCGATGGTAACTATAAGATGCATAACTTTGGATGAAACCTTGTCTATATCATAGTATTTTTATATTGCATCTGTCTAATTCTATTGTTTTTGCATATAATAATTTTTCAGTGTAAAAAATCTTAAGCAAATATTTTGATTTGGTATGCTAAAAAACCCTTCTGTATTACTGTATTTTAAAATTGTATGTCATGTTATACATAGAAATAATTTTTGTTTTGAGCAAATACGTAGCTTCCAGTTATAACATATAATTTCAATTTTGAAATTCAGAATAATTTGCCATTTGCTTGAAGAATGTTTTACAAATATATTAATTGTGTGCATAGGGTTTATTGTATGTTATTTTAAACTTTGTAACTCCTCTTTCCTTTCTTTTTTTTCCTTCCTTGGTACCAAGGACCAAATAGTCATAGCCCATTGCTCATATCTCTCAGCGGGGACTATTCATCTTCTCTAAATATAACCAGCAATGGCCATGAAGTCTTTCTCCGATGGTCAGCAGATCATGGCACCAATAAAAAGGGTTTCAGGATAAGATATATAGGTATGCTAATGTGACTTTCTATAGTCCATAAAATTTCAATATGGAATATATGTTTATGTGAAAAGAGTAATATAAGCTATGTTTTGTATCCTTAATTAACCAAACTGAAAGGAAGTCAAACCTGTTCTATCTACATGAACCTGATGACCTCATCTTGTGAGGAAAAAAAAACCCACACGTGTTCTGTAGAGAATTAATAAAAGACAGGGGTTCAAAATGGCATAAGCCAGTACTAAAGATAAAAGAAGCAGCTTCCCCCTTCTCTCTCCCATTTACTTGCACTTGTGTGCCTCTCATACTGAGGTGTTTTTCTAACTGGATCTTTATACAGTTCACCATTAAGAATTTTGGTGGGACAGGGGAAAGCATTTCAATAAGGCAGGAGTGAACAGCTATAAAGTGGAAAAATATGAGACCCTGAAGGGTTGAACACTTTAATTTAAGGTTCAACAGAAGCAGCAAACAGCATTAAAAGAGATAAATTAGTATGTAAAAAAGCCAGTGTTTTATGTGTTATTAATTCAAATTTACATATTTATGAATAATGTGTGGAAATGGTACCTGACAAAGTTAGATTTTAGTAAAATTGCTTTAACAGAATTATTATATAATATTAATTTCACTGGAAAATTATTTTAATCAAGCTAAATTATTTTTGTTGTAATTTACAGCAATTACACAAAATCTATATTTGCTTTTTTATGATGAACAAAGATATGAAAGACACACAAGGAAGAGTACTGGGGATAGTATCTTCAGATATTAAAGAAGTTGTTGGCATAAAGCTGTTTAATTTCACAAAGTAGAGAAAGAAATAAAGAATAAGTATCAAATTCTTCTGCTGTGTGTTTTTATTTCTCCTTACTTAACTTTTGGCTATTTCAAAATTGAAGAAAAATAATTGGGATCAAAACATACTGTGAAACCGTATCAGTGTCATCTTTCCGTTTAGGAGAGGACAGTTTTCTCAGGCTTAAAATATCTGTTGTTAATGAGATAAAATTCACTGTTTACTAGACACAAAATAATATATGGTGGTAATTTTCATTGCACGTATTACCTGTTGGATCTGTTAAAAGAGAAAGAAGAGAAAATTCTTTGTAGTCTTTCCTTACAGGTACTGAGAGAACTGTTGAGAGGTAGACAGAAAATATTTTCTAGTGATTGCTTCACACTGAATTTACTGGTATATTTTCGTATACACTAGAGAAGTAGATGTGTCTTTATCTTTGGTTCTTTCAAGAAAGTGTAAGTCAGGAGAGATTTAGTGTAAGGAAGAAAATATTTTCATAGTATGTGGTCTGAAAGATATAGCAGTACTTCTCATTCTGCTCTTTGATTTAATATGTTTAATAAATGAACAGCCATATAACTCCATTCTGGTCAGAAGAAGCTTTCACAGGAGAAAACCATTGACCTGAAGTAATTAATTAGACATGTAAAGTTTTAAAGAGAGTGAAGCAGCAGTTTGCTGTTTGCCTGAGAAAATAAATATCAATAGTTATCAACATTTTTTTCAAAGCATAAATGAAGCACTTGGAAACAAACTTCCAACACAGTTTTCTTTCCTACAAAAAGGGAAGATGGCTGTGATGGCCAGCAGGCATTAACCAAATTAATCAGAGATCAAGTTAACCTTTTACACAAACAAAATTCATCTTAAACTGGTTACCAGTTTATAAGAGCCTTCTGGTCCACTCCTTTGACAAGATAGACAAACCTAAATTATCTGGTACTCGATGAAAAAGGGAGATAAAGGAAACATAGTAAGTAACCAATGTTTAATATCAGAGTTGTTAAGTACATAAATAATTTCAGATTATAAAAACTGTAACTCTTAGAGACATTATTTGTTCTCATAATGAGCTATGATTCTTTTATGTCTCTAGATAAGACTTCTGTAAGGCTTAATGTGTTCTAAATAAATCAACAGCTAAAATCAGATTAAGTATTTTTTGCCGCAGATTTATTGTGGCAGTCATCAATATCATTAAAATCTATTTTAAATGTTTCACTTCACTTCAGTGTATCAGAGAACTTAAATGAAAGAACTTATTTAGGACCAGAAAGAAAGGACTATTTTAGAAGAGTTATGTTCAAGATGTGCTAGATGTTTCCTTCTTTCAAAAATTCGTATACTACTGAAATTTATAGATATATAATTGCAATATATTTCATCATAAACTAAAGTTCAGTAGCTTATTTGATTTAAAAAGAAGATGGTAAAAAAAACTCCAAACCCCAAAGCTATAGCCAGTTATAAAAGTGAGTTATCACTCTATTTTTTTGGAGGCTACTGAAACCCAAATCTTATAAAGTACTTATAAAGCTCTATTTTTATCACCTTTATATTTTGTGAAATTGCTCAATGCATGCATTATCAGCACAAGACACAACTTTTAGTAATGTTTTCTCAGTGTCCTATCAGATGTCCACTGAGTTCAACAAGAATTTCTCAAGAATTGTTATCTGAATTCTAAACGCGTATTTTATTCATTCAATATTTATGTTTAAAGCTCTCTACTGTAGCACCCCGGAGTCGCCTCTGCATGGTTTCATTGTCAGTCAGACAGGTGGACAGCTCAACAGTATGGTTCGCTGGGCTTGCGATCGAGGCTTTCGGCTCATTGGGAAAAGTACTGCTGTATGCAGGAAGTCTCCATATGGTTATTACTCGTGGGATGTTCCAGTCCCAGCTTGTCAAGGTAAATTCTTTTATTCAAAAATATATACTCTAAGAAACTTTCTATTTCCTTTTCTAATGTAAGCCATCAGTTTTCTGACTTAAAATTAATAGCAGGTAAATATTTTATGGTCATACTTCTGTGCCAAAATTTTTCAACCTCATAAAAACAAATGTACTTTGAAGAAACAGTATTTCAAGAGGATCTAATAAGCCTGACAGATACAAAAAATAGTGCTTTAAGACATAGTGAAGAGTATTTAAGAACTTCATTCTGGTCTAATAATAATTTCTGAAATTTCAGGTAAGTCTTCAAAATGCTGGTGTTCTTTGAGAGCTAATATAATTAAGGTTTTCTGTTTTCCAAGTCTCTGTCTGGTTTTTTATGTATATCTTTGGAAGTGGAAATGTGTTCTGAAGTTTGTGAAAAAGGAATAGATTTTAATGTTTCAGTTTGATTCACAATATTGCCCAAGCTGATGTACAGTGACCAAACATTTCTTTGATAGATTATTTTTAAGGAATTTTGGATAGTTCCTATTTGTCATTTTTTCCTGTCAAATTATCTGATGTGGCAATAACTTATCCTGATACTGTCACGTTTTCCCCTAACTAAAAGATAATTTTCATAGAATCATACAAGGTTTTACTTGGAAGGGACCCTAAAGATCTAGTTCCAATCCCTCTGGGATGGGCAGGAACACTGTTCACTAGACCAGGTTGCTTAAAGCCAATCCAACGTGGCCTAGAACACTTCCAAGGATGGGGCATCCACAATTTCTCTGGGCAGCTTTTCTGTGCAAGTTTCCACATATATGAAATTCAGGTCAAAACTGCTGTAAACTAAAATGTCATTGGGTGACCCTTGGGAGCTCTATTGTTTATATAAAAGTCTGTTATCAAGCATTTGGTGTGCTGGTTTGCATGTTGTTTCTTACAAATTTAAGGTTAAGGGAGGGATTTATTTTTCTTGTGCCACAAGACTGACTGTTAACATGGATAATATGACTCAAAATTTATCAAGTCACTGATGGAGATTATTGAATACTGAAGGAGTAATTAATCTCAATGGTAGATACAGAACATCTCAAGTTGTAGCCAGAATGTATCTGATATATATTTTACTGATTGGTAAAAGAGAGAGAATGTGAATTATGTGCATTCTGTGAATAAACAATGTTGTAGAATTTGTTGGTGGTTAGGATTGTAATCAATGCTGTTTACACGTTACAAGTATTTTGCAAGTGGATATTCATTTTCTATGCTGCTGAATGCTGGCCCTGATGTAACACAGTGGACATTGTTCTGGCAACTCTTGTTATTGTCTCAAAGTCCTTATTATCATTAATATGTGCTTTTGAAGGAAGAGGTTAAGCTAGGCCAGTTGTGCAGTAAACAGTGTTATTTGGTTATACCTTGGTTATACAAGCATATTGTTATCATCTTGGAATTTGCCCAATCTGCAATCCAAGCTGTTGAGGAATTTAAGAAGTAATAAACATGGTCACATGTTTTCATTTTAGTGTCATAGAAGTTGTTTCTTTCTTCAGTGATGGCAAGTGAAATAGTACAGTTTTATCAGATGTTCAGTAAAAGATGGAAGATGGATATTCTGGTTTAATTAACTTGTCAGTTTTTATCTGTCTGGCATCATATCCTCAGACCCTCTGGAATTTTGAATTCAATTACAGTTTATTGGGGTCTTCCATTTCCTAATCAAAGTTTTCTTATTTTCTTTTAAATGTGTATTTGTCTCTAGGTGCCAGTAGATATTGTGACAGCCATTAGGTATATGTTCTTATGGTTGCCAAGATAGGGTGATAGAAAATTAGGAATAGTTTTCTGTGATCTTTTCAGCAGTGTGTCTGTACTGTGGTTTTTGGGGGTTTTTGTTGTTTGTTTTTTTTTTTTAAATTTACATGTCATATGCAAGGGATTTTTTAATGGCAATGCAAGAATATTTTAACATTGATTCTTACACCCCTGCAAGTTGTTATAGGATTGGTGCTTTACCTGTGTCTTAGCTGTGATTATTAGCTTTGGTACTGTGCCACATGGTTATTATATTGCTTATGAAGCAGATCAATTTTATGTCAGATCAGCTCCCAGTAGGGGCAAAAATAGATTGCGCTCTTTTTTTCCAAGTATTTATACATAGTCTGAGAGGATTAACCTTCCTGTGTGGGCATGATAGGTACTTTCTTAGGGCTCAAGATTTGACTTCAAAGTAAGGTACTTCAGACTTAAATGCCTAAGCCCTTTTTTTTCACTTTTTTTTTGATCTGACCTACATTAGATATCTGGTTTTAGAATGCGGAAAATGGTTAGTTTTTATTTTTATTCCCAAAACGGACAGAACATTATTTAGAACCAGATCTTCTCTTGGTACATTATTTTTGTTAAAGAAAATGAATTAAGTAGTGGCTTACACTTTTATTTGCAGTTTTCAACTTGCTACTCTAAGAGAAATGGGAGCCAGCAAGGAGAGGTGCTATGCTGGACCTTTTTCTCAGCAACAAGGAGGGGCTGATGAGAAATGTAAAGCTAGGAAAGGAAAGGAAAGTGACTGTGAAATTACAGAGTACAAAATCCTCAGAGCAGTGAGAAGGGTGGGCACTAGCTACTCTTGACTTCAGAAGAGTAGAATTTGGCCACTTCAGTGATTTTCTTGGTAGACTACCATGGAATAAAGCCTTAGATTTAAGAGGGAACCAAGACACCTGGTTAATAGTCAAGGATCACTTCTTCCAAGCTCAGAAATATCTCATCCTGGCAAAGAGAAAGTCAAGTAGAAACTTCAGGACACCTGCCTGGATGAGCAAAGAGCTCTTGGACAAAATGAAACACAAGAACAAAGCCTAGGGAGGGTGGAAGTGAGGACAGGCACCGTGGGAGAAATACAGACGAAGTGTCCAAGCAACCATGGATCAGGTTAGGAAAGCTAGAGCCATGATAAAATACATCTGTCAAGGGGAACAAGAACAGCTTCTAAAGATATATTGGTGTTAAAAGGAAGACTAGGCAAATTGTTGGCCCTCTCTAGAAGGATGCAGAAGACCTGGTTATCCGGGACATGGAGACAGCTGAGATACTTAGCAGTGGTTTTGATTCAGTCTTCGCTGACAAGTGCTTCAGCTGCACTTCCCAAGTCACTGATGACAAAGACGAGGGCTAAAACAAGCCTACAGGAAACCTGGAGAGGGACATTTTACAAGGGCATGCAGGCCTTAGGCCTTAATAGGATAGGTGGGAATGGCTTTAAAATGAAAGAGGATTGGTTCAAATCACACATCAGGAAGGAATTCCTTACTGTGAGGGTGGTGAGGCACTGGAACCGGTTGCCCAGGGGAGTTGTAGATGCCCCATCACTGGAAGTGTTGAAGTCCAGGCTGGACAGAGTTTTAAGCAACCTGATCTAGTGAAAGATGTTCCTGCCCATTGCAGAGGGATTGGAACTAGATCTTTAAGGTCCCTTTCACCCCAGGCCATTCTATGATTCTGTGATTCAGTATTTTCAAAAGGGTATTTTCTTTCTGCTTTCCAGGTTGAAAAAATAGAATCTTGAAAGTTGCTTTTTGTGTTTTGCTGGAGGTCACAAAGTTTGAATGGTTAGCTGCAGAGTTATGAACCCTTGTTCTTATTTTTTACTTCCTCCATCAAAATGCAAAAGCTTCATTGGATTCAATTCCCTAAAATTTTAAGAGCATTTATTTGCATGCTAAAAACACACATTAATGAGTTAAAAATTAATGAGTTAAAATTTTTTTATGAATTTAAGACTAGTGATGTTGCAATGCATAAGCTCTTTGAGCTCAGTGGATATAAAAACCTTTGTCTTTCTCTCTACTCAGCAATATCTTGTGGAATTCCTAAAGCTCCAGTAAATGGTGGGATATTAACTACAGATTACTTAGTTGGCACTCGCGTTACTTATTTTTGCAATGATGGATACAGGCTATCAGCCAAAGAGCTTACTACTGCAGTCTGCCAGCCGGATGGTACCTGGAGCAATCACAATAAAACACCTCGCTGTGTAGGTGAGTAACATGTAAAAAGTCTCTGGTGAGTAAAAAGCTTTCTGTACATTTTTTTTATTTACCCAGGGCACAAATCTTCACATGACTTAAACTTTCATCTTCAGGTTACTTCAATCTATGAATTATTGTTGGTATTAAATTACTATGAAATACATATATGAAATATACATAACTAAGAGATGTTGAAACAACAGCATAAGCAGAATAAATATGCTAGAGCTTATAGAATACAATCAAACAGCAGAATAAATATAGTACAGCTTAAAGAATGCAATCAAACTAATAATTCATTTACAGTTAAATCAAAGTTAATGGTTGTAGAGGTTTTTTGCAAAAGTCATCTCTTCAGTGAGAGCTGCACAATTCATATACTGTTAACAAACCCTTTTTTACTATCCTCTGTGAATTGCAAAACCTCTGTGATAATTGTTTGAAACTACTGCTTATTATTTATATTCGTCCCATCATTATAGTCCTACACCATCTAAACTTGGGGTATCATCACTGCAGATAAAATTCATTTTACTCCCAAAAAGAAGTGGATATCAGCAGTTACAAATAGGATATGAAAACCTAGGTGATTGTAGAGACCAATACAGGGATGTCAGTGTCTCATGCGCATTAGAATTTGGATTATCTCACCCAATGAATTTTGGAAATGAAAGCAAATTAACACTGGAGTATTTTTCAAGGATTTCCGCTTTCTTCTTTTTTTCTTCTTGTTTTTGAAAATTTCATTCTGTCATGAATTTTCCTCTTTCTCAAAAACCAATGAAAATAGAGAAAAACAAAGTAGGAAAAATTGTTATGCTTATATTATTATTTATTATATTAGTGTTGTGGAATGTTTTTATTCCATACCTGGAGGAAGAACGCTTAGAATTAAGAAATGAGACAAAAATATATAACTGTTGAAAAACAACTTGGATATGGATATTATTTCATCTGTCACCAATGTGCAGTCTCTCAAATAAGTCTATCATATCTCATAGAGTTTACCTGGGTAGAAAAATAATTCCTCCGTTTAAATCTACTTAAAATTTTAGTAAAGATTCTGGTGCCTGATGTAAAGTGTCACGGAAGGTCTACCTACAGTGAATTCAACCATGGTATAGCTTTTATCTACATCAGCTGCATCACTCTGCATACACAATCCCTGTTCTCTCTGGATCATTATTAATTAAATGAGACAACTAATAACCTGCTAACCACAGGCAATTTCAAATACAGCCTTAGTTTTCAAAGATTATGTCACTGTGTTTAAAATACATTTATTGATTAATAATGGTACAGATTTTCCCAATTTGCCTGTACTAAGCCACCAATAACTATGTGTTTTTGTTATTTTGGAAGTTGTTACATGTCCAAGCATCAATTCTTTTACCCTGGAACATGGAAGATGGAGAATAGTGAATGGTTCACATTATGAGTATAAAACAAAAGTAGTTTTCAGCTGTGATCCTGGGTATTATGGTTTGGGGCCAGCATCTATCGAGTGTCTTGCTAATGGCACCTGGAGTTGGAGAAATGAGCGGCCTTACTGCCAAAGTGAGTACATGTTGTATCTGCATCCGCTGTACAGATTTCAGGAAAAAATATTTTATAGGGTGAATTAGAAATAAACCAATTTAGTATTCAAAATAAGCTAATGAGAAAAAGTGTTTCTTGGCTGGAATTCCTGGATATCCTAAAGGCTGTTATTTACAAATATAATACATTGGATTTAGTGACAAGGACATATCTGTAAGCACACTTCTGGGTTTTAAAGGTCCCTGAATTTATAAAGGTACATAGAAGTAGTAAGAGAATATTTTCCTATATATATTTTTAGGTCAGGAATGCTGTAAGGTCTTGAAAAACGCAAAACCTTTGTGTCCTGTCTGCATACTTGATAAATAAAATAATCTCTCCTTTCAGCTAGTTACCATGTAGCATGCATTTGCTCATATCCACATCATCCTACCATTAGCTAATATGCTGATAACCTAGAATAGTTAATTTTCAAAAAAATAAATAATTAATATTCAGATATTTAAACCAACTGAAGATGTAGCTACAATTGTTTTTCCCACTCCCACTGCTGTGAAAAGCACATTTCTTTATAAATTTAAATTTAGACATCTCGTTTTTCAAAACTGTGGTGTTTTGGTTACAATTTGAAGCCATAAAACTCTCTCTTTATGGAATCCTGTGTGATGTACCTTCTGACAGTGGGATATAACTGTGCTTTTGGTACCTGTATCAAAAGTGTGTATCTGCATGTTTATGTATAAATCCACATATACCTAAAAAGTCTGTAGATAAGCCAGATAACTGTGGCTTAAAATATATTTCTAATTCATTCACAATACATATGAAAAAAAAGTGGTTTAAAAAAGCAAGTTCAAAGACAGATTAATTATTCTGGAAATTAACCTTGAGTTCTTTATAACTGGAAATATAATTTATAATTGAGAGAATTTTTAAAAGTTAATTGCAATATTTCATCTCTGCTAGTGTTAAAAGTACTGTGTATATGTCTGTACCTCTGTCTCTCTCTCTGTATATATATATATATATTCTACATACTAAAGAGGTATTTGTATCCCTCTTTGCTTTAAAAGAAACTATTTTTAACTATGTTTTCTTTGAAATATTATGAAATTTTCTTCTAGGCATAAAGTGTGCTACCTAATTTCAGCCTCTTATTTACTAATAATAAATTGACTTTGTTAATTATTAAAATAAAATTGAAAAAGAAAAATACTATTTTAATTGAAAAAAAATGCTCCCAGTTGTAAATAAATAGCAAGGAATTCCATTAATGCCGTTCACTCTTTATAAAAATGTAATGTGTGAATGCATTTCATTATGACCTAGGCGATCCAAATGGCCTATTCCTAAAGAAACATAACTTTAAAACTGATAGCAATTGTGAGGTTCCAGCATGCAGAAAGTACTTGATAAAAACAAGGTAATTAAACAGCATTTAATAATGTTTTGAGTGGCTTTTTAAACTTCACAGAATTATTTTAATTGTTCTTCCCCCTCTCTTTCTTAAGTATAATTTCTGGGGAAGGAATAGCTTTTGTTTGCAGGTTTTTAATCTATGTTTTCTACAGATTTCTCCAAAATATTTCAAGGTGTGAAATTTATTTATCTGATCGACTGGTTGATAATTATTATTGGTTGATAGGGATTATTGTATGTGTGTTTGTGATTCTCAGCTGTATACTTGTGTTTTGTTTTTGTTTTGCCATGAAGTTATTTCCTGTGGAGAACTTCCTACACCTCCAAATGGAAATAAGATTGGAACTCAAATCACTTATGGATCGACAGCTATATTTACTTGTGACTCAGGATACATGCTAGTTGGCTCTGCAGTGAGGGAATGTCTGTCATCTGGACTCTGGAGAGGAATTGAAACCAGGTGTTTAGGTATGGATTCTACTGTCATGACTTGTCTATTTTCTGTCTCTCTAGGAGACAAAAGTAAGCAAAGTGATCTCCTTGTCTTTTTCTATTAGCAGATACATTGAAGAGAGCTCTGCATGTGTGGCTGGGCTGCATTGTTTTTCTCAACAAATTATAACTATGTTTATATTTTCAGAAATATTAATATCTTCACAACATGCAAAATCTGTGTTACTGTATTTTTGTTTATGTCTTTAAAGTAGAACTATACATAAACAGCAAGACAGGTTGATTCCATACGTGTCAGCTCTAATACTTATCCTCAGTAAAATATCTGCACAGTAAACCTGATCTAAGTGGTTGTGTTATAGAATTAAACTGTATTCTTGAAAAGATACAGAAGGAGGAAAAAAAGTTGGTGGAAACTTTGGCAGGACCACTGCAGCTTTATTTCTAAGAGAAAGTCACTATCCAGACACTTTTTTCAGAATTTGAGACCCTTCACTTGTACAAGTTTAGGTATCTTCTCTTATTTAAGGCAACTTCACAGTTGACTGAATTATCTATTATAAAATGAACACCTGAAACAATTTCAGGGCTTCTTTCTGATTCATCATGTGTACCTTGAGCTGGGTTATTGTATTTACTGTAGAGACATTCATTTTAACTCTATATATAATAAAAATTTTAATTTCAGTTGAAATCAAAAGTATGCTAGTATTCCAATTTAGAATCAAATATGTACGTCATATTGTATCTTGTCATTTGTGGAGGCATGAGTATATAACAGAATATCCATAAACTGATAATTTCAGAAAACTGAACTAGCATATACACTAAATACAGGGATTTGTTGCAATATCTTTGTATGGATTGCCATTCTCTTTTTTAAACTACTTTCTATCCCAAATAATTTTTCTTCTGTAAAACTGCATTATTTGCTAATTTCACTTAAGTGAATGACTCATGAATGAGCAAAAGTGTTGCTTATCAAGCTACAGGTCTGAAGCTGGAATGTTTACTGGCATATAACAGAGAGGGATAGAGGCTTTGTTTATTTTACTTTCAACTTAAAAGAGGACCCCTACTTCTCAGAAGAGATTCATTATTATTTAGTTCATATGCTATAATGTCCAGTAACAGTAAACACTTAACAACTATATAACTAGAGGAGGAATACACTAATCTAAAACACACCTATTGCATCAGACTAATAGGACTACAATAAATCTTTAAATGCATATCTTTAAAGCTTTATTGTGGCAAATTGTTGAAGATGGCATGAAAACAAGTATTACTCAGAGAATTAGAGTATACATCATACACAGCACACAAAAAATGTATACTTTGCAGAATAAAACAAAAAAGTAAAGCTAGCGACAGAGAAAATTTATAAAAGGTAGAGTAATGGCTGCCATAATTTCTCTTGCAACAACACTGCCTACTGTGTTACATCACTGTGCAGGAATGAGCTCCCTGCAGACTCAGAATTAACTCAGTTGAATTCTTGTTTCTTCCATAAGTAATTTGAGAATTAAGATAGAGGGATGAGTTCAGCTAATGATAAATCAGAAATAAGAAATATTTTTAAGAAAGTTGTTGTCAGAACGTGGAAGAAATGGAGGACATTAAAGAAATAGAATATGGGAGAAAGGAGATGAAATAGGGCAGGCTGACTTACAGCGTGGGTATTTTAATGGTTCAAGTAATTAATTTTTGTGCAACTTATCATTAAATTCTGGTGTTTGTTTTCAATAACTGAAAAATAGTGGGAAAAAAATTCACTTTCTATTTCTGATGTTTCACTGCTCTTAGCTGTAAACCTTTTTTATCATTTATCTCAGAGCCTCTCCACTTTTACTTTCTGAGAAATGTAGTTGTTCTGGGACTGAAGTGATTACCAGTGTATTTCTGTTTTAAGTTTTGAGGATGCCCTTAAGAGTACACTCAGATGACATACATGAAATCCTACAGGATAACATAATACCCTTTTCAAGTATTTTGTTTAAAAATTCAAGGTTTTTTTTGAAAGTGCTACTGAAATAATTGCATTTAATTGTTGGGTTAAATATCCTGACTTTAATTCCAGTTATGTGTAATTTTAAGAATTTATGAAATGTGGAGTAAACAAGAATCTAAATACCTGCAGTAGAACTTTAAACTAGTTCATGGTGAACCTAATCAGATATAGATGAGAATTAGAACTGAGGTAATGTTTAAATCACCAAAAATATTGACTAAAATCCAAGTTGTGTTATTGCACGACATTGTGAACAGCAGTGTATAATTTTGATAACAGCCATAATAGTGTGAGAATATTATGATAGGTTTCACAGCTCTTTTTTGTCTTTCTTTTCTCATTCTGGCTTTTATTAAAAGATGGATAACTTTCTGGGTGTTGAATCTGTGGCAAAAACTAGAACACTTAACACAACTGCCTTCTTTTCTCAATCTCACTTTTTTTTTCTTTAAAGAATGCCTAAATGACAAAGTAATACTTCATGAGTAATCACATTATTATAATAGTAGGAAATTGATTTCTGGATCCTTATTCTCCATAGCTGCTGAGAAGAAACAATATTCAAATTGAAAAAAATAAATAAAACAAAACAGAATAGAGCTTCTGAAGTAATTCTGTTGTCAAAGTTTAAAAACCTAAATGTCTCAGGACATTTTATTGTGAAAAAGTCACTTTTATCTTTTAGAATAAAATAACAGGCAAAGATTAAAATCATGACAGTTGTGTCTCCAAGGTTACAAACTGCCTCTCACAATTTACTGTGCTTGATCTTCTTCTATACTGGTAACACTGCAGCTGTCTATGTAATAAACCCTGAGAAACATTCAGAAACATAGAATAGATTTTTACTGACTATCCTACTTATAAAAAGAGACTGACAAGTCTGCGATTTCTTTATACATTTTCCTCTTGGAAAAATATTTAAATATTCAACAAGAAATTGGTTATTGTCTGTTTACATGAAAGCTTTGTATGTTTACAGTATTTACAGGTGACATATTTACAATTTTATATTTTACATTATTTCTTTTATTTATTATATTGATTTTATTTGCTTTAATATAATGTCAGGAATAACACTGATCATAAAAACATATATTATCATAATTATTAAAAGTTTTGATTTTTTTAGCATATTTATTTTAATGCCTGTAATCAGATAGACTCAGCAACTTCTGGAACAATGTTTTTTTTCAGTTCTGCATATTAGTATTAAATCTCAAATAAAGATAAATGATGAAATATGATTAAATTTTTAAAGGTCTGTAAGATCTCATATTTTGTTGTTAATTGTGACATGATTAAATGATGTTAATTCTGTTCATTCGGAGAACACCTTTATAACAGTGTCCCTATGTTTAAAATGCAAAAAGGAAGAATGGAGTTTATTTGAAGTGTGGCATAAGGCATAAGGAAGTGTGGTTCCAATACATGGCTAGTACTAGAGGAGCTTTCAATAAAGACAGATGGGTAGAAGAAAAGAGCTGTTAAGGTTAGTGTGTCCATTAAATATCAACATTTGCACTTCCCAAACAATAATATCAGGAATACCTTTCATCTCCTAAGAGAAAGGCTAGACTTCACATACTGTGTTTTTGTCTGAATTAACAAATAATCCAGCAGAATGATCAAATCATGAAACAAATAATTGATTCTAAATTATCTACATTTGCATTACATATGGCTCAGAGAATTTTCCTTGGACTATATCTGGTCCAGTCCTCTGGGCTATATGTCATCATTACTAATATGGTTCTAAGTAGACAAAAAGATCTGTCAATAATTTTGACCACTTTTTCTCCAAAAGGAGATGGAACACATGTTTTGTGCACCAAGCTGAGCTTTTCAATGTGCTTCCTCTGACAGGAAGCTAACTTGTTCATAGTAAAACCACTCAGCACATTTAAGACTTAGAAGGAAGATCTGAACCAAAATTCTTATGTAGACATGTTTGATGTATTAGCTGGGGAATTATTTATCCCAGTTTTACTCAACTCTTTTTTCATACAAAAATACCAGTTTAAAATGCTAATGAATCGTTGGCAGATTGTTACTCGTAAAGGAAAAACCAGTTATCTATCAGCTCTGTAGAGAACAATGCTGTTAATGGAGTAAAAAGAATCACAGACATACCATCTGGGGCAAAGCAAGCATGTAAGCTAACAGCAGAGAATGTTCACTGCATTAATCTATCAGTGGTAGTTTTTACATTTTCTCAATCAGTTTTCAGTCACTGAAAGGTTTCTGTGGCTATATAACCCCTGAAGTGTAACCTCTCTTCCACTATTTTCATTCTGGAAACTTCTGGAAAAATATATAAGCAACTAACTTCTTCGTCTTCACTGTTTTTAAATATCTTTTTTAAACTCTTGGTATTTCAATTAAGGGGGATTCTGTATCTCTAGTGATACTGAATTAATATATCTAGAGTTAGCCATATGCTTCTCTTTGTTCTTCAGTACTGCTGCATAATAATAACAACTAGACTTTCAAATTAGGTATATGATATTTCATCTTTAAAGAACTATTCAGCTATTTCAAGGAATTCAGCAGAGAACTTCCCTCTGTGGGCCATGGATTAAAAATGATTTAAAATAGCTTAACCATTCATCCTGAACAGTTTTAGTACAGCTTGAATAGCTGTCAAGATGAGGCTCTTCTGAAAATTGCAAGAGAAATGCCCCAAGCCCTGTTTTGTCCAGGGCGCTGCCTTCTTATATTTTTTTATGAAATGCAAGCCCTGTAAAGAAGAAAAAAATGCCAGAAAATAATTCTTCCCTTTTCAGCTGAGGTCATCTTGATGGGTTAATTAACTTTGTTGAATAATAAATAACATAAATCTCTGTTTTCAATAATACATTGGTATGTAGATTTTTTTCACTACTGTGCTCATGTTTGACACTACTGACAACTAAAATAAGCATAGGCATGTTTTTGCCATTTAATGTAAAGATTCTGTATTCATTTATTCTTACTCTTTTCATCTCATAAAACAACCTGCAGAAAAGAAACCTCATTTACATCTATGGTTTCAAAGGTTCTGACACAAAGTTATTATGCTCATTCTTCATTGCTAGAGCTGGATTTCATGTCAAATTAGGTAATTTATTTGGTGCTCACAGGTTATTAATATCCTTTATTCCCACTCTTTGACTAATTTTGTTTTTTAATAATATTTCATGCAATTATTCTTCTCAAGTTTTTCTAGACTGGAAATTGAGAATGTTATATTGCTTATTTCCCCTCTCAAATCTGCTACACAGTAAAACCTTCACATTTAGTCTCTTTTAATATCTTTTTTTGCAGCTTTCACTTGTCTTTGCAAAAGTGGCATCTTTTGATTCAGTATTACAAGTTACATTAAGACCCAGGGGTCTCATCTGGATTCATAGAACTGCTACATAGGTCTTTTATATCCATGTCATAGAAAAAAATTGACCTGGTCTTATGGTACAGCACCAAAAGAGAGATATTGACAATGGACAAAGTGGTAATGAAAATAGTCTAGAATATTTTAGCCTAAAGAAGTCTAGAATTCTAATTTAGTGTGAAGTCAGCTATTTACTACTAGGATATTAGACTATACTTATTTGTCACAAAGCCCTTATAATAAGAGTTGCAATGAAAGTCCTGAGAAACAATTGCTATCAGAATTGATCATAAAAACTACCAGAATATACAGTAATAAATATGAGCATGTCCTTAATGTATAATGAACATCTTGGAATTATTTTCTTAGGTAGCTTAATAGAAAAATGTTAAAGGTAAGAATTCTACTAAAATTAATGATAAAAATAAATAAACACCTTACTTTTAGAAGAAATGCAACAAATCCAGAATAGAATTGAAGAGAAATTAAGTAATATTATTCATTCAAATAAAGGTGTTGACGGTGATAGTTTTTGTTTGGGAGTGTGCTAGTTTGAAAACAAACCAGTGGGAGGCACCAAGTCAGAATAACAATTTAATGGAAATTAAAGAAAAGGAAAAGAAAGCAAAAGAAAGCACTGACAGAGTCAAGATACAACCTGAGTCCCTGTTAGGCAGGGTGGTGGTAGCAGTCCTCTGAAGTGGTGATCCTGTAATAGAAGGGGTCTGCTCTTCCTCAGAAAGTCCAGTGGTGGCTGTGGGGCTCCTGTCCTCTGGAAATCCAGTGGAAAGAGTGTCTCTGGTGTTCAGAGTCCCAGATTATATCCACGATGGGATGCTTGGTTCCTCCCTCTGGGTGGAGCATCTCACAATAGGGTAATGAGTCATGAGGCCAGGTGTTGATTAGGCTCGTTAACAGAAGATGGTCTGGAGGGAGTTATCTCTGAGTCATGCAGCAGGATAATGATGGGCCATTAACAGAAAGATAGTCTGGGGGGAGGAGGCAAGGAAACACTGGCCCACCTGATTTCCACAGCTCATGAGGATGGTAATAGAATACACCTCAACCCAGGACAGGGAGTTGTTTGGGTTTTTCTTCCTCTATGCCTTTTTTTTTTTTCCCTTGATGTTGGAGAAGTAATGATAGCAACTACTATAAGTTGAGGTCTTTATTTTCTCTGGCAGAAAACATCTGTATCGATGTGTGAAATACAGTGGGAAAATAAAAGAATAAAAGTTCTGGAAAATATTAATGAGTCTCTGTTGGATCTTAGGGAATTTACTCAGCTGCATGAATCAGTGGAAATTCCAGTAAAGTTCTCTAATGTTCTCTTAACAGGAACTATGTATACCATTATATACACTTTTCATAGCAAACATAGTGAACTGCTTACCACATGCACCTACATGACATATGTCAATTATTTTATTTGAAAATCAAACAAATAATACTGAACCCATCATTTTGGGGTGTTGGATTGTTTTGGTTTTGGTGGTTTTTTCCCTCTTTTTTTTTGTTTGGTTTCGTTTTAATGAGGTTTTTTATATCCCTAAGTCACACTAAACTTGCCATAAAAAGCAGAGTAAAATGGCAAAAAACCCTGCAAATCCCCAAGGTTTGTTTATTTTTTTTTTTAAATTTCTTTTTATATTTGAGATAAAAAGTGTGTCAAAAGCCTGGTATATTCTGCTTTTAAATGATATTTAATTCCTTAACGCTTTCACCGATTGATTTAGAATTCTGCTATGATAGAACTACAGTTTTATAACACAGCTTTATAGTATTCTTCATGCATTCAGATTTATTTCTTTTTCAGTTTAGAAATCTTACACAGGGATAGAATTAGGCTCTACTGTTTCAAAAATATCTTTCATTACTAGTAGTGAGAACTTCACAATTGGTCATGCAATATAGTTGGTGCTCCAAAGATATAACTGTTACGCAGAGTAGGAAGAAATAATCAAGACAGAGGGACTTGAAGTAATAGAATCAGAACAGCCCAAGTTGGAAGGGAATTTGAAAAATCATCTGATCCAACATTTTGTGGCAAAGGAAGCTGAGATGGGATTATCTAACAAACCTGTTTAGTCACATTTTGGAAACATCCAGTGATGTGGACTCCCATCACATTCCTGGCTGGATAGGTTGTTCCAGGGAATGCTTGTTCTTACTGTCAAAAGAATTCTTTTTTATCTCATTATGGAACCTTTCCACGTGCACCTTGCACCCATTGCCCCTTGTCCTCTCCATGTGACTCAGTGTGAAGAGAGACACCATTATCTTTGTAGCCACCCTCTAAGTACTGGAACACTGTGATGAGGCCCCGCCCGAGCCTTCTCTTCTTCAGGAAGTAATGCCTTCAGCCTTTCCTCATAGGAGAGGTTTTTCAGCCCTTTGATAATTTTCATAGTCCTCCTTTGCAGTCTGTCTGTGTTTCTCTGCATCTTTCATGTGCAGCCTGGCAAGCACTGAGTAGACTGGGATGATCTCTACCACTGCTAATAATGTTTCTGCAGATGCAGCCCAGCATCCATTTTGCCTTCACTGTTGCAGCCACACACACTGCTGACTCATGGTAAGCTTCTTGTCCACCAGGACCCCCAGGTCCCTTTCAGTGACACTGTTCCCCAGCCACACAGATCATGGCCTGCTCTGGGCTCTTTGGTTGTGTCATCCCAGGAGCAGAACCTTGCAGGTGTTTTTGTTAACCTCACAGTACAGTTCTTGCTCGCCTGCTCCTCCAGCCTGTCCAGGACTCTCTGTAAGATGTCTCTTGCTTCTCACATGTCTGCCTCACCACCAGTCTGGTGTCATCAGCAAACTTGGTGAGGCTGCTTTCAATCCCATCATCCAGTTCATTTAGGAAGATATTCAACATCATGGGGCCCATTACTGATCCTTAGGAAATCCTGCTTGTGATAGGCTTCCAGCCTGAGTGAAAACCATTGATCACCACCCTTATAGTGCAGCCTGTTGGCCAATTCTCTACCCATCTTAAAGACCACCCACCCAATCTGTATCTTGCCCTTTTGTGCAGGAAAAGGCTGTGGGAAATGGTGTTGAATACTTTGCTGAATTTCAGGTAAGCAACAGCCACTACCCTTCTCCTTGTAAATAGCAGTTGTTGAAGAAAGTCAAAAGAAAAGAAAAAAGAAAGAAAAAAGAGAAATTCAAAAGTCAGAAGAAGTCAAAACTAGAGTCTGAGAGGTTTATGACAGTGAAAGGAAGCAGGGTAAGAGGATGAAATTTTTAAATTACTTTAAATTTTCTGGAGCGAGACTGGGACTTTACTGCAAGAGATACAGATGATTTGCAATGAATTTTCACCTGTTGAAGTTGTATGGGTTTTGTAAAGTCTACTCACAGTTGCAGAAACTGCACTGTGATCTTAGTTACCTCGCATGTTGAATTGCTTCAGTTTTATTCTCTCTGCACAGGAAACAGAGATTGGCCTTTCTGGCAAAGTATTCTGCTTCCACTCTGCCATAAAGCAACTGCCATAAAGCAACACTAAATTTTTAATTAAGAACTAAGCCATATATTTTAATTAAATGCAACTAGAAAAAAATTTCCTTGAGCATGGTCTGAATCACTTCAGACTGTCTGGTTGCACTTTTGATAGAAATTAATCTTTTACAGCTTAGTTTTTTTCCTCATCTGGTTAGTCTTGTTTATAATCAGAAATATGATAGGATAGGGAAATCAGTTCCTTTGGGGCATTTTCAAAAAAGTCTACTGCATGCTGAATGGAATATGAATTTCTTGGACAAGCAAGAAATACTCCGGCAAAAATTTTTTAAACGTGTTACACCGTCTTATCCTAGAAAACATAAATTTCATGTATGCTTATTTTTTACATAAGACTGAGGGAAACAGGGAGGGAGCAAACAAGGGATAATATAGCCCTGAACAGTATCAGATTTGGACTCCTGCCAAATACACGGAAGTCAAATTACAGTCATCAATTTAATATATGTGGCGGTTCATATACTACCTATACTGTAAATTCTGATTTTGTAATGATTCCTACAATGAAATACAATACAAAGCTCAAGTTGTAAGAAAATGTAAGATTTTCAACTTTTTTTTAATAGGAAGTTTCTAGCCCCAAATGAATGAGGCAAAATGCAGAAAAATACATCAGAGTATTAGAAGCATCTAAAATTTCAAAGGAAAAAACAATCCAGACCATATTGGTTCTAAATGTCTTTTCTTATTAGCAATCCCATGCTTTGGAGATTTGTTTGTGAGCTTTATTTGAAGTAAAGTAGAAGAGAAAAGGAGAGCAGAGGAGTTTGGGTGGCTGGTAGTTTGGTTTTTAATAAGTACTAGCTGAAACACTGTTTGGTTTTTTTGCTTGTCTTACTCTTCTTTTTTGCCGTGAGTTCTCTACCATATGTCACAGTCTTCATGAAGTCAACCATTCTTAGTCTTCATGAAGTCAACCATTCTTAGAAGACTTTTCCATTACCACATTTTTTTCTGAATCACAGTGCCCATTTTCAAGAATTCATTACAAAAAATAGTAACTACAAATAATTTGGGTTTTTTTCCCAGCTTCTCTCTAGACTAAATATCTCTTTATGACCTTCACAGTGAAAATACAGTATTTCTTATATTTTGAGAATAGAGAGTAGAAGATTAGGCCTAGGCACAGAAAGATTTTTGGTTGCAGGACATTTGGCGGCTGTTGTGCTGACTGCCTTCAACCAAAGGATGTTAATCTCTTTGGGATTCCACTGGAATCAGTAGGAGAGAAAGAATGGAAAAGAGTACAGAGTCAAATTCCAGAAATAAATTGTCCCAGTTAATTTTTTTATATTGTGAAGAGGCTATATTTATAGTGTCCATGTGGATTGATATCTAAAATATTTATATTATTTTTATTTATGTGGAATTTTTATATTTAGTTAAATGTATGATACTTTAATCTTATCTTATTCATTTAATCATAACCAAAATAAAACTAAGGTAAATAATATAGGTTTTTTTTACATGTTACAATAAAAAGGAATTCTTCATATTTTTTTTAAAGGAAATTTGATAATATATATGACAATTCATCTCTTTACTACATCGTCTTTTTGTAATTTTTTATCTGTGTACAAATGAATTACTGCGGTTTTCACCAAGCTAATATAAATAAAGCTTTGAATTAAGTCAATAAAAAACCTGGCAAGATATTCAACATTTCTTGGTTTTAGTTAAGGAGGTTTATTTAAAATTTCTCTGGCATATTTACTGATACTTTTTTTTTTTTTCTTTACTGTAAACAAATGTAGCTGGTCACTGTGGTATTCCTGATCTTATAGTCAATGGACAAGTAATAGGAGAAAATTATGGATATAGAGACACAGTTGTTTACCAGTGCAGTCCTGGTTTTCGGTTGATTGGTTCTTCTGTAAGAATATGTCAACAAGATCACAACTGGTCTGGTCAGCTTCCATCCTGTGTGCGTAAGTAAGCGTGGCAACATGTACTGATTTATGTTACAGGAATATCTGTATCAAACAAGATAAGGACTGAATGATCCTCAAAAGTATGTGGCCACATAAAATCTATGATTCATCTATCAGGTGAAGTTAAGTGTTGTCGCTTAAAATTTCCACTACATCTTTTGGCTACTGACTACCTGCTGTAATGGATGTGAAACTTCTTCAAAAAGTGATAGGACTTAGGAATGCAGTATTCAAATTTGAAAATGGCGTTATGACCCATAGTGGCTTTTGGAAATCTTTAATGTACATTTACTTTCACTGTTCTAGTTAGATTAGTAAATACTGTTGAAGTACACTGTCAACACGGAAGATTAAAATGTTTTCTTTACCAAATTATATTTTCTTTTCTTCTTCTTCCTCACAGAGGTGCTGTTACTTTGATTTATGGTTTTAGGGGTCTTTTGAGTGAATATTGTCCTCTGTTAATGAGGTTTCTTTTGCATGACGTGTGTCAACACATCACATGAAAGATCTTTGAGTAATAACAGAAAATGCTGTATTTAAAATTTAGGAAAATTTGAGATTCCTCTAAGCACTTTAAAGTAAATTACCACTGTTTTTCAGGTTCAGTAATATTAGTGTATTGAAACTTTATTAATCTGCCTGCAAATATTCTATAGCTCTATCTTTGTAGCAGAAATTCTCTTAATGCCAAGTCATAGTACACAATGTTAATTCATTTATTCTGTGATGTTTTATTTTTTGATTACTGATTAACCTTTTTTAAATCAACAGTTTGTTACAAAATAGAAGAAAATATTTACAAAATGTTTTTGGATCATTTTGTGAATATTAATTTGTGTCTGATTTTCCTTACTTTTTTTTCATTTGGTTTTTGTGGGTGCAGAAAATAAACTTTACCCTCTGTAGTCAGTTTTTGTGTAAACATAAGAAAAATTTCACTGTGCCCACAATTCTTTTTTTTTTTAAAAATAGTCATAAATTTATAGCTTCACTAAGTATTTAGGCCACAAAGATAAAATATTGAGTTGATACTAAGACAAACTTGTAAGAAATAATGCTTGAGGAACTAACATAGTGAAATATTTCCTTTCAGTTTTAGACTATAGTTAATGAAAATCCAGTGCTTGTTTTTCTCCTGCTTCTTCAGAAGAGTTTTCTTCATTTGCTTTCATTACTGCATGTCAAATTCTATTAAGTTTATTTAAAAATTTAAGTAAGTTCTTGAACATGAATACATCATGGAAAGTACGCAGTACCTTATAATATCAAAACTTGAAAATACTATTATGTAATGATTATCTATTGCATAATAAATAATGGAAAGTGATAACAGCTTGTTCTGTTTTTTGGGTTTTTTTTGATTGGTGCTATGCTAGCCATCAGCTGTGGTCACCCTGGCAGTCCTATTTATGGAAGAACAAGTGGAAATGGTTTCAACTTCAATGATGTTGTGACATTTTCATGTAATACGGGGTATGTTATGCAAGGACCAACCAAAGCACAGTGCCAAGCTAATAGGCAGTGGAGCCACCCGCCTCCAATATGCAAAGGTAAGGATGCAGCATTTACAGGTTTCTTACTAAGTGGTGTAAAAAGTAAGGCTGAAAAATAAACAGAGGTAAAGGAGCACTGTCAAGACAAAGTGATTCCTCTCTCACTAACAGAGAGGCTGATTAACTAACACAATAATCTTATTATTAAAGACATTTTGTGATTCTATGAGTTTTTTATATCAGGTTGCCAGGATAACAGTTGCAGAGAAACTTTCTTACATGTCTGTAGATTATATTGCTTTTTTAAAAATTGTTTCTACAAGTTACTTAAGTAAAATTATGGAGAGATAATTAAGAGCTTAAATCCTGAAATAATGTTCTCTGCATTTTTAGCTAGTTCTAATAGACACATAAGAAAACCTACTTTTTTTTCATTCTATCTTTCCATTGGTACTCCACTGAGCATCTGGGCTTCAAAAATTGTTATTCTAATTCATTAACGTTGTCCATTTGTGTTGGTTCTCAGTGCTTCTAGATATTATATTAAAATACTTTCACTTAGAAAAGTAATACTATTAAATTAGTTCTGTTTGAGTTTTCATAAGCAGTTTTAGAAAGGTTTTGTCACCCCTGCCTTTTTAAAATCTCTTATGTGCTTTTTTAATAATTGGTTTTATTTAGAAAAATGTACTTTTTGCTGTAACCTGCATGTACATATGCAGAAATTCTAATGATTGTTTTTCAGCATCTTCTCTGCAGCTTCTACATATTTTTATCTGCACATAAAGTAAATCATGTTGCATTTTTATAGCAATTTTATTGACTGTATTCTCTTTCCAATAGGTATTCTCCACTTTCATTTGGTCACTTTCACCTACAAGATACTGCCAAATAATTTGCAGAACTTAAATTTTCAAGGGACTCTTTGTTGATGAGAAGATATTATTTTCTAAATTTACAATACTAAACATATACTGTGTGTTTAGGGTACCTACTTAATCTCATTTTCAATCCAGTTGCTATCAGTCACCTTGGTATTCTGGTATTGCAGAGTAATGTGTCAAAGTGTCTGATAACTTACTGGCATGTAGGGATTGGTAAATATGTTGACCAGGTTATTCTTTGGAATTTTACACAGTCCTGGAATTGTATGTTGGTTTTAGAAGAGAGTCTAAAAACAAAAAGAATTAATCTTGTGTAGGGCATCATTAATCATGTCTGCAATGTGCAGTGAAATCCATTCTAATGAATATGATTTTGTTTTATTTGCTTTGAAGTTAAATAATAATAATAAAAGTGTTACCTTGCATATTTGTAAACTGCCAAAAGTGCAATTTTATAGAAAAGGCTGCACACCTTTGTGAAGACTTTGCTTTTGTCACATAATTTTTTCATATAAATTCAGCAGTGCCCTTGCTGTTGTTTTTGGGGTATGCCCAGCCCCTGCCCTGGAGGGATGTCTGCTGAGATAGGGAGATTGCTCAATCTCCCAGCAGAACTCCCCTGGAAAGGCAACCACTTTCACTTACGGCGAGAAGAAGACAAACCCAGAATCCTCTGGGAGACCCTATGCAGATCCTTTGTAACCCATTGGCCCTTACCCTCTGACACCCACCCCCTGTATCCCTATAAGGCCCCCTGCCCCTGCGAGGGCAGAGAGATGCTCGTCCCTGGCTCCCCTTCACCAGAGCATGGACTAATAAAGCTGCCTCGTGCGGAACAGCTACATGAGCCTCTTGTCTCTCTCCCTGGTCTGGCCTGGAGGCTGCCCTGCAGAGCTGAGCTGAAATCACGAGCTGACAATCACTAAAGAGCTGACAGCTTCTGCACCGGCCCTCCTAGCCAGCAGCTGAGGGAAGACACCGGGCCCTGGGAAGACGATCTCTTTCGGGACCATCTCTCTGGACCGGTCACAGCTTCCTCGATCAGAGCTACTGATCCCACATCAGCTGCCATAGTTTTTATATTGTTTACAACTTTGCTAAATACCTAGTTTCTTAGCTAACCATAATAATGGTGGAAAACAATTGAAATGGTCAAAGTTCCTTGTATTTTATTTCAAGTGTTCACTACTCCTGATTAATGTGTAAATTATTTTCATTACTTTAAATACATGCTTAGTAACGTGAACATGGACAACATTCTCAAGCAAATGGTGTGATTCTTGGGGCTGTCCTGTGCAGGGCCAGGAGCTGGACTTCAGTGATCCTTGTGGGGGAAAGAAAAAGACAGAAATGTAGCTCAGATTTTCCTCCAAGAAAAAAAAATATCAATATTACCCATCAATTTAACTAACAAATTGTTCTATCATTTACTGTTAAAGAAGTCAAATACAAGCAGAAAGCTATTTCTGTCCTCAGAAAAAGCATGTTGTCTAGGCCTAGTGTACCAATATTTGAGAACTACTAGAAGAAGCACACAAGCAGACTACAACATTTACAATAGTGGCTAGAGAGGACATGAGCCATAAAATGACTACAATGAGTGATTTAGGTGGGAAAAATGATCTTGAATTGTACCTGGCAATAACGTTTTTCCTTTGCAGATTACAGAGCTTTTCAGCATATTTTGATAATTTTATATACACACATCCATGCACATTTACCTCTGAAATCCAACAAATGTGAATGCAGGGTCCTACACCTGTGGAAGAGTAACCCCAGTAACCCCATGCACCAGTACAGGCTGGGGGTGCCCTTCTGGAAAGCAGCTCTGCAGAGACGGACCTAGGCGTCCTGGTAGACAACAAACTTTCCATGAGCCCAGCAGTGTGCCTGTGCGGCCATGAACGCCAGTGTTGTCCTGGGCTGCATTAGGAAGAGCATCGCCAGCAGGTCGAGGGAGGTGATCCTGTCCCTCCACTCAGCCATGGTGAAGCACATCTGGGGAACCTGGAGTGGGTCCAATGGAGGGCTACGAAGGTGGTTAAGGGACTGGAGCATCTCTCTATTATCCTGAACTCACAGATAGATATAAGGCACAAAAGGGGAAAAAAAAATCCATCTTCAGAAGTTTTCAAAAATATAAATTTAAAGGTAGCTAAGAACTCAAAAAATTCATCAGTATTCTTAACCATTAAATTTAGCCTCTATTTTTAAAAGCTCATGCCCACTTGTAGGGATATGTTCTTATTCTATCAGATTCGCCACATCTTACCTAACTGACCATGAGCCCTTTAGCTCAAACCACCTGTCTTAAAGATGACCCATTATCAAAATGTTAGTATAGGAACATATGTATGTTTGCATTTCTGTGTGAGTTAGACCAAAGGAACATCTAGCACCAAAATAGGTTTCTATTTGTGGACAATAGTGTATGTAAAGGTAAGAATATAAATTCATTTTATTGGTATGTTCAGTCACTTTTAGTGGCCAATAATTTTACAGTATCATCACACTGTAAAGAAGCATTTCCTTTTATTTGTGCTGGGTTTAACATCTTCTGGCTTTAGTGTCTCACTGTTTCACATCTTCTTCCAAATTCACTATCATTATATAATAAGTTAGGGTATATAAAACCAGGATATCAACACAATGGATATTTCTTGTACAAAGAAGAGGAGACCACTTTAGGAGACCATATTTGTATGACTCTCAAGCCTGTGCTCTTTTTCTTTCTAGTGGTCAATTGTTCTGATCCTGGAATTCCTGCAAATTCTATAAGAGAAAGTAAAATCGAACATGGAAATTTCACGTATGGCACAGTGGTATTTTATGACTGCAATCCTGGATATTTTTTATTTGGCTCTTCAGTTTTAATTTGTCAACCAAATGGCCACTGGGACAAACCTCTACCTGAATGTATTAGTAAGTAGATAATGAGTTTGCTTCTACAAAGAATGTGGATAGACTAGGTATTATTTTACACAACATTTCCATCAGTCTCATGACAGCAATTACGATAATCATATTTATATACGTGTGTGTGTGTGTGCAGTACTGATGGAGGGTCTCAGCAGTTGCTGAAGTAGCAGTTACATTGTTATTGTATGTAGCAAATAGCTTATTAAATGCAGTAGCCAAAACAAACATCTCTGAATGCTCCAGCCTAATAGTTCCTGATAGCAGGGATACAAGGTCAAAACCTGTCCGTTGAATTCACCAATATGTGGCTTCCATTGGCCACAGAGCTCTTATCACACCGAAACTTAAAACCTACAGTATGCAATTATTGACTTAGGACAGTAGTTTCTGGACTTCTCTTGGGAAAACAGAAAGATCAGACTATCTATAAAGATACAAGGAGTAATAGCACTGTAGAACACCTAACATGTCCTCTGGACAATGTCCTCAGTTTACCACACTAATAGATGTACCTGAACATCATACTCATATGCAACCTATTCACTAAGGGAAGTGGATTAACAGAAGTAAGTTATTTTTATTCTGGCTTTTCATGAACAACTTTCTAACTGTGATGCAGATATAGCCAGAGATGTTTCTTATGTTTTTAATTGGCTGCAACAGCTGATTTACCTGGTTCTATTAGTCTGTGAAAAGGGTTTGGTTTAGGATCAATGTTTTTCACTGAGAAAGGCCTTTATTCTAGGGATTAAAGGGAAAACAGTCTAAAGGTTCCTTATTCAGGAATCATGGACTGATATTTGCAATATTGTAGATATTTGTTCTTAGGAGGCTTCACTAGTTCTACTATTATCTCTCTAAAAATAGGAAAAAAATAAACTTTTTCTATTTTCTTATATTGCTAAAACTTTCAGTTATGGAACTTGTCCCTTTCTTTGATGGAATAAGTAGCTTGATTACAAGTCACAGTTAAAACAAAGTGTCTGTTGGTTTCACATTAAATTTAAAGGCAGCATTACCCTTTCAGAAAGACAAATTTGCTTAATAGTAAATTATCTCCAAAGAGAAATTAATTTAAAGGTAAACTTGCAAAGATTTCTTCTTTCTACATTTGTATTTTAATCTCTTAGTCATTTTTATCTCATTTGTCACAAGTAATTTAATAATACAGCCTTTACTCTTTTTTTAAAAGAGCTTTGGGAGTAAAAGTGCTATATGTACTTTTGAAAAGGGCATCTTCTGCTTTATTTCTGTCATTTATATAGAGGGGTCAGTGAATTCTATCTTAGTGGCATCCATAATATTTTTTAATCATAAGCTTAACAAAACTTTTTAAGAGCCTTTTTTTAAGAGCTTCTGGAGTGTTTTGCAAATTATTGCTGGAATGGGACTTTTTAAAATGGCATGTATGGATAGCACAAGGGGTAGTGGTTTAACCTAAAAAGGGTTCATTTATATTAGATAGAGAGAAGATTTTTTTTTTCCAATGAGGGTGGTAAAATAGAAAGGAAGAAATGAATTAGTACTAGGGGAAAAAAAAAAGAAATTCAATCAACTTTTCATATGAAATCCCACCCCAAAAACATGAATATCAAATCAAATTTTGTAAAATGCATAATCAAGTTAAGGGTAATATTAAGGGTGCTATAACTTTTTAAGTCAATTATTAGGGATCCAAGTCCTCTAGACATAGGTGTAAACAGAAAAGTGTGTATATGAAAGCCCAAAGCTGGAAACTGTAAGGCACCAGTATGAAATTAACTGTGTCCTGTATGACATCTGAGTAGGGCAAAAGAATCCATCAAGAACTCTCCAGATAATAAAATATTCTGAAAAACTGTGAATGTTTTTCACAAGAAAAAGGTCTCTTTTTGTTGAAGCCTGCATGACCAACACGCCTTTTTATTAACAACGTTCTAAGTTTTCATTCTCAGCAATCATCCATAACTGATAGTAGATTTTAGTTAGAAGCAAGTGATTAAAAAAATAACATGCTGACAACAAGTGCTTGTTATGCATAGGTGACTATTCTGGCCATTTTACTCAAAGTCCTCAAAGCCTGCAGAATGGTCACAGGGTCAGTGAGACTAGGTAGGAATCAAAGTCAGTCAATAAGTTACCACATTCCTAAATCCTTTGTGCTCCTGTCAGGAAGGTTCTGCACCATGAAAGTTGGACCTTTGGGAGAAAGTGTCATTAAATGCAAATCAGTGTGTATATATATATATATATATATATATAAATGTATATACATATAAATTAAAGCTCTAAGACCAAAAATAACCATTTAAGAAAGACAAATTGTCATGATTTTGGTCTTATGCTGTATTGTACAATCATTGTACGGTTGCATTTATCTGAAATGCCATGGAATTGAACATATGCTTAACCCTGATCAGGCTTCTGATCTGGATTTTTCTTTAATAAAAAAGTCCTGCTGAAAATAGTATTTAATACAATGAAGTTTTGATAAAAATTACAGTTGTATGATTTAGCTGCCTGTTCTACTACACTGATATTTGCAGCTCTAATTTGTGGGTTTCTTGGTACATAAATACAACTATCTCTGGCCAAGATAATCTACATGACATGGACAGGTGTAAGATAAAAAGAAGTCAAACATCAGGCCTAGATTCAGTTTGGTTACATAGTGAATTTGGTTTATGAATTTTAACTGTGCATTTCCCAAACTTGATTTATTTAGCTTGCTTTTAAATTAACTCCTTGCTCTTCTTTATTAAAAGAGAGATGAAGTTCTGCATATTCTCTACCACAGCAGTGACTTTGGCAGATACGGTGTTCCTGTAATTTTTCTCTGAAGAGTACAAGCATGAATGTATGTTTTTGTGTGTGTGTAGGTTCATGCCATAAAGATCAACTTAGTGAATGAGTGGTTTTGAACATCAATATCTGTATCTGAAATACCGTTTTTTGACATCTCCAAACATTTCTCTCACAGCTTTTGGTTAGACACATATTTTGCATTCTAATCCCATGATGTTCCCCTTTCCCCCCAACCCTAAAAATGGTAACCCCTTCACAAAGTTTATGTGTGCAGTTATGAAAATGAAAACTACAAACTGTTTGATCAGTGATCAGTGATAATAACCTTATTTCATCTCCAATAATTATGCATTGTAGTGATTGACTGTGGACATCCTGGAGTTCCTCCTAACGCAGTCCTGTCTGGAGATAAATACACCTTTGGTTCTACTGTTCATTATAGCTGCACAGGGAGACGGTCCCTGTTAGGGCAGTCATCTCGCACATGTCAGTTAAATGGACACTGGAGTGGATCTCTTCCTCATTGCTCAGGTAATAGTTGTGAATTAATCCTAAAGTTGTTTTAAATTTAGTTTTCTTTTTCAGAAGGCCATTTAAAAATCTGTAAAATCATGTATAAAACTGAATTACCATCTCACTAGGAATAAAAAATGTAAAACCAAAATATGCATAAAGTATTAGCAAGAAAATAATCTGGAAGAAGTAGACTTTCGTGGTGGCACTTAATATGAACAAAAATTTCACATTCAATTGACTGTTAACAAAATGAGCTTGTTTTGAAAATATTTTTATGTGATTTCTGGCAAGAGTATTAATTTCCACAATGAAATCTTGCAACATTGTCTCTTGAAGATAATGGGTTAATTTTTTTATTTTATATTTTTTCTTTTAACTTGTAAAATGTCTAGTGACTTGATGACACCTCAGATATAACTTGATTGTGTAATACGTCCATCTGTATAATAAGGCCAAGTGGGCTCCACATAATTTCAAGATAAGATGCTCAGTTTTTGAGGGAACACCATCTAATCCTTGTAATAGTTTAGCCCTCCCTGAACTCAAGATATGTTTTCTGAAAAACTTATTGCTTAGGAATATTGTGTTTCACAGCTTCAGTTTGATTCACTTTAAGAGCAGGGATCAAGTGAAAAACAGAAATTGAAGTCACACACTAATTTGGGATTTGATTAAATCCCATTTGTTATTACAGACTATGTAAACAAATACTGTGATAAAGATTAACCCTGTTATCAGTTTTAATTCTCAGTAAATACTGGTGGAAGTTCTTTCTTTTCCTGCTTATGTTTCATTATATAATTGAAGAAATCAGAGGGGTTTTGAATCTTATTTAAAGCTATGTAATTCAGAGAACTTAGACATGTTCAATGGCAGAAAATAAGAAGAAAACAAGTGATGTGATTTTTTTGGATTAGAGCTATGTCAAAACTAGAGGTGAAAATAACTGATATGCAAATCTGACTATGCTATACTCGTTTCACACTTAAAATCCAAGGTTCTTTACAGTATTAGTAAATAATAGAATCATAGAATGGTAGAAGTCAGAAGGACCTTTACAAATTTTCTAGTCCAACCTCCAGTCATAGGTAAGGATATCTTCCACTAGCATCATAGAATGGTTTGTGGTGGAAGGTACCTCCAAAGATCATCTAGTCCTCCCATACTGCAATGAGAAGGGACGTACTCAATTAGACCAGGTTATTCAAAGTCCTGTTTAACCTGACCTTGGAACACTTCCAGGGGTGTTGCATCAAGTTCTCTCGGCAGCCTGTTCCAGGGACTCACAGCACACATTTTAAGAAATATCTGCTTTATGCCCAATCTAAATTTAGCCTCTTTCAGTTTAAAATTGTCCCCTCTTATCCCGTCACTACAGACCTTGATAAAAAGCTGCTCTATATATTTCTTCTATATTTTATATATTGAAAGGTCACAATAAGGTCTTCCGGAAGCGTTCCTTTCTTCAGGTTGAACAGCCCAAATCTTCTCAGCCTTTTTTGTACAGCAGAGGTGTTCCAGCCCTCTGATCATATTTGTTAATTTCCTCTGGACCTGCTCTAACAGGTCTTTGTTCCTGTTGTACTGGAAACCTCAGAAATGGATACAGTAGTCCAAGTGGAGGTCTCACATATTCCAAATGTTTTTGGTTTTTTTTTCTCCTGCCCTCATCTCTTCAGTGTATTCAGTTACAAACTGATTATCAGCTGCAGGTTCAGAATATGAAATTTTTCAGCCCATGGCACAGAAATAGTTGAAAATTAATATGAGATATTAAAATACAACTTCTTGGTTAAAATACTGCATTAAATTCTGAAGTGTTGGAAGAATTTTTCAATATCTGAACCTTCTCCTGCAAACTCTCAGGAACCTAGAATGTGACAAAACCTAGAAAAATGAACACCTAATTTAATCCTTAAACTTTCTATGACTAAAGCAGAAGGAAATTTGCCACAATTAGAACAAAGATCAAGTTCTTATAACCTGTGATTTTTAAAGGTATGCACTAGAAATCAAACTTTAATGTAAAATAATCTTATATAATAAATAATGATATATTCCTGTGTTTGAAAATTTGAACTAATTTAATAAAAAGTGTTTATATAGTTAACGTGAATCCATATTTGGGGGAAAAAATCCTCTTTAGATAAAATCTAAGGCTACTTATTGCAGTTTTTCATAGTATTACTAAGAAAAACTATTTTAAAATATAAATTGTGAATTTCAAAAATAATTTTAGAAAGAAACAAAAATATCAAGGAATACAGATTGGAAGCCTAAAAATACACATGAAAATATCAAAGCAGCCCTACTGAAAACAGGACTATTCTATAGTATTTCTCCTACTAAATTAAAAAAGTGTTGAAATATCTTGGGATAACCAATTATGAGTGAGGCACATGAATTTTTTTTTTCTAATTATTGTTTTTGTACCTACACATAGGAAACTCTAGTCAGATCTAATTCATTTTTCTTAATACTTGAAGAAACATTTCCTTGACATAGAAACATTTAAATGTTAATGAATCAGATTGTACAGAATACAAACTCTTATTTTCTTTAACTGTACTGTACCAAACTATAATTCTTAGTAAAATTTTGAGATTTTGTTTTCAAGGCTTATATCTGAAATGCTTTCTCATTATAAGTAATTTGAAGTTCATGATACAGGACTTCTATATTTTGCGTCTAAAATATGTAAAATCATCTACTTTCATTATTAGCCTTTAAATTGATTTCTTAATTTCTAATGCATATTAAAGTCTTAAAATTTGCATGTTTGTTGATAGTATTTACAACATATAGTATAGAATATTTAACTGAGAAAAGATACAGCATGCTTGTCCTTTTGATATATAAAAGAAATTAAAAAAGGAAACGCTAGATCAGTGAACATAAGGTAACTAAATTTTGTCACATCATCCATATGACAGTTTCTTGTCACATGAAATTGAGCTAGAAGGAATTGTCATGTCCCATTGATAGATATTGGCATTCAGAAATAGTTTTCAATCATCATATGCATATCAGATGGAGTCAGAAATTTTTTGCAATGTAGAATTCCTCATAAGTACAGCAAGGGTTGTAAGTAGTCTAAATACCCTCCATTTCATCAAGATTAAATGTCAACTGAGAATTTGTTACACATGTGAGTGAAGGATGGCTCATAACTAACTGTAAAAATAATTTAGTTGAGTCTGCATGAGGTAATAAAATATGTTCTCTTAGACTTCATTACAATACACAATCTCCCCATGAGGGGAAGAGGAGGGGCAGGCACTGATCTCTTCTCTGTGGTGACCAGTGACAGGATCCTAAGGAATGGCCTGAAGTGTCAGGGGAGGTTTAGGTTGGATGCTTGAAAAAAGGTTCCAGAGGGTGGTTGGCCACTGGAACAGCTTCCCACGGAAGTGGTCACGGCACCAAGCCTGACAGAATTCAAGAAGTGTTTGGACAACGCTCTCGGGCATAAGGTGTGACTTGGGGATGGTGCTGTGCAGGGCCAGGAGTTGGACTCGATGATCCTTTTGGGTCCCTTCCAACTCAGCATATTTTATGATTCTTTGATTCCATCACATCCTGATTGATTAGTCATTTAGAAAAATTATTTCTGTAACCTTCAATCAAAAGAGCTGGTGGTTAACCTTCCTAAAATAAAAAGTCTAATAATCCACAGTAACAATTAGGCATTAGAAAAGAACACGTGATTTCATTTAGAAGAGGAATATGTGATTTCTATCTGGCATAGCAAATAACCTATTTTCATAATAAAATTCTTTTAGGCATAATGTCAAGTAACTTGCCAAAAACTGAACTATTATTGTGGAGACTTTACAAGTATAGAATAATGAGTAGGCCCTGTTCCAATTTTGTCATAATCTAACTAAATACTACTAGAAAATATAAGATACAGATTCCCAAAACAACAAAAAACCCCACTTAATCTAGGAAACTTTAAAAATTATTTCAAAAATATGAAGCAGACTTTTTTTCAAACTAGAGGGTTGTTAAGTCACCTAAGTACCTTGGACAAAATTTTTTTTGAAAGTTTATAGAATTTTTTGCTATAATTTGGAACGATTTGCAATTTCTTTTTTAACAGGTCTGGCAAGCTGCTTTACTGAGCTGTGTCACCTAATGAAATGGGTAAACAGAGAACAGCCTAACTTTGAGTCTGTGATTTTGAACCTGACAGTTAGCCATTATACTTGAGTATATTTATTATTTCTGAAATAATTTAAATACATAGTACCATGTACTTCTTGGACATACTGGACTAAGCCAAGTATTTGCTCATGCATGTTAGTTAGCAAAGCAAAGTAAGCCAGTTCTACTCCTCTTCCTTCACTATGCAGTTCTGTATGTACTTTTGTCAGTAAAGAGTTGTGTCCAACCCTTCACTCCCAACAGCATTTTCACACATACACAGTGCCAACAAAGGCAGCAGAAGCTGTTTTTATCTGCATATATGAGGCCAGGGTCCTAACTTCTCATAGAACCCCTCTATAATGAGTTTGTCGCTTTTGGTCTTTTGTGTATTTAGAATTTGCAAACTTTTTACTATTTCTGTGTAAAAATTTCTCTTATTATTGCAATTTAAGTTTAGATAAATCCCAGAAAAATACGGCTACTCTAGATAACACATTATTTACATAATTGGATTAATTCTTTCTACCTGATTCTTGAAATTTTTCATCTTTACTTACAATAGTGTAACTAATTACAAAGTAATGCAGATATTCTCTCAAAAATATTATTATGTTTGATTTATTTTTTTTCCTAGAAGACATTAAATTTTTTTGCAAGTTGCTGGAAAAAAACATGGGCTATGGGGAAAAACCTGAACAGTGGAGCTCTTCAGTATTGAAACTCAGTAATAGAATATGCCTTCATCTCTTTTTACATAGAAAACTATCTTAAAGATCTCTAATAAAATAGATGATACTAGGTAAATATTAAAAGATTCAAACAAATGACCTGCTGTTCATATACTGTGTTACCTAGAACTTCTGAATGTTATAACTGAAGATTTAGATGTATAAATACTATTATTACTTTTTTATTATCACTATTATTATGTTGATTATTCTATCATTTATATACAACAGATAGCATTTAACATTATCTATTTATTTATATATAAACACATTTAACATTACCCTCTATCTTAGAATTTTCTAAAACATTTATATCTGAGGGAGATTTTAGCTATCAGGCAGTTTTGAAATGATGTTTCAATATTTCTAAAATTCAGGAAAGTGCTTCATGTCTAGTGCACGTAACATTGTTGACTAGAACTGTAATTCAATGGTAAAACTGTTCAAACTCTAGTGACATCATAAAACTAAGAAATACTGTATGAACAGTAGTTAAACAAAAAAAAAAAAGAAAATTGTCTTTGCAATCAGGACCTTGGTTTTCCTCAGAATTCCATATTTTAAATGAAAAATGACCAGGGTTTTTGTGCTTTTCTTTTTTTCTACTATTTTGTTTGATAATTCTGTTATCAAAAGTTTATCATGGTATTAGGGGAATTTGAGAAAATTATAATTATTTTTCTGTATTTCTATAAAATAAGTACAAAAAAATCAGTGGAGCATCAAGTAATTTTGTAATTATAGGGACTCCCACTCACTGATATATATGGGGATTTTTAAAAATAATATATATAAATACTTATTTATAAATATAGAGATGCATTTTGCATGCAGTGTCACAATAATATTTCATACATATTCTGATCTTTGTGCTCTAAAATCTAGGTGATACAGCTGGTTCTTGTGGTGATCCAGGTATCCCAGGCCACGGGTCTAGAGAAGAAAACAATTTTAAAATTAAAAGCACGATACATTTCAGCTGTGATCTTGGATATATCCTCCATGGCTCAGAAGAAAGAACATGTTTGGCAAATGGAAGCTGGACAGGAAGACAACCTGAGTGCAAAGGTAAATCAAAGATCCACTCAATTTTTAAACTGTGTTTTTAATACTGTTGATCAGAAAACCAATTTTGCATTGCCAGCTTTGTGTTGTGAATGGGATGCAGTTATTTTGGACAGACAATTAAATTTTTTCCAATAAGTTGTTGCACTATAGCAGTGGCTTGGTATCAGGTGACAAATTTGAAACCAGTTCCTGGCACCCATGAAACCGTATGTTTACGGGTTTTGAGGAAAAGAAAGAGATAAACCTCTAGAACTCAATTTTTTGATGAATATTGTTTCACTTAAAAATCTCACCATAACCTGAACTTTAATCACAACAATTATACACCTGAATATCAGAAAAAAGAGCTCAGTTTTAGGAAAATATCCGAGTCAGGATTTCTTTAGATTTATACATCAATGTATAAACGGTTGACTTAAAATTTCATTTAATAAGTCTGTGGACATTATTGTTTTTCAATAGAAAACAAAATGCTGAAATAAGTTTATTTGTAAAAAAATAATTCTGGAAATTTCAAGGTAGATGAATTATCATAACAGAAAGCTATAACAGGATATTTATGAAGAATCATTTATTGCCTAAATTGCCTTGCTTCAGAATAGGAAATAATTCCCAACAGATTCTTTTGCAAATCAAAGTGTCTTGAAAAGAAGAAAATAATTTGAGAACCTGTACTCTTACTTTCTACTTTATCATTGTTGACTGTGTTTTCTGTATGAAAAAGTAATTTTATTTTAAAAACATGTTTCACAAACTGGTTTTGTAATATCCTTTCTGCTGAATGATTGTCGACTTTACTACATTAAGAAAAATACTGTGTATATATATATGTGTGTGTGAGTGTATGTATATTTATATTTATATGTTTTTATGCTGGTATCCAAAGGGATATGCTTTGCCCAACTGAACCATCTGCTATTTTTCTTTGACCTGATCTATTAGGGAAATGAATTAGGTCTTACACATTTTAAGATAGTTTTAATGATATTTCTTTCTTGAAATGGTAAGTATAGTTTACAGATATATATATAGGTGTGGGTAGTGCAGGCACAGGTATATTATTCTATTTCAAGTCATATAGATTAGATGTGTATATATGTAAATCACATAAGAAGGACACATTCAAATTCCCAGGCTGAGCATTAAAGAACTGGGAAACATCAGGGTTCCATCTGCCTGTGAAGTAAGAGTTGATTCCATTCAGTGCTTTGAATTAGGAAGAATATTTTGGTGATGCTGGAAATGCATGATTCAAATTAAATCTAAAATTATAATTGTAGATCAGATATTTTCTTATACTTGGAAGTTTGTTTTTGCAGCTAAATTTGCTTTTCACTAATGCAGACTATAAAGCTAAATTTGTAGGTTATGTTTCTCTACAAACAAAAGGGGAAAAATAGTAATTCATGCACACAGTTTTTATTTTACAATGTGCCTTATCAGTAGGTGATGAAACTTACATTTTTAAGAACAAGAGAATGGATTTCTACCAAATAACGTTGCTGGCAGAAGGATTGTTCCTGCTCCCATTTTTCCTATTTCAAAAATCATTTTTACTGCATTTTGAAAATTTTTCACATTTTCCTTTATAGCTGTGCAGTGTGGTAATCCAGGAACAACTGCTAATGGAAAAGTACTTCGTATTGATGGAACTACATTCTCTAATTCAGTAATTTATTCATGCATGGAAGGATACATACTTTCTGGGTCATCTGTAAGACAATGCACTGCCAATGGAACATGGTCTGGATCCTTGCCAAACTGCACAAGTAAGACTCATTTCTAATGAATAGTCTTTGTTTTTCCTCTCCTCTGTAAGTAATAAATAAAGTAAATATAGAAGCCACATGCCAGTAAATTTTCAGGTTTTTCTTGCACTATTTCCTACATACTTTTATATGCTAAATACTTTTAAAACCATAATGCTATGCATTATGAATAATATGTTTTTTAAAGGCACAGTATAGTAAAATGTATAGACTGCTGTTTCAGTTTAAGGGAGTTGTTTGGTTACATGATCTACCTACTTTAATTCTTTACTAGTACATATATTCAATCATGTTTATGTTTTGTGATATGACATATTCAGACATTTTTACTTTAATCACTTTGCTTCATCTTGAAAAATTAGCAGTATGATATTCTCTTCTTCCAGAGGGTAGAAAATAAAAGCCTTGTAATGAACACTTGAGAATCCTTTTCATAGTGACTCCAAGGTTAAAACTGTTGTCCCATTTTCACATATCATCTTCTGTTTGGCCTCTTCATTAACCTTAGACTTCCTTTAGCTACCCAACTAACAGAAGCTATTTCAGCATCTCTCACATTCATAATGAGCATTTTGCAACACTTTATTTTCAAGCCCATCTGTTCCTGCTTTATTACATGTCCTAGTTCATCTTTTAGTAGCAATTATGAAAATTTTACATTTATATGATGCATAAGACTGCTTATCATTTTGAAGAAACATATCCTCATCAGAGGTATAGCAAACAGCTTTAACATTTTGAACACTCTTACAGCAACCCACATAGAAGCCAAAAGCTAGATGATAAAACTTCTTGTGTTGTTTTTAAATCCATCTTTAATGGATTTTTGCAGTCATAAAGCCTGAGAGAAAGCCCTGTGGTTTTTTTTTTATTTATTATTTTCCAAATTAGAATGAGAACCAGATTAATTGTATCAAAGATAAAGGTGGTTTGTTGTTGCGATAAGGAGTGATGCAGATTCCCCAGGCAGGTGCAAAGGAGAGTCACTTTATAGCAAAAACCTGGCCTTTTTAAGCAATTAGCTGGTTATCAGTTTACACAGTTTTAAGGCATAACAAACATAATTCGACCAACAACCATACACCACTATGTGAGCACGCAACAGTCATGCAGCATGTTTTTCTAATTTATCTGTGTCTCTTTCCCACACTCCTTTTCTCCTTAGCTGAATTAACAGGCCTGAGTCATGATTTTACAAAGGCAACAAGGCCTTCATTTTATAAGGTTTTACCTATATGCAGCAGTTTGTGATATCAACTGCATCTATATTTTTTTCTTGTATTTTAGAATAACATTTTACTGAAACACATGCCAAAACAGTCTTCTCAAGACACATTACTCAGGTAGAAAGATGAGATTTTAACTTGAAATATGTTGACAGAAGAAGTATCCTAGTAAAACAAAGAGAGGCAGATTCAGGATATACCACTCTTGTTTAGTCAAGGTGTTACCAAAATTTACAGCCAGTCCATACTTATTACAGCTCTTTCTTGCAGATCATTGAAAATGCTGGGGTTTAGAGCTGACACTGTAAGAATAATCTTATGTACAGGCTGGGAGCTCTGGGCAGTGTACCATCAAACAGGACTGACCCATGAGCAATGTCATACAGACCTTGACCATAGCAAGTCATTATAGGATTTTCTTAGAAAGAAACAACACTATAATTTCTACAGTCAAACAGAAACAATGTTCTCATGAGAGCTTCTTTTTGCACTGCTAAATAAAAAGCAGGGCCATGCAGTCAGCAAGGTGTAATCACTAAGTGGGGGCTGCCTGCAGCACCTCTGTTGCCTTGAGCTGGCTGAGGCTGTGCCCTGGACAAGAGATCTGTGTGGCACAGCACAGGTATGAAGACCACGCTGGATGTTGCAGCAGAGGCCTGAGGCTCCCCAGGTTAACTCTGTTGTGATTCACTGGCTTGTCACTGGTCAGCATCACTGCAACAATTTAAGATATTTTTGCCTAGCATAGTGACTTAAGTGAAGGTGGTCCAACTGAAATGAAACAAAGATTAGAGGAAAAAAGGATAAAGGCATTAGCTTTATATTTTAATTCAGTCAAAACAATAGTATACCTGGAAACATTTTGAGGATGATTTTAGTAAAATCTGCACATTAAGGATAGTAAATGGAATATGTCAAATAATGAAAGTTAGAACATACAGAGTATTTGAAAATACTTGTGTAAGTAAGAGAAACAGTTCTGTCTTTCCCAGCTCTATTTTGTTTGAAAAGTGACCAAGAAAAATCTATTAGTTTTTAAATAATTTGAAATTACTGTGTTACTAGGTAAACTCAAATAGGCTGATCTCCAGTTTTCTTTATCAGTACATTAGCCACCTTTACACTAACTCAGATAACCCTGTGGTATGTCTTCTAGTCTCTTCTTTATCCATACAGTGATTGCATAGGACATTTTAAGATTTTATGTATGCTGTGTAATTAGTATCTGCTCCCTCTGTAATTAGTATCTGCTCAGACCGTGATAGACTGTAGAGAAGGCATACTAAATATACCTTGGATTCTCAGGTCCCGACTTATTAGGTCAAGGGAGCTGGACAGAATACACCACAAATATGTAGTCATGGATTTCTGTGATTTTGGAGACCAGGATCCAGACAGGATACCGTTCACATCAGCCATGCTTTGGCATTGAGTTAGAAGCGGCCAGGGCATGTACTCTGCCCAGGAAACTGCTTCTCACATTTTTCCAGAAGAAATAGAAATGCTGTAGGGTGATTGTCAAGTTTACTATAAAATGAACCATAAAACACATGGGATGCTATATTTTGTATTAACTAGATTTTCCCCTTCTTTTTCCTGAAAAGAACCACTTTTTATCATCGCCACTAGTGTTCTCTAGATTTCTTACTCTAAAATCTGTTCCAGAAATTGATAGATCCAGTTGACCAGATCAGAGGGAAATTTACCTGTTTTAACACTGTTCTCAGATTACAATGACATAAAACTTTTATGAGTATTTTATGTCATTAGGAGATTAAATTATCTCCTGACACTAGAAGTCATAAGACATTTTGCAACCACTCCCACACGTTAAAGTATAATAGACCTAGTATTTTATGTAAGTCATAGCCCATGTTTGGGGGTCACCTGAATATTCTCAACTGTTTATGTACATAGCAACTATGTGAGCATTTATAAACTGGGAGCCTTTTGCAGGCATATATTTCAAATTTTCCAGATTTTGTTTCCTTTCAGAATATACCCATAGAAAAGTAAACTAAGTAATAGGCATCTACTTTTTTAAAATGAAACTGAATTGATAGGAAAATTTGAGCGTATCAAAGGGTGGTAGTGGCATATGGGTTGTTTCTTGCCTTTTTTTTTTTTTAATTTTCTAATCTTGAAATTTTGTTGATCAAAATTGTACAGTCCTTTACTACTACTGTTGAACAAAAGTATATATGTTCTCCAAATATAAGTATTATATAGCTCCACAAATGTTTGGCAGCTAATTAAGATAGCATATCTTTATCTTTTCTCGGTGGAGATAAGGTTTATGATACTTTTTCCTTCTCCTTTTTTTCCCCAATCGATGCCTAGTTTTGTCATGTTTTTTTCCCTCACATAGAGATAAATCTCACTTAGATTTTAAAATATGTTCCTCAACTATTTACTTACAGTTATCAGTTGTGGAGATCCAGGAGTCCCAGCCAATGGCATGAGATATGGTGATGATTATGTTGTTGGACAAAATGTTACTTATATGTGCCAACCTGGTTACACAATGGAAGCAAATAGCTCCTTAATTCGCACTTGCACTAGCAATGGTACGTGGAGTGGAGTAATCCCAACATGCAAAGGTACAACATTTATTTTGCTTGTCAACTATTTCTTCTATGACATTTCCCTACTCTGTTTATTTCAAATTGTTAATTTATTGTGTATTTCCACAGAAACCTAAACTTATTTTTAATACGACTACATTGAATTGATTTTTTTTGGCTGGAGAAACAGTGACTTCATCTTTTGCTTCTTTTCCCTTTTATGTTCCTACAAGCACAGTATATTGAACCATTTTTTTATAGTTCTGTAGAATACTTTACCACTTTGCTGCTAAACAGAACTACCCAATATGAAATGATGGCTTAGATTTGTTAATTGCAGTTAGCATGTCATACAAAAATAACCGTATATATGTCCCTGCTTTTACAAAAAGAACACTCAAACATGTAAAAGACACCTCTGGGAAAGATCTACATATATAAAAACTGAACTTTGTCAAAGGCAAATTAATCTTTTTCTATAATGCTAAGAGATTTTCCTCATCCCTCCTTTATTAGATGGGCACCTTTAAGCATCACCTTGCTACAAAAAGACTAAATCGTTCTTGCAAATTTCCCAATAAAGATTTTTCTGCTTCATGTTATTTTCTCTACTGTGAAAACTGAAAGGATTAATCTCAAGATAGATATTTCTTTTTTTCTCTTCTTCTGTCATAGGTTCAAATCTTCAAATTGCATACCTGATTTTTCTGGGGTTTTTGTTTGTTGGGGATTTTTTGTTGTTGTTGTTGGGTTTGGGGTTTTTTAATGTACCCTGTTAAAATTTTAACAGCAGAAAATCTGAATATTACTGGAAGATTAACTTATCTGTCTCATCAAAAATATTTTCTCTCAGAAACTTGCTTTCTAAACCCTAAAACAACTTCTCTCTAGAGTAATTTTTCTCACTCGTCCTGATACTACATCTGTGGAAAATTAGCATTACCATTTGGTGTTTTCTTTCTGGGTTCACACTAAGTATGTCTGATCTCCGTTCTTTCAAAACTTAGTTGGCTATATTTGTACTTACTTTGTTCTTATCCATCTTCCTTCTGTTTCATTTTAAGGAAGAAAAGTGACATACCTGCTAAGTGGCAGTCATTTTCCTCCCCTGAATTTATTTGTCAAACTAGACCAATTTAATTTCAAATCTCCACCATATTTGCAATTACTTTCCTTGCTGAACACAGTTCCCCCAATATCTTACCAAGTCCAGTTTAATTCCAATTCACCTTTGACAGCATCAATTTTTTATTTTCCTGACACATTCTTAAGGACATCAAACTTTGAAAACCTCTTGACATTTCACTTTTTTTTCCTATTTGCATTGTGCTCATAGGTAGTCTCAGTGTCAACTGAAAAATGATTTTAAGAACAGAGGAATGGCCATAGTGGTCTTATTGACCAAGTCTCCAAGTCTCCACGAGTGGCTGTAAGTCAACAGCTAGAAGATCATAAGACAGAACAAGTATTTATGATAAAGTCTCTCAGCCTCAAATTCTTAGGGTCTACAGGACACCTAACTGGGACAAGGAGATCTAACTCTGATTTGATTCAAACAGAATTATACAAAGAAAGAATTTTACTGCCAATTATCTTCGAGTTTTTGAGTCTTTCTGGTTTTTGGGTCATACATATTTAAGGCCTGTATAAATGCTAAATAATAATCCTATGAAGAATCTCTAGTGTTCTCAGAATCTCTAGTGTTCTCAGAATCTCTAGTGTTCTCAGAATTTCATTCTACTTTATGTTGGTTTGTGTACGTACACTAGATAACTTAATAGTGTAATTAAAATAATATATAATTTGCAGTAATGTAAAATGCATAACAAGTAGTTTTTACTGTCAGAATGGAGTGCCAGGGTCCTTTGGTACTATTTAGTTAAAATAATTGGAAAATGAACTGGGCCAGATATGGATGCATAATTGTCACTGTGCCATTGAAAGGGAAGATACAAATACTGCTCTGCTATGCCTAGTTGGAAAAGGATGCATGCTCATCTGCAACTAAATATTCAGATATTCTAACTGTGTTTTTTGCAGACTTGTGTTTGTAATAGACTTGTAGTTCTTAAACTGAGAATGTTGTGGTATATATTTATGCCTAACTCTTTGACCAAAATCAAGAGGCATTCTGCCTTGTTGCTGGGTGTTGTTTTGTTTTTCTCACCCTAAAATTCTGATGTTACATCTATTTTCTTCTACTTCTTCTCTACTTTCCCAATTATTCACCAATATTTCCTCCCTTATTAGTCAGCTCAGAGGTTAAAATATACAGACCTTTGACTATTTGTGAAGCTCTTGGAGAATGAGGACAGAATTCTGCTGCTTAGAGTACTTATTTTGAATTACTTTTATTAAAACACCACAAAAGTGTGGCAAAAGCTATCATGTTCTTTTCTGGGACAAAACCAAGGCCCCAGAAATCTAGATTGTGTTTATTGACTGGCAAAGGATTATTTGATACTAGTATCCTGAAACAACCATGAATGGTGCTGCAAAGTATCTTTATGGTACAAAATTGAGATTCTCTCACTGAAGAGAATAATAAGGATGGAGAGATGGTACATAGTGAACTTTCTGCAGGTTGCATTCAAATACACATTACTCATCATCTAGTGCCTCTGAATTCTTTTAAGATGCAAGATGACAGCTGTTCTAAACATAAGTTTAAAGGTTATGGGGGCAACATTTAACTTCCTCCATTGTTGTGACCTGTGTGTTCTCTGATCAATTTTTAAACACATCTTCTCATTTATCCCAACTGGCTTTACCAGATTAAATTGTATTAGTTTTATTTGCTTTCATTGTCTTTTGCTAGCACAGTTTCTCCCAACTTTTCTCTATTTTACCCTTTTGTCTAACACATTCATTCTATCAACTTTGCCTAAATTTCACCCTTTCTCTATTTGGTTCAGGTTTTCTTTCATTTAGTTTCTGTAATACCTTTCCCCCTTAAGCTTTCAATTAGCAATTTTGTGTTACTACACTACTATCCAGTGAATAACACTTTTATCTTCATTACAACACTTGTATCTCTCTACTTCTACTGCCTTCCTGTACTGTTTTTCAGTCCTCTTGCCCACAGCTGAAAAGAAGATGTTTCTATTTTTTCCTAGGAGGCCTGGCAATTAGAAAATATACTGAAATACTTGGCCTTCTTAGGGGTAGCAACACTAACAGTTTCAAGGAGTTGCAAATCTTTACGTTTTCTCACTCTTGCTAGAAACTAGATGCTTTTTGGTGATGAACTACTTATAAAGCAAATAGTAACCAAACTGGTACTTAGAAACAGGCTTTCAAGTAATATTTTAGAATAGTCGTCCTGGAATTTCATCCCTATGCATTAACATCTAGCAAATGCCTAAGCTGGTCAACAGGAAGAAAATATTTGATTATTGCCACACTAATTAAATATAATTGTACTCTATGTTGTCTTAACAGACAAAAAAAATTGTAGTAGATTACCAGACATATCTTAAGTGTTGTACACGTCATAGTTTCCATACTGATTTTTAGGTAGTCTTCCTATTTGGTTTGATGCAGCATCCTGGTTTATTTAAGACACTTCATCAGTCATCCACTGCCTCCTAAATGAAGGAAACCAGAAGTACTAACTTCAGGAAATGTGGCAAGAATACAGTGAGAAAGATAGTATGTCCTGACTGTATTGTCCTCTAAAAAAGGTGAAATTAGCCCATATGGTTCTTCTAGTAATTGTGTACACCGGGGATATTTACAGCAGCTGGGCCTAATTATTTTGAATATTATTGCAGCTGTTACCTGCCCAACTCCTCCGCAGATCTCTAATGGAAGGTTGGAAGGAACAAACTTGGACTGGGGATTTAGCATTAGCTATGTCTGCTCTCCAGGATATGAACTCTCTTTTCCTGCTGTTTTGACTTGCGTTGGGAATGGAACATGGAGCGGTGAAGTACCTCAGTGCTTACGTATGTATTCACATTATAGTCTGTATTTTGCTGTTCAGCTATAATTGTTTTTTCCTCTTTAAAGTTTTCACTTTTTTTTGCCCCTCCCTCCCCCAGTGGCTCAATTAATTTCAAACTGGGGACAATTACAATCCTTCTAAAAATTTCTAAAATTTTCTAAAATTTTAATGTTAGTAGTACATTGAGAAGGTCATGGGAATATCTGTAAACCCTATGTCAGCATATAGGAGCCCTTAGACACAAACACACACAAAAAAAAAATTACAGGCAATATGTATAACATAATCCAAGGCAATTCAAGATTAAAAGGTGCTGTCTTGTTTTCAGATCCAGACACATATGTGATAAGGTAACTTTCATTATAATCTCTTTTATTTCCTCATTACTCATCCTTCCTTCCTGTGATGTCACAGAGAAGTTTTTCTGGCTGTAATGTTGACTAGGCTCTGGGTGATTCTGTGACAATTATCTGATTTTCACCCTGCAGTAAATTAACATATAATTTTATGCAGTAAATTTTATTAATCTTAAAGTTATAAATAACATTGATGGATTTTTATATGGCTACAATTTTCATTACAATATCCAATCCCATTCTTTTTTTTTTTTAAGTGATTGTGATTCTTCTGAGAGATATTCAGTTGATTGCACTGAAGAAAGAGGTTTTGTAGTTATTTGTAGAATAATTATACCACTCTGTAATGGTCTTCAAAAAGGAGTCTGACTGGAAGAGGATAATATATTCATGGCTTTACAGTCTCTGAAATTTAATTTGAACTTGCCAAGTAGCTGTGCTTGCCAGGTAGCTTGCTAAATGTTGCAAAATGCACTTCTCTGTTCTTTCACTATTTTTTTCATCTCTCCCTGTCAAAAATGTTCTCTATTTTGGCTATATCCCAGTACCATGAAAACATATCATATAGATCATCTTTTCTTTTCTTTTTTTCCCCAATTATATTCTCATATCATCAACAACAGTTTTTGACTGCTGCTGAAACTCTGTGTGCCAGAGGTGGAACATGATGAAGGGCATTGTTTCTGGCAGAAAAAGAACAAGACCACTTTTGTTGCTTAAATTCTCTATGTAGAGCTTTTCTAGAGTCCACTATACTGTGAACATCTGAGACTATGAAAAATTATTTTCATGATTTGTTCTTGATTGAAATATGGTGTCCTTCATTCATTTTTGGATACCACAAGCTATTTATGATTTTTAAAGTTGGAATACTCAATACTGCAACATAATCTGAAAAAGTGGGCTCTACCTTTAAAATTTTTAAACGGTATATTTAGCATGGAATGCAGCTGCCTGGGAATTAAAGGCTATTTCATGCAGATTACATTATCTGAATATTGTTGATGTGCAATGGTTACCCATTGGCTTGCAAGAGAAAACAATTGGCAGCCAGTGCTTGTTGAAGAGTTTAAGCTAGTTGCCATCTGGCAGAAATGAGAGGGAGCTGGTGAAAGTCATTCTCAATGAGCATCTTTAAGCAGTTTTTGACATCAGAAATTTAGTTCCCAGCTTGGTTCCATAGAGCCTTTAGCTGAAGATATGAAAGGTATAGTTATGACATAAATAATTATTCAGAATGGATTATGACCCTGTCCTTGGGTGAGTATTTGTCATCTATGACCCAGTAAATTTGTTTGCTTAATTACTCATGCAGTAATTTCAGTACAGGACTGCTGGTTTTATAAGCTTGGCAATAGATGGCAAAAATATAGACCTACGACAGAAAATGCCTAACTGCAGATATAACTTAGAATAATAGAATTATCATAGAATATAATTAATTGGAAGAGACCCATAAAGAGAATAGAAGTCCAGCTGCTGTCCCAGCACAGAACAACCCAAAGAGTTCTTTTTATTACTCATGTACCTGAGAGCATTGTCCAAATGTTTCTCAAACCCTGTCAGGCTTGGTGCTGTGACCCCTTCCCTGGGGAGCCTGTTCTACTGCCCAACCCCCTTGATACACAACTGAAACCTCCCTGACACATCTGCTTATCATTCCCTTGGGTCCTGTCACTGGTTACCACAGAGAAGACATCAGTGTCTGTCACTTTGCTTCACCTCGTGAAGAAGCTGTAGGCCACAATGAGGTCTTGCCACAGTCTCTTCTCCTCTGGACTGAACAAATCAAGTGACCTCAAACACTCCTCATGCAGCTTCCTCTCAAGGCCCTTCACTGTCTTTGTTGCCCTGCTTTGGATGCTTTTCGATCCTTCTTATATTGTGCCACCCAAGACTGCACACAATATTCAAGGTGCAGAGCAGAGCAGGACAATCCCTCCCTTGCCAGGCTGGCGATGCTGGGCCTAATGCCCCCCAGGACACAATTAGCCCTCCTGGTGCTCACTCATATTCAACTTGCCTCCCACCAGGACCTCCAAGTCCCTTTCTGCAGTGCTGCTCTCCATCAGCATTTTCCCATTCTGGATGTACATCCAGGGTTGTCCCATCCCAGGCACAGAATCAGAACTTGCTGTTGTTAAACTTCATACGGATGGTGATTGTCCAGTCCTCTGATCTGTCTGGGTCTTTATGCAGGGCACAGATGCCTTCAAGTGAGTCAACAGGTTCTCCCAATTTAGTGTCATTAGCAAACTTACTTAGTATACCTTTGAGTCCAGGTGTTTTAGGAATCTTCTGGACCTGTTTGTACTAGCTGTGTGGTATTCACAGTTAGCATCTGGCAAGCTGAAGTCCCCCAAAAGACAACAGAAGTTGATTTAGAGGTCTCCCTTAGTTCACTGAAGAATTAATTTGCCAGTGTTGACATCCTGACTGTGTGTCCTATAGTAGACCCCCATAATAACATCCTCTTTGTTTGTGTGTCCCTTAATCCTTACCAAAGGCTCTTAACATGCCATATTGTCCTGGGTTTGGCCAGGACAAGGTTAATTTTCTGCAGTAGCTGGGAGGGGGCAGGGCTAAGTCCCAGATGTTTTTCTATAACACCTTACATCACTACCAGGGGTGGGAGAAAGGATTCTTGCTTCTGAGGAGAAAGGCTTCCTTCCAGTCAGAAAAACATGACTCTGCTCAGGTCCAGTTGGGCTCCATGATAAATATTTTGCATGTTAATCACCCTCTCTTTTGTATAGTTTTGTTATTAATATTGTTGCTGTTAGTTTGTTTTATTATCTCATTGCTGTTTCCAGTAAATTGTTCTTATCTCAACCCATGATCTCTGCCTTTTGTGCCTGCAATTCTCAACCCCAGCCCCACACTGTGGGATGGGGGAGGGGAAAACCACAGGGAGTGAAAGAGAGAAGCAGGGTGGGGGCCCCTGAATTGGGCAGTGCCATTCCTAAACCAGGACACATAACCAACAGCAAGGTCTGCCACCCCTCCCCGCTGCCTCATCCCCTACCCCACTTGCCCTGCTTATCCCTCCTGAAGAGTGTGGAACCGTCCATACAGGCACACCAGTCACAGGACTTTTGCATCATCCAAGGATGTCATATTTCATGGGCTGAGTCAAGGCTTCTAGCTCCTCCTGGAGAAGACTGAAGGATCTCGCATGCTATCTGCTATCCATTGCATATCACAGATAAACCTGGTTTTTGTCCCTTTCTCTCATCCAGTGTAGTTTAAAATTCTGCTGGTCAGCCCTTCGAATTCCTGCACAAAAATCCTTTTTCTTTTCTGAGAAGAGACAGTCTTCTGATTACCATTAAATAGCAGCAGATCTGGTGTTGTATAGACCATAATATGATCAAAAAACCCAAAGTTCCTCTAATGACACTATCCTCAGAGCCATCTGTTGATCTGCTGGGTCTGCCTGTTCCTTTCAGTATTCTTCCCTGGTACTGAAAAAATTGAAGAAAGCACTAGATGTCATCCTGATCCTTCAAACAATTGCTCTAAGGCCTTGAAATCTCTTCTGATTACCCTTGGACTTCTCTTTGCTACCTCACTGCTGTGGACATAAAGAACAGCAGATAATGATCAGAGGGTTGTACCAGACTAGACAGTATTCTCGGAATGTCTCCTACCCAGGCCCCAAGGAGGCAGCAGGCTTTCCTATGGGTAAAGTCCAGTTGGCAGTTCGGGTCCTCGGTTTCCCTCAGAAGTTATTCACCTATGAAAACTACCATTTTTTATTTGACAGAGGTGGTGATGATGCAGGGGGTAGGTTATTTTGCCCTTTGTCTGCATCTTAACTTGTCAGTCCATCCAGTTCCAGGGCCTTATACCTGTGGTATAAAGGCAACTGGGAAGATGAGGCAGGCTGGGAAGGGATTGGCCTGTCCCCCCAAGTAGTAACCTACTTCCATTTCCCCTCATCTCTTAGATCTGCTCCTTCCTGGTGGTGAGAGTGTAGGGGATCCTTTGTTTCTTGTGTCATAGTCTAGGTTGTCTAGTATATCCATCTCAGGAATGGTAGAATATAATGCCACCAGTCAATCTCCTTGTCTGATGCTCCTCCACCTGAATTCTTCCTCAAGAAGCGCAGTCACCAGGCTGAGCATCTCCTCTACCTGGGCACATCTCCAACAGGTGTGCTCACTGCTGCCATCAGACATTGACAAGAAATGTGCTGTTAATCAGTTAAATTTCTTCTAGGAATGAAACTAACCTCAGTCTCAGTGCCAGAACTCCATGGTCCCACTCTATTAAAGGCTCTCAGAGTTCTTAGGAAAATACTTCCATTCAGAGTGGAAACACTCATAGAGCTTTCAGTTCACTGCAACTTTAGTTTATTCTGTAGTCACCTTCTCTAGTATCAGAGGAAAACTGCTGTGTTTTGCCATGATGCCTGGTTTCCACATTTATTGATATAAGAGGCAGATATTCAGTATTCAATGACTAGGTCAATTTGACTGACAACTAAGTGGTGGAGTTTACTTAGCTTTAGAAAAAATTGATAAATTTACCAAAAACTCATTTTTGAATGCGAGAATTGTTTTTCCCTTCAGAGTTGTTGTTACTTTGTCCGTGCAAAGAACTGGTAGGAGACAATTTCAAGCCTCTGTGTTAAAAAATTGTAAGCGTTTCATGTATTCTCAAATTAAGATGCAGAATTTTCTAGTGAATGCATAACAACCATGATCTGTCATTCACAAAAAAAGTACACTATGTATACATTATGTGACACTATCCCCAACCCATAGATCTTTTCAGGAGTTGGCCCACAATTTTGCACAAAGTCCCCTGCCACCTAAAGTGGTGAAATTGTATACATTTCTGGTATGTTACAGATTAAGCCCTTTTTCTTAACCAGTGTGGATGTGCATGGATTTCCCATACAGTCAGTGTCTGTAGAAAGAAGCAGAGGGCAGGAACATTTCATGTGAGCAGGTCCTTTGGAAAGCTTAAAACATGGATGAAAAGGATAGAAACATTACAAATGCGTTTTGACGGTTGTTGTTTGAGAGACGTAATTTAAATTATGTTTGTAAATGAGAAAGATGTAGCACAAAATTCCACTGTTTGTACAGCATGTCTATTTAGAAACATATTATTGAACACGTATGGGTTAGGGGGTTTTATTATTATTGCTACTACTGTGCTTTCTGTCTGATATGAAATTAAGCTACACAATATTGGAATTCATGGCGTGTCAAGGGATAATATAGTCTGATGACACAGGATTTGCCACAGCTGATTTAATTTCCTGGGCCAATTATTCAAAATCCAGCTTCTGACAATATTCAGTACTTTATGCTGCAGAAGGTGGCCAGTAAATTTGCCAGCAGTGCATTTACTCAGTTATGACATGCTATAGACATAAGGAATCTTCAGGTGATAGGAATAAGGTAAAAAATATCAATTTAAGAACAGATTTTTATCAGGGAAATTTATCCAATATAATAACAGTTCATTAGTATTTGACTTTTAGATTGCTACACAAGTTTCTTTATTAATTTTTTTTGGTGTTTCTTTATTGTTAACTGTTCTAAATTTCAAGTATTGTACTTCCATACATACAAAATCTTACCTTTCAGTGAAGGATGTGGAAGCAGGACTTTATGATTCCTAAAATCTATCTGATAAATCATTTAATCATACAAAAATGTTGAGCACTGGGTAGGTGGCAAGAAAGCAAGAGAGGAGGGAAGATTGACATGAAAGTTTGATACACTCTTTGATTGTTCTCTAAAGATTTGCAGATTGATGAGGTTTCGGTCATGGGTGAACTGTAGATATTTGGACTTTAATAAAATAAGTTGTCAACTTGATTTATTAAGTGTCATGTACTGACCAAGCACAATGTAGTCATTTTGAACAACTACCAGAACTACTGCAACCTGGCAGACTAAATATTATATATCTAGTCTCTCTGAATTCCTATTAAATGTTTCCATATTTGATCTGTGTTTAATAAAATAAATACAAAATTCAGAGTAATTTCTTCACGTGGTTCAGTTAAGTGTTATTTTAATTTTTTTAAATAAATTACACATTCCATTTCTGTCATGTCTTTTTTTACAGCAAAGTTTTGTGGTGACCCTGGAGTACCTGCTCAAGGGAAAAGAGAAGGCAAAAGCTTCATCTATCAGTCAGAAGTCTCTTTCAGCTGCAATCCTCCTTTTATTTTGGTTGGCTCTAGCACAAGGATTTGCCAAGCAGATGGAACATGGAGTGGTTCTTCTCCTCGATGTATAGGTATGATTATGCCCATGCACTAAAATTTCTTGAAATGCTTATTATTCCTCTTCTTGCTAAGTCAACCTAGGGTATTTCAGTTATTTTGAATTATCTTGGTGTTATTCTATACTCTCTTAAGCATCAAATCACTTTATTTTTGTCTTTGTGATTGGCTTATTGCATGTTGCTGAACAAGCCTTATTTTGTCATACATTCATGTATGTAATTAAATACTGTAATTTGTTTTGTCTTTAATATATTGCAATTTTTTTTAGAACCTACTCGCACAGCATGTGAAAATCCAGGAGTCCCAAGGCATGGGTCACAAAACAACACATTTGGCTATCAGGTAGAGTATACTATTTTTTAAATTAATTTGCATATTTAAATGTTTTTATACTACCTCAAAGTCTAGAAACACCTGATTAGAGATTCAGAGACTGCTTCTCTATAAGAGTTGTTTGCTGATGTGTTGCTGTATTTCCTTATTTCTAGATGTTGAATTACACTAACCCTGTGTCCCTATCAACAGTGCACTACATGAAAAACGTTGTGATCAAGTTCTGCTTGATTTCACCTTGAAGACTTTTAGTATCTCCCACCAATATATAAGTTCTCCCTACAATTTATTAAATAGGCTTTTTCTGCTTAAAAATGTGTATACTGTGTGCCAAACTGCTAGTGTAGACATACTCTAAAAAGCAGGATTTTTTTTCCTGAGAGAAATTCTGTTTGGAACCACAAATAAACTACAGTCACAGACCTGTTAGGAGAACTTCTAGTCCACTCCCCCTTCTCAAAGCAGGGTCAGTTAGAACAGGTTTATGAGAGCTGCGTCCAGGTGGTTTTGAATATTTGCAGGGATGGAGACTCAACACTGTCTCTGAGCATCCTGTTCCAAATTGATCATCCTTACATTGAAAATTAACACTTTTTTCTCCGTTTTAAAGAGAATTTCCTATGTTTCAATTTATACCTATTTCTTCTTGTCCTGTCACTGGGCACCACTGAAGAAAAGTCTGTTTCCATTGCTTGTCCTGCCCCTGGGGTTTTTTTTGCAGGCTGGATAACCCCAAGTCTTTCAGCTTCTGCTTGTATTCCAGATGCTATAGTCCCTTACCACTTTTGTGGCCCATCACTGGATGGTATATATAGTATATAGTATATAGACAATATAGTATTGTCCTCGTCTCTCTTGCACTGGTGAGCCCAGCACTCACTTGTGACTTTCTGGGGCTGAGCAGAGGGGAAGAAGCACCTTCCTTGACCATTTTTCCATGTTCTCCCTGGTGCCTCATTTGGAGACTGTTGGCCACATTTTATACAAAGCTATGTTGTGGCAAACAGTGCTTGCATATGTTTCTGCTGGAAAAAGAATCATGAAACTGAAAATTATTTTGAACTGCTGATTTTCTGATTCACAAAACAGTGATGTTGGTTAGAGGTTTCTTGAGTGAATGGTTTAGGGATGCAAAAATGCACTTTATAATTTGCTAGGAATCTTGTAAAGAAAGAGAGAGCCTAATCTATCTATCCTGTGACATCTGTGTTTGGTGTCAGGGCTGAAAGCTCCAGGCACATGAAAAGGAATGAACAGAAGATTACCTAGCAGGTCCACAATTGCATGAGGTCTCTGTCTAGTAGCAGAATAAGAGCCTCAGTTTGCTGGAAATGAAGGAAAGGGTTGAGTGAAGCTTGAACAAATGTACAAAATGAAATTAGTTTTTAAAAGCAAATTGTAGCTAAAGACTTTTCTAGTTCATGGCCAACAATTTCTTTGGTTTATCCTTTTGATGGCCTTTATGCAGTACTACTCAGTCTTAGTTTTAGCAACATTTGGGTTTTCAGATTGTGCTAGATCACAATCATATGCAAGTGAAAATTGTCTCAGTTTTCTCTAGGAACTGAACGTGCTGCTTTGTGCCAAGATAGGATATGCAGGGGCAGTCCTTAGCCTAATTTTGTTTGGTTATAATACAATATTATGCTAGAGGGCAACTCTTTATTCAACTATGTAACAAATAAATAATTTATTAAGTATTTTCTATAATTTTATTGTCAGAGTTTCACATATTAATGAGGTTTCATTGAAGAGGCTAATGCAGTCTTTCTCCTTTGTACTGTAGTTGTGAGTAACACATCACTCACAGCTAGCATAGAACTGTCAAAATATCAAGCAAAATGTCAATTGACAAATCATTTGTAAAATAAGTGCAACTGCTGGCAGAGTTTACAACCTTGTAAATTCTGAAAAAACCCCAAATTGTAAACAGTTATAAGGTTAGTGCCCAGTGTATTTAAGATGTATGTGCTACAGTCTCTTTACCTAGCCAACAACTTATTCTTACATTCACACAGTGAGTTTGATTTTATGTAGTAACTAAATTTGCAGTTTCTGGTTACTCTGATTGCTTTGTTAATACATAACAGTGTAGAAGTATCAGTCACACAGATGAAGCTGAGCTTAGTTCTTGATTGAATGGAAACAATAGTGAAAATGATTGGTTCTAGACAAGTTATTGTCTGTAGATCCTGGAAATAAATATTGCATTGTCTTATATTGTATAATGTTATGACTTCTTTAAACCACAAAAATATTGTAAATTAATTTATATTATGCTGTAATTAACTTCCTGTGTGAATGGGATAACAGTGATTTTTGCTTTTATCCATAGCAGGAAGGTAAGGAATGATTCTGAATTGTTCCAAAATACTGGTGTGGGTTTTTTGTTTTGGTTTGGTTGTTTTTTTGTTTGTTTTGCTTTATCTCTCCTAAATACTTAATATTTAAAATAATATTAATAAGGTAACTTAATTGGCTTAATTGTCAAGGTTTAAATTTATTTCTCTGTCTCATAAAAAAATATCAAGCCATAGCCTTACACTAGAATTCAAGTCTTCATATGTGGAATCCTGTTTTAAGTGCTTTTCAACAAATGGCACTACCTCTTCTCTGACAAAAATCACTGACTGACACTTGCTTTTCACAATACTGATGTCAAGTTATGAACTTCCACAGCACTGTTGTTTTCGTCCTGTTTTTTTCCCCTACTCTTGATTATCTGTTTTCCTATCTCATTGATTGCACTGAAAGTTCAGGCAAACACAAGATAATTCGAGGCTTGACAGAAAGGTATCTCTAAACCTAACCTCCTGGAACCTACACTAACAAAAGCACAAATATCACCGCCTCACATTTGAATGATGCTTCAACTATTAAATAAGAGCTTTGAGGAAAAAGAGGCAACAGAATTTTGCATCGATTTTTTTGTTCTGTATTGAATTCTTCAATCAGAAGCAGATCAGTTTCTTATGTGTTCAAATAACATCAAAATACCATCTTAGGGCTACTTGGATATCTGGCATGGAATGAAAATGACTAGCATCACATTCTTTAATTGTTATGAGTACGTACTTCTAGGATGTTTACCTTTCATCTGAGCATTTTTTATTTGACAGATCTACCTTAGCAGTGTGTTACAATGGAGAAAAAATAACTTTAAAACTTAGTGAATACTGACTTCATCTGTAATCTGGAAAATAAATCTCTCCTTGAAAAGAAACTGTGGGGTTTGAAATACTTCTTCAGCTATATTGCTAGAAACATAGAAAAGTGCTTATAGCACTTTCACCATAAGCTGTTGTAACACAAGGTACTACTGAATTGAAGAAACAGTTTAGAACTGCTTAGACCAGTCAGTCATATATACAAGATTTATTACTTCTCATACTTTTTCCAACTTTTTTTTTTGTAGAAATTCAGCTATTTTCCCTCATATTGAGGCATAAATTGAGCCAAAGAGCAGTCTGAACTTAAAAAGGAAATTAGACAGAATGCAGTAGTGGTAGCCTTCTGCTAGCTCTTGGATTCTGTTTTATGAAATTCCATACGAAACTTGATCTGCAGATGTTGAGCAACCTTGTAAATAATCTCCTGTGAATGTAATGCTGATATAAACTTCAATGTTGATTGAACTGTAGGATGAAATTCCAAAAGAAGTGCTACACTACCACAATATAGCTGTTTCCATTAGCACAGCTGGCACCATCACTGCATCCATGAAAATGTAATTTAAGCCTAATCAGACACCATGTATTTTCCTGGTTCCTACTGCTTCTCATGGTCATGAGGTCTCTGGTGTCAGTGTGTTAGTGTCACAATCTGGAGTGCTTCACTTTTTTTTTTAGTCTCTGTCATTTTTGTTTCACCTGGGGTTATTTGTAATGTTTCTGACACATTTTTACAACACTCACACCACAGTTCCACACCATGCACATTATATTTCTATCTATACTATAAGGTACATTTCACCTGTGTTAGATAGTTGTTCTTTTTTACCTCTGAAACCTGATTCTGTCCAGGCCGGTAAGTCTTTAAGAGTGAGTTGTTCACAGCAACAGGATCTCCAGTGCTCAGACTTTGTTGCATCTTTTATCATAGTCACACTGTAGTCTTCTTCACAGCAACCTGTTGGCTGCGTTTCTCAAGGGCTTTGCGGTTGTTCCAGCACCAGGCCTATATTTCTCTGTACCACATCACATTAATGGGAAATAGCTCATTCTGCACATAGTAGATTCTTTTTTTACTGCTGTGGATATAAAGCTGTGATTGTACCATATAAAGACAAAGAAAGGCATAAAAACTGGTCATAGCTACTTGATCACAGAAAATTTAAATTTTACAGCTAAATCAAGTTTAGAAACAAAACAAAACCAAAACAAACACAAAATTCCAGGCAGCTCAAGACTCTTTCAGACAGAGTAAGCCTGTCAAGCTTCTGTCCAGCAGTCTTGCAAACTCAAACCCCTGTTACAAGGGCAATAATGTATTACTGGGCTACCAAACTACAGATATAGTGAAGAGTTAATGATGTATGTTTTCATTCACTTAAAATATGATGCTAAAAGTTAGTGAAGAGAAATAACTGACATTCCCTTAGCTTCTTAGTTCTTTGGCACAAATTTATGGGAATAGAGAAGTTTATTAGAGTATTTTAATGTTCTTTGGTAAACTGAAATCTAGAGAAAAAAACTGGTTGTACAGTAACTCATGAGAGTTAGAAGTATCTTCTATTTCTATAAGGAATATAAGAAATAACAAGGATAATAACTTACTATTATTGTTTTAATAATTATTAGACATTAATATAATCTTATTTGGTGAAAAAATTATCTAGAGTACTTTATAAATGGATGCAGATTGATATTTATGCATTTTCTTCTTAGATTGCTATTTCTCCTTTTAGAGAATAACAAATATATGGTCTTTGGGGTTTAGCCTAAAAAACCAAAAAAGTTATTGATGTTAATTTTGGGAATATCCAAACTATAACTGACGCTATAGAAAACCAGCTATGGAACAGACATAATCAAGCACTATACAAGGAATTTTTTTTTTTTTTATTGGATACAAACACTGTTGCCCAGAGTAATAATGCTTCTACTTGAGCTGTAGAATAAAAATTAGAACAAATCAGAACATCTCAGGACTGGGAATTTTTTGAACATAGAATCCTGTATTGTAGCGCCACCTGGTGCCTCTGACACAAGAGTATTGCAAAGTAGACCAAGAAACTTAAAAAAATTACTTATATTTGTTCAGTAATTACTATACATATCCTATATAATTAATTAATATAATATATTGATTATTGCATATTGATTTTAATTTCTTTCATTTATTCACTACCTTGAACAGCATGGCAGCACCTATTAAACATCTTCCTCTCTTGGGCAACTGTTGCATTTTTAATGCTGCTTTGGGGCTTACATATAAAATAAAGGTTGTGTTTCTGGTAAAATCATAAAATCATCGAATGGTTTAGGTTGGAAGTCACCTTCAAGATAATCTAGTTTCAGCCCCCCTGCCATGGATAGGGTCACCTTCTAGTAGACCAGGTTGCTTAGAGCCCCATCCAGCCTTGCCATGGACACAGCCAGGTATGGGGCATCAACAGCTTCTCTGGGCAACTTGTACTAGTCTCTCACCACTGTCACAACAAAGAACTTCCTCCTAGTATCTAATCTAAACCTACTCTCTTTTGAATCTATTCTCCCTTGTCCTATCACTACATGTGTCTGTAAACAGTCCCTCTCTGTGTTTCTTTTAGACTCCCGTCAGGTACTGGAAGGCCACAATTAGGCTAGATTGAAGCCTTCTTTCTTCCAGGCTTAACAAACACAGTTCTCTCAGCCTTTCCTCATAGGAGAATCGCTCAGAACATTTTGGTGTCCCTCCTCTGGATTTGCTTCAACAAGTCCATGGTTTTCTTGTGCTGAGACCCCCAAAGTGGGACGCAGGACTCTGGGTGGGGTCTCATCAGAGCAGAATAGAGGGGCAGAATCACTTCCCTCAACCTGCTGCCCCATGCTGCTTTTGATGCATCCCTGGATACAACTGTCTTTTTGGGCTGCAAGTGCACATTGCTGTCTCATGTCCAGCCTCTCATCCACCAGCACCCCAAGTCCATCTCGGCAGGGCTGCTCTTGATCTGTTCATACCCCAGCCCAACCCTACTAAAAGGTCTAGTGCAGCACCTTGTACTTGGTCTTACTAAACCTCAGGAGGTTCCCATGGGCCACTTCTCAAGCTCATCCAGGTTCCTCTGGATGGATCCCATCCTTCAGATATGTCACCCACACCACTCAACTAAGTATCATCTACTGATTTACTGAGGGTGCACTGGATCCCTTTATTTGTGTCATTAAGGAAGATATTAATTAACACTGGTCCCAGTACAGACCCCTGAGGAACACCATGTGTCATTGATGTCCACTGGGACTCTGAGACATTGACCACTACCCTCTGATTGTGACTGTCCAAACACTTTCTTATCCATCTAACAGTCCACTGATCAAATCCATCTTTGTCCAATTTAGAGAGAAGGATATTCTGGGGGACTGTTCCAAAAGCTTTACAGAAGTCCAGAAAAATGACATCTGTATTGCTTCCCTTGTCCACTGATGTAGTCATTTGAACCCACCTTTCATAAGGCTAATACTTTTTTAAAGTAATATATTATTGATGTTGATTGTTTTAACTAAGATCTTTGCTACCAAAAAAAAAAAAAAAAAAGCACTACAGTTTTTTGGTGCAGCTTCTAAAACTTGCAGTATTTTACTACTTTGTGCTTAATCATGCAAATGATTTAGTGTATTTTCTTCAAAATCTTTTAAAAGTAATTACATAGTCTAGTGAGCACAGAAAAGAGCAAAAAAGGGGAGATGAATTTTAAATCACATCCTGTGTTGATGAGCTACTATCTGTAGTTCATGGGTTATTATTAAATTTCATTCTGATGAGAAACTTGAGCTGAAATGGAATAGTACTATAAAGTTTCAAATGAATACTTGCAGCAGTGAAATGCTGTTTCCCTGTACTAAACTATCAGGAAAGAATCCACATTTTACCTTTGAGCATCAGTCTGAATCAAGTGTTATGCATTTAAACAAAATAATTTAAAAAATCAAACCCAAACCAGAACTATAAGTGTGCTGTCACAGATAGTTTGAAGTTTTCAACTTCTTGCTTAAACATGAGTTGATAAATATATTAATACAGGCCACTGGAGAACAATAGATACGATCTCTGCACCTTAATATTTTAGTTAACCACTCACACTGTGTAATACAATACTCTCTGAATGATATACTTCTAATCTAATTTCCTCGCTTTTGATAGAAACTAAGAATTATTTGCATTTTCATCAATTTCACCATGACTGGACATGCTGAACAAGTTATTCCATTTTATGTTTGTGCAGAAACTGTAAGAAATCTATTTTCCTTTTTATGCAACACATATCCATAATAAGAATAATAATTAAAAGCTAATCTCAGACGAATTGCTATTTTAAATTGGAATGTACTTGTGTTCTGGTTTCTATTATCAAAGTGGTGTAAAGAGCGATTATTCTTTACCTCCTCTCATTAAAAAAAAAAATTAAAATATCATAGGAATATTCTGAAGCATGAGACAGTGTTGTTGACCAGCCCCGTCTATTCTAATCAAATATTTCTCATTTTAACTTGTGAATGTATCCAGCATTCCACAAAGGGAATTTCTTTCTAAAAAGTTTAGAAAAACTCCTGCAGAATCTAATACCCATTTCAGTTCTGTGACTTCCCTTGTTTGTGGCAATTTTGCCCAACTGGCTCCTTCTTGGTCCAGAGTGGGGAAGGCACCATAAGCTTTGTTTCCAAACTAAGTTTGTCACCTGGTCCAGGCCCAAAGCAACACACTAGAGAGACCACAGAAAATGAGGATTTGATTTTCTTCCACGGAGGATCTAATTTTGGGGGGAGAGTAATTCTACTGAGAATGAAGCAGTTTTTTGTTTCATATCAAATTGTTCTCTGAAAATAATTTACTTTCTAGAGAAAGAGAATCACAACTTATCAAGTCTGTATTAAATGAAGGAATGATCAAATTTGGAAAAAAAATCCCAGCTGATAGTTGCTCATAACAATATTATTGTGTTTTCTACTTTTCAACAGGTGGGAAATGTTGTTCAATTTCAGTGTAAAAAAGGACACCTGCTCCATGGTTCAACAACACGAACTTGCCTTCCAGATCTTACATGGAGTGGAATCCAGCCAGAATGTATACGTAAGAAATGATAATTTTTTTTCTTTCCTCAATTTTTTTTTTATCTAGACTATTTAGCTGCAGTAACATTGTCATAAAGTTAATCTATATGACTTTATTAACTGAAAGGTAACAGAAATTTGCATTACTAGCTTATAGCAGCTAGAAATACGATTCTGAGTGAATTTTTCTATAAGAAACAATAGAATTAAAAAAAAAAAAAAGAGAGAGAGAGAAAATTGGCAGATCTTCATCCAAAGTCACTTTCTTTCTAAGACGGTGCAACCCTTCCAACTCAGAGAGGAGGTGGTGAGAACAGGACATATCAGAAGGCCCTATTCTAAAATATGTAGGAGAGCATATAATTAAAATCAGTTCTAGTAAATAGTTTGAACTGTTTCTCAAACAAGGAGTCAGGGTATTTTAAGATGGGGAAAAAAGAGTTTGCAATTGGAAATTTTTGAATCTGAAATAGAGAGAATCTTCTTCGAGTACAGACAGCAGCACTTCATTTCGTAGATCTTTTACGCTTTGGTAAATAATGATAATTTACTGAAGATATAAGATCATGGTTAGTCTTTCTACTTCAGCTAGTCAGCTGTATTTTTCTGTAAATAGTCTTACCTTATAAGGTCTGACCCGATAGAATTACTTCAGTGAATGGAGAACATATCCACAGAAGGAAAGAGCATTAGTATTATTTCAGTTGGCGCTAGCATTAATCTTAAGCAAACAAAAAAACAGTAGCTCAGTGTGTTGAAAGGTGAACTCTGCTCTTGGAGGTATGCTGTCTTTGAGATAACACATAAATCCCAGATTCTGGTGATTGTTAGACACTTCATATGAGATTAGAAATATTAATTTAATTTTTCTGGTATTTACAACTCACCTTCAATTTCTCCTTGAGCCTTCATAGAGTTTACCAACTGACCATTTATTTACTGTTATACAATGCTACATAGATATCATAAGTGATGTAAGTCACAAGCCATGATTGCTTTTAAGTCTAGGATGATGTGTGCTGTTTCTATTCTCACATGCAGACAATTGATTTTGTTCATGTAAGTGCATTTAAGTCAGTTATTGGTCCCTTGGAATTGAAAGGTCCATGTTTAAGAGTGTATTTACAGACTCATGGTAATATTTTATAGACTATATAGTAATTTATAATGTGAATGAAAATATATCAATATGTAATTTCTATTTATTTTTTACTTAGTTAACTGTCAGAATGAGCATGTATTGTTTTCTCAGAAGTATTTTCACCATTTCAACAGAAGGATATTTTATCTTTTCTTTGTAGCTCACAGCTGTAAACAACCAGAAACACCAAGCCACGCTAATGTTGCAGGAATGGATCTTCCATCACTTGGTTATACACTGATCTACACTTGTCAGCCAGGCTTCTTCTTGGCAGGAGGATCAGAGCATAGAGCCTGTAGGTCTGATGGCACATGGACTGGGAAGGTTCCAGTTTGTGAAGGTAAGCTCTTCTGTTTCCTGCTGCATCTGCCATCTGTCATATTTCAGTGCTTTTCTTTACTTGCAGTTGGCACACGCACGCCAACAATTTGATGGGGCCCAGTCAGCATGTTTTAACGAAAGGCAGGTCCTGCTTGATAAATCAAATCTCCTTCTATAACAAAGTGACCTGCTTAGTGGTCACTCAGTACTTGGCACTGGTGAGACCACACCTTGAATGGTGTGTGCAGTTTTGGGCCCGTCACTCCAAGAAAGACATTGAGGTACTGGACTGTGCCCAAAGAAGAGGAATGAAGCTGGTGAAAGGTCTGCAGCACAAGGCTTATGAGGAGAGGCTGAGGAAGCTGGGGGTCTTTACCCTGGAGAAAAGGATGTTGAGGGGACAGCATATTGCTCTCTATAACTACCTGAAAAGAGATTGTAGCAAGGTGAGTGTTGGTCTCTTCTTCAAGTTAAGAAGTGGTGAGAGGAAAAGGCCTAAATCTGTGCCAGGGAAGGTTTAGGTTGGATATTAGGAAAAATTTTGAGGAAAATTCAGGAAGGGTTGTCAAGCATTGGAACAGGCTGCCCGGGGAAGTGCTGGAGTCACCATCCCTGGAGGTAGACATGTAGGTGTGGCATTTAGAGCCATAATGTAGTGGAGGACTTGGTAGTGTTAGGTTAGCTATTGGCCTCTAAGATCTTAAGAGGTCTTTTCCAACCTAAATGATTAAATGATTCTGTAGTAATATTTGAGAAAGGTGACTAAAGTTCAAGAAGATGTCTGAATCACTGCGTGAAATTAATCCATAGGGTTTAATATTATTTCATATTTTTATGTAATGAACTGTATACTACTAGAAAACAAAATGTATCTACTTTGTCCTTGCTGTTCCAGCCTTTAATTTTGTTTCTAATTTTTACTACCCACTTTGTCACAGTAGGACATGAAAAACACCATATCCAAGTCATGGTGAGAAAGGTGGTTTTCATGTGACATAAGGAATATACTCAAATGTAGGAACTGTTTGGAATTTTATTTCCTGAATAATTAAAGGTCTTTTCAGATTACTGTTACCTAATGTTTCAGATGTGGTTATCCCCAGGGCTCTTACAGAGGCATTCACAGGCTCTGTAGCCAAACACTGCTACTTGGAAGGGAAATAGGAAATGAATAGTTTGTATTAGTAAAAAAACAGGTGTCCTGGAATTGCATGCCAGGCAAGTGCTGGGGGAAAATAAAGCAGAGCTTTGGGATAGTGCTAGAAAGCTAGCAGCCAGGAAGCTTATGACTTGTTCAGTACTTGGAAAGTATTATGGCAGGCCAAATGTGATTCATAGGTTGTATTTTGATTCAAGAATTTTCTGCTGCTGCTGTTGAAAGAAGTAGCGTTAGTTGTATTACCTGATAGTAAGGAAGCTTTTTGAGATTTTTTTTTAAGTATTAAGTAGTAGCTATGAGTGTATCTACATTGTTATATAGCTTAGTTTCCCAATGTCTTGAAAAAATGTCAGAGAAATTTTAAAAAAATTCAGAAACAGATGTGTTTCTTCTTCCTTTTTAGCAGTGGAGGAAGCTAATAATGAGCAATATATTGCAAAATGTTAACTCTAATTACACAAAGTAAAATATCTCCTTGATAATTTCAGTTTTGGCTATACAGCAAGGTGAAATATCTCTCTGATGGAGCATAGGAGAACACCAGATTAGGTTGTTCACCTTTTATTGTGAACTTCACAAAAATAACTTGGAAATGGATGAAAAAGAATAAAATGTTTGGAGCTGAGCGCTCTAAAGGGATGTGTAGGGGAATTAAACTAGAATTTGATCCTTTAAATACAGAGTTAAAATCTTGAAAGTCCTACTCAAATATCTGGACCTAGAAACTTAAACTTCATAGTTAACTAGTTTTAGTTTTGGATTTGTATTTAACATTTGCATTTAAGTTTTATTTTCTGTTTCAAATTTCAGTTCTGGACTTGACTAGAAATGTATTCAACTTAAGGAGGCTAATTGACTCATCATCTTTTTACGCTAAAGCCCAACTAGAAAGTGTAATCCAGATATTTCTAACCTAAATTAGTTTCCTAGTTGGAAAGCATATGCTGTTGGACCATTCCCTCCAGGTCAACAATGTATAGTGAAGTTCAGTATGTTTCTTTCAAAACAGAGAGGAAATAGAGGTTAATCAATCAGTAATAACAGTCCATGAGAACCTTAGGTTGCATTTCAACCACTGCCCTTGCTTCTTTACAGTTTTAACGTACATGAGAAGAAAAGACCTTTTGAAAAAGCTAAAATTTATTCTCAAAAATATTCTCAGTCCTTGCAAAAGTTTCCTTTTTATGCAGAAAAATACTCAACTCAGGGGGGAAGTCGTTTATTTTCTTGTGTATTTGTTTAGAACGTGGATTGGAGAGAAAAGGCCTGGGTTCAAGGCTAAGACCCACAATACAAAATATTCAAATCACAGTTAGAGCAAGGAATCGAGTCTACTGCCACATGGACTATTTTATATTAGGAGACAGAATTATTTGTCTTCTTTATGTTCCAGTGAATCCAAATTAGTTTCTTCAAATTAAAATAGCTTCACCTCCAGGAAATTATAATGTCCTAGTGCATTTAGTTCATCATCTTCAGTGGTGGAAGAGTTCCTGCTCTAAGCAGAGAAGAAATTGTATTTTCCAACTTCCAGTTCTCATATCACCTGAGCAGTTGGCTATTCTGTGGACAGCCCCTTTGGTTTCTTTCTTTCTGTTGTTATTCTTCAAAGAATGAGTGATCTTCTCCTTTACTATTAAGAGATTAAGTCAGCATCTATGGGTTTTCAGTCTTGAACACAAGATGTCTCACTCAGTACTGTTGAAGATAGTTAAGTCCTGGAGAGAAATGATTTCAAGCTCCCTTTGTTGTGTGTGTCTTCGCTGTTTGGTTTTACATTGCAGTCAATGCACTGTTCACTGTTCCTAATCCAAGTGACACAGCCAGGATTAGATGATATATTAGAAGGATCTCACATATTAGTGCACGGTCCAGGACTGTAAATTATGAAACATGGATTCTGAAGTGAAACCCTTCACTGACTACTGAAAATGACTTGATAGCATCCATGTGCCTGATTTAGGAGGATAATGGGGGAACAGAAGAAATTTTTGTGTAAGGGCTCCTGTGATACTAAGGTTTGATACCAACTGAAATCTCATTCATATTTGAGTTCGAAATATCATCTTATATGCTTTTTAACAAATAAATTTCATGATGGAAATTATTTTCTTTGTTTCTGAGTAACATTTTGCTACTGAATTGTCTTTATATAATTTATTCTTTCTAACAGCTGGTTCTAAAATATTAGTGAAGGATCCCAGACCAGCATTAGGAACACCGAGTCCCAAACTAAGTGGTAAGTACTCCAAGGATTATATAGTTATAAACCATTTCTGTAGAAAAGACAATGAGGATCAGTTTAATGAGATTGCACTGGGTGGTTTAGAATGTGTAAAAGATATTAGATTAGGCACTAGATTAACAAGGAGGGAAAATAATTAAATTATTCCCCAATTTTGAAGTCCACTTGCCATATGGTATAATTAATATCTATATACAATTTCTGTTATGAAATGAGAGTTTTATTGGTTTCACTGAAATCACTGTGTTCTCTGTAAGATTTTATGCAATTTACCTATTTAGAAACTGTACTACTCACCTTGAAATAATTTAAAGATGTTTTGCAGTTTTCTTCAGTCCTGCACATTTTTACATATTGCTAATTTAAATTGCTTTACCTAAGTACTAGCCTTCAACTTAGCCTCCAAAAAAGGTAATTTTAGCTGAGACAAGGTAACTTCTCGAATTTTTGCTAAAGTCTCAGGTTTTAACAGATTTGCTGAAGACCATATTTGGATGTTCTGACAAGAGAAGCTCTCTGTCCACTGAAGATATTTTTTGAAAAGAGCAGTGTCTGTAACTAAAATTAACCTTTGAGTATAATAAACCTATTGAATTTCTACTGATAATGAATAAGATTTAAAAGTAGTACTTTAGCATATGGGGATTTGGGGGCTTTTTTTTCTTAACATTTTTTGTACTAGTTCAAAACCATTTTTTTCAATGATGTGCTGCTGAGTGGTAGACATCAAGTTTTTAATTCAGAAAATTTTCATTAATTTTGTGAAATCCTGATTAACTGCCCATATAGCCCATAAAGATTAGTTTTCCTGAAAGTAGGGAAATATATTTCAGACAGATTACAAATCAACAGCATCAGAGCATTTGCACCATGCAATTTTCTTGCCTGCAGGTCCAGTATCTACATGTTTTTTCAAGAAACATATACCTATATACATACGTGTACAGAGATAGAAAAATTAGGAACACTCCTTTGCCCTTCATGGAGAAGACAACTTGCCTTTGTGTTGCATAAAATAAGCAATGAAAGAATACTGTGGATATTCCAGTAGATCCCAGTCTTGGATTTAGGGGTATCCTGAGAGAGAAAAGGGCAAATATTCTTCTCTGCTTATCTGACGAGATGCCAATGCACACATGAACACAGAGCTTTAACTTCAGTATGAATGACTTCAAATAATGTGAAACTGCTGATTTGAAATAGTGATTCTTATAGGCCTAACTCTGATACATTACTTTTTAAAGTGTAGTAAGCCCATCCTAAATCATGTTTAATTTAATTATTTAACAGGTATTTCATGTTAAGGTTTTAAAGATTTGCATGTATCAGTTTTTACTTCATAGGTAGCTTTTTATTGTTTTGGTGGAGTTTTTTTGTTGCTGGAAAGCATTACTTAAGTGAATAATTTTACAGTTTGCTAATGATAAATATAAAATGTAAGGGTATAAATCTAGCATTTCTATTCCCCAGCAGACTATGATCTGTTTTAAATTCTAAATTAGAGAAGTAATTTTTTCTCATGGTGAAGCTTATAATGTTTTTAAGCATTTGAAGACAAGACAAAACTCCTTATATAATTTTTTTCATTAGAAAAATTGACTAGTTAATAAAGAAAATGCTTGTATTTCATGTCATTTAAAGAAAATGCTTATGAAAATTTTTATATCTAAATTGATATTAATTTCTGCAAAATGTAATGCTAGGTATATGTCCCTAGCCATCTGTGCAGGCATAGAAAAGATTCTACAGTGAGTGGAATATGATCTTCTGGCCAAAGCTTTTAGAATTGTTGGAAATTATTTAACTCTGGGGCAGGTCTATATTTTAGTAAAAAAGCAAATGAAGATGTAGTTGTGGTTGTGGTCTTCAGTACAAATATGTTTCTTTCATAAAAGTTTCTAAAAGATTTGTATGTTTGATATCTGAAAATTATGCCTAGTAGATTTATAAAAAGTAAAGGAAAGAAAATGCTAATATTTATCATACATTTTGTTGGATATTTGACTTTGTAAGTACTGAATATTGCAATATGTATTGAAACATGTTTTTGTCTATATAGTTCCTGATGATGTATTTGCCCAAAATTATATATGGAAAGGATCTTACAATTACAAAAGCAAGAAGCAACCCATGACTTTGACAGTCACCAGTTTCAATGCAACTTCAGGAAGAGTAAATGCAACACTTACAAACAGCAATATGGAATTGCTGCTATCAGGTATGGGCTAAGGAAAACTAATTTCCTTTCTTTCCTTTTTCTGTCTTACATACATTGGTTCCCTGTAACTTTCTGCATAACTTAAACTTTATTATTTTATCAAAGAAATTTTCATTGCATTTCAGTTCCTTTTCAAAGGTAGGGATTTTTCCACTTCTTTCCCTCCCCTTGTTTTTTTTTTTAAATTTTCCAGGTTTTTACTATACTTCGAGTTAATAGTCAATAAGAAATGAAAGAATCATAGTAATTCTCATCCTTTTCTTTTAAAAATTTTAAATAAATTTCAAGTACTATTCCTGAGATTTTCTTAATTCTTGATTATAAAAATTACCCACAGTAGCCTAATGACTAATAACAAATATGATGAGATTGATATATGTTGACCTAGAAAGTCAGAGATACCTAATGAACATGGAAAGAAAGTAGAGCTGACACTTGATTTTCTAAGTAAAAAAAGAAAGAGGTAGAATCATAGAATTGTTTAGGTCTAAAAAGACTTCTAACATAACCAACTTTACCTAATACTGCCAAATCCACCACTAAACATGTCTCTAGAAGTGCCATATCTAGGCATCATTTAAATACCTCCAGGGATGGTGACTCCACAACTTCCCTGGTTGTTCCCCCAGACAACCCTTTCAGTGAAGAATTTTTTCCTAAGATCCAATCTAAACCTCTTCTGGCACAACTTGAAGCCATTTCCTTTCACCCTACCACTTTCTGCTTGAGCAAAGTACCAAAACACCTCACTTCAACTTCTTTTCAGGTAGTTGATGAGAGGATGTAGTCTGCCTTCAGTTTCCCTTTTTTCCAGACTAAACGACCCAAGTTTCCTCAGACTCTGCATAAGACTGGTGCTCCAGACCCTGCTCCAGCTCCATTGCCCTTCTCTGGACATGCTCCAGAATTTCCATGTCTCTCTTGTAGTGAGGGGCCCAAAAATTAATGCAGGATTTGAGGTGTGGCCTCACCCAGTGCAGAATATGAGGGGATGATCACTGCCCTGGTACTGATGACTACCCTATTTATTATACAAGCCAGGATGCCATTGGCCTCCTTGGCCACCTGAGCACAATGAAGGATCATGTCTAGCCATGAACAGCACCCCCAGGGCTTCCCAAGCCTGTAGAGTTGCCTGGGGTTATTGTGACCCAAGAGCAGGCCCATTGATCCAGCCTGTCCAGATCCTTCTGCAGAGCCTTCCTACTCTCTGGAAGAGCAACACTACTGCCCAACTTGGTGTCATCTGCAAACTGACTGAGGGTACTGTCAATGCCCTCATCCAGATTGTTGATAAACACATTAAACAGGACTAGCCCCAGTATTGAGCCCTGGGGAGCACCAGTTGTGATTGGCCACCAGCTGGATGTAACTCTAATCAACACAAATCTCTGAGCTCGTCCAACCCATGAACAGTCAGTTTCTCCAGGAGGATGCTGTTGGAAATGGTGTCAAAGGCTTTATGAAGTTCAGTGAGACAACATCCACAGCCTTTCATCGACTGAGTCACCTTATCATAGGACACCAGAGTAGTCAAGCAAGATCTGCCTTTCATAAGTCTATTTGGCTTGGCCTGATCTCCTGTTTGCTGAGAGGGGTGGTCTATGGGAAGGATGTAATGAGCCAAAGAATCTGTGTTTCTGCTGAGGTCTTACTTCCCAGTATTGAGTAGAGTAGTGAATTCTTATCATTAGATTTGTCTGTGAAAGGAATTTTGTAGGTGTCCTTTGAAGAATCATGCCTGAGAGTCTGGACTGAAAAACTGTTTGTCTTGGCTGTGTGTGAATTTTTTCTATTTCCGTGAAGATATTAGGTACAGCAGATGTAGTATTTGGAATTTTTAGAATTAGAAAAGTAAACCATTGTGTTTTCTCACTCAAAACCCTCCTCCTCCAAATAAAAGGTTCATTTAACTAGACACAAATGTGATTCCAAATGCCCTTTTCAACTATATGTACAGGCATTACATATGTCATCAGGTAATTAATATTTTTAACTTCCCTGTTCTACAGATAGAACACTGAGATCCTGTAAAATGAAAGGGTATCTTAGGGCCAGGGAAGTAGGGATGGATCAAAAAATACATTTACATGCCAGGAAGTTGAATTTACCTATACTCAATTAGTAGTTTTCTCAAATGAAACGTAGTTTCCTCCTCCTGCATCATTTACTGTTTTGCATTCCATCATTTGATGCATCTTTTTATACTTCTTTTTATTTTGACACCTGTGCTTGCTGTAATTATACATAGAATAAACCCATCTTGCCAAAGCACATTCATTTGAGCTCAGGGCAGTGTTAACATGAAAATAAGTCTTCTCATTAGCCCAGCGATTATTTATAGGTAATGATACCTCCTATAGGGCAGTCACGGATCCTTGATGTGGAGAAGGCTTTTGTTTTCTCAATTTAGGCAGGTACACAAGAAACATGAATTAGGAATCATTGCCCATGGAAGATGAAATCACTAAACATATTGTGGTATTTTATTTCTGTTTCCAAATCAACAAATAATGCTATTTGGGTTCTAAACAATTATTCTGCAGGAACAATAGTGAGTCAATTAATTATGTCTACAAAGCAAAGAAGGTTACATCTTCCTTTCCTTCCATTTATCATATGGAAGAAACTATGTTGTAAGTGACCATACTAACTGCTGAAGAACAATCCAATTTTTAAAAATATTCTCAAATTTGATTATTTTTTTTACATTTAGCAGCAGCTTGTGGAATAGAATTTGTATGTGGATCTTCCTATTACCACATTTTCTATGTAATGACTAAATTATATATATTGAAAGTAGGGATGTGAGGTTTAAATACACGCTTCCTGATTCAGAACAATATTTTCCATTTCAAATCAGATTGCTGTCAATGTTTGTTCTGCCTAAGGCTTGAAGTAACAGCTGTGTGTATGGGGTTTTCCTTCCCTTCTCTCCTCTCTACAGGCTAAGCTAAAAATGGTTTAATTGAAATTTTATGATTATTGAAATAATTTCAAAATAGAGTGAATTTTTCTAAACAAACAATGTTGACAACTGGTACCTAGTCTTCCTGCTTTTCCTCTTTAAGACAAGAGATGATGTGTTTTTCTAGTCAACACAAATGTGAATTTTTAACACTATATTCTACAGGAGTGTATAAAAGCCAGGAAGCTCGGCTAATGCTCCACATATATCTCATTAAAGCACCCTCCCATACATCTGCAAGCAAGTTGAAAGAGGAAAAATGGGCTATGGATGGTTTTGTGAGTATATTTCTGCTGCAAAAGAGAGGGAATTTTTTATTTGTTTGATTGAAATCATGCTGGTTTTTACACCCAAAAAATCCTGAGACATATCAAATGGAATCTTGTTAGCAAGGCTGATTCATTAAATTAAATGAAAATTTTCTTGTAAAATGCAGGAGACCAGTCCGAGGGAAAAGTATGGGAACAGTCATAGAGTGTAGGCAAAATTATAATGCGTGTTAGTACAGAAGCGTTTCTCATAGGTCTCTTATTCCAATATGTTTAGCAACAAGCAAAAGATGAACTGTCACATGTATGTGGAAAACAAAAGAGATTACTCCAATTTATCATTAGGCCCCTTGGGGTTCTGGGTCTGAGTTTATTTGTTGAAACAGAGAGGAAGAGAGACCGTAACTGAGAGGAGGAGAGGTAAAGGAGAGGGTTAAATAGCCCAGGTTTCTGGGATGGATTAAGCCATGAAAAGGAAATGCCTTCCAAGAATAGATAGAGAAAAAAAGTAGACTTTTTTAGAAAATAAAGAGCTTAAAATTATTTGGATGATGACAAACACTCGTACAGCCTTACTACACCATCTAATTTTTCAAGGAATTTGTCTGTTTTCTTATATTTCACCTATTGGTTAAGCACTACAGGGACAGCACTATGTGTACACATGCTAAAAGAAAAGAAGTGTACATTGAATTGCACTCACAAATTTATATTTTTATAAGAAGTGGCACTGGTTGAACAATAATTTCTTAAAAAGGTGCAGAATGAAAACCTTAAAACTAAACTCATTAAGCAACAAATGTTCTAGTAAAAAGGCTTAACTCTCTTGGCCTGTACAAAGTTTAGTCTTCATGAACATGCTCCTGAGGTAGCAAAAGCAGGGAATTTACTTTCAGGCTTCTAAATATACAGAAGTAGACAGTATATTCCTTACATTCCATATGCTATTTACATACTGTTTTTACTTGACCTTTTTTCTCTTTGAATCTTGGAATAGCACAGAGAGACTCCTTTAGCCCAAAATAAAAAATTCACCTAAGAAAGGCACCCTGTGTTCAGTGAAAACATAGCTTCAGGTCACTGCTGAAGATATACTGTGTCTTGAGAAAGGGAAGCTTAAGGGAAAAGCTTGAGGGAAACTACCTAGAAAACACTGAATTTAAACCTAGTAACTATTCTTAGAAGCAAGTACCTGTCAAATTGTATACAGTGCACTACTTTAGACTGTACTTACTGTAATCAGAGAGGTAGTCATAGGATTACAAACATCCCCTCCCTTCCACAAGCCTTTTAGTTTATACTAGCATATTTTTCCCTTGTACCAAAGCCTTATTCAATGTTCTTCTGGTCCACGGCTGTATAATTAAGTACTTATTGGGATAAGCACTGAGAAAAATCAAAAGAACTGTCAATTAATGTGAGGTCTTTTTAATTAGTTTAAAACTAGCTATTAAAATGTCAATACTTGCATCCGTAGAATTATATGCAATATAACTTTTTCAATCTACTGCCTAAACAAAACAAAAAAATATGAAGTATAGAAATACAGTATTTTAGAAATACTGGCATTTGAACTACTAGAAAATTTAGGTCTTATTGGTTTTAAAAAATAAAGTTAAAGGTAGTATAAGGTATCAGATGTGACTGTAAACCACCATGTCTAAGTTGTGCCTATAACAGTCCTATTTTTTCTTTTGAACTTTATATATAAATTTCCTAGAAAAAGAGGATGTTTATAATGGGGAATAACAGCTACCAGTCAAGTATAGTAGGATATAGAACAGCTCCCTTTCAAATAGATACATGTAACTTGCAACAAACTTTTTCCCATTTAATTCAAAGTACGTTTTGCTTATAGGTTTCTGCTGAACCTGATGGAGCAACATATGTTTTTCAAGGATTCATCCAGGGTAAAGATTATGGACAATTTGGGCTTCAAAGAATAGGTATTCAACAAATTCTGGTTCTTTGCTAGTTCATTGTTCCATATTCTGTTTCATTATATCCAGTCGTATGAGGGTATGTGCAGGATGTTAACAGAAACATTTTATAGAATATTGAGATATTAATATCTTTAAAATGTCATTTAAGTGGTACTTACAAATAAATTGTAAGGAGCTATAGATGATTTGCAATGTACTGCTTAGTATACATATTCATTTGTAATATTTTGAGCAATGTTTTTATGCAAATACGTGTAAAAATTTAGTTTCATATCTTAATAGCTATCTAGAAAATCCATGTTATAGAATGCTCTAATAAACTGATTTCTTGCTTATGGTGCTAAAACAACATTTCACCTAAACATTTATTAGAAGAGGGAAACTGGTAAATATTTACAAGTAAATGCTTGTATTACTTTTAAGAGGAAAAAAAGTCTTACTTAGTTGATAAGTGTTTATTTCCTAAAAATTAACTTCTTGTTTCTATACAAAGAGAGCTTTGGTAACAGAGCGGTGGAGACAACATTCTGTTGTGCTATTTAAGAAAAGACTTTCATTTTCTTTTCTAAAGTTGTGTTAAGAACAGGGATATTTCTCCTTCCATGAGAATTTGAATTTAGTTAATACTGAATTTTAAATGATAAAAAACTGTTGGGAATGCCTTAGAAGAGGATTTCTTTTTCACTAATATAATGGCTGTTTAGATAGACTGCTTAACTTCAGGTAAAATTCCTATATGTGGATGGAAAGTGATGTTCTTTCAGCCACAAAATATTGTCCATTCTTTTTATTTTTCTGTAAAATCAGGAAATTCTTTAATTCTTGAATATGCTGGAAGGAAGTAATTTAAAGTCAATTTTTTCTCTTTTCACAGTTCTAAATCACAGTAAAATGTACTGTTTGTATCTTGTTTTTCACTGCAATTTCATATGAAAATTACTTTGCAAGAATTTTTAGAAATATCTTTATCTAGAAATGTTTCCTTTAAATTAATATAAGAAGTTATTTTCCTATAACTTCTTTAACATCTTAAAATATTTGAAAGTCATCTAATAAAAATTAAAATGCAAGATTTCTTTGGCAAATTGTTCTGATAGATTATTATGAAAATGATATTTCTTCATTTGATTTTTGGAGGATACTTTTGAGATTCTTTTCTGTAATATGTTGAAGATACTTTTTATTGCTGTATAACTTTGAGAAAAGAATGATTCACTCAGAGTCAAATTCTATACAATGTTTAATTGTAGCTAATATAGTCAATATTATCTCTATAAAGAGATTCACAATCTTTGTACAGATTTTGTTTACCATGCTTACCACTTCATTATTTCATGCACAGAAACACAAAATTAGCTTCTCAAAAATAAAATGTTTTGATTGTTGTTCCCACACAATTTTCCTCACAGCCTGCATGGTTGTTTGTGGTCTTCTTTGTGTTTTGTTTTTTTGTTTTTTGAGGTTTTTTTAAATTTATATATATTGTCTTATACGATCAAGAAATTCAGAAAACATTATGACCTAAGCAATTCTTAATAGGTCCAGGTGAAATCTTGAAAATTAACTTTGAAGACGCATTACAGAATCACAGAATCATCTCGGTTGGAAAAGACCTTGATGATCACTGAGTCCAACGTATGACCTAACATCACCTTATCAACTAAACCATGGCACTGAGTGCCACATCCTGTCTTTCTTTAAATACCTCCAGGAATAGTGACTCCACCACTTCCCTGGGCAGCTCATTCCAATACCCAACCACTCTTTCTGTAAAGATTTTTTTTTCTAATGTCTAGGTCATTGTTATAACCTTTCTTCACATTTAAAAGGTGTACCACTTGTCTGTGTAGAAAATGTAGATAGTGTCTTCTTCAGCCGTGCAGGAAGTCATATTTCTATTTTTTCCTCTATATCTGGCTTTAGCTATTCAAAATTGTTCCTATCTCTTTCACTCTGTGTATCCATAGCAGCACCTAAGGAAGTAATGAGTTTTCAATTTGCCTCTTTAGGTGATTGGCTTTTTCCTTGAAAGTATGTTTGGGTTTTATATATGTAGTATTTATTAATTAATGAAATAAACAAATATAAACAGTAATATAGTCAATCTAACATATGCATTATTATAAATTTGACCTTTTGTATGACAGTACAATAATGTGTTTCCATTGCATACAAAAGTTGAATCCTATGCAGAATTATGCTGTAAGGTATTTACTGTACCAGAGTATGTGTACTGTTCTACCAACATGTGGCATCCACATATTAATCAGAATATGGTATAATATATTCAAATTGCGGGTGGTCTCAGCACACAGGTGTAGGTATGCAGCAGAACACATTATGATGACCCAGTAACAAGGTGTTACTGAATTACGAGGATTATGGAGTAGTATCAGTAGTTTGCTGATAACAGACATATAGGATATTACTTTTTTTTCTCTTTTCTTTTTTTTAGGTCTTAACATGTCTGAGGGTTCAAATTCTTCTAATCAACCACATGGTACAAATAGTAGTTCAGTGGCCATTGCTATCCTTGTGCCTTTCTTTGCCCTTATATTTGCTGGTTTTGGCTTTTATCTTTATAAACAAAGGTAAGTACAAATTTTATATACAGAATTCCTCTATTCCTCTGCATGTTGGTGATTTTTTGTCTTCAGTTTTTGCTAGTGTAAATAAAGTTTTCTGTAAAACAAAAAAGACTTTGCAAAATATGCATGCAGACAGTTCTTCCTACATTTATTAAAGTCTGGTATAATAACTATGAGATGAGTTTATTATACAGTGCTGTACTTTCATTCCTACCTATTTAAAATTTTACACATTTCTCTCTTTATGATAAAATAGATGCTATAAAGTATTGGCATATGCTGAATAATATAATTGGTAGATTTTGTGTGTATTTACAATAAATTGTCTTTATTCTTTTCTTCATGTGACAGAATGGATTTATATCCTGAGTAATTTATCTTAATGCCTGATCAGTTTATTTGCATACAAGAATATGCAAGCATTATGTCATCAAGAGGTTTCATTTTGGAACTGTTTCTGCATCTGGAATTATTAGTTCATATATAATTATGTTAAATAGCCACCAGTCTTTTCAGTTTCATTAGTCTAAGTTCAACCATTTTGTTCATGTTACCGAGACCAGTATTAATTCTTTGGATGCAGTAAGCTTCTCCTGTAGCTTTAAAGCATTTGATGGCTAAAGAAACCTTAATCACTTTAATGCCAAGACGATTCATTGCATACTAACTGCCAAAATGGTGATTTACATCTGATAGTCTGACAATAATACTAGTAATATACATTACAGGATAACATTAGTTTAAAACATGTACCATCATTTTTGATTAGTACTACTTGTTTTCAATTGCTGCAGCGTATGAAAAATTGCCCATGTAATTTTTTATGTATTTGCCATTAGCTGCATGTTGTAAGCACTTGCCTTGGCATTTGATATTGATGATTTACAGTATAGTATGCATTTTGTATAGCAATATAGATAACAAGCTTGTAAGGGTTTGAACTCCGATATTTTGAGTTATTTAGTGAAAAAGGGTGCATTTCAGCTACAAACTTATTCTTGGTAAAATGACGGAGTCTCCAAAGGGAAAAAGAACACCTCAGTCATCTGATCGGGGAATTATTGTGTCTTTACAAGATTTTGTTGTACACTTTATAATCTGATCATCCAAGTGGAATGGGTAACAACTTGGATAACGGATACAATAACCATGGATAGCCTCTTCTAAGGTTGTTAACTAAGTTTCTAAGTGAACGCCATTTTCAAGGAATCATAAAGCCCTTAAACTTCAATAAAGACAGTACTACTTCTTAGCTTAAATATTTTTTTAAAAATCAACATATCATATTTAGCCCCTATAACTGGAATTGGGAGTTAAATTCTGTTCTGATTCTTAAACCACATTAAGTCATTGAGGAAAACTGCAGTAACAAATGTTCTGTCTTTCTTCTACAGGACTGCACCTAAAACACAGTACACAGGATGCTCTGTACATGAAAATAATAATGGACAAGCTGCTTTTGAAAACCCCATGTATGACACAAATGCAAAGTCAGTGGAAGGGAAAGCAGTACGATTTGACCCCAACTTGAACACTGTTTGCACAATGGTATAATGTGGTAATGATTTGTCTTCAAAGTCTGGAAATTGACACACAACACAGTGCACACACAGTTCACTGATTTAAAAAAAAAAAGAAATTAAAAAAAAATTAAAGCACACTTTTCAGGATGTAGTGGGTCACCTTTTCCTGAGGACGATAGGAAAGTCTGGGTTGTAGTTATTTTGTTTTGATTTTGTTTTTCATAAACTGTATCAGAATTCTTCTTTGTGTATGCCACGGAGAGTTTTAAAAAATTTTGCTGCACTCCATGAGTGCTACTCACAGTTTATTTGCTTTTTTAAAAAAGGAGGTTATTCTAAAACATAAAACATATTTGCATATATTGGAGGAGCATCCACTATCAGTATTCTGTGCTTTATAAAAACTATAATAGAGGGACTGAGTTTAAAAAAAAACCCAGATATAGGTAGAAAATAAGAGCTATAGTTACAGGAGACAATAGGTCACTGATTTCTCTTTAACAGTCATATGCTACATTTTTCTCATGAGTTTGTATCTTTTTTCCTTTTTCAGCCTGTTAAGTATTTTATTTTTCTCAGAACAGTTGAATTTCTAAGTCCAGGATGTAGTATTTAGAAATTGCAAGTATAACTTACTCTTTCCATATCACAGAAAAAAAATTTAAATTTCATGTTCTTATAAAATGAGTTTTCTTCCCTGCTTCACATCTTGCTTCATTTTCATGTTCCAAGTCAGGCTTGTTTTCTCTGTTTCTATTAACAGTACCCACAAATTGTAACATTTATATATTTCTTTTGTCAATCATATATCTAGAAAATTTTGCAATGAAGAATCTAATATGAATTGAGCTTTGTATGTGCTTATGTTCCTTAATGTTGAAGAATGTTCAGGAGTGACCATCTTACATTTTTTTCAAAAGTTAAAACATAATTTAATATTTCCTATTAAAAAGTGCAGTTTACAGTAATATTAGTAATGAAATCCCTATATGAAAAATATGAGTCTATTTTTCGGTCCATGTTAGTTAAAACTAGGCCATATTCCACCTTTTTGTTCCTTCAGCATTTTGACAAAATGCATGCACAAAGCATGATGCGATCCCGTTGAGATTGATGGATTCTAAGAGACTTCAAGGAAGTTTGGATCAGATCTACAAGGCAGTAGGGAGTTACAATTTGGAAATACTGTGTTTTCACATCTATTTTATCTATATATTCCGTACTCTATGGAAACAAATCCTTACAGCTCATTTAAAATTGAATATATTACCATAGTGCAATGAAAAAAAAATCTATATATATATATATAAAGCCATGATTTTATTAGGGACAATCCATTCATTATAGGGACAATTCAGATTCCACAGCCCTCAAATACAAGTTTTAGACATTCCAGAATCACTTCTAAGGAAATGCAATTTTTAGTTTTACAGTTATTTCATATCAGAATTATTCAGTGGGAACTCAGTAATTTATTTGATGTAGGTCATTGTCTTCCATTCATAGCATGACTCACAAATGCTGTGTTTTAGCCAGTGTGAATTATCTGTTATTGTCCCTTTCAGACATTAATAATTCTGTGAAAATAACCTTTTTATTACCGTAATAGAGAGTGCCTACCAAAAATCATTGTACCCAGGATTGCTGCTTGGATTTCTATAATGTTTGATGAATTTCTTATAAATCATTTTACAACACTTTGTTTTGAATATTCATACAACTCTGTCAAACTGTATTCTACTAAAAGGATGCTGTTTTATATTTTATACCATTGGTTGTTATTTATTCTTGTTTATTCAAATGACTGCAATAACTATGATTCATTCATTAATGTTAAGGTTAATACATTTGAGATCGTTTAAAATGTTTCTTCTGCAACTGGCTACTCCTCTTATATTAATGCATACACTTTTGTAAAGAAGTATATTTTTATGAAAAAGGATTTGTAAAAGTATGATGTAAATTTTCAGTGCAATGTAAACAAAATAAAACCGGACAATTGCTTTTTTTAACCATGTCTCTTTTTTGGAAGATGAGCTTTAAACTTATTTAAGTTGGGAAGACAAGAAAATAACCAATTAGGAATTCAAATTTGGTGTTCTTGTGAGTATTAAAATCATTAATTTTTTTTGAATCTTTCTGCAAATTTTAGGTGAAGCTGTAAGATTTAGATTACTTTCAAAAATAATTGATGAGCACAATGTTTAAAGCTATTTATTTGATAAAATTAATTTTCTGTTTTACTTGAAGAATCAGTTTTACAGAAAAATGGTCTACCATTGTCAACCCAGTGGAAAGCACAGGAAAAAAATTATTTTAAAAGAAAAAAATAAGTTAGAAAATAAGTTAGTTTTGTATTCCTCAAGGCTGTAGACAGCCTACTTCATATATTATTTTGCTACCTCTTCTCAGAAATATGCAGGATATATTAACAGGTAGTACCAGTGCATACAATATTTTTCTGTCATTAAAAACCCCCAGTGGTTCTTTTAATGACATTGAACTGGAAGAAGGGATGTTAATTTTATATATATATAAAATATATAATATTGAAACTGTCTTTTAATGACCCCTTTCACTTAAAAGCGTGGAAAGTGGATGGCAAATCCTGATCTGAGATTCTATCTGATGATAGAATAACTGGGGTGGGAGAATAGTCTAAAATTCATCTGTGAATTCGATGCTCTATATAAATTAAAAACACCTATTCAGGTCCATGTTGAAATTTGTGAAAATTGTGTTATTAAATACATTAGAGAAAGAAGCATGGAGTCAGTTTAAAAAGCATGAGGATTATGTTGACAAGGGGGAGAAGGTGGTGTTCTAGAGCAAATTGGTTAACTCTGCAAAACAAAAAAAAACCTGCTTCACAGTAGCCAAACTAGGATATGGAGTTAAGCTCTTTGATTTTTGTTTATGCATTATATGTTTCAACATATAAAAGTAAATAAAACTTACATCAAATTAGTTCCACAATTCTGTTAATTATCTTAGCCTAATCTACCCAGCTTGCCCTTTTCAAGGATTATACTGACTTCATTGTTATAGAAAATGCCCTATTCAAAATAAAATGAATTTGGGGTTTAGTTAGTTTGTTTGCTTTTGTTTTGTACATTGGATCTGTTTGTTTGTGGCTTTTTCTATTTTTTTTTTTGGGGGGTGGGGAGTGTTGCTGTTTGGGGTGTTTTTTTGTTGTTTTTTTTATTGTAGTTCCTGACGTGTATGACTTATAAATTATGTGTGAACTGTTTGATTTTCTAGTAGCAGAATGGTCTGTTTTCACTGTGGCAGATGGAATTCCAAGTTTTGGTTGCTTTATTGGAGATTGTTAGCACAGTCTACTCACTGTCTTTCTTGGGAAGGTAGCTGAATAGACTATACCGCTTTGGCCACATTATTCAAGCAAACAGAGTACACAGGGAAAATGGGCATGAATAGAAATCATCATGCAACTCTGTGAGCCTTTTCAAGATTAAGACAGTTTCTGCAATATTATGGACTAAGGGTTAAAACGTTGTTTAAGATTCTATAACATTGAGCCCTTTTATTTCTGCATTATCTGCATGTCAAGACCCATCTTGTCCAGTACATGCCATTAGATCACACTATGATCTGGTTCATTACAGGAATCCGGAAACTACATGGTTTCAACTAAACTCACCAAAATAGCAGTTCTTAGTAGAACTTCTCAGAAGCATCATAAAATTGAGCTTAAAATCTCACATTTTACTTTGGTTTGTGAAACAGAACTGGCATTGATATGAAGACATCTTATTGTGGAGGAATTCTTTGACAAAAGTAGAACAAGCTGTTCTTGTCAAGGAAATCATTTAATGGCTACAAATCTTACAGTTTCTTATGGAGAGCTAATGGGAAGTAAAGTGAGCCTGTAGACAAGTCATTAAACTCTTAAGTCTGTATGTGCTGCAGCATCCTTATTTATAGGATGATCAGAGTTGGAGAAAAATATGGCTTATAAAATTTGTTATATTAAAGCCCCACAGTCTTTGTTAGATTAATTTATGAAAATATTTTCTAATTTCAGATTTTCACTGGGGATTGATATAGGTACATGAAGAGCCTGTATGACAACTCAAGGAATAGTAAATTCAGCCACTGAGTTCCAGAGCTCCTCTTACACACATTGCTTGTAGTCTTACTAGCCTTTCATGGTACATCAGAAAATACACTTAGCATCTCTCAAAATCCCCAACTTTCCTTCCATTTCTTTGTGTTTCAGTGATTTAATTTTTATTTGGTTGCCAAAAGTTCAGTTAAGCATGATGGAGAAAGATGCACTGGGTTGGTTTTCTGGTAATCTGTATTACTGGTTAGCAAATAAACATATTACTCTTCACTTCCTTTTTTATTATGAAATGATTTATTCTTACACATGAGAGTATTCATATGAGGCAAGCATGATATAATGTTTAGGAATGCAATTAGGTTTCAAGATTCTTGATTTGTATATTTATTTTCCAAAATCATTTTGTGATCCCAGATGTTAAACAAATGAGGCCCTGTCATTTCTGCGCTTAGTTTCAGACTGTCTCCCACTAGCTGATCATTTTCTTCATCACCTATTATGTACTGATGTCCTAAGTGACAGCTAGGACAATGGAAAAATGATTCATCTTTTGGTTTCCTTATGTAATAAAAGAAGTGCAACAAATAATAGCTCAGGCAAATAATTTTGAATAATTTTAATGTCATATATTATGCAGAACCAATATTAAATTAACATTTGATTACACAGAAATTATTTCAGTGAAGTATCTGTGTTCCCATTAGTTATCTTATTGTTTCTGAAACTAAGACAATAATATCCTGATTTTCTGAACTAGGAGTAAGTGCAGTAATAGTTCTGAAATGTAGGTCCCCTCATTTTACGGAAAATTGTTGTTTAAAACAAAATTCACCGTAATTATCCAGTGAATATTTTCAGTACTCCATACTTTGCTGCATACCAATTCATGCAAAAGCAGCCAGATTAGGTTGATTAGGTCAAAACACATTTTGGCTTAAGTGTATTGAGAACACACTTGTAGAAAGTGCCCTAGCAGCAAAACAGGCTGAAGAGACAGTAACTTCCAACAAAGGAAATATACATGCATTTTAAGGTAAAACCACATTAACTAGCGTCTAGAATTTTATGGTCTGGTTGCATGCTCACGTTTCTAAGTATAAAATTATTTATCTTCAATTAATAAAAGTGGCCTGGTGTACAGAGCTTTCCAGTCAATAAAGAAATGGATAGCACATGTGAATGACCTAAGATAAATTGTCTATTTCTCTCTGAGAAAGAGATTAAATAGCAAGAGGAAAATTCATGGGAACAGGCAACTGGCATCACCACAGCCATGGGCTCCAGAGAATAATGTAAAGTGACAAAAGCAATTAAAGAAAATAGCTGATAGTTGAGGAGCCACCTAAGGTGAATGTCTCATATCATTCCTAAGCATCCAGAAGACACTGATGAGTATATACTTATATATGCTGGGTGTATATTTATGCATACACGAGTGTATAGATACTATATAATGAATAATAAACCAGATATATCCATGCACACATCTAATTTAAAATCAAGCCAATTGTGGTGAGATTTACCTTATTCTTTTTTAATGGAAACCCAAAATATATACAATATAGAATATACTATATAAATATATTATTTGTAACTAGTATACTACTATATACAGCATAGGTAGCATATGCAATATGTAGTCTATATATATATTGCATATACTCTAATAAATATATATACAATATCTAAATTTTTATATTTAATCATATTCTTTTACCTATGTGGCTAAGTCAATTTTGCAAGTAGAGTATCCTCATAAAAAATTTATTGCTTCAAATAATAGTATATATGCCATATATTTATCCATAACAGTCATAAGCATATCCAATGTCTCAAGTAACATGCTATGTTTCATGTAAAAATAAGAGAAAAAACTACTGTAACAAATGCCATAACATTAGTAGACATCTACAGCAATCTGAATAATTAGTAGCCTAATATTTTAAAAAATCTTAAAAACTTTTAATGATCCTTACAGTGGAGAAGCACAATTCTATTCTTCATGCTTTAACTCTATTCTTCCGTTCTAAAAATGTTAATAGTTTCATTATACCACAATAAAAATAGCCAGGTATGTGACACTCTGTCCTTTATCATAATTCTTGTTACCTCTAAGGGTAAGACCTGGATACCTGCCTATATGGGATGTCATGACCCTGACAGAGCTAGCTTTATTTTCCCAACTAAACTTAGATTTTACAAAGATTCAAGAGATCTGAAGGCTACTCTTATGCAGCACAGAAATATGCAACAGAAAGTAATGTGCTACATGCCTTTTTTTATCTATTCTTTTCCACTTTTTAACATACTAGGACTAGGTTATCAGAAAACAAAACAAAATTTTCTTCCTTTCCATATATGAAATTGGCAGAACATGATGCTTAATGATAAAGCATTTTCTTCTTTACTGTGCTTTTAACTGCTGCTTCCTTAGTAAGCACAAAAGGTGAAAAACGAACAAAAAAAAAGAGATTAAAAAAAAGCATTGTCAGCCAAATCTTTCCCTAGCTGAGACACTAGAGAGGGAACAGATAATATATCTGCTGTTGGACTTGATGACCTTAAAGGTCTTTCCAACCTAAATGGTTCTATGATTCAATGCTGTGTGCAACGTGAACAATATGAAAGAATTCTAGGACGTCCATATAGCAGTTGTAAGTGATACAGTAATATTGATCATAAAGGAGAGCAGATTTTCAGTTCTTCCTAGTCATAAAAAGGCCCATGAAAGTCAGTAAGAAAACACTTATCCATTCTGTGGCAGGTTTTGAAATTTCAAAGGCTTTTTCAATGTTTAAGAGGAGATATGTGTCCAGCTAGAATCACAATTTGTATATTACTCTCCTGAGAATGATTGCTGTCCAAAAATACCTCCAGAACTTGATTTCTAGAGTCTGGGTGCTGAGACTCTCTAAGTAATAAATAAAGCGACAAGGTTTCTGACAGCATTGTGCTGGCATTTAAACTGCCTTTGTGAAATATTTGTGTTTTGACAGAGCAACAAATTCTGGGGGGGAAAAGATGGTTTTGTAGAAGTGCTCTCTCTTGAGAAGATGAGTCTATATAACTCATGTAAGATATACAAACAAAATTATAAGTTCTCAAAACTAGAATATACGTATAAAACTCTCAGTGTTTCTTTCTAGTCAATTTTTAAAACTTCAAGTTCAAACTTCTCTTAACTAGCGTGCCATAATGGAAAGCTGCAGTTGTCATAGCCAGGAATATTACAATCGGGTAGGAAAGAATTTCAGACTACTGAAATAGTTCATTCTCTGTCATAGAATCACAGGATTATATTATCATAGAGTAATTGGGGCTGGAAAGAACCTCAGAAGCTTTATCTAAGGTTTCTCATTTAACCATCCAATTGGGTCTTAAAAACCTCAATGAATGGAACCTGCACAACTTTTCTTTTAACCTCTTTTACATCCTAACTGTCGTCATTGGAGAAAAGTTTCTTTGTCTGTAAGGGTGGAGTTGCTCATGAATTTTGGCTGTTGTTTCTTGTCTTCCTGACATGTATTGCTGCAAAAATTTTGACTCTGTCTTCTTGAGGCTGTCTTTGCAGATATTTGGAAGACTGGCATTAGGTACTCCCTGCAAAGTTTTCTTTTTTCTAGGCTAAATGGACTCAGGTCTCTGAATGCTCATAAAGCAAAATTTGCAGCCTCCAAACTTCTTGGTGGCCAAGCCAATTTATCAACATCTTTCTTGTCTTGAAAGTGTCTCGACTAGCTGCAGCATTCTAAGTGATGTCTAACAAATGTTGAATAAAAAGGAAATCCCTCATTCCACTATCTGTATTACTATTAACTCAGGCTAGGATTCTTTTGGCCTGCTGCTGTGGAGCAGGCTCATAATCAGCTTGCTGCTTCCTGCAACTCCCAGGAGTTTTTCAGGAGAACTTTCTTCCCCTGCTTCTAGTCTCCAGCTTGTACTGTAGTCAGAATGTATTTTCCAGGTGCGAGATATCCTATTTGTTCCTGATGAATTTCATAAGGTTCCAGTAATTGTATATCAGGTCCTTTTGGATGGCAGCACAGCCCTCAGCAGTATTGGCTGTCCTTCCCCTCACACATTGTCATTTGTAAATTTGCTGAGAATTCAGTCTGTCAGCTCTTCTGGATCACTGATATGGATATTAAACAGGACAGGTTCCAGAATGGACCTATGAGGTCCACCAGACCCTTTGGTTAGGGTAAACACTCTACTTTGATCCTGACCTCCCAAACAATTTTTTTTATTCATGTAGTTATCCAGCCATTCAAATGATAATGTCTTAACTTAGATACAGGAATATTTTGTGATACTTTAAAGATTTACTAAAGTTAAGATAAATGACATTAGTACTCTTCCCTCATCTACTACAAATATAGTCAATTTTTATTATTAAAGGCAATCCATGTATTTGGGCAATATTTTTACTACAGGGGTGATCAAATACACTTAAAGGCTGCCCACAGAAATTGTCAAATCTCCATCCATCTCTGGAGATAATTCAGAAATCAACTAGACACATCCATAAACAACAGATTTAACTGGCCCTAGTTTATGTAAGTCTTAGTCTAGGTGACTTCCAAACAATCCTTCCAACTATTTTTTTTTTTCTATGTTTCTGTAGAAGTCACAGGGGAATGATAGGACATTCAGGTAGAGAAGAAGTCAGGGAAAAGGTTGCTGAGTCCAGTCACATAGCTTGTTTACTGGAAATGAGGAAGCAAATCTTTTATATTGGATTAGATGAGCTCTGTTCATTGTTTCTCATTCACATTTCGTTATTAATATAATGAGTGAATAGTTGTCTCCCTTGTCATGCCATTCTAAGTTGCTTCTTCATCTGTAAATGTGCCCCTCTCTTTCCACCTTGAAAAAGTGGAGAAATGTGGTAAGGAAAAGGGAGGAGATTAAAGGCTAAAGGCATTTAAGTTGCAATCTACTTTGTTTGACCATTTCCTGGGAAGAACCCAAGGAAAGGCAACTGAGCAGGAATGGAAAGATGTCCTAAGATTATGCAGGGAGAAAATTAGAAAGGCCAAAGAATTAGAATTTTTTCTGACTACTAGTGCAAAAGTTAAAAAACATTTCTGTAAATAAATTAACAACAAAAAGAGAGCTAAGGAAAATCTCCATCCTTTATTGGATGTACAGGGAAACACAGTGACAAAAGCTGAGGAAAATGCTGAGGTATTTGACATCATCTTTGCCTCAGTCTCTTGTAGTGAGACCAGTTATTCTTGGAGTACTTGGCACCCTGACCTGGAAATGGAGAGCAGAATGAAGCCCCCATAATCCAAGGGGAAATGGTCACTGATCTGCTACACCATTTAGACTCACACAAGGCTGTGGGGTTGGATGGAATTCACCCAAAGGTACCAAGGGAGCTGCCAGAAGTGCTTGGTGAGCCACTTTCAATAATTTGCCAGCAATCCTGTCTAACTAGGGAGGTCCTGGAGGTTAACAAATGCTGCAGCCATCTGTTATAAACTGGTTTAAACACAGAAGAGGAAAGAAAACTAAGCCTCTGTGAATAAAATTGAAAGAACTTTGAAGGTTTGAAATATTAGCAAAAAACAAGATAAAGACAAAATGAGATTAAATGTTGATGGCAAAAAATTGCTATATTTTTATTTAATAGTAGAAGAGGCAAAGAGAAAGAAAGAGAAAAGGAGGGAAAAGTTAGAAAAAGCTACGGTTACTTTAAAAAGCGTAGGATACCTCACCACCACACTGTGCTACCTTTGTTGCTGATGAGATGGGGGTGGGGAGGGAAGCAGTTTTTGCCTTTTATTCTGCCATTTGAAGTGTCTTATCTGCCTTCTCCAACCTCGGGAGCAGTTTGGTTGGTATGGTGGCCAAACCTCAGTCCACTTACAGTTCTCTCACCATGGACTGCAGGAGCAGGGATAGGGGGTTCCACAACTCACTCGTGACTTCGGTCCAGGGGTGCAGGATCGAGGGCTTCTCCCCAGGTGTGTGCCATCAGCTCCAGGAGGCCTCAGGGTGTCCCACAGCAGGCGATGGTAGTAGGAGGAAAGGCAAAGGTTACGGATTCTTCCCCTTGATTTCCCCTCCACATTTTGTACCAGTTTCGACTTCCTTTTTATGGGCCTCAAGGCAGGCTACTCACAGTCCATTCCACATGTAGTTTTCAGGTGTTCAAGAATAATTATGACAAGCAGACATAAGGACGAAGCATTTTTTGAAACCTTTCTCTTATTATCAGGCTCTTACACCACCTACAAGAAGGGCTGGAAGGAGGATCCAGGGAAGTATAGGCCTGAGAGTCTGACCTTGGTTCAGGGGAAAGTCATGGAGATGATCATCTCGAGCACCATCATGTGCAAGAAAATCATGTGTGGTGGGTTGACCTCAGATGGATGTCAGGTGCCCACCAAAGCCACTGTATCACTCCACTCCTCACCTGGGCAGGGTAGAGAAGATATAACAAAAAGCTTTTGGGTTGAGATAAGGACAGGGAGAGATCATTCCCGTAATACCAAGAACAAGTAACAAAGAAAACAGACTTGACTCAGAGAAAATTAATTTAGTCTATTAAGAATAGTTAAGAGTTCAACAATGAGAAATAAAAACTAAATCTAAAGCTTAAACACTTGATTCCTTCTACTTTCCCAGCTTGTTATTCCAAACTGTCACTAGTAAATATACTTGGAAGTGATAAAAATATTTGGAGTTATTTTTTCAGCCTAACAAAATAATAGCCTTCATTGTTATACCATCTAGGCAGCATATTTGCTTGTTTATTTGAGGCATGCAACGTTAAGCTTTAGGGGAATCTGCAGAAGTAGGCAAGAGAAAAAGCTGAAGTAAAAAATAAAAAAAACAAAACAAACAACCGAGACAAAAATAAACCATGGCAGACTGACAATTTTACTGTTGTGACTGTAGTGTACTTCTGTCTATTACCATCACCCAGGTTCTTATTTTGCTCTTGAGTTGGTAGCATGTGAAAACTGGATAACATTATGTGAAATCAAGTACATAAGTTAGACATAGTCCTACAGAGAGAGACCACACAGTATACGTGGAATGTTTTTCTAAACTATTGAGAGCATTTGCTTTTAAGAAAAAAGAACCTTAAAATCTTTCAAAGTTCATTAAAAAAGTTTTTAGATGGAAACAGTTATTAAACACAATATGGCAGAGTAGGAAGCAAAACTCACTAGCTGTATTGCAAGGATTTTTATTAATTTCTGAAATTCTTCCTCAAATTTTCTAGGTGGAATAAATTATTCAGGTAAGATAACACATTTATGTAATATATTAGACCAGTATATGAATAAATTCTGATGTACAGAAAAAATGGCAGAAGAAAACCACCTCTAGGGAATCTTGTACAGTGCTTTTAAGATGAATGAGAGACGTATTTTTCCTGTTTCTTTAAGCTGTTGAACTTTGAGTCTTATTTTTCTAGTAACAACAGAGAGGCTTAGAGCATGAAAAAAATATCAGTTATATTGGAGGGGCCCGAAGTTCTTTAGTAGGATTTTTGTCTCAAAAAACCAAAAAGGCTATTTGATTATTTTTCCATTACATAACATTATTCATTCTGTACACAGTCTAATGCCTAAGTGAGGGCGGTTTTCAATCTCCAAACATGATATTGTGAGTAGAATAATAAAAAACCAAGGTACCTGTTCTTCCCTGGAACAGGTTGCCCAGAGAAGTTTCGGATGCCTCATCCCTGGAAGTGTGCAAGGCCAGGTTGGATGGAGCTCTGAGCAACCCAGTCTAGTGAAATGTGTCACTGCCCATGGCAGAGAGTATGGAACTAGATGATCTTTAAGGTTCCTTCTAATTGTAACCATTCTATGAGTCTTTGTCTCTATAATTCTCTTAAGACAGGAAGTGCTAGGGTTCAACTGACATGGCAAAATCAAACAGTCTGAAGAAGATATTCTTGTCTTATTTAACTTTGGCATTATATGTAGGTCAATACAGAATTGCACATGTTCAATGTGAGTGCAGGTGGAATATAATTTCTTTGCTGCTGTCATCAGGAAGATAAATCAGCCACAATCACCACATTTTACAGACTATAAATTAGCAAAGGATGTTGAGGAAATATATTTAACGGGTAAGATTTTTACCAGAAGTGATTATGTCAAATCAAATTAGAAACAAAACAGATGTAGTTAAACTATCTGATGAAATATTTATTGGTCTAAGAGTCAAAAACACCCACATATTACAGACTGGAGATGTTACTTTTCCCCGTTTTCTATTTGGATTATCTTGCAGCTGAGTTCCCTGTGTCCCTGTAAAAATAATGGTATTTTACCAATGGCTCTTAAACTAGCAGCCTACATATACACCACTTTGGAAAACACACAGTCTGGTTTAGATGGCTGTTTAAGTGTTTGCTTTTCTCCATGCCAAATGCACCTCTTGGCGGATCTCATCACTGAAGAACAGCTGAAGAGTCATCAGGTAGAAATCATGAGTCACAGCTATCCCTCAGTGGGGAAATCCCACGCATGCCTTACTTGCAATGTGTATGAAATACATCTATCAGCTCTTGCAGCTAAATCTCATGGCCCACTCAGCAGATGGCACAATGACAAAGTCTTTCCTGGAAAGACTCTATGTACGTACAGGAGAAGCTGATGTGGTACACAGAATTATGGAAGTGCCTGCATTGCTCTTTGCTAATGGTCTCTAAGTAGTGAACTGACCAGAGGACACACAGGGCAAAGAGTACATTGTCTTTTGTCCAATATTCTACATTAAGATTTTTATTTAACACGAGGAGAATTGCAACATTTTGAAACCAACAAACTCTGCTTCCAGAAAAGCAAAAATATTATGAAAGTATACATTCTTTGTGCTTAGAAAAGATTAAAAGATCCACAGTAAACCATTACCACAGCTTTACTTTATGAGACAGAAGCCTGTGGAGATTTTATGAGTTTTGGTGTTTTTAATTTCCTTCACTGAGTAACCTTTTCTGAGAAGACAGATCTTTTGTTTTGCTTCATGTGGGTGTGATCCTGCAAGCTCTGAACTTTTATGACAGTATCTCCACTCCTCTTGACTTCTTCCATAGTGGCAACTGAAGAATGATGCTGACCACCCACAGTGTTTTATAAGATTAGAGGAAAAATTAAAAAGTTCAGAGAGCAAAGACAAATGCATTTTTTTGCCTGTGCTAAGAAAGAAAATAAAAAAAAGAAATGTCTGCTGTGGAAAATCATGAAGAAAAAATTTCTAGTTGCATGAACAAATGTCCCACTCTGGTTAACAGAACTGTACTTCCTCATTGATTTGGCACATTCTGCACTCATTTCTGGATCACATCGGGAAAACTAGCCCACTGGAGACAGCAGAGAGAAAAGCAAAGAAAAGGATTCACTGAACAGGGAAGGAGCTTCAGGCAAAAGTTTGGGGCTTATGGGATGACAAAAGATGTCCACTAAATTTTGTCCAAGATCAAGATTAATTGCTTATTATAGTAAAAAGTACCACAAGAAAAGTATCTGTCATCACAGGGCTACAGACATTAATTTTTCCAAACTCTGAAATATGAAATTTTGTAATTTAATTCATGTCCTCATAGAAAAACAGTTGCTTTACAAAACAGTCGCTAAAATAGAACATTCATTTGTACTGAATATTTTAAGAAATATATTTTATTTCAGCAAATATAGACATTTTAAACAAACAGTTTTACACTGATCTGGAGAAAAATATATCATAGAAAAAGATAATCAGAGCAAAATTACTCACACGCAGCTGGTGGCTTTGCTGATGAAATGGTTTGGCATCCCTTGCAGAGTGGTGTCTAAACAATTTCACCATTTAAGATATCAGGAAAACCTTTGCTTATTGACTATGAAAAAGGAATGTATCATTGCAGATCAACTGCATCCTTTTGACTGAGAACACTGAAAGAGAACAAAGTGATTAGAAGGTTCACTGCAAAATTTTTGAACATTTGTGAAACCCAGGAGTGTATTAAGCAGGAGTCCTTGAAATACAGTAAAGATTTACATTGATATACCTAGGTAATATTTCTTCACTAATTATCAATTATGTTGATAGTAAGCAGCTTGGTTCTAAGCATTCTTTCTGTAGTAAAGGACCCAAATACTTGTTTCTTCAAGGAAATTTTCAATTTTTATTGTTTTCTGTTCCACATGTGTTAGAATGCCTATGGTGTCACATTAAACAAATTTTTCTGTCAGAAATAAATCCTTGCAAATTTCCCTTCCTCCTTCTCCCATTCCCCAAAAATCTGAGCAGTGGATCGGGAAAAGTATAAAGAACAGCAGGATTCTTTTTTTTCCCCCTCTATTTTTCACACCAAACTGACTGACTACATTCAGGAACAGTTAGAGTGCTAAGTAAAAGAAATAGATTATAGACTGATTCGAGTGATTTTGTTTGGAGAATTTTAGAATGCTCAGTTATAATGATAAATCGCTGCAATGTTATCTCATTGTTATTGTTATATGTAAATGGATGCTTAGAATGGGTAAATATGTAAAGCAAAGCATAAAATTTCACATGAAATAGCTGTCAAAACACCACAATTCTGGATTATCCAGTGTCTATAGAGACATTGCAAGATTCTTAAAAGCAACTTGTAAAAGAACAGGTCTTAAAAAAATAACCTTTTTTAATTTCTATTATAATTTTTATGATTATTTATTATTATTATAATTTCTCTTTTTTTTCTGCCCGTCTTTAAGCAAGTTATGAATTCACTGACCATTCTTAAAAAATTGGTTCGGTGTGTTAATTTCTGTCAGTTTTACTCTTTACTGGTGACTTCAGAAGTAGAAAGACCTTGGTTGTGCATAATTTGTAGTAAGTAGAAGTAAAGATTATGTGTTATACAATATAGATGAGAATTTCATGTTAACACATTTGTCTTTCATCATAAAGAATCTCCTAATATTAGGGAAAATTAAGGTTCCCCCTGCCATTTTTGAGGTTTATCCATAGGATTCTGTGCTTTACTGAACTAATCTGCGGAAGTAGAGAATTAAAAATCAAACAAAAATCGGTTTTGATCAAGCACTGTGTAGTATTTCATTTGCTAATTAAATATGTTAAATATTAGTATGTTAAATATCCAACAAAGGCCACACATGTGACACAAATTGCTTTGGTAATAAATAATGTGATAGGTTGCTAACACAGTTATACAAACCTATTATTTACTTATTATTTAAAAAAAGGTTATCTCTGAAGAGTGGAAAACCTTACTGTGCACAGTGTTGAGTTGGAATTATCAGATGAAACAGTAATATGCAGCTTCCTAGTGACTTAAGACTGAACAAGAAAAAGTGATTTAGTGACGTACTCTAACAACTGTCTTGTTTCAACAAATAGCTTCATGAGTAGAAAAGCTGCAAAGCTTACAAAAGCTTCATGTATGACTAATAAAAATCTACTAAATAGCATTGTTCTTCATAAATAATCTCAGTATAACTTGTTCAGTAAATGAATGGATCTGTATGGCTGAGGGCATCAAACCAGTACATCAGAAACTTGTTCCAAATTGTCATGTTGCTAAACTAACCAAAATAAATTTCTCTGCCATAATGAAATGATTCTGCATTTTTTGAAAGCAGATTAATATGCTTCTTTTAGGTACACTGTCTAGTGCATGTTTTATGGGAAAACATACCTTGAGTGTTTTAATACAAAAATTTAAAGCAAAATCATTTACCTTGCAGTAACATAACTGGTAATTAATCTTGTCTTGCTTTGTGCACTAATGTACATTGGTCTTAGAATCTTACTGTTCTCTACTCACACATAATGAATAAATCAACTAGCAATAGCTCTACTAATTACTCCATACTTCACTAAAAACACATATTTGTGAGACAAAAGATTTATTAACAACTAGATAAAGCAAATTACTTCTAAAATAATTTAGTATTTAGCAAAAATAGCTAATTAAATTTATTATAAAATGTTGATCCAAATAAGTGAAATGACAAAAAATAATGACAAAAAATAGAAATTTAAAAGTCCCAGATGGATGTCAATTTCAAAATTTTTTAGAAAAATTGTATACAACTATTACAATAAAAACTAAATCCCTTATTTTTCTAAGAGACAGGAATACAGTTATCCTGGAAAGTACTTATACTTCAAGAAAGTATACTTCAAAAGACACAGGTCTTTCTGAAGTGTAAGATTCTCATCAACTTTTGGAGAAGGTTAATGAGGAATTAATGTAAAGACTGCATAGATTGTATTACAATGTACCACAAGACCTGTGGTATATTCTCCTGTAAGGGAGCTGAATTCAAAACTGGCATTCAAAACACTGAAAATTCTTTATTCAGACTTGTCATATTTGTTTGCATAACTTAAATTACCTTTTGATGAAACTTTTCCATAGAGTATTTGTAGAATCAAGATTTTTCACCCTGTGCTATACTTTGTTATTCCAAGCTCAAAAGCCCCTGATAAATTTCTGATAAAGGTTTGATAAATATCTCAGGATGTCACTATTCTGCATGCTGCTAAACAGCCTTTACATTCATTTATCTTTATTTTGTATGCAGGAGAACTTAATTCTCCTGATATAACTCTTGATTTAGAAAGGTGTAATTGTCTTGACTTCAGTTAAGTTATTTCAGTGGGGATCTGTACTATTGTGTGGAAGAGGTGACCTTGCCCCTAAATATAATTCAAAAGCTTGAGTCATTGTTGATATACACAGAAAAGAGCAGGATGTTACAAGTTTCCATTATTTCGGTCTTCAATTTATGGCTTTGTTTCATTTTAGAGAGCTCCTGTAAGATTCTAATTACAGAAGGAAAAGGTAAAACATGCTGTCCATGAAGATAAGCAATAAGAGCCTTACACCTAGGTCCATACACTATGCTGATATTCTCCAAGTAGTGGACTTTTTTCAAAGGTCTGAATATAAATGCAATAAGACCTTTTTAGGTGAGAATACATTATTGGGAAACTTCAGAAATATATCATGTTAGCATTTATCAAGGTCTTTAAGAAAGTACATTCTAATTTGAACCTTATAACAAAAAAAGAAATGAGAAAATAGAATTTGTCCTCAAACGCCATTGAAAATCAGCGTTTTTGTAAATATGGGAAAAAATCCTATGAGGTGGCATTTTAATAACAGCTTCCTGTTGTTTGGCTGGAGGCTATGCCATGGCACATGGAGAACAGGGAGCTGATTTGAGACAGCCAGCAGGGATTCACCAAGGGCAGGTCCTGACTGATCAACCTAATGGCCTTCTATGATGGAGTGACTGCATCAGTGGACAAGTGAAGAAGTGCAGATGTCATTCTTCTGGACTTTTGTAACGTCTTTGACATGGTCCCCCACAACATGCTTCTCTCTAAAATGCAGAAAGATGGATTAAATGAGTGGACTGTTAGATGGGTGAGAAAGTGATTGGACAGTTGCACCCAGAGGGTAGTGGTCAATAGCTCTAAGTCGAAATGGACAACTGGTGTCTCTCAGGGGTCTATATTGGGACCAGTATTATTTAACATCTTCATTAGTTCACAAAGGGATCAAGTGCACTCTCAGCAGATGAGCAGATGACACCACTCTGAGTGGTGCTGTTAGCACACCTGAAGAACAGGATGCTATCCAGAGAGACTTGGACAAGCTCAAGAAGTGGGTCCATGGGAATCACATGAAGTTTAAGAAAACCAAGTACAAGGTGCTACCTGAGTATCCATCCAGGCTGAAGGGTGATCAGATTGAGAGCAGCCCTGCTGAGAAGGACTTGGGAGTGCTGGTGGATGAGAGCCCGGACATGAGACAGCAGTGTGGACTTGCAGCCTAGGAAGCCAAACATGTCCTGGGCTGCCTCAAAAGCAGCACGGCCAGGAGGTGGAGAAGGGTGGGTCTGCCCCTCTACTCCACGCTGGTGTAGTCTCGACCTCAAGCACCATGTCCAGCTCTGGGGTCCTCAGTATAAGCAAGACATGGGCCTGGTGGAGCAAGTCCAGAGGAGGCCACCAAGATGATTAGATGGCTGGAGCAGCTCTCATATAAGGAAAGGCTGAGAGAATTGGATTTGTTCAACCTGGAAAAGAGAAGGCTTCAGGGCTGATCAAATTGCAGCCTTTCAGTACCTGAAGGGAGCCTACAACAAAAATGAAGACTTTTTTACAAGGGTACATAGGACAAGAGGGAATGGCTTCAAACTGAAAGAAGGTAAGTTTACATTAGATATTGGGAAAAAATTCTTAACTTTGAGGGAATTGAGGCACTGGAACCGATTGTCCAGAAAAGCTGTGGACACCCCATCCCTAGAATTGTTCAAGATCAGGCTGGATGGAGATGTGAGCACCCCATCCATGGGAGGGATGATGTTAGAGATCCCAGTCTATGATTCTATGATTCTGCATTAATAGTTTGCTTAGAAAATTATATATGCACTCATAAAATAAACACCGTATTTCAAGTGACTTTTAATAGATTTGATTAGGCCACTGTAGTTCAGAAAGATGAAGATTTTAGGAGACACTGTAGCGAATGTAATGTTATTTCTCTCCCAAACAACAGACACTGAATTTAAAAGCAGTTTTCTAAAGAGCATGAAAAAAATATACAAAACTTGAAAAGAAATTAAGCCCTTTAGTTGGCTGAAAGTAGGGAAAAAATGAGTGAAAGTCTATATAAATGAGAAATAATTCTGAAACCTTTAGGAAAGTTTTCAAAGTTTTCCTTTAATAACACAACTTCACATCCACTCCCACTCACTCTATTCTTTTTGTCAACCCTAACTAACTTTTCTGCTAACCTTTAGAAAACACCTAATTATTACCCAGAGGAAAATATTGTTGAAGAACATTTTTCTTCTGCTACACAAAGGAGACTGAACAGTCTTGTGTGCAGAAATTTGTTGATGGAAACTATAGTGAACAGCATATATCAACTTGATGAAGAAAGTTACTCCAACACCAAAAAAAACCCCAAACCCACAAAATTAACAGAGAGAAGGGGAAAGAGACAGTGAGACAGAGGAAACAGAAAAGGGAAAACTCTTCCCAGGTTCTCTGTTTGGGACAGGAGAAACATGGTCCCATATGAGCTCTCACCAGTGAAGCAAGTGATAATGATAAAAATTATGAAGATTATGATCTTCTGTAGATGTTGTGCTTTAGCTCATGTTCAATAGACTTTCCATATAGAGAAGCATACATGTGCTACTGGTTGTGGCGCTCCATGATTTTGTTAGTATTGACTGAAGTATGTTAATCAGAATTAACGCTGATCAGCTGTTAAGCTTCTCTTCACAGTATTATTAGATAACATTTGTCAAGTACTGAAATTACTATTATTTTCTCAGTTGAGAATTTTGCTTTAGTTTCTTTAAAACAAGCCAAAGAACACAAGGAAGACATGTAAAGGAAGCAGGGACCAGGTGACTCAAAGCCTACAGTTATGTACTTCCCATGCATCACATCAAACAACAAAATATAAATATGCAGGTGCATGCAAATGATAAAAATCCATACGAGACTAACAGCACTCAAAAGCAAAAGTGTTGCTGTGCTGGAAAATGCTACCCAAATAAATAAAAAGAAAGGCTACATAATTGCAGATAGTGTATCAGTAGCATTAATAAGGACAAGTCAAAAAGTTACCCGAGAGAACTTGCAACAAGAGAAGCCTTCTTTTTCTCTAAACCCTAAACTCAAACCCTTGTGCTTTACCCAAAGTCCCCAGCCATGGTCCCAGGGAAGAATGTCACATGGACAAGGCTCCTTGGAAGCATGCTGTCCCCTTTCATAATGCCATGCCAGCTGTGTTTTGCATATGTAGCTGTGTTTTTCCCTGAACCCAGACCCTAACCCCAAGTTCAGGCTGAGCCCAAGGCACTGGTTCTGTTGTAGTAGGGTTAGGTCTAACAGAATTTTTCCAGTAATTGTACTGTATGTCTTCTAGAAATTCTCTTTAAAGGTAAAAAATTATTAAAAAAAAAAAAAAAAAAAAAAAAAAAAAAAAAACCAAATAAATTAAACCAACCAGACACCCTACATGTAATGCATATTTTTTCCCTCAAGATATTTAACTTTGTTAAATGTTTGTATTACTGTGTTTCCATTTTTTAATCCATGGACCTGAAGAGGCAGATGGCTAAATGGTTTGCAGATGGTTGAAAATGATAAATGGCTGTGACAAGGTTAGTAATAGTACTTTTGTTCACTGTATTAGTACAATCTGTTTCTGCCTAGGAAGAAACCTGAACTATTAAGTGGACTTAACAAAATATTTTCCTCTGCTTTTTCCTCTAATATTTTATGGTTTTGTTTTCAATATAATTCATATTTATCTGCACTGAGTTCCATTTTAATACACTTGTAGTTTTACAGCTATTAGCTGTGTCTTGGTAAAAACTGCTATTTTATCTGTGTATATTATCTAAATTTTTTACAGACACATTTCCAGGTTTTTGAGTTCATAGCATGTAACTAATGAAAAAAGAAAATCCCTATAGCCTCACAGAAGCATTCTGTAACTATCCTGAAAAACTGGTAGAGGGAAGTGTCTTGTATTTGGTTTCATTTTATTCCCTTGAAATAATATGTCAACTGTGATAACTGGGAATGGCAAGGTTATTAGTAAAAACAAAAAGTATTATGTATTCTTATTTTTCTGTGTATTTATCAAATTATTTCCCCTTTCCCAATTTACTAGGCTGACAGTGAAGAAAGTAGCAAGCAATAAAGGATAATTAGGTAGTCAAAACATTGGTAAAAGGTGGGGAAAAGATTATTATATGCATATGAGAATGGAGGCTTACTGTGATTCAAACCAATGGCTTGTCTGGTTAGGCCTTTTTTACATGACAGTATACAGTACCATCTGTTTTCACAATAAGGTAGAGGAAAAACAGTGACATTCCCAGTAATTAAATGTGGTCTTAATTTCATCTCCATTCCATTTCTGGGCAATGGAATTTTTAACTAGAATAATTTCTCAATAATCACTTCATTAAAAACAAAACAAAACAAAACAAAACAAAACAACACCAAACCAAACAAACAAAAAAAAAAAGAGCTCAAAATAAACGGATTTTGTCCAGACACTGCTTTGTATTTTGCAAGGTTTTGTTCTAGCACAATTTATGAGTGGCCTTGCCATTTTCAACTGGGAATTTTATATACCATTGTACTGTCCAAATCAGAAGTTTTATTAAATTCTTCAAACTCTTGACCAACTTCTCAGGTTTTGCTAAGAATTTTTACACACAAATATTTCTAACATCAATTCTACTCCAGACCCACCATTATAAACACAGCACAGTGGTGCAGTTAAAGCAGCTACTTTGATTAATATTCTTCCTCCTCTTTTCTGGTTCCAATCAAGTACTGTAACTCTCATGTCCTTTACAATAAAATGATGTTCATGAGAGTTTGTGGGTAATGTTTTATCTATCTTATATGTCTGGCTCTTACATATTTATGTGACATCTTTTGACAAATTTATGGCTTTCTCATTTGCTAGTCTATGATCACTGATGACCTATTCACCATGCAGTTACCAAGTTCATTCCCCCAGCTCCTTTTGAATATCATTTTCTTAATTTTTCAGTCATCTGGTATCAGGGTCCCTCCCCCCCTCCATGTAGTCCTGGGAGAGGGGCCCTGAGGGGACAGAGACAGGGTTTCCCTGCCCCTGGTCAGCCTCGTTCCCCATTGGTTGTTTTGTGTTCCCCTGCACGGGGAAGGTCCCTCGGGTCCCGGGATTGAGCAGTTCCTCGGCAGATCCCGGCCATGCGCCCGGAGAAATAAACATCTCTGAAACATCTATCAAGAATCAGTCCATATATATTTCTGTCTACAGGCCTCCTGGTTTAATACATCATATTAAATACATCGTATCCCCAGTGTAACAATCTGGTACTTTCATATGCTCTTAAAAATCATTTCCAGTGAATAAAAGATATTGCCAGAAAGTTCTTAAAATACTGAATGTGGCTCTTCCAACCCTTCAGACTTTAAGTATTTCTCCTGTATCCATGAAACATACTCATTACTTACTGAAACTAAAGAAGTCTCTCAAAGCCATGTAAACATAGCCCTGCTTCAGTCTGAATATAGACCAGAAATAGTTAATGGATAGTTCCATCTTTCAGCAATGTATCTGAGCAACCCTATGACATTTGCCAAGTTTTAGATATACTGGAATTTGTTACCTTATTCATAATCTCAGCTTTATCTATCATAATAGTCTAATATGGTACTGTGATATGCCACATTTATAAAATAGTCTTAAACAGATTATCTCACAACATTGACACAGCTTAGTGCATCCGTTTAAAGATGGCTATTTTCAGAAGACAGCTAGGTGAAGGAAGTCCAGGAAGGACTGACTGAAGTCAAGTAGACCAGGAACTGGGTTTTGTGAAGAGAAAAGTTAGATAGGGTTGCCCTTTGGAAGAATTGAGACTTCCAAGAAGCATAGGATTTAAAAAACCAAACAAACTACCAATGGATTACTTAAACACAGATAGCATAGTTGCAATTCTACTTTGGAAAATGTGGACAGCTAATTCAAGCTACAAGTCAGAGTCAAAATCTGAGAACCTGTGAACCTGTGATTCCAAGAGATTTAGCACATTTAAATTGAAAGTGATACTATTTCTAATAACATGAGGATCCTTAAAGCTTTAATATTGAATGACAGGGAAGAAAATAAGTGGTTTAGTTCCTAAATGCAATAGTATAATTTACATTAACCACTTCTAATAATTTTAATTTAAGACAAGAATTTCTGGTGATCATATAATCTAGAGATGGCTAATACAAAAAGAAGTAACTCCCCTTCCAAGGACATCTTCTGGCTTGTAGAGTTACACTCCCCTTATTCACACATACACATATAAATAAAGGCCCTCGAAATCATATATGAATTTGAACATGGTTATGCATCATCCATCCTATTCTTCAAAAAAAGTGACAATAAATAAAAATCCAAATTGAATCAGTGAAATTTATTGAAATACAGACTTATCAATTTAAAATCCACCTCAATTTTGAGCAGATTTCCAGTGTGTGGGAATATTTTCATTAACATAGCCAAGAGCTGACTGTTTCCCCGAAATTGTTAAGGTAATTACTTTAAAAATCCTTTGACCCCAGGATATTAGTCATGAACAGATACTTTGCATTTTGTCATCCATCTTTGTTCCACACATTTTCTCCACAGAGAGCAGTCTAGAAATTGCAAAATAACCTTTTATGAATTTAGCACTTACTGTGTGCTTTATTTGTACCATTACCTCTCTCAAGCCTTTTGAAGGATGAATATTGCAATAATGCATACATATTCATAGGCAATATTGTAAGCTAATTCTCACAAGACTGTTATTATTCACAACTTATAAATGAATCCTTAATAGCCACTCAAATCTATAAATAACCATCATATAGTTGGTCAAATTAAGTCATTTAACTGCAGTACAATGACAAAAGAATATGAAGAATTTAATATGAAGTACATTCTTTTGACATGCAATTGGAAAAATATGACGACAGCCCAAAACACATATTTGATGTGGAGCCATCAAACAGTACCTTATGCATTAACTTTTTTTGTTCATAAACTTGGATCTTAGTACCACATTACAATGGATGTACATTGCTGTAAACCAATCAAAAATGCAGCCGACCAAATCCAGAGATCAGGCTTAAACTATTGCAATTAGCATTCATCATGACCTCAGTAGGAAAGGCATTCAGACTCCAAATTCATTTAAACACCATTTATTGAACCAAATGCTATAAAGAAAAAGAGGATAGATAATCAGAGGTAGCATCATAGAATGTTTGGGGTTGAAGGGACATTAAAGATCACCTTATTCCATTCCCTGTGCCCTTGGCCTTCCACTAGATCAGGTTGCTCAAAGGCCCATCCAACCTGGCCTTGACACGTTCAGGGGTGGGGCATCCACAACTTCTCTGAGCAACCTGTTCCAGTGCCCGACCCTCACAATAAAGAATTTTTTCTAATATCTAGTCCAAACCTACCTAGTTTAAAGCCATTACACCTTGTTCTGTTGTTACTTGTCCTTGTAAAAGACCCTTTCCAGATCTCTTGTAGGCCCCTTTCATATACTGGAAAGATGTTATAAGGTCTTCCTGAAGCCTTCTCTTCTTCACATTAATCCCAACTCTTTCAGCATATTTTCATAGGAGAGATGTTCTAGCCCTCTGATCACTGTCATGTTCCTCCTCAGGACTCTCTCCAACATATCCAATTCCTTCTTATGTTTGGGGGCCCCAGAGCTGGACACAGAATTTCAGGGAGAGTCTCACAAGAGCAGAGTAGAGGAGAAGAATCACCTCTGCTGACCTGCTGGCCACACTGGTTTTGCTGGGAGTGCATTCAATCCCACTGTCCATGTAACCAACAAAGATTTTAAAAAGCACCAGGTCCTAAGGAATACCACTCCACACTGGTCTCCACTTGGACACTGAGCCACTGAATGACACCATCCAGCCAATTCCTTTTACAACCAAACGGTCCATTTGTCAAACCCATGCGTCCAGCTTAGAGATAAGAACGTCATGCGGAAAAATGTCAAATGCTTTGCACAAGGCCAGGTAGATGACGTCTGTTGCTCTTCCCTTATCTACCATAACTGTAAGGATCTACCCATCACAGAAGGTCACCAAATTTGTCAGGCATGACTTTGTCTTATTGAAGCCATGGTGATTGTCACCAATCACCTCCTAATTTTCTATGTACCTTCTCATGGAGGATCCAGGAGGATCTGCTCCATGATCTTGTTGAGCATAGAAGCAAGGCTGACTGGCCTGTAGTTACCTGCATCTTCCTTTTCCCCTTTTTAAAAATGAGGGTTATATTTCTCCTTCTCCAGCCAGCCAGAACTTCACCAAACTGCCACGACTTCTCAAATATGATGGATAATAGCTTAGCAAGTTCATTCCCCACTTTTCGCAGTGGTGATCACTCAGTGGTGATGCACCTCATCAGGTCTCATGGATTTGTGAACCTTCCAGTTTCTTAGATGTTCTCAAGCCTGATCTCCTCCTACAGTTCTACATTCTTGCGGGCCAGTTCCTGCCTTTTCCTTCCTTGGGTGGCATGATTGGAGCACTTGCTGGTGAAGACTGAGGCAAAAACATCGTTGTGTACCTCAGCCTTCTCATGTCTTGTGTAACCAGGGGTAACTGTAATCTTATGTGTCTTCAGTTGCTTGGAATCCTAAGTTGACCCCTGTCCAGCCAGGGGTCAATCTACTGAATAACTCCAGCCATCGTATAGCATGCTGCATGTCATGGAAAGGTTCACCAACATTATGGTCTTTAGAGCTCTTCTAAGATTTTCTTAGATGTAAAGAATTCTCTTCACCAAAAGGATACTGCTTGAGAATTTACTTCACTTTTAGATAGGGGAAAGGACTAACCTCTGAAGCCAGTACTGATGCCATGTGGGAGCTGTTTGTATGTTTCTCCATTTCAACTAGTCAGCTAAGTTTATCCTGTGGCCAGATGACCATATCTCACTGTTTCTAAATCTGTTAGTTTCATCAGTCTGAGTTGGTGAGTTTGTTAAACATCATTCTAAACAATCATTAGGCAAAGCATGTCATTAAGCAAAAACTTAAGCTTCCATTTCTAATTAAAAATATAATTTCTACAGCTCATGATTAAATAATCGAAAGTGTAAAGTCAAAACATGAAAAAGCAAATGAAAACAATATAGTTATTATCTTCTATATGTTATGGTTTTGGATAGGTAGGATTAGTTCAAGAGCTATGCCTGTATCAGTAAATTAGGAGGTACTCTGACCTATTCTTAAGTTAAACTCTTCCCACACAAATCAAGACAATGTTTTCCAGAATATGTTTTGGGAATTCTTGACTAATTTATCCCCTAAAAAAGTCCTGGAAGTTACGACTTTGACTGACCTGGGATGAAACTGCACCAGAAATTAGGCAATTAAAAGATAACCTGATGGTAAATTTTCTTTTTGATTCCATAAAACATAGATTTGAATTCTTGTCATTATCACTGACTCAGACAGTGAGAGAAAAGTATGTGTGCAGGAAAAAAAAACCTGATCAATTTATTTTAAAGTAAATCAATTATGAGCGATATTTTGGAGCTTGTTTGTTTACATGTTATGGATGTGAATTTCAATAAGATAGCACACTCTCTAGAAGCTCACAAATAAAACTTCACATCTGTGGAAACTTTTCTAGTGAACAAAATTAGGGCTACACAGTTTTTATCATGAAAGTGTGGTAAATAATCTGCAAACACAGAGATAGAAGTGTCTAGAAACAGTGAAAAATTCCAATCTGTGGCCTCACTTGTACATACTAATCAGAATCCTATGTACTTTTCCTTGAATTTAGTCAAATCTTTATCAGCAGTATTAATTGCCCTAGAAATTTTTAAGCTGTATCTAATATACAAAGTCGGGGTTTCAGTAGACTCTTCTGAGAGAGGTAAACTGAGATTTCCACTCATTTGGATTCTTTGTGTATATGTTCTTCTCATGTGTTAAAAAGAGAATCAAGCAAAAGTCCTAAGCACGTCATTTTTAGATGAGGATATCTCATATGTTGAAAGGTTGAGAGAACTGGGACTGTTCAGCCTGGACAAGAGAAGTCTCTGGGGATCTTATCAATGTATATAAATTCCTACAGGGATTCTGTGAAGACAACAGAGCAAGGCTCTTCTCTGTGGTGCCCAGTAACAGGCAAGAGGTATAAATTAAAACAAAAGAAGTTCCCTTTGATCATGAAAATTGAAAGATTTTGAGAGTGACCAAATAGGTTGCTCAGGGAGGCCGTACTAGCTCCTTGAGGATATTCTAAAGCCATTTTTATGTGATCGTGGGCAGCCTGCTATATATGTGTCTGCTTCAGCAGAGAGACTGAACAAGATGCCCTCTTGAAGTGTCTTCCAACCTCAAATATTCTTTAATTCTGTGAAAAAGAGCTGTTATAGCTCTACCGCACACCTCTTGACAAAAAAATGGTGGGATCCTGCCCTACTCTGATGCTAGAGGCAAACCTGAACCTTAATGAGGAACAAATTATATTTTCTAAGACTCGTAGATCTATCTTTGAAGGTTGGCTTGAGGTACCAATTTATTTTGGTTTACAAAGTCAGTAGAATTGGCTATACATTTGGCATTTTCTTGAGATCACTTTACTTAGGCAGTCTTCAAATAATAATCTGCATTCTGACAAAATAGAGGATTATGTTCTCCCTTACAGAATTAGAAACACAAACACTCTTGTTCCTTCCACCCTGTCTACTTCCCAAAGAAGAAAACATCAAATAAGACTAAAAGTAATTTCATATTTTGTGTTTGATTTATAATTCCTCAAAACATTCTCTTAGCTGTGGTAGATAATGGTCATCAAACATATCTTCAAAGCTGGACTCTGCCATGTATTTAATTATCATCTGAAATTATTCTGCAAAATACTTCCTATTATTTAACTTTCCTCTGTTTAATCAATTTGAGAAAATAATTTTTTTTAGATTATTTTATTGGCATGCCTTCAGAATGTCAGTAAAACACAGCTCAGGATTATGTAGGGCTGTAATTTATACAACTACTTTAACCATGCTGCTTTCCTGTCTATAAAAGGTATTTCAAACCCTTACCTCTAATTTTTAAAAACTTTGATTCACACAATTTTTTTTTATTTTTGCTGCATTATATGGAATTCATCAGACGGTCAAGGCAAGGGTTCAGATTGATCAAATGCGCGCTGAAAGTACAGTCACTCAGTGTCATCACATAACTACATAACTACACAACATACCAATGTGCAGAACCTTTCTTGAAAGATTAATGTTAGCAAAAAAATTTATATTGAAACTACAGGCAAAATTATATTGATTCAGAAACTTTGAAAAAGGACTTTTATAAAAGGACTTTTTTTTTTTTAAGAATTACATACTAGTAAAAAATGTATGAAAAGAATGGGTGAATTATCTCTGAAGTGCTGAGAAACTCTGGAGAAGGAGCAGTAAGGCAGGCAGAAAGACAGATGAAAAAACCCAACTATATTCCATATTACTTAGTTTATTATTAGAGTATTACTATAGTATCAAAATATCTAGCATTCTTGTCATGTTGAAATGAATTTTCAGAAAATGAAAATCCAACATTATTAAATCCAATACAAGACATGAAAAAAAAATCTTAGAGCAGAAAATGGATAGTGGAAATTAGAAACCCAAAGTGAACTTTTGAAATGCTAAGATGCTAAGACAAGAAGTGCATGCCATGGATTACTCAGTTTAATAATTTGGAAAATTTGGTAAATATTAGTTTACCACTGCAGCTCAATGCAACAGAACACCTTCCTGACCCATACTCTCTGAGGATAGCTTTATACAGGTAAGTTGTAATTCTGATTAACAGTACTGACAAAAAATGAAACAATTTTTACAAAGGCATGAACTATCTTATCCTTTTTAAGGGAATATCAGCAACTGAAACCTGAAAAAAAGGATGAGGCTAAAATCCATGTTTATATGTAGATGTTAAAATTTATATTTACTACTTTTTAGTTATCTCAGAAATACCAAACTTTAAAGGAAAGTGTAAAAGTCATGTTCAAATGCACAAAAAAAGAGATAAGCACCTCTGAGAATCCATATTTTACTGCATTTCTTCAGAAATCTCCAACAGTTCCTGATGTAAAATCATTTGAGCTAAACAATGACAGTCTCATTTATTTCAAAAAGTGTTGAATTATCCTTGCTGCAGGATATTTCCTTTGCAGCAATCAAGTGCGGAATGTGCAGATTGTATATAAAATCCTGTATAATAACTATAGTTCATATTTATACAATTATATGCCAAATATTTTTTCATGTAAGGGAACACTGAAAATCCTTAGGAAAGACAAAATATCCTTTCAATGAACCCAAACACTTCAGTGATAGCTGTGAGGCTGTACCACTTTGCAGAGTGCAAGCTCAAAATGCTGCACATTCTGGCTGTCATTCCCTGGTCTCTTAGTCCTAGTTATACAATATAACTGTATCTGGACTACTGTTAATTTTTAGTAATAAGTGCCATAATTCTACTGCGAATCTTTCTCCATTGCAGGGCACATAGTACAGGTCACTGTGGGGTGAGGCTGTGTAAGCAAAGAGGAAGGACACCTGCTGGGTTTGACCAGAAGAATGACCTTCAGGCTGAAAAAAAGGAAATGGAGAACATTAAATATCTGAGATTAAGGCATGAAGCCAAGACAATGAAAAAAACATAATGGAAGTGTTTCTCTAGTTGAGTAACTGAAGTAAAAATAGCTTCTATTTTCATTACTATTGAGAGTGTTGGTTTTCAGGTTTTTTTCCCCATGTAAGTTTTGAAGATTTATAGATTTTATAATGAAATTAAGAGGAACACAATGATACTACTTTGATTATACCACCCTGGGTTACAAAATTTTGATCTACTGTCTGTACAACTGAATGTGCAATCATAAAAAAGAACAGCCTAGTGCAAGGAAAGGTGGGCTGACCTGTCACTGTATATATTTGTATTTGATACGCAAACCAGAAGGAATTTTATGCTAGAAGTTAGCCACCATTTCAAATATACAGATCTGTCAGAACATCTGCTGCTTTAGACCAATAATGGTTTTAACTTTCCATTTTAAATCATTCCTTGCCATTTTACATTTTACTAGGTCGTATTTCATTGTGTGTCAAATCACAATATAATTAAATTTCAGAATAATGAAAAGCTAACATCCTGCTGGAAATTTGAAAGCATTTATTGGCAATAAACCTTTTTTTGATAATAATATTCCTACTCAAGGAATTCAGGTAAACAGTCTTTTTTGGGACATTGACTAAGGCCTTGTCCATCTTGGAAAGTGGCTGTGCAGCCCAAATGCTACATAGCACCTCTACCTCATGTTAACAGCAATTTATTTCCTATGTGACATATTTTAGTCCTTGGCTCTTATGATTCCAGTTGGAGTGATCAAAGATAAAACTTCTTTAGCTGCTTGGCTACTGCTCTGTACTGGAAACTCCCCAGTTCTTGATTGCACCATATGAAAAGAACATACAAGAACTTAATCTACTTCAAACAAAATAGCCATCTTGTCTAAAAATATCCTTTAAAGCTTCAACACTTTGAAAGAGTAGAAGGAGGTTATCATTGCAACTTCTTTCCCTACTGAGTAGTTTACTCTCAAGCCTTGCCTAGTTAGTCACATAGGGTAAGGTATAGCAATTAGTAAATTTTTGGAAATTTAAATAGAGCAAAGTGCAAAAATGAAAACAGATAATAGAAGATTTTATTTTTGTAGAGACTTTACGTTTCATTTTATTGAGAAAAAAGGTATAAGCAGACAAAAAGATCAGTAAAAGTATACTTAAGGGTCAGGTGAGCCCTTCTTCTTTACATGTATGTAAAGAATTTTTGCAAGCAAAGTAGATAAAGGAAAGGGGAAAAAACCAAATACTAATCACTAATTTTAACAGAAAGCATCTGTGATGCTAACTTTGAAACAAGTACAATAGGAGTCAGATTATTATAATGCCACATGTTGATCAGACTGTAATAATGCCCTTGTGATGGAGTGCAGATGCTGACCATACTTGAACAGGATGCTAATCTTCCCCAAGCAGAAACACTAAAAAGCCAGCTAAAAAAGAGTGCCTTGCTGGCTTTAAGCACAGTAGGAAATTTACGTAGCTTTTTTCAGCTAGAAGTCACTCTTTTGTACTTCGCATGCACTGCATTTGGTGGCCTTTAGTCTCAAATGAGAACTACCATACCAATAATCTTAACAGATTATTTTAAATGCACATAATGCAATTGTGAAGTATTTTCTATATAACTTTTTAATTTTCTCCTATCAACTGATGTGCCATTAAGAGAGAATAACATTTTTCTGTGTCTTGTTCTATGCTCATACTTGTAGTAGAAGTACCCAAGCAGAGTCCAGCATGACTTTATATGAATTTTCAGAAAAATGTTTTTTCTCTAGTCAAAGTCTTCTTTACTCTGCTTCCAAAAGAGTCAGCAGCCGATCCCTACATAGAGGATACATTTATTGAGACTTTGAGCATGTTACTACTTGAGGCTTTTCTGGGTCGTAACATCACTTGTTGAGAGAAAGAAATATTTCTCCAAAGTTCTGAAGAAACTTGATGCTTTTTCTTTTCTGTGTGCACAGAGATAATCTCTGGACACTGAGTACAGTGTTGCTCAGATTTAAAAGGATTTCAAATTATTTAACACTATTAATATTGGAATAGAAGCATAAAAATTGCTGGGTTTTTTTTCTTCTTTGCTTTAGACATTTTTTTCTTGAAGAAAACAAAATTACAGTGGAGAGTCATCCTTTGTTTCTCTTTGCATATATACCAGGCTAATTATCAGAGCATTCAGTGACTCCTTTCTCACACTAGTAAATGGAAGACACATTTTCCTGAAATTGTCCCGAAAAAATTTCCTCTTCAGTGCCATTCCAAACTACATGAAGAGCTTAACAAAAAACTTCATTGTTTTAAAAGAAATCTATGTAAATGGGTGAATGAATTCTAAATTTACTATCCTTTTCTAGACTATTGCACTCTATTTAAAAACTTCATATATACTGAGAGCTTAGTTATTTGAAGATGGTGTGCTCAAAGCCAATCTCAAATTACTATCTTTGACACATCCAAGTGTAGCAGATGTAGAGAAGAACCATGCTGTCACAGGCACAGTACAAGCAAACCTATGCATACTGTATTTTTTTCTTACATTTTACTCACTTTTTGGACCCCCATGTGAGTACTGTATACTGGTTTCCTTGCTGTCATAGAATTTTGAGTTATTTCAGTTATTGTCCTTTAGTTGTCTTCTAATTGAAATATAAGCAATTCTATATTCAAAGCAAAATATGCTTCAAATTCATCAAGCACTTTTCAATCAAAGCATTAGCAGCTGGGTATGATAAATAAAGAAAGATAGTAGAGCTTAAACACTGAATTTCTTATTAGGTCATTAGAAAAATATAATGCATATTTGATGGAAGATTTTTAAATGTGCAAGAAAGCAATCTCATTAGATTGCAAGGTAACAGAAGTAATTAGTAGAAGAAAAGTGAATGTAGCTATTCATATAACACAAGCTATTTGAATTAGCTAAACCTTATCTCTGTTCTGCACTACTTATGAAGCTGCTCTGAATTTGAAGTGAGAATTTGTCATATCCACTGGAAAAGGTAGAAATCACTGGTAAAGTACTTGAAATCATACTTGGCTACTGCTGTTTTGTAGCCCATGGAAATCATGTTAAAAGGCAATATATAAGCAAATGGTACATTTTACCTACAAAATAACTCAGCTGAAGGCCTGGTCTGGGCTTACACAAGGGAGTTCTGTGTGAGACTGTTCAGGGCAATTAAGGCTTCATACTTAACTGCTGTGAGAGTACTTTCATGTAGTTCTAGAAGTGAAGGACAGCTTTCACTCCTGACAGTGAAATGAGTATTACAGCATTTCTGTAATCTTATGTATGGAAATACAGAGAATCATACAATAATTTGGAATGACACAAACCATGAGAGGCTGTTAGTCCCACCTCTAGCTTAAAGCAGGGTCAGCCATAACGTCAAATAAGGATGCCCCAGGCTGGAGACTCTCCAGACAAGCTGTACTACTTAATGACTGTGCTCATTACTTGCCTGTGATTGTTACTTAGAAGTTTTTATATACAGTCTGAACCTTTCTTCTTTTAACTTATGCCTGTTGTCCCATTAGGAACCACTGCAAAGATAGTTTTGTATCTTGATAACCTCCCCATAGATGTTTGGCTTCTAAGAGGTTTCCCCCATAGTCGTCCTTTCTCCACACTGAATCCTCACAAGGAAAGTGCCCTGGCCTGCATAGTGGCTTTCCACTATACTGTCCCTAGATTATTTATTTCTTTCTGTTTGCAACCAAAAATTAGACATAGTATTATAGATGCAGTCTAATGAGAGCTGAATAAAGAAAAACAATAATTTCTCTTGATGGACTGGCTGCACTTCTGTTAACACAGCGCAGGAGGCTCTTGGCTCTCTTTGCTGCCAGTGCACACTGCTGGGTGATGATCAGCTTGCTGTCTGGCAAGACGCCCAGGGCCTTTTGAGTAGAGCTGCTTTCCAGGCCATCAGCCCCCACCCTGTAATGCTGTCAGGGATTCCTTCTTGCCAGGCACAGGATGTCCTGTTAAGGACAACCCATGGCTCCTGTTGATCCCCTCATCCAGCCTGTCTAGATTCTCCTTGATGGTACTCCTGTCCTTGAGCGCAGTGACTAGTCCACCTACCAGTTTGGTGCCATCTGCAAACCTCATAACGGCACACTAACACTCCTCTCAGTTATAAAGGCACTAAACAGTATCAGTCCTAGGACAAACCTCTGGGGCACTGCCCTTGTTACTAGCATCTAGGTGGAGTATCACCCATTAATCAGTACCCTGGGTCCAATAGTTCAAATACTTTTCTGTTTTTCATTTTTCCTTTTCCTATCTGGTTGTCCATGCATCCAAACAACATCCCTACCTGGGTACAAGAATACTGTTGTGACAGAATAGCAAAAGGCATCCTAAAGACCAAAAAAATGGCATCCAGTGCCCTCCTCTTATCTAGAAATCCAGGCATAGCATAGAACGCAATTGAGTTTGTCAGGAATGGTTTGTCCTTGATAAATTCATGATGGCTGTTCCTAACCAGATATTTCTTTTCCAAGCTCCCAGAAATTTCAAAAGGATTCATTCTTTGATTTTCTCAGGGACTGTGGTGAGGCTGACCAGCCTGCAGTTATCTAAATTGTCTCCAAGCTTTTTAGTGGATGAGTGAAACATTTGTGTTCTTCCATTAATTAGAGATTCTCCTGATAAAAGTGACTTTTCAAAATGCTCCAGTTGCCTTGCAATGACACTGGCCAGCTCTCATCACCCTTGGATATAAGGTGTCCATCCCACAGACTTACATGCTCAAGTTCTCTGAAGTGGTCCTTGACTCACACCTCATTCACTACTAGCAGATCTCTTCTTTGAATCCTGCTTTTTAACACAAGGGCCAGGGACACCTTGTAGGAGGAAGTTTTCCCTTTGCATCCCTTTGCTGAGCCAAAGAACACATTAATTGCCTCAGGCTTATCTGTCTCCAGTTTTAATCTATTCCTCCAATACAGTCCAGAAAATGCTTCTTTTAACACTTTGGGTTTTCAGCAAATAAAAGTATCAAACCCTTTACATTATGAGAAAAAAAATAATTTTAATAATTTTTAAATGAAAGGGGTTTACTCTAAGTTTCCTGTAATAACCTACTGGAATGCTAACTTTAAATAGTGGGAGAATTACGTAGATGTTATAAAAATGTACAAACTACGAAACTTAGAAAGCTTTCCAAAAGTGTTGGTACTCATAAATCATGCTTGAAGTAAAATGTCATTGTGATTTTGGAAAGCCTACAATTAATAAATCACTGCTCAGTAAAAGATTTTCTCCTGGCATGAAAGAGAGAATAGTGGGTACACTTCATATAATTGTAGCTTTTCCTTCAGAGGGAAGAGGGGGACAGAAGGGTTGTAAACCACACCCCTTTTAACAGGATATGCTTTAAAAGAATACTGAAAGTAACTGACCTATTTCGTGATGATTGGACAAAGTTACTCCTCTGTAAAAATTTTTCAGTTGTTATTGATTGGTAAAAATATAAAATGCCCATCTTGATTTAATGGGATTTAATAATTTTATTTCATCCTTTTAATATCCCTTCCCTTCATGTTTTTGCTTAATCTCTCTGTTGTTGTCATTTCTTAATTAAGAATCACTGAGATCATCGAGTCCAACCTACAAACTCCTACAATTGCTAATGAGGAGAGTTTAAATTATCTTCCCCTTCCATAACATTAGCACAAACGACAGCACATCACTTTGTAAGACAGGGTTCACAGTAGGAAGATCATTAAAGGTTTGCATTTTTCCCAGCTGAAAGAACACTAGACTTGAGAGAGCAACTAGCTTCATAATGAATTTGGTTCCAGATGTTGTACTAAAACAATTTTGAACAACAACTTATTTATTACTGTTGGTGTTGCTGCTGCTGTCGTTGCTGTTGTTGTTGTTGTTGACACTGACTCAGACTGCCCAGAGAGCTTGTAGCTGCTCCATCCCTGGAATTGTTTAAGTCCAGGTTGGATGGAGCCCTGAGTAAACTCATCTAGTAGCAGTATCCCTGCCCATGGTGGGCCTTGGAATTATATGATCTTTAATGTCCCTTCCAACCTAAACAATTCTATGATTCTATGGTAAGAACAGATAGTAGCAATGGCAGTAGTTGGAACAAAGAATACATCATAAAGTTTGAACAAGTGAAGAATTTTGTGTTTGATTCTTTGCAGCTGGTATACAGTAGTTCAGAAGAAAGCAAGTAAAGAAAGGATAAAAAAGTTAAAAAAGAAAGTTTACCTTTAAATGGAAATCTTCCAATTTATTTTCTTTTAACATTAGATATTATTAGTTTCCTTTTATAAAATCTTCTCCCTAAAACTCAGCTGCAGACTATCAGTGTGTCTACTGTACCATTTTCTGAACAAGCTGCTATTGCTAACATTCCTGTAATTGCTTCTAAAATACATCAATACAGCAGTGCAATGCTACTGCTACTACCATCCAAATATCAGTCTAAGTGTAATGTTCTCCATATTAGCCACAGGGCAGGGAACAGCGAGGGCACGCTGAGCCAGGGGGAAGCCCGGAGGTCTGGCTGCATCCTCACTGACAGCTACTCTGCAGTCAGAGAGCGAGCTCCTCACCTGAGGGAGCTACCCCCAAGCTAAGTTGTATGGGCATGTGGGCGAAGGCAAAGAAGAAAGAGGGACTCTCCTTATGGGTTCTACAAGCAGGTTTATTGTACACGAAGGATCAGGGACGAAGAGCATATTTTACAGAGGCTCCAGGGATTTTATACTCAATCAGGGCGGAGAAAAGGGAGATAGCCAATAAGGAAGGGCAAGAGGGGAGGAGTAGGGAATTAACCAATGGGGAATGCTTGTAGGAGGGGTAACAGAGAACAACCAATGGGACATCGAGAAACATAGAACTTTCCAGAACTGATACATATTCAACTAAAGGGATACATTTTTATGATCTTTTACATTAAACTGGGGGGGAGGGAGGGGGGAAGAACAAGAACCAACCAACTCAAAATAAGCAAATTAAGGAGCCCAAGGATTCTGGGAGCTCGCCATCACCACAGAGGTGATCTTTAGACTTTGGTGCCTGACCACCAGGATTCGGATGTTGTCGTTTCCTATGGAGTCATAGTGGCCACAGCCACATGCACCACAACAGAACAGAGCAAATAAAGAAAGAGTTTGATATATTATCTCTAGTAAGTAATCAATGACAGATAATTTGTGAAAATAATGAGGAAAAATGATAATGAATTACATTAAACTGTGCTTATATACACATTGTGGGCCTAAACTTGAATATGTTCATTGTTCATAATATTTATTATCTTTTATGGGAGTTTTGAATCCCTAGGAATTACAAGCTCATGTGCTGCTTTCTAAAGTTATGAAAAGGAATATTAATATGCTTAGAAATAGTAGAAAAAACATATTTGAGTCTATTAGCAGTGAATAATGTTTACTGTTTATAATATGTAGACATAATAACTTACATCTTAAATTATGTATTTCAGATTTAGTTTGGGGTCAGAATAAATTTTGAAGAAACATTGGAAATGAAAACTATGGGAAACACAGTAGAAAAAGACAAAGGAACAGTTAGTGGGTAAGGGAAGTTTGTGGGGAAAAAACCAATTGGACAGTGACAACAGTAGAGGAGAACAAAAGAAATTATTTTACTGTGAACAAACTTTGCTAAATTCACTTATTTATCTTGTCCAATTACTTCAATGCAAGTAATATAATCAGCATATTTCAGAAATATTTAATGATCGATTTCTTTTTGCACATATGCACCAATTTCGACTGTTGAAAATTCATTTATTACACTGTTATATAATACTACTTATTACACAATATAAAGTCATAAATCCTTGATGTCTGCCCCCAAAATATGTGTATTTACAGGCAAAAGAGAGGTGTATCTCAAAGCAGAATTATGCATTTCAAAACAAATATACAGAACAGGCACAAAATAATAATCAAATAATAAAAATAATAATCAAAAGTATTTTTATTATTTACTAAATAAAAGGCAAAGAGAAACCTGTTTCTTTTCAAGAGTATGCAACAGTGTTACACCAAACACACTAAGGTCTTTTACCAAAAACCCCTAAAAAAACTAAGGAAGATAGGTATCTTCCAGTTTAGGCTGCTTTCCATTATTTCTTAAACCTAAATATTTCCATATTTCATATTTACCCCTCTACTCTGCATTGGTGCTGCCTCACCTTGAGTCCTCACCTTGAGTGGAGTTTTGGGCACCACAGTGTAGGATGGATATAAAGCTGTTTGAGAGCATCCCAAAGTGGGAGTCTGTGATGATGGTGAAGAGCCTTGAGGGGAAGCTGAATGAAGAATGACTGAGGTCACTTGGTTTTTTCACCCTGAAGAAGAGGAGACTAAGGGAAAACCTCATTGGGGTCTGCAGCTTCCTTGTAAGGGGAAGTGGAGGGGCAAGCACTGACCCCTTCTGTTTGGTGACCTGTGGTAGGACACAAGGGAATGGCAAGAAACTGTGTCAGGAGAGGTTTAGGTTAGATATTAGGAAAAAGGTTTTTCAGCCAGGGGGTGGTTGGGCACTGTAACAGGCTCCCCAAGGAAGGTGTCACAGCACCAAGCCTGACAGAGTTCACGAAGTGATTCGACAATGCTTTCGGGCACATGGTGGGACTCTTGGGGATGCTCCTGTGCAGGGCCAGAAGATGGATTTTGGTGACCCTCGTGGTGCCTTCCAACTCAGAATAGTCTGTGATTCTGTGATTAATCATGTATTCCAAAGTATGGTTTTGCTCAACTTTAGCTCATTCTTATTTAGATAGGAATAAATTTCAAGTGTGAAATATTTGTAGTAATAGTGGGTTTTGGATTTAAATTATGATGATCTTTGTAGTGGATTATGGTATCAACAGATTGCTACACTTAGATTACATGTTATTTTCATTTCATCTCTAACTTCCCAAATGTCCACACATTTGAGGAGTTATTATTTTATCACCTTTTTTTTTTTTCCTCTTTGTACACCTTAATTATAGAATCCCATCAGAAAATGTGTTACACAGTCTTTGCTGTAGCTGCTATAAATGTTGTGAATCCAATCGTATTTGCAAATCATTGATCAAGTACAAAAGGGAGATCAAATTATCTGTGAAGGAAAAATTTGTTGAGAATTGTTGACTACTTAGAAATATTGTTAAATTCCAGAAATTCCTGAGCAACTTAGCATGTGCCTGGGGGAAATACATATGCTTGCATAGTTCTTATACTCCAACCATCTACTTTTTTACTACTTCTAGAGACAAGACAAAGTATGGTGGGTATTTGATTTAAATCCATAAGTTTTCTTCATGATAGTATTACTTATTTCTGATACTAGTGATTCTGATTTCTAGTCTTTTTGTTTTGTTTTGTTTTATCTGTTTTCATTTCTTGGTTGCTGTTAGTACAACAGGAATTCACTGCTGTAATCACAACCACTCATAGTGATAACTATATTTTGTTGTTATCTTATTCTTGAAGTATAATCCATTTAAGGAGATAGTTTCCTATGATATGTACTTACATTTGAATTATCTTTTGATGAAAAAACAGTGGTGTTTTTTAGTAACGGAATTATTAAGACTTATAAAAAAATTGCATATACCAGAAAAACTGGTGTTTTAACTTCTCTTAAAATTCACCCCTCTTAAAGCATTTATTGAGACTTCTGTTCTTATGCCAATTCACACTAGAATCGAACTGGACACCCTGCAGAAATGTGCAATCACTGAATTTTACCATGAGTGATTAGAAAGATGGCCTCCTGTGTACAACAGTTAGCTAATCAATAAATTAATATATTGAACAAATGAAGATTTTAACAGAAGGGCACAGTAACCCAGACAAATGATCAACATAATGATATGAGAGATGTACAGGCAGTGCAGAAGATGTCAATGCAACTGCCTGAGGAGTCTGCCAATGAACCAGATGCTGCTGTAGAGAAAATATGTTTCTCAGATGGCATCAGGGTAGTGTTTGTCAACTGAAAGTGAAAATGACTTATGCTTGTAATGTGATAGGGCAAATAGCATTGTTCCATCACCATACAGTCATCTTTATTAAGTGTCTTTGGAAATCCATTCTGTATGTCGATTTTACATTTCATATTTCACTTGTGGCAGGACTACCTCATGTAAGTAATCATGGGAAAAGTATTTGATTGCATGATGGGTAAATGATCACACAGAGAAATGCATTTTCTATTTTATCCTTAGGAAAATCTGGACTCTATCTTCGCATTTCAACAAATGCTTTTTCAGACTGTATGAGAGTAATAATTAATATTGTTACTCTTAAGACTGGACAAAGATGAAGTCAAAAAGGTGTCAATGACACTGAGATTCAGGGACATTTTTCCTAGTTGAAAAATTCAGAAATTTCACAGGTTTTTTTTCTCTGTTTGTTTGTATCTATCTAGATCTAGATAAATACGTTTACAGATATATGGATTTATATAAAAACACAGAGAATCCTAACTCCCTTCTTACTTTGTGTGAAAAAAACAGACTTCATTTTTCAACCTTTCTCCCACTAAAAGGCCTTCAAAACAAAATTATCAATGACCAAGTGGCATTCTACTTCTGACATTATGACAGGTCTGGAATTCTTTGGACTTCAGCAGAGTCTTAATGGCTTGGCAAGGAATTATGCACATAAAAAGGCCAAAAGTGCATCTTAATTATATATCAAATTTCTATAAGAATGACTTATTTTTAAAATAATCACAGGCAAATTTAAGGTGACACTCTATGCTCCTTCGCTGTAAAGAGATTTAGTGATAAATTACAAGCAAAAGAAAGGCAACAGACAAAGTCAAATAGCTTTTTCTCCTGCTGGATTAAGTGCGACAAGTGAATGTAGAGCATAGAGTGAATTTTGAAAAAATATTAAGGTTTTTATACAGATGAGAAATTTTAAGAAATTCATTGTATAGTACAAAATTGACCATGGATTTTTTTGTTTGCAATACCTAACATCCTTAGCCATGTTGCATCACCTCTGTGTATGTTTGAATATTTTAGTTGTAGTGTAAGTGACCATACTTTTGTACTTCCCCAACACTGAGTTTCTTTGAAGTACTAATAAAACTAGAGTATTCTGTTTAGTAACAGAGAGTCTGGAATTGAAATAAACTATTTAATTGATTGACATTGCCAATACCTTGACCTAATGGCACTAGTCACAGCAAGATCATTTATGTTAAATACAGAAACAGGGAAGAACATAGGAGACATGGCAGACTGAACTGCACTGGGCCTGCCCACTATTTAGACAATCTTCCAGTGGTTTTAGGGATTTTCTGATCTTTAAAAATGACTACAGGATAGAACCAAACCCACAAACATAGAAGGCCAAATCTAAATTCATTAAGGTAACTGTTATATGATATTTTCTTCCCCTTTTGAAAACATATGGACAATAATTTTACCATCTGAGAGATTCATCAAAGTAGATCTATGTTTTACCATGCTAATAATGTATAATAAAAATTCTACCTTCCAGAATTACATGCAGTAGGTATGAAGCACAATTACTTATGTACTATATCATAGAATCATTAAATAGCCCTTGAATGATCATCTGGTCCAACATCTCAAGGGAAAGGGAGTCTAGGTGAGTGTATCCAACACCCTGTTCAGTCACCTCTTGAACAGGGGTTCACCACATGGTGACTTCACTACATCCTTGGGGAAGTTCTTCCAGTGTTTGATTATTCTCACTGTAAAAAAATCCTTCTTTTATCACTATGAAACTGTGCAGTACAACTTGCACTCATTGCCACTTGTCCTCTCCAAATAACAATCAGCTGTAGCAGATTAGCACAAGTGTGTTGAAGTAATTGGAACTGCACCATTTGAAGAACGGTTTCCAGTAGCCCTGTTAACCTTTATACTCACTCTAATCTCCATTTAATAATTACATCACGATCTGGATCTGTTCTTTAAAGTCCTAGAAAAATTTATTTTGCCTTAGTGACAAAATCCAAATAATATAATCATTTTTGTGTCAGAAGTTGACTCCAGTGAAGATTTCTACTTAAAAGCTGGTGCTGTGATATATTCTAAAATTATTTGGTAAAGTCTGTTGACAAGAAACCATCCATGGGGATAGCACTTCTATGACTCCGCAAATAATGTCCCGATGGAGTATTTTTTTTTATGGAAATCTCAAAATCATTTGTAAACATAGGGTTTTATGTTAAAATTTAAGGAAAACCAAAATAGAGGAGCCATTGAATATTTCAATAAAAATAATATTGTCATTTACTTCTTTTTGTGTTTTGCTGTTTGGCTTGTATTCACATGTCCCTTCCACACCTAACTTACAATAGATGGGGAGGAAAAAAGATAAAATCAATAATTCTGATTTAGAGAATGAATTTTTATATTCATCAGGGATAAAATATTTCCAAGGCTATCTATTCCACCCATTATTCCAGTTTCTAAATGAAAAAAAAAGAATTATTTCATTGTTCTACTGTGTTAATCCATTCTTGTAAAGCATCATCTTTCTTAAGCAAGAAGTTTGTTTATCTGTGTATTGGGAAGCTTCTTCCCACTTATACTGTAATATGGAAATAATTAATTATATTTTTTACAACAGTCACAAACGTTGGCAATGCTTGTGTTACAATGTTTTCTGATAAATTAAATGGCTATGTAGCATAAGTGTTACCACAGGTACCAGGAGATTTCAAGGATGAAACAGGACAATCTCAGTTTAACCACGTGGAATAATATAATAAAGTTAAAACAATTTCATTGAACTCGGGTTTTTCAAGTGTGATGAGGGCAGTGCTCCACTTAGAGCACTGTTTTGTGAACTTTGTAACTTGGAAAGGAATTTGTCAACTGTGTTCAGCACCTGATAAAATATGGGTTCATTGAGAACTTTCAAACTGACAAGGATCCTACTTTAAAAAAAATAAATAAAATACTGTATGTGGGTCAGTTCTATTAGAACATTTGATTGCTCTAGTGTGTTATCAAAAAACACACCAGAAATTTACAGACTAGACTGCTCGGAAGAATGGAAGCCCATAAATAGTTTATCTTGTAAATAAGAGTAATTACTATTTGTTTATGCAGTATTTCCAGAAGTATAATACAGTGTCTTCCAAATAGTTTACAATAGGAATCCACTGATTTGCCACTAAAATCTGCTTTAAAAATTCTCTTTAGATACTTTAAAAAAAAAAATCAATTAAATATTTGCATTATTCTAAATGAAATATAAATCCAATTCATTAAAATTAATAATGATAAATGTCCTTGTTTGCATGAAACAAAAATGCATAATCAGAGAAAAATAGACAAATTAATTTGTTTATAAAATTGGGAGATGGTGGTTATGTCAAACAGATGCAGGTAAATAAATGGTTGAATGAGTAGTACATAATCAATTCATATGGAGGCTCTTCTGCAACAGACATAACCATTTCTCTCAGTTCCATAGGGATTAATTAAAAATTTAAACTAAGTATTAAATTAATGTGTTGTTTCTTAAGGAAAAAATGAATATGCAAGTGAACCTCACAGAGTATCTGATAAGTAAAATCTAATTCAGCCTAAATCTAATTTTCATCTTTATTTATTAAACTCTTGAGAAAACAAATGAAAATGAGAAAAATATTGATCAAGTGTTTCCCTTGTTTCCAGTTTTCCTTTAAAAGAAGGTGGTAAAATTTCTAAAATTTGGGGTGCTTATTTCTGAAATACCATACATGATTACTTCACAAAAAAGTTGTAATGCAAACTCTGAAATGCCTGCTGTGTCTGTTTCTATGTACTACTTCTGTTCTCTGATGAGCTGACTTTGTAACTAATGAACTCAGTGGGAAATTTGATTACCATAATCAAAATACAACATTCCAAATTGCTTTCTGCAAATACAGGGCACAAGAGTTTAAAATGCCCATGAACACTCTTTCTAATACTGGCTGCAATACCTAACAAGTCATAATTTGTCACCAGTAACATTATTTTCTCACTGCATAATCTCATTGTCATTTTGCTTTATGTATTTTTCTTCCACTTATTTGGAATCCTCCAAAAACTTTATCAAGTCCAACATTGAATGTTATTTGCAGAGTTCTTGACACTTCATATTGCGTGAGGGACACTATTTGCTGCTGCCATAACAAAACTAGGAAATAATTATTTTAAAATTCCATTCAGTTGCTAGGAGTACTTGACACAGTGATAAATATAAAAGAATATGACTTTATTATTTAACATGTGATTGAGAATGGGGCTTTACTGCCCTAGGCAGCATACAAATAAGTGAAATCTGAATGAAGCAGTGGTGAGGATGGAGGTGTGTGGCCACCTTTCTGTCATAAGCAAGAGGAAATGATGTGTCAGGAATGACAATAAGCAGAAGCAGGACTGCTGGCTGCTCTCTGGCCAACAATGTGATGCAACAGCAAAGGAAAATCTTTATCAGTCTGGTGCCTTGAGCCATTGGTAGAAATTGCCTTTTGTGAGTTTCTGAGCTATTGGCTACACTAGGCTGTGATTTTTCCACCTCCATATCTGCACTGCATGTTCCCAAAGACATGAGAATGCTCAAAGCACATTTGCAAACACTGACTATTTTTATGGGATGGAGAACTAAAAGGTCACTTTAAGGTCTGCATCAAGAACTTCTTCATCTTTGATGCTTTAATTTCCTGTAAGGAAAGGATCCATATATATTTTCAAACTGAGCCAGTGGAAACAAAAACCTACATGACTAGGTTCTTAAAATGCATAATCAGCTCAGACTATCCATTCATTCAATGTAATAGAATTTTGCAACAGGTGTGCCAGCATCTTTCATGTTTATACCCATGGATGATTTTACAGAAACTGTCCGTGTGTCTTTAAGTAAAATTTGATTTTCTGCAAAAAAAACCATATTTAAAACTATGGTTCTCTTTTTAAAACTTCTAGCCTAACAGATTATGATTATTCTGGATAAAATTTCATTGCAATATAAACCAATGAAATCTTAGAGTTATGCAAATTTAAAAACCAAACCAAAAACTGGCATAGTTTAACCTAAGCAGGTAACTAAGCACCATGAAGACACTTGCTTGTTCCCACCAGTGGGATATGGGAGAGAATTGGAGGGTAAAAGTGCAATCAGAAAGCCTTCCACAGCTTATTTCTCACAAGATAATATTTATTAGATTGAAATTTATTAATAAATTTTACTTACTCAAACTTGGGTGATTTGAGTTGGTGGAAAATCAAGGATTTTCAAAGAAAAGATAATGAGTCACATTGTTCAGATATGAAGTGAACTTCATTTATTTAAAGCATGTTTATCACCCAGATATAAATCACAAGGACAACATCTAAATTATAGCCAAAAAATCCTTAATATGATGCTTTAATTCTTAGTTCCTCCTGTCTGTTGTTTGCAAAAATAGGGAAAATTACTTAAGCAAAATTTATTTGTGGGGAAAAAAACGATTCAGCTGGGATCCATAGTGGCCCAATAGAGTCAATACAGTCTGACTGAGTAGCTGTCTGAGCTGGGGCTGTTTGCTACAGCACTGCAAAAAAAACAAAAGGGATATGTTTATAGTCCTGCCAAGCAAGTAGAATAGTCCCAGGGTATGAATAAAAATTACAATAATGTAATCATTTATATGAGGGAAAAGTCATAGAAAATATATTGTATTTACTTAATCCTGTCACCCCAGGCTTGCAAATGTAAAGGAAGTGACTTAGTGCTCAGTGATTTGTGTTATTCGGTGCTGTACTGTAGTCAAATGTTTGAGATTTAAGACAGATGTTGAAAGACAGCAGCATTAACCTTGTCCCTTCATCCCAGATTATGCAAAATAATTCGTCTTTCTGCTTCATTAGCTGCCTAAATCTACTACTTTGGTATCTGTGATGTCTTTCAAGATATATGTTAGTTACTACTAACTCGATAGGCACTTGTCTGTTTGGTGAATGTGAACCAAATTATTTAAGGTAACAACATGATAGAAATTTCAGCTGAGACCTCTCTGGAGAGAAAATCTCAAGATAAGTGCTCCCCAGGTGCTAGCCTCAGAAAAGATCCTTCTATCCGCAACTATATAGCACGTGTTTGGCTGTTTGAGGAGATATTAAAAATCTACATTTCTCTGTGAGCTGAAGCCTAACACAGATGTCCAGGGTGATTATCAGGCTGTCTGTTATGAGATATCTTGGTATATGCCTCTGGCAGATATTTCTACTCTATAATCAAAAGACTAAAGGAATTCTGAGAATAAAGAAATTTTTCATATTTTTTGTAAAAATGTTTTGAAACTTGGTCTTTCATATCCCTTTGGGAGGATGCTATCTCAAGGTAATGGGTATTCAGGGCTAAGGTGTTGACTATGTTCTTTCAAAGACATGATGAAAAGGACTCCAAAAGCTGAGTAATAACAGCTTAGGAGTGGAGGATAATCATCATCCTTGGCCTTTCAAAGCAGTTTCCAGTTTTCCAGGCACAGTTTGGCCAGTATCCATTATTAAAAAAAATTTTCTTATACTAAAAATTTTGTTATGTAAAAAAACCACTTTATACATAAACACAGGAATTTATTGTTATTATTGTTAAAATTGTAGCAGCTGGATCATTTCCGCTTGCCCTTACATTTCATTTCTCAGTAGTCCTTCTCCTATGGGTGGCCTGGAAAAGCTTATTCATCATGGAATTACAACTTGCTAATGAGATAGGCATTTGTTTCATTACTTCAGTGATGTTGCTTTTAAGAACAGAGCCTATGTGATTTTCCTGTTTGTTAGCTTCCTTTAAAGCTTAGGATGAAAGTTTTTGTTATCTCAGGCTTTGTTTCAATTATTCAACCTGGTGCAAGCTTAGTCATCAGTTGTGCTATGCTCTCAATATGTGGGCAGAGCTGGAGCACTATGAAGATGAGGCTGGCAGCCAGGAAATGCCAGGAGAATCTGAAGCTGTTGACATGCAGTCAGTAGTCTGGCTCTACCTTCCATAATACTTTCAGGTTGCACACAGTGGAAACTATGTGATACTCAGGTACCATGATCATGAACTCAGTCCAGAAACTACATAGCATGGAAGGCAGTGAGGTGTTATATAATGCAAGGCAATAACACCAGTTGCAGCAGTGGCAGAGACAAGAGCCAAGCTCACAGAGAGCTGTCCATGTTCTCAGACTTTCTGTGAAGGTGGGTTTTTGTTTGTTTTTCATGTTTCTACATTTCTGTAGAAAGCTATTGATGTGCACTACTTGTGTGCATCATTTTAGATTATCTAAAACCTCATTATTGGTCATCCAGACCCTGAAATAAAACATTTCCAGTATCTAAATTAATAGCTGTGTGAAAAGATTTAAATATGACAACACAGTAAGTAGCATGTTGCATGTATTTTGAGACACTAAGTGTGCAATTTTAAGCTTCAGGGAAGCTTGAATTGTCAAGATTTCAAGGGGAAACAACACCAAGCTTTAGTTTGATTTCTGGTACACTCTGGGTTGCAATCCTTGGTGGACTTGAACAATCTTCATCTCTGTGCATGGGTTTTGCTCAGCTCCCATTTCCTGTACCCTACAGATGCCTGCCTTTGCAGGGTTTTTTATCCTGCTTCAGTAATTGGAGTGTGGGATTTTGTGCTACACCTACTGAGTTACTGCTGAGATTATATTTATTAATGGAATTTTGCTTTCTGACAGGCCCTGTTATAACCTGGCATGCACTCTTTGTGGTGATATGTTGGCCACAGGGTGTCCTTCTACAAAAATCATATGACCATGCAGTCTTCCTTCAGAAGAGAGATATGCCCTTGTGAATCCCTTATGTGCATTTACCTAAGTGGTTTACTAGATTGGATTTCCTTCACCAAAGACAGAGAAAGTAAGAAAGTACCGTCCTTTACATTTTCTAGCATGCAGAAAAGATGCTGTATACTTCTTAAAACTCTGCCAAAGGAAAACAGATGCTTCTTCTGTCTATCCTTGACTTTTCTACATGACATAGAAAATGTAGTTTTATGAGAACGATAGTTATTACAACTGAATTTGTCATATTAGGTACATTTAGGATGTAATCTTTCAAGATACTGGAGGTCTTTTACTAGCAGTAGTGAATTTCCAATAACATCTAACAATCTAAAAATCAAGTTCTCATGAAAAATATGCTAGCCATGAATACTGATACAGCTTTAACTACGTTTGTATTTCAAAACAGTACTGAAGCATAGAGGAATGAGGAACTAAGACACATTGAAGAAGTTGAACAATAAATTAATACCTAAAGAAGAAATTATTCAAGTCCAATTTTATTGGAAGTCTAAAAAAGGCAGCTAGGAAAGTATTGTCACTTCCTACAGTTTACAAGTCTACCTTCCATCTTTCACACCAGATACTAGAATAAAATATGAAGATAAGAGGAGAAGATTAAGTACCCTGGGTTCTTTCCTATTAAAATCAGATTATGAAATGTATCAAGAGAACTGTTCAAATACCCCAATTTGTCAGTCATCAAATCTGCAAGCCTGGGTTAAATAGCTACATGTAGAAATGGGCTGACATTTGCATACAAGCATAATTATGGATTTTTTAAAACATACTTTATATAATTCTTGTTTGACATGCCACACAACAGACCCTTTGAGAATCAGCTCCTCCTCAAGTGACAAAGAGATAACATTTTGTCGTGTGTGCTTCTGTAGCACTTCAGACATGAACTGAATGGTGCTATCATCCTTTGGATTTTCTGATCCGTGAATAGTGATAAACTGATACAGAACATCTGAGACTCCAGACATTTGGAGGAGTATAAAATGTCAGTTAGGTCTTTATTTACTATCATTAGCTTATGATCCAGTAAGCCTTCATCAGAGACACTGTTTTCGGGCTTTTTTCCCCCTACAGCTACAACACCTGGTCTCTCTTGGCAATAAGTTCTATGTGTTATACAGCAATTACCTCTGATACATAAAAAGCTTCCCTGAAATCTGGAGTGGAAAGCTAACTCATGGAGTCTTTTCACAGTCACCACAATATGTATTTAATTGACTATTTTACATAATTTTCAAAAAAGTTTTGATGAATTCAGCACCTTTTATTGTAACTTTCAATCTATTTGGAATTCTAGTCAGGTTAATGAGGAACTCAAACACACTCCTAGATAGGAGAAGAAGAAAAACTCGAGTCTGGGACTTTATACATTGCACTGATTATTTGAATTCAATTCACTTAAATAAGCTGACAAAATGTTCCTGTAGTATAATATTTTTGTTTGTTTTGTATTTTTGGTTGGTTGTTTTGTATTTTAGACTAGTTCCCAGAGGAATGGAAGAGGAAGTTCCTGAAAATTCAGAAAGACATGTCACTAGAACAAAAATATTACTCATTTTTCAAAAGTAGCATTCTTTTACCAGAAATATACATTAAAATATTATTGGGATTCTATGTATTGTATTATTATGTACTGACAGTAGCATGATGATGTTGTGCTTAATGGGACAGCTCCTCTGCTACTTTCACCAAGAATCCCTTTTAATTTTGAAGACCTGCAGTTTCGGTGAGCTGTCAGGGAATGAGATGCAGGGCTAGAGGGCAGGAACAGTATTACAGGGGGTCTCAATGATCTCAGAGAAGAGTATAGCAGAGTTAGAAATGACATAGCGTACATCAGCCTGAATAGAGAATAGGCAGAAGAATGGGGAATAAGCATAAAAAGCCAAGGGAATAGAAAATCAAAGTCAAGACTAAACATAACTCTTAGTCGGGGATGAACCTCAGGGTAGCTTGCACTACCTTTTAAGGAAAAAGTCCAAACTATTTTGCTGATGTACTAGACTTTATTTGCTTTATTCATGTCATAATATTATTAATTAACCATAGAAGAGAAATATGAACTTTATCTTAAAAGGACTGGAACATATCAACAACTGTGTCAGAGCTGAAATTCCAGGAGTCTCAGGATTTGTTCCTTCTTTTGCAATGGTGTCCTAGTGTTAGGCAGTTTGTTATTTCTCTCTTTCTGGTCAATGCCTAAATTGTGGAATCAGAAAACCTCTCCTCAACCCTTTCAGATGTGGCATAGGCACAGCATGAGCGCTGTTAATTTGTTGACCTCCTGTCGTCATATAAGACTGAATGTGGTGGTGTAACAGAGCTATCTTCTTGGAATTTAGATGTTGCAAATAGCACTTCAATATTTTAAATTTGGCAAAGTTTATTCTTTAAATGGATTGACAATTTTGTCTCTAGGCATAGACAAAATCGGCAATATGACACCCTGTGAAAACAGATTGACTGATTTATCATTTTTCTAAGCTTGACTGGTTGATTACTACTTGATGGGAAAATTCAAACTGCAACTTCTCAGCAGTGGTAATTTGTGACACTAAAATAATCTGGAATGAAGGCCAAGAAGGCCCACCTACAGGAGGATTTAAATTGGCTGGAAGCAGGAATTCTAGAGGGATGGACTCAGTTGAAGAGACAAGAAACAGAGAGCATTTACGTGTCCTGTAGCCATCCTGCAATGTGAGCAGTCATGAGCTGCATTTGGGCAGCAGAGCTGACCTGGAGCTTGGACTAAATGCTGATCTAAGGTGGTCCACATCAGCATTCACAGGACTGGTGCTAATACAAGCAGATATAATGAATCAGCTTAGCGTAGGACTCAACTGGGTTAGAAATAGTGTCTTTTTTTTGCATAGCAGTGAATTGAGTGCATTTGGGCTTGCCTGTTGCTTTCCTAAGAATGCATCAATAGTAAAATATTTATTAAGGATAAAAAAATTACGTTATAATTGTGAGACAGAAAATATGTAATTATGCCATAGCTTTAAGTAGAAACATGTGGTCTCCAAAAGCAATGAACACTAAATATTTTTGGAAGTTATATACAGGTATTTGTGACAAGGATAGCTCCAGAGTAGAAGTCCAAAAATAATGTGCCATAAGAGCTTGAATCTTGTCCTCATTTTTCATATATTGATGGCAAAGTAGCTCATAATTTAAAATTGGTCTCAAGAGAGGTCCAGGTTCTGGAGTGCAACTTAAACTGAGTCTATCTTACATCAAAGAAATTGAAATATCATTAGCACACAGAAACCATCTCTCCAAGGTATAATAATGTACTCTACATGTCAGCCTTCTGCCCACAATGAATTCATATTGTCCCATTTATCACTTGTTTTATTATTTAGGGTCTTGAAATCAAATTGAAATAGATACACTACTCCTTCCTTGGGTTTTTCAGTAAAGTTATTGAAGAATTGTATATAAACAAATAAAAACAACCCAGATAATCAGTTGCTGAGAGGGTTTATATTAACATCTTGAAAAAAGACACCAAACTATAAATTAAATGTGTATATGTTTTATTAAAAATAATCATCAATTTTTATCACAATTGCAATTGGTCATTTTCACTAGTGCATGCAGCCAAATTGTTCTTGGCCTAGGACTATGAAAGACAAGGACAAAGTATTGATACTTTTACCTCTATGGCACACAGTTGCCAATAAACTCGTCTGATTTTCTAAAAGCTTGATCAGTTTTCATCATGAACATGATGTATCAATGGAAGAGTATGAAGGCCTGAAAGCAGAAGACACCTGACTATATCTCCCTCACAAGGAAAAAATCTCAAAATTATGTTCAATAGCATTCTATTTGCCTTGAGATGTTGAATATCCCAGAGATAGTGAGCTCTAAACTAGCATTATATCTCAAACTGATAATACGTGGTTTTTGTTTTGTGGGACTATTTTAATATGGTCATATCACAGAATAACAGAATTACAGAATGGGTAAGGTGGGAAGTATCCACTGTGGATCATCTGATCCAACCTCCCTTCTCAAGCAGGGTAATCCCAGCGCACATGGCACAGGATTGCATCCAGATTATTCTTAAATATCTCCAGTGAGGGAGACTCCACAGCTCCTCTGGATAATCTTTTCCAGTGTACAGTCACTGCCTAGTAAAGAAGTTCTTCCTCATGTTCAGATGGAACTTCCTGTGCATCAGTTTCTGCCCATTGCCTCTTGTCCTATTTCTTGGTACCACCAAGAAGAGCCTGGATCCATCCTCTGACACCTTCCCTTCAGATACTGGTAGATATTGATGTGGTCCCCTCTCAGTCATCTCCTCTAGGCTGAACAGGCCAAACTCCCTTAGCCTGTCCTCTGAGGGAAATGCTCCAGTCCCTTAATCATCCTTGTCACCTTCCTCTGGACCCTCTCCAGGATCTCACTTGTCCTGAGGAGCCCAGAACTGGACACAGCACTCCAGATGTGCCTCACAAGGGCTGAGTAGAGGATCAGGATCACCCCCCTCAACCTGCTGGCAATGCTTTTCCTAATGCACTCCAGGATATCATTGGTGTTCTTGGCCATAAAGGCACTGCTGGGCTTGTGGTCAGTTTGTTGTCCACCAGGACCCCCAGGTCCTTCTCCATAGAGATGCTTCCTAGCAGGTCAGCCCCAGCTTACAATGGTGCATATGTATTGCAACTATTTTTAAAAGACGTTCTTTCCAACTCTTAGAATGAATATAGACTATTTTTGGGTGGGAAGGAGGAGAAATTAAATTATAATGATATCAGAAATTAAAAAGTAATGCATATGTATAAGAGCTGGTTAGAACTGAGATAATAAATTTAGATTTGGATGAAAATTGGTAATTACATTTATTCATATGCAAAGTAGATTTTCATATGCCAATCTGCCAGCTGAATAACTAGCTTTAGTATGTCCGATAATCTGAAATTCAAATAAATCAGTATTTGAATAAGACAAAGTAAGCAAACAGATAATTTTAAAATATAGTACAAATTTATAGGAAACATTAATCTGATGTCCTGGATTCCTTATTTTTTTATAAAGTGAGGTTGTGACAACCTAAATATAAATACTTGTTCCAGATTCCTAACATTGTTTTATCAAAAATGGTGGTGTAATCCCATACATTTCAATACAAATTGAAAAATATGTTACACAAATGGATTTACAAATATTTCAAATGTGCTATGCAAACCATTCTATAATTCTGTAGTAGATAACAGAAAAAAACTGAACATTCCAGATGATCAGGAGCATGTATTACAGATGTCAGGCTGGATTTTTCATTCTCTATTGCTTCAAAGGATGCTAAAACGTTTTTAAAATTAACTGTATAATGTTAAATAGTGTCAGTTTTCTGGAATGCACGAAGAAATGAATGTGCCAGCCATTTGAGAAACTCTGCAATGTTAAATTGAAGATGGATTGAGTCATTGTTGGAGATATAGGTGTGCCTTTTTTAATAAAGTAGAGTGGGTATCTACTAAACTTGCGATCAAGTATTACAGAAACTAGTGCAGCAGTCAGCCCAAGTAAATTTCTCTATTCTTTATATAGAATAGAGAGGATAGTTAGGGCAACAGAATCTCATCTGGAATTCTTTATAAACATCAGTCTTACCCATTAAATATAGACAGCCTGAACTATCTGAGATGATTCAGCTGCTTCTAGACATATATTAAAAATAGTTGTGCCTTTATAGTTAGATATGAAGATGGATTACAATTTAAATTGCACTTGAAATTCAAAAAGTCATTTTATAGTTGACTTTGCTACATGTGTTTTCTATGGTGATTTTTGTCACTTCAGTGAGAAACACAAACTTCCTACTTCTGACTCCAGATATTTTAGATGCAGTTGAAATGATTTTGTAATTTGCAATTTTCTATTCTGAAAAGATTTTTCCTCTACTTTTAATAATTGGATATGTTTTTCATACACCTAACTTATTGTTTTGAAGATTTTAGATCTGTGTCTAAACATTCAAACTAAAATTTTTCATCCTGGATCTTTGCCTGAAAAATTATTAAACTTTCATGTTAAGTAATTCAGTTGCTTCTTCTAGGTCTAGAAAGTGTTACTTTTTTTATGTTTGAATTACAGCAATTGGGATAGACATTTAGAATGCCTTTATCTGCAGAGTGGGGAGAGACATTTAGAATGCCTTTATCTTAAATACACCTTTTGAGGTCTTCCTGGAACCTGCTGTCATCTGATGGAACTCACGAGCAGTTTAGAAATGTAATTTTTTTCCTCAGCAGAATAGCTATGGTTTTGCTGCAGTTTCTAAGCATTCTTAGAACTGCTCTGTTCCCCAGAGCTCTATCAATACCATTCCTTGTGCCAGCATCACACAGCTCCTTCAAAAGCGTCAGTTCACTAAGAATGTGCCAAGATATAGGGGCAGTGATCAGATATGGAAGCTGGAAACTCAGTTAAAGGAAACTGTGGGAGTTCCTGTAACTCCATGAGAGCAAAAAACGAGAAACGTGACCTAGTTGTGCTGTTTGCCTCATCTCTTTGACAAGATACTAAAAAATTTGCACCTCTCTCCTACATAGGTGGAGTCCTAAAAAAATAATGTCCCTATATCCTGACCTTGGGGGATACAAGTTTCTCCTCCTGGAAAAGAAGTAGAGACTTCTCAGGATATGCAGTTTGGATGGCTGATGGAGATGAGCAAAGGTGAAGTTAAGGCACTTTGGCTTTAAAAAAAAAATAAATTAGGCTTTTCTCTGTTGGCTACACTTGGCTTTTTTAAATTTATGGTGGCTACCTCAGAGGCATTTGTCCATAAAGGATTCCTCAAACACATGCCCAGCCAATCTGTATATACCCAGCAGTTTAGATAAAGCCAAGAAATAGTTGTTTTAATTCTTATGGTTGAAATCTTAAGAGTTTAGCCTACTAGTTCATACCAAATTGTTACAGAAAAATAACGAATAATAACATGGTTCAAATTATTACATAGACCCTTTCTACCCCTTTCCTTTTATTATGTTCACCCTTGCCCTTCTCTGTTTTCTAAGATTGGTGGTTTCATTCTGATCATAGTGGTGGTGGGCTACTACAGTGAGTTGTCAGCTCCTAGACACCTTAACCACCAAGTGGAATATAATGTGCAAGTTGATGGTTTCTTCGTCCTCACTCTAGGATCCACTTGAAATATTTTTTTTTTTAATATTTGCTAACACAGTTTTACACCTACACTCTTTTTTCATTGGTCTGCATTTCTATGTTCTGTTCAAATTTACTAATTATAGTGGCTTTTACCTATGCTGGAGTCATTGTTCTTGCTCCTCTTAAAATAATTTTTCTCATATTTTCCATCTGGCTTCATGGAATACAATTTGATACAAACAAACAAATGTGCATCCATTTCAGCATTATCCACCTGTGCAGTGAGGTCGTGCAACCCAGTTTCATTTCTGCTATTTATATTCCAGGTTAATTACAGCTATTTTGCTAGGACCATCCATGTTTCTTAACACACCTTTTACTACATATTAGTATCACATTGTCTGCTAGCTTGCTTTTGGCTCACTAGCTGAGGAAATCTGTTACAATTTTATTGTCAATATTTGAGCACCTGATACTGTGGGGATAACAACATATTTTAAGCCTAATAACACTATGTTGAATGTTATGTCCAGCTGAATAAGGATATAAGGGTGATATAAAATGGCTATGTCAGGTACTTACTGATTCTCTTGCATCCTTTTATTGGATGGAAATGAAGCACTTTACACCAACAAAAAAGCAGCTCCTTTTTTCTCCTCTTTCCTGTGTTCTCCCATACCTGCAGGATTTTTTTTATATTTCAATTCTTATTTAAGGTTTAATTATTTTTCAAATTACATTTACCCTCTTTGTTTAATAAAAACTTCCCACACTATAAAATTAAAAAAAAACTCTGTGGAAATTTCAAAATCTACACTAAATTTATGTTGGAACATGACTATTACGCATGATCCTTTTCCTTTACCTATACATTTTTACATGCTTTTTTTCTTGCAGGAAATAGTGGAGCTTTTTTCAAATTATTTACTGAAAAAAAAAGTATTGTGGATATAAACATGACGTCTTTCTCTCTTTTGTAAACACTTATTTCCAGAAGATGGCCTCTTTGGAGAAAAAAAAAAACCAAACAAATAAAAAATTCAAAATATTTGAAAAAATTACAATTACACACTGGGAGCTGACAATATTTCAAGCAAGCACCCTCTGGGCAAGCAATTAAGAGGGGTCAGATTAAAAAAAGGTAACATATTTGAAGTGACCTTTTCTTCAGAGATCCATCTGCTCCCTGCTGGTGGGAAAGTCAGGTTTGGAAGAGGCTCTACCTGTACAGCTGCTTGCGGAAGAGCTCCCCCTGGCAGTGCTGCATACAGGACTCAGGTAACAGAGGTTAGCATCGGAAAATCTGCAAGTATCCACTCTAACATAAACAAAACTTCTATTAATTTCCACTCTATCTGGATTTTTTTTATGCTTCCATGTTGTTTTAATGAATATGTTTTTCTGTATCTCTGTGTTCTCTGACAAAAAAAAAAAAAAGTAATAAAAGTTGATAAAAATAGCGTTAAATATTCATTTCAATGTGTATACCTTTTTTTTTTTTTTTTTTCCAAATATTCAGGAGTGGAATACTCATATGCTAAAAACATCACCACCAGGAGATAAATAAAAGTATGATGTGGTATAAAAAATGGGAACAGGAAATTCCCAGAAGGAAAAAAAAAAAGAAGAAAGTAAGAAAATATCTGAAGGTACAGAGCAATTTAAAATATTAAAGTAAATCAGTACTGTATTGGAAAACCTCACGCATTGTTATAGGAATAAATGAAATAACAACAGTGAACTCTATAGATCTTCAGTGTGAAAATCCAAGCCTCTTTTTTTTTTATAATATTGCATTTTACAATGTAACATTTACACTTTGACATTACCTATTAAAACCCTGAAAGCAAAAAGCCTGTTATCAGTACATAACCAGGTTTCACAGAGAATTAGAGATTGAAGCACAGCCCATAGACTGAAGAAAGATTAGCCTCCATTATTCAGCACTTATTAGACCGTATCTAGAATACTGTGTCCAGTTTTGACCTCCCAATATAGAAGAGACATTTATAAACTGTAGTGAATTCATTGTGGGACCACCAAGCTGGCTGAGACTGAAGCACCTGTCCTGTGAGCAGAATCTAATGGACTTGGTCAGCCTGCAGAAGGGCCAGCTTTGAGGGGTGGAGGACTGGTTGAAGATGCGACTTGATAAGAGCAGTGCTTGGTGGGTGGATGAGCAATGATCATAAATTGAATTTTCTCCCCACTAATGGAAGAGGCTGCTCAGAGGGTCTGTGTAGTCCCCACCCCTGGAGATTTTTCCAGATTTGATTAAGCCAACTGGATAAAACTATCAGCAACCTAAATGGATCTCACACCTGACCTTGATGAACTAGAGATCTCCTGATTTCTCTTCCAGCCTAAATGATTCTACCTATGCTATCTTTAACTGCTGTAAAGTTAAAAGCAATATTCTGAAACACCAGCCAGGTTTTTTCTGCTTATTCCAATATCACCTTCCAGTTGTTAATTATGTACTCAGCACTTTTCCTTTGATGTGTATTAACTGGCATGAAGTCAGTGTCATATTTTCCATGACCCAGAAACTCTCTTCTGTGCAGCAAGAAATCTCTGGCTTCCAACAGTCAGCTGCAATGAACTGCCAAGCAAAAGGCAAAAGAATGCAGTAATAAACCATGACTTCTAACCTTTTCCACACCATTTTCATTAAAAATACATAAATGATAGGGCTAAAAGCCACACCACTGAAATGACACATCGTATTTCATCCTCAGCCTCTACTATGTGTATTAATTTAGACTATCATCCATAAATATTTAACCTATTTTGTTTAAAGGGTATGAGAAGGAATAAGATGTTTAGTAGATTTGCTGGTATCATGAGGTAAAGATAGATACGATAATTTCTGAAAAAGTTCTACTTAATTTCTTCCAGAGTTCAAAAATGTAATCATCAATTTGAAATTAAAATTGATTAAAACACTGAAAAAAAAAAGTAATTAAAGTTAAATGTCATTAAGCTGTTTTAAATACAACAGTGTACTGACTGATGTGGTATTCCACCCTTAAGGGGATAGGAACACCCAAGATTCATAAATGGCTGTAGTCGACAGGTACAAGTCATAGGGTCCACAAAACCTCACAGTTTTCTGAGCAAATTATACACTTGGCATGGAAATTGGTATGTTAGTGCCTGACCTACTATTCAAGGACATGACAGTGGGTTTTGAAAAAAGGGGTAAGGTGAAAAGAAGAGAGAAATAAAGAGATGAATTAAAGAGGACAAGACAGAAAAAGAGAAAGAGAGAGGAAGGCAGGCAGGCAGGAAGGAAGGTAGACAGGCAGACAGGAAGGAAGGCAGACAGGAAGGAAGTCACTGTCTTCCCTAGAGACACTCCCTTCCTCCACACCTCGCCCTTGCCGCCACCCCCATCAATGACCTGAGGAGGTACAGAATAACCTCCAGGTCCCAGCCATGTTCCCTCCTGGCTATTGCAAAAGTTAACACTGCCCTGGCTGGAACCAAGACAAGATCCTTCCTGATTTTTGCTATAGGTGTATTTCAATTTTGGACCCATTTCAGCAGTGTGCTGAAAAATCCCAAAATTGTCCCAATGGCAATAGTTACATAGCCAGATAAGCTGTGTCTTCTTGCTTCTTTCCTTCGCATTCTCTGCAACTAAAAAGATAGAGAAAAGCACAACTTGTGCTCCCAATCCTTTAATCAGTTGTCATAAGGCCCTGAAGTCTATTTTGACCATCAGTAGGTTTCTCCCTTAACTACCTGCTAAGGAATCATTCCAAATGATTTAAATTAAATACTTTCTTAGGTCAACTAACTTATCAACTAAGCATTTATTGTATCTACACACACATTATATTTCCGTTGTGCATGTCATTTTTGGTACTTGTGTATCATTTTCTACATTTACTATTTTGATTGTTATAATGTGGTGAAGCTCCTAAAAGAACTAAATTTTTCTAGGATCAGACATGAGTCTCTTTCGGTTTTAGGGTGAAGATCTGTCCATGACTGCATGGACAGGGGAACATATGAGCAGTCGTGACAGCAGTTTAAGTATGCATGCTGTTATGTATGTATGAAGTTTTCACCACATCTGAACAAAAAAAGTCATTACAGGTTGTTTATAATGTTTCTAATAACAAGTTTTGAAGACTCAGGTATTTCTAAGAAATTCAAATGTGACTGTTATTTGAGGAGTGCACCCTGATGCCTGCAGCAAAATTTAGGATAAGACTATATATGTAAATTGAGCCATTCTTTGGAGTGTTTTCTAGTACTATTTTATTTAGTAGTGTAGAAAGAGCCTTAATAGGTTGAACGGCTGGGCCTGTACTTTCCAAAGATTTTCCTCTGACATAACTCTATACACTTGTCTTGCAACTATATTCAGGTTTAGTGAATTCAGGAGGAGTGTGTGAGGTAAATGAAGATACAGAAGATGAAAATACACTGTCATTACACAGACAATAGGACAAACTGCCTATCAGGGTGTTCATCAGATGAAGAAAAATAAAAGCAGATACTATTCCTTTTGTATGTGAAACTCAAAATCTCTGATGTCATGTCATCTGAAGGGTAAAATGAGATATTTTTGAAAAATAGTATGGGTTCCTTTCAAAATAAAGCCAACTTTCTTCTGCCTGTATTTAGTTTTTATATACTTTGTGAGCTTAAGTTCAGATTTTCTGTCTTCAAGCATCTTACTACTCACCTCCTCAAAGGACTTTTTTTTTAAATGGATAGTGTCCTGGAGAACAATCATGTGAATTATGCACAATTTCTGAAGCTAGTTAATGGGTCCCATTGAACTGCCAAAGCTTTGGAAATACATCTTTAAAATGCCAATTTAAAAAAAATATAATTATGCTGATAAGAATTACTACATTATGTCACAATTCCGTGAAATAAATAAGAGAATAATGAAAAAAGTTCAGAGGGCATATTGGTTTCCAACAATGAGAATCACATAGAAATGAAATAATATGATGTCCTACCTTTACTAGCTATATGTCATGTACCTCAAGGCGAACTAAAGTAGTAAAATATGTAATAATCTTTTGAATAGATCATATCGGAGAAAAGTTTCATATTAGCAACAGGGGCTGATTTTATTTGCCCCAAGTATTTGACATACTGTGCTATGGAATTTTGGATTTTACTCTTGGGCACTATTTACCTTAACTACTTGAAAAAAGTTTTCCAAAAATATTGTTCCATTTCTCTGTATTTTAATGCTTCTGAAAGTATTTTCTACCTTTTTTTGTATACATAAAATGTTAATAACTTTGGTTTTTAAGGATGACAGTGTTCCAGAAATGAAGCTCTGTATTTTCCAGTGATCAGATGCAGCCTCAATGATTTGTCATCTTAAGTTTCAACCTGATGAGAGACGATTAATATGTAAGTGAAGTATTTGGAAGTGGAGATCATAGCAGTGCATGAGTGAAGCTGCAGTACATTTCCTATGATGATCCAAAGATTCCAGATGTCTCTCACAATCTCAGGTAGTCATAGCTCTATTCTTACACCAGTAGTGTATAATGTCAGTATCATCATCTGCTCCTCTACTTTTGAAATGGGAAAGCACACATGTATTAACACTTAACAACAAAATGCAGTTGTTGTTTTCTATTTCCTTTTCCCCAGTTTGATAGCAAAAAAACATCTGGTGCCAGTCTCAACTCTGGTTGATAAAATAATGAAGCATCTAGGCAAACCTGCTATTAAAACAAATACAAGCAAACCAACACAGATTAACCTGGCATGCCATAATGCACACACAAGAACTCCAAATGTTGGTGTTTGTTTTCTGTATAAAATGAATGAAAGTTACATGTACTTTGACCTAAAGTGAATCAGGATTTTATTAAAACCTTAGAGCCAAATTCTCCTTCTAGAGTCACCAGAAAAATTCAGGAGTGATTGAACATATTACAACAGAAACAGTATCATTATTTGGCCTTATGGAAAGCCTTATGATCCTATGGATCAGCAAAATGCTGAACTGAAAAATGAGAATTTATTTCTAATCCTGCTTCTGCAAGTATTGTTAAAAGGGTAGAATCAACTATTAGATTATGCAATTTTGCAGTTAAAATACAGAACCAGTGTTTAATGCATGTGTAATTTCCATTTGTATTTAGTGTTATTTTTTCCCTCAGTCAGCAAAAACTTTTTCTAAATCTCTTGTATTAATTTGATGTGCCAAACAGTAATTTTAAGACAAACACTGGAATTGTTATTCTGAAGGATTAAAATTAATTAATCAGCTCTGTCTGTTAAAATACTGAGATTTGAAGATAACAAAACATAACATAATTTTTCATTATTTTTAAAGTGGGGGGTTTTGGTTAATTGCTTTTTTGCTTGTGTTTGTCTTTTATCTTTTGGTTTCTAAGCTGTCAGGGTAAACAAACAAGGTCATATTTTCAAAACTGTACAACTTATGTATTTAGCAAATATTTTTGAAATATTTGTAATGTATGTTGAAAAAGAAAAAACATAAACAAGGTTGTGAAAAGAAAGTGCAATCAAGAAAATACAGAGTAGGAAAAAAATTGACATTGTACTTTATTAAAAAATTGTGTGAAGGATTAGCTACTGAGTTCACTTCAGAAATATTAAATATATATATGCATGAAAATACATACTGGTTTTGAAAATCCAGTTTAGTTAGCAGCTACACTAAATAGCTAGGTTACTTTTTTTGCTTTATTTTGCCTCCCAAGGCGGCAAACCAATATACTATTGGTTTTTTTTCTGGAACAAAACATGCAACATTTTTACTAAATACACACAAGGTTTGTTGGTTTTTGGGTATTTCATAGATAAGATGCATCTGTTTAATGTCACCTGGAATGATAATGCTTGAACTCACACTGTCTGAATCAATCTATAGATGCATCTTTATAAATCTAATTTTAACATATGCATAAGTCAAATTCATTCTGATGAAACTGAAATACACACATATTGTTAAGTATTTTTCTGAATTGTCTCATAAAGAGGAACATCTGTTTCTTTGCTTGAGGTCTTGCTTATTTCAACATTCACTTCTTTACTTCAATTTTCTCTATTTGGGCTGGAGGAAATTGTTTATTATCCATCATTGATTATAGATATGTCTTAGAGGACTATGTTATCAGGTGAATTTGATTACTATAAAATTTCAAGTGTTTGTATAAATTCAGGGGATATCAGAGTAAGCTTTGCTTTTTTTTTTCTGTACTGTTCCTGGAGTCTAGCCCAGAATTCTTCAAAGGGTATGTATTTGGCCTGAAAAATATTCACAACATCTTGAAAGTTACTGAGTTATAGCACTGGAAAAAAGGCAAAGTACATGGTGATCAGGCATATAGCGTGCTGGAATCCGAAATCCTTAGATATGATGGTGTTTGCTGTGAAATAAAGTAGGCTTTGGATCATTCACAGAACTTGAGGGTAGGAGCCTTGTAGTCATTTAGCTAAACTCTCACCCTGCTTCAGCCAGGGATCTGTCATTCATCTTGCCTGAGAGGAACAAGCCCGGGAGTAGAATGTCTCCAAACATCATCTGGAAGAGTATTTGTTGATAAAGGCCAAAAACATTTCTGGAAGCATTTTGAAGTGGTGTTTAAAACACGCATCTCTGTCTGCTTTATTAATTTAGAAATAGACATTTTATACAGCGTACACTGAGAATGGATCCATAAAAGCCACACAGTAAATTGAGCACTGCTTAATTGAGCGTTCCTAGTCAAGAGGAAGCACCAAGGGAAAAGGTACTGTGGCTAACTGTGGCTAATCAGACTCTGCTATCACACTGCATGCCTCACTCTGCACTTAAAAGAAGCATCTTCCTGGAATGAGAAGCAAGAGATTCATAATCCTACGAGGCCATGCACCTTATTACTCCAAAGTGCCATGGCACTTATTCAGGAGATCAAGATTCTACTGCCACTTTTCTTCTTTTATGAAAGAAATTAACCCACAATTGGGTACAAAAAGTTAAGAAATATATGTGTATGTTTCTTTATTTTTGTCATACTATGAATATTTAAATAGTTGCAAATTAGTTATTTCTGTAAAGGGCATTAATAAACACTTGTAGGGTGACAGCAGTGGCCAAGAATGATACCTATTTTTTTTTTAACGACAAAAATTTATGGCTAAAGAGTAGCTTTCTTCATAATATTTAGAACCCATGTAGAAGAAAGACAATGAAAAAGAAGGTAAGTAATACACTTCAGTAATGTATTGTAAAATCGTTTCAAACCTCATTTAATATATATTTCTTCAGTAAGAATTTCCCAATAGAAAAGTAAGATTCACTTCTTGTGAGGTAAAGGATGAATCCAAAAAAAGAAGAAAAAAATTAAAAGTTCTGAGAAAGGTGTGATCTATTCTTTTGGAAGAAATTACTTAAATTGGAATTTGTCTTGTGTGCACACAAAACTTTCATTGAACTCATATGGTATCAAACCATAGTCTATTGATACATTTCAGTAGGCCACCTTGATGCCTTAAGAGGCCTCCCAGAAACAGAGTAAGGGAATAAAAGTACGTATTTATTTGAAAGGCCTTCAAAGGTACACCCTGGGGAGCCTGAAGCTATTCTTAAGATGGACTCCAAGATGGACCCCAGGCCACGAGTTCTTCACTCTTTTATAGGTTTGGTTCATTTGCATAGCAGGGTTAATTCTCCAATTAAAGCTTCAGTTTTCCCCACAGCTTAACCCCCCCACACCCTTAGCAGCTTTTTGGTTTATACTTTTGGCCTAGGACAGTCTTGGTGTCCTTGGAAAGCAGGGCCGGAGAGGCTTTGTTAGACTGTCTACCTAGCATGAGAGAGCAGAAATTAATAGGCTACCAGAAACTTTAGTCACACACCAAGCAGTACAGAATTTGAAAAATATAAAGGTTAAAACCTAAGGCATCAACCTGAATTATTTGAAATTTGACAAAGCCAAAGATCATGGTCTTTCTTTGTAATCCCTTGTCTTAACTTTCTTCAAGATACTAAGTTTTGAAGTCTTACACAGGTCTCTACTGTTCTGAAACTTAAAGCCCTTTTGTCCTGAATATCATCTTTTGAGGGTAGACAGCTACCCCCATTCCTACTGTTCTTTAGCCATGCTTCATCTGGGCTATTAGGTGACTCTGTCCACACTCAGTGGGAATCCATTGTGTTACTCTTCTACTCTCCTAACAGTGCTTTTCTCCTGAATATACAGTAAAAGATATTCTGCCATCCAGTACTGTCTATTCTGCCCTCTGGTAACAACTCTCCTCCCTCACCATTCACAACAAAGACTCAGTGTGTCTCCTTTCTGGTTTTAATCGCTATCCTGTTCTATTCCTCTGCTCCAAATTATTTCATTTCATTCCCCTTTTATCCTTGTCATCCCTTCTTTTCATCTTGAACTGCTTCACTGAGCTTTCATGTTCACAGTTCATTTCCCTTTGACTCGGCGTGGAATAAAGTTCCACCCATCGTCCAGTAGTGAGCTGGGATTGCAGCATGAGGCTAACATATCTCTGCTAGTCTGACACTGAAGTATATGTCCAGATATTTTTATAGTGGACCATATATTGGTTCTTTGTAAAACCACTTGCATCTTCCAGCAGGTGGTTTTGTTCTGGCTTCCAGAAAAGCTGTCTTCCAGATTTTGGTTTTGTTTTGTTTTTGGTTGGTTGGTTGATGTTTTTTGTTTGTTTGTTTGTTTGTTTATTTGTTTGCAGTTTTGTTTTGGTTTTTTGTTGCCTTTTTTTTTCCTTTTACTTCCCAAGGAAGTCATCAGTTCTTTGAAGTTTTTCTTACTCAGAAACAGTCATCAGGACAACAGTTTTGTTTTAAAACATCACCAAAATATCTACCCCATTTTGAATGGGGTCTGGATAATATTTTGTTTAGGTAGCTTTTTCTAGTTATAACAGTTGAAGTTATACACACTGTGTCTTTCAAGACACAATTCAAAAAGAATGAAATTCCAAGCAAAAATTTTTTTCACTTGAATGACAGTTACACATAATAGCCTGTCCTGGAACCTCAACAATTAAGGTTTGAGGAATATTTTGGTTAAAAAAGGGTAGGATCATCAACATGGTCATTGTAAACTCCATGTGGATAAAAAAGTAACATTTTTATCTTGGACGTCCTGCAAGGGTAGGGGTTTAAGAAAAGGGCAATAAGAAGATGAACAGAGAGATACCAAGAATATAATTAGAAAATACCTAAGACATGACAGACGTGTTAAAGAGCATATCTCAGTTGTCAAGTCAGCTATTTTCATCGCAATTTATAGACACCTGAAATGGAGTTCACATAAGGGAATGCTAACCTAGACACAACACCATACTCAGAAGGCTGTTGGGCATTTGGATCAGGGCTAGTTCTATTTTTGCAATTTAGAGCTCAGTCGGACTAAGCTCCACTGAGGTGCATGAACAAGTAGTTATGACTTTGAGTGATTGTAGTGGTTTGGTCCAAAATATTCATTACCGTTTACCTTCTGTGAGATAAGAATTAGGAAAAGAGGAAAGCAGGCACAAAACTTGAAAGAATATAAAGAAGTTTATTAATAGACCTAAAAGAAGGAGAAAAAAAAAAAAATCATACCACCCCTTCAGAACACTTCTCCTCCCCCCATCTTTCTCCCTTCTCCCACTGACAATGTAAAAAGACAACCCTTGAGATGTTCAATCTGTTTACCACTTCCATAATAACCTTGTTCAGTTCATTTAGGAAGAGGAGTCTCTCTTGCTGATGCTATGGAGACATTATCACAATGAGACAGCCACCCAGGTTGATTCTCTGCTCTCTTCAGTATCGCGAGACAGCTGCCCAGGTTGGTTCTCCGTTTGCATCATGTGAGAGTCCCTTCCCACGACTTAGAGCTTTTCCCACCACTTCTTTCGAGGGTCCAATCTTGAGCTACTGGGGTACAATTTTAAGGTTGAGCCATTCAGAAACAAAAGTTCTCTTCACCCATCTCTGAGAGCATTTTATCTCTAAGAATAGAGGCCCTGGGAGGAAAAGGGTCCTCATCATCTTCATTTCTAGGACTATCTCTGGGAGCATCTCTAGGAACAGAGGTCCTCTCCTTCCAATTGGAGCAAGAGTCCTCATCGCTTCCATCTCTCCCTGTTCAAACTTCTCATCAAATTACAGCTGCTTCCGCATTTGCTTATTCCAGCACAGGTGCTTTTGCTCACAAGTACAGTTTGAATGCTCCACCCCCCATGCTTTCATGAAATTACAACAGGTACTCTGATATATCATAGTCCATCACAACCATAGTTTTTCAACAGAATTTCAGCTTTAAGCATCTCCTCTTTCTCCTGTCTCAGGTTTTAAGCTCTTCACAGCACTAAAAGGGTTAATCTCACCCGAGCCTTACAGCTGGAATTTTGCTTATTGCTGTTGGTCACATGATCTTTGCTGGGCAGCAGGAAGCTTCAGCTGAATTCTTTGGCCGCACTGGAGAGGGGGAGCAGCCCATCTGCACATGGCAGGGCTGTGGGGGGACCGCGGGGGAACAGGGCTGCACGGCTCCAGGATGGCTGTGGCCCGGCCCAGCCCGACCCAAGTAGATCCTGGCGGGGCCCACAGACCCAGCCCAGTTACCTGTCCTCCGGCCAGAAGCAAGAGAGAGAGCTTCCCGGGCTTTGTCCATTCTTAAATGTGGACCACAGAGGCAGTCAAAATTCTAAGTGGCTTAAAAAATTGTCCATATTCAAACTGGCTAGCTGATAGGTTCTGTCAGGTCATAGAGGAGCTGTAAGCACCCCTTCGCAAGAACATCACTTCCGGGACTATGCTTGCTAACCCATGGCAATGATTAAGATGCATCAGCCTTATCAGCCAGGCAGTTAATGGGCTAGTTTATTTTATGTTTTGATTGAAATTGCATTTTATCTCAGTAGTTACTCTTAAGATGTTAAAATATTCTAAAAGGACTACCTTCATACACAGTAATTTAGAAAGTTAATAAATAGCACTATCTTCATAAACTTGCAGACAATAATAAAGCATTATCTGTATGTCTTCATCCTAGGATCACCCTTCTCCATTCTTGGCTTTGATATGAAAAGAACTTGTGTGGGGGCTGGTAGACCAATGGTACAAAGAACAAGGAAAGGCCACTGGTGAGATAGTGCCTAGTATCAGAAATTCTCACCAGGTTAGGGTGACCAGAAAGGCTTCTCCCAGGATGCATTGTTCTGGTATGTTAATGTACCCCAGTTCTGCTTCCCTGGTTGGCCATTGGCCTCTCCTCCCCTTTGTTACCTTATATGTCCCATTCCCTAGAAGGTTCCCCATTCCCTGTTCCTCCCATTGGCCCTTGCCCCACCGCAACTCCCCCAGAGTTTCCCTATTGTCTCCCTTAACCTAATCCCGCCTGTGTACTTCAAATCATTGGTCCCTGATGCTTGATCCGCTCCCGTACTTAAACCTGGACTCCATTGTTCTCTGTCTTCGTCCCTGGACCCCTTCCCAATGTGGCTGCAATAAACCTCTGTCTATGGAACCCCATACAAAGATCCTTCCTGCCTCTTTGCTGTCAATTCATTTGGAGCTATCTGCGTATGTGTGTATGGATGTGTGTGCAAGTGTGGTGGCTGCACTGAGTGGCTTCCTCCTGGAGACGCTTTTGGGAGGGTCGCGGCACTTTACCATCCAGCACCGCATCGTGACAAACTTGGGTTATGTGCACTGCATCTTCCTTAGGGCTTAAATATGAACATTGTATTCATATAAAAGGAAGGGAGAAATGAAGTTTAAATGGATATTTTCTTAACATATGTGAAACTCATGCGAATGCTTTCATTTTCTCTAAAAATAGTTATTATCACTGTTTTTTTCATTTCCAAAGATGTCGCATGTCCTCTGTTCTTTAAAGTTGTTGTTATTTCATAGTTTATTTTTTGTTAAGAAAATGTTGCTTGCATATATACCCAAGAAAGGCATTCAGTGTAAAAACATAAAGGTCTCCAGTTACCTAATTTAATCCATTGAATTATCACAGCATCTGGCAGAGCTGTTAAAGATACAATTTCAGATTGAGAGATTTACATTTGTAAATGAGCATATGAAAGGAGTTGGAAGTTTAGCAGGGACAGTGGCAAATTCAGAGAGAACAGATTAGGCCCTAGTGATTAGAAGTGATTAGGTCACTGTGTACTGGGGTGGTTGTTACCTCAGGCATTTTAAGGTCAGAAGAATCACACTGGTCTTCTTACTGAGCTGTTATATTAACTCTGCTGTGTAGGGTTTTTTGTTATTTCAACAATAAGATGAAATGTGAATTACACTAAGGTCTTTGGCTTGTTTGGGGGAACATAATTTTTGATTTAGCTATTCATGATTAACACAGTGTTAAAAATCTGAAGCTTGTATCAAGTCAGAATTCTCTAATTCCTAGTAATTGGATTTTGATTTGCTTTTGTCTATGAAATTAAATAACTCAATTATACAATAGTATGTCATAAGATTGTGATGAAGTTGCTTCTAAGTCTTATTTGCAACAAACTATATAGTGATTTCCTTATGTTTCTTATTAAGCAGTGCACTAATCAGACCACAAAATACTCTAGAGACAGTTTTCAGGTACTTATTAAACATTTTCTTATCCCTTTTGTAATGTTGCTTTTGATGTCTCCTGCTCCCTCTCTCCAGTGATGTACAGTGTCACTAGTAGAAAAGGTTTTAGCATTGTGATAAAGGGCTGGAGAGCATTTTATGTTTTATATTGTGTGAATGTAGCTAAACTGTGGTATCCTGTCTTCTCTAAATTTCAGTTACACAGGAAATTGAATTACAAAAACCTTGCCTCAGTGACTGTGGTTGTTCACTATGTTTTTGAATGCCTAACTGTATCCACCTTTCAAGTACTTGTCAATGCCATGTAGGTAGATATTACCCTTCTTCATCACTGAATATTGTCCTCTTTTTTTGACTTTTTAGAAGACTCACCTTCATGTAGAAAGATGTAATTCTACAGTCAAGCATACAGTGATGCCTCTTCCCACAAAAATGTTCAGCTTATAACTTTTGCTCCAGTATCATGGCAATTTATCATTTCTTCCCCAGTTATGTGCAGAACAGTAGCTGGAAAGTCAGCAGAAATGAGAGCAAAGGATTTTAGAAAGTGTCCTTTGATTTCTGATTCTCTGAAATTTCTTTCTAAGCGTTATTTTCATGTGTTTTGGCCAAGTAACAGAGAAATAGTAACAAGATTTTTCTCAGCTGGATTCAAAGGCAAGTCTGAATTCAAAGGATTTCAATAAAATAAATAAAAATACTGTAACATAACTCAGATGATCTATCCAAAAGTGCCTCTGATAGAAACAAGCCTTTTCCCAGGCTTTAATGTCTTGCAATCAAGCTTTAGTCTGGGAATATCCTCAGACGGGAAGAAATTAAAAGAATATTTAATGCTCCCTTCTCAGATATGTTAAACTTTCTTATTTCCTTTCTGGATTAGCCCAACTAGCCAACATTTTTTTCCCTTTTTTCCTTCCCCATAGCTACAAAGTTTGTCAGGTGTACTGCAGTCTGTGTACATCTTATCTTATTCTGTATTTATCTCTCTGAATCTAGAAGAAAAAAAAAATACAACCTTTCTTTACATACACACAGAAAAAAAATCATATATGGAGTTTAGGTTGAATAATTTGTCTTCCTCTAAAATACAGAACAGATTTAATCATGCCGTTTAATTCTTCTATATCTTTTACTTTCACTGAATGTGAATAATGTAATTGTATTTTGACAGTGCAATACATTAAAATGTACTGTTATATTTAAATGCCAATCTTTTTTTTATTAACAGATTTCTCATCCAGAAAATATTATTACACAAAATCTAGGATTGATTTATTTATATGTGCGGTCGTCTGATTTATTTAATGTGAGTGAAAATAGTTTTCTTTATCTAGCATGCATGTTTCTTAAAAAATTCAATCTTTTAATGACACTGGTGACAGCTTCAATGAGAGATCACTCTTCAATGTAAACCAGTGATGAGGAAAAAAACATCAGATTCTAGTAGGCCCTTTACTCCCTCACTCACCAATGAAGAATTGTTGGATGTTTTACATTGTCAAGCATTTTGACTGGTCCAATTTTAAATGATTTGGTGATTGGCTACCCAATAATCTCTTTGCTAGACACATAGTTAAGCAGTATTTCCAGTCATGGCTTTATTTCTTTCTTTGTATTTCTGTCATTGGTCTTTATTATGCCTCTCTGAAACAATTATTAGACTCTTATGTTCTGTTTCAACCTAATTTATATTTGCCTGATATTTTTTTCATGAGATACTCATCCTTCTGCCTTGCATTCTTCAGGTAAACAGAATAAAACAATGCAAAGCAGTCACTTCAGCTCAGCAAGAGTAGAGAGAAATCTGACATTCACATCTTTAGTGTGCTGAAAAGCATCAACTATTGTGTGTGTATGGCTGTGGTGAGTTTTCATGGTCAATTTTTGGTAATTGGACAAACACCAGAGTGGCTTTTGTGAGAAGCTGCTGGAAGCTTCCCCTATGTCTGACAGAGCCAATGCCAGCTGACTCTGAGTTGGACCCGATGCTGGCCATCAGTGGATGAGCCCATCAGTGATGATGGCTGAGCTGGGATGACTTTATTTAAGAAGGGGAAATGGACCTATGCAACAGCAAACACAGCTGAAGAGAGGAGTTAGATTATGTGACAGAAGCAACTGTGCAGACCCCAAGGTCAGTGAGGATGGAGGGGTAGAAGGTGCTATAGGCACCAGAGAAGAGATTCCTCTGCAGCCTGTGATGAAGACCATGGTGAAGCAGCTGTGCCCTTGCAGCCCATGGAAGTTCACGGGGGTGCAGAGATCCACCTGCAGCCCCTGGAGGAGCTCTCACTGGAACAGGTGGGTGCACCAGAATAGGCCTGTGATAACATGGGGAGCCCGTGTTGGAACAGAGTACTGGCAGGATTTGTGGACCCGTGGAGACAGGAGCCCATGCTAGAACAGGTTTGCTCCACATTGGAGCAGTCTGTTGCTGAAGAGCTGCACATCTGCACTTTGTGAAGAACTGCAGCACACATGAAGGATTCACACTGGAGAAGTTCAAGGAGAACTCTCTCTTATGGGACAAACCCCATAATGGAACAGGGAAAGAGTGTGAGGAGTCTGCCCCCTCAGAAGGATGGAGCAGCAGAAACAAAATGTGACCACAACCCACATTTCCTGTTCCCATGCTCTACTGTGGCAGAGGAGATAGAGAAAATTGAGCATGAAGTGGGTCCCAGAAAAAATGGAGGGGTGGGATGAAAGTTTTTTATGATTTTTTTTTTTAATTTCTCATTACCTTACTCTGATTTGATTGGCAATAGATTAAATTATTTTCCTTGAGTCTGTTTTGTTCATGATAGTAATTGGTGAGGGAGTTGTCCCTGTCGTTATCTTGATCCATAAGTCTTTCATTGCATTTTTCTTCCCCTGTCAAGCTGAGGAGAAGTGATAGAGCAGTCTTGTGGGTACCTGGTGTCCGGGCAAGGTCAAGCCCACCACAATGACCTTTTAAAAATCAGACGCTTCAGATCTTCTTAAATGTTAACAGTTGATTTCTACACCCAGATCACCTTCATGGCATTCACATTTCTTGCTAGCCAAACTACCACAACTTAGTTCCAATACTACATTAAATATACTATTTATTCTGAAAATTATTATTATCCTGCTAGGAGCAGGGACTTGGACTCAATGATCCTTAAGGGTCCCTTTCAACTTGAGATGCCCTCTGTTCACATGATACTTGTATATAACTATACTATTATATGTATACTTACTGGTTTTTGCTAAGAAACTGCTTTTAATATCACTTAATGTTGAAAATTAAAAAATAAACATAAATACAAATGAAAACGTATCTGTAAGTGCTATAAAGGACTAGAATAAAAGTTGCAAAAGGGAGTTCACAAGTAGTTTACATGAATAACATGTCTAGCTACAAATAAAGCAACAAGTCATGTTCATAAGAAAGCACTGGAACTCCTGAGAAAACCATTGGCATAAGATGTAGGGTGTCAGGAATTCACAAAGAGCTTGATGACCTGCACATCATTGTGTGTGTTCTGGCTCTAGTAAAACAAAATATTGAAAGGGAAAAGAAGCCTTGAATGTTAAATTTACAGAAAATATTTTTTTTTTAAATCCAGCTCTTTTTTTCCCTCAAGTTTTAAAAAAGCAGCTTATAGCTAATATATTTAAATTTTGATAATATTTGTGATAACACTGGAAGATATGGGAGAAAAAAAAACCCTCTGAATTCTGCAAACCATTGTTTGTTTGGTCTGTTCAAGAAACAGACACTAAGGAAGAAAAAAAACAATCAATAATTTTATGGTCGATAATGGCCATACTGCACAACTGTTGTGCTTCACAGAATAATGATATGGAAGGAGGGAGTAGGCAACCTGTAACTGAAAATCACTGATTATTTCAGAGGAAAAAAAAAAGAGCCAATAGAAAGAACATCAAGAATCTTAAAAATTGGATAGGAAAAAGTATGTCCCTTTGTTTGTGTAAGAGTATACAGAAATGCTTGCAATTTCTCTCATAATTTCACTGGCTTTGGTTTTCCATAGTATAAAATGGAATATTGAAATTTCAGTCTCAGAGTAGAGAGATGAAACAAACTATGCTTAAAACTGTATGTTCTCTTGTTCTTGACCATGCTGACAGTTCTACTTGCTCTCACCATCCCTGTTTTTCAATCCATCAGTAACTGTCTAATGAAGTCAAGTCTCTAAGGAACAGGAAGTTTTTCTAGAACTTCAAGATGTGGGGGGAAATAGAAAATAGAATACCAGAGAGAGGACAATGGAGGAATCCAAAACTTGTACTCATAATGGGGCTGTTTCACGCCTGGTAAATTCTTTTGAAAACATATCACAAGATATGCTTTGACTCTTGGGTTTGGGAAGATGCAGTACCAAGAGAGTAAAATAATGGAAATGAGCATCACATGGTGAGCTGGCAATAACAAATAAAATAAAACTCTGTTAAACTGTTGTTTGGCTAAAACAGGTCTAAGTGATTTTGTAGCAGTAGCAGTAGCACAGCCTAAAGCTGCCATAATGGTACTGTATTGAACAATGCGGTAAGAGTGAAAATTAGATGACTTTGGCAGAAGTTTTTCTTTCTTTCAGTGCCACATGCTTTCGCTTTCTGTAAAAATTAGCCGATTAATGTCCTATGTCATCAAGAACAGAACTTTCCTTATCATCATAAGGGAAAAGCTGTTCCCTGAGTACTTTCCCTCCTCTGACATATTGGAAAGGTGACATACTGCATATTCCATGGTGGGCTCTGCTTGCCTTCCTTTCCATTTCTTCTTTTTATTTTTTGTCTCACTGACTGAACTCATTGGTTAATTGAGATACTTTACCAAAGTGTTTTTCCCTGAAACAGTATAAGCATAACACTCAATTACGACATAATGAGTCTCAGTTTGAAAATATCGGAAGAAGAAATCTGAATTAACCATGGACAAGAACTGTCCTTCACCATGGCTGATTAGGGTATAACTATGATTTACTATGTTTGGCAATAAGATTTATATGCCAAGCCGCCATTAAAATCTTATGATGTGAGATCTCAGGAGTCAGCACATTAGTCTTACTAATGTTATAACTTCAATAAGCATCAAATGAAAGCAAGGTCTTGAAGTTCAAGTAAAAGTTTTTTCCAAGATATTTAAAACTGAAACTTAAAATAAAAAAAAAGACAGACTAATCTTTTCTGAAAGTTTTCTTTATACTTGGGAAAATCTAATTATCTTAACAATATAACCTTTTGGTCTTAACCAGGTTTTATGGACTACAGATTAACTACAAACTAATCTAGAAAGTACTTTTTAGTTTACATTCAGTGCTAAAATTCAATCTTTACACATTTATTTGAGGATTTTTCTACATTTCTAGAATGGTTATCCTTTGGTTCTTACTGCAGTCCCTGGAAGACAGTCAAAACTACTCAGTAAGTAGAAAAGCAGCCATTAAAAAGCAGCAGAAGATTTAGCAATGCATTCTTCAATGTTTTTGGTATATACACGAGGTACAGGTGAGGGGAAGAGGAAACAAGATAGAAAAAGAATAAGAACCATAACCATTCATAATAAGAATGAAAAAAAAACCCCTAGATTAATAGTATGAATGGAGTCCACAAAAAAAAAAAAGCTTGTCTACCTTACTTCTGACCAAAAAAAAGAGAACATTTATTGCTGCTAGAGACAAAGCCAACTGCCAAAACTGAGACAATTTTGAAAGAGTAAAGCTCAGAATACAGTCACTTCAGTGTGACTCAGAGTATAGAAGCCGTACAGAAACAAAAGCTTATTGTGGCATGGCTCCTTCATTTAGCCTTAAGGATTTTTTTGCCTGGATTAATTTTTCACTTGTTTAAAAAACATCTCCATAGTTTTTAAAAGTCTAGACACAACTCTGAAGGAAGCCGCATGTATACATTTTCAATGGAAACGTACACCCACCTAGTGAATTATAGCTTGCAACTAGCTTCAAGTACTTGTTCATATTTGGTTTTATCTGGTTCACATAAAATAATAGAAAGGCAGGCAGAGAGAAAGAAGAATCTTTGAAAAGGTCATGAGACCTCAAGAAAAGCAATGCTAAGCTCCGTCCTGAAAAATATTAAGTTATTAAAAGATCAAGTGATCTGTAAAGCTTCCAAGAAAATTCCAGGTTTTGGTAAATGTATGACCAATACGAAACATTGAAAATGAAGCTGTAGCATGCAAAGGAGATTCAAAATATCAAAAACTCTAGTCAAAATATAGTTAAAAAACCAACTGTACTGAGTTATTGGATGAAAAATATAATCTCATAGATATATTTAACAAATTCAGTGTGAGTGCTGCTTCTCCATTTAAACAGTGCGTCATCATTAGCCATTAACACCATAAACTATCTTATAGTGCCTTATGAATTCAGTCCCAAATTTGGAATGCCCTTTATGTAATAATCAATAATCAGCATCAGGCTATTTAACCATAACATGGCTGGCACAATAAAAATTTCAGGGGGCAGAACAGGGTTGAGCACAGACCAGTTTTTGGATCTTCAAAAAGCTCTGTAAATCATCTCTAACAGGGTTGAGATACCTTTCTTAAAATGTGTAAGCAAACTTTCTCCTGATGTCCTGGGTTGCAGTGTATTCTATTACCATCCTCATGAGCTGTGGAAATCAGGTGGGGCAGTGTTTCCTTGCCTCCTCCCCCCAGACTATCTTGCTGTTAATGGCCCATCATTGTCCTGCCACATGACTCAGAGATAACTCCCTCCAGACCATCTTCTGTTAACGAGCCTAATCAACACTTGGCCTCATGACTCATTACCCCATTGTGAGATGCTCCACCCAGAGGGAGGAACCAAGCATCCCATCGTAGTTATAGTATGGGACTCTGAACACCAGAGAAAACCCTTTCCACTGGATTTCCAGAGGACAGGAGCTACATAGTCACCACTGGACCTTCTGAGGAAGAGCAGCACCTTTTCTACAGGATCACCGTTTCAGAGGACTGCAGCCACCATTCTACCAGACTGCTACCACCACCCTGGCTAACAGGGAGTCAGGTTGTAGATTCTGTCAGTTTGAACCAGTGTTTTCTTTTATTTTTTCTTTTTCTTTAATTTCCCCATTAAATTGTTATTCTGACTTGGTGCCTCCCCCTGGTTTGTTTTCAAACTAGTACACCTGATGATACCTATAATTATTTCCTGTAGTGCCTGGCAATTGTATGTCATAAGGACAACAATAGCAAGAACTGTATCCTATAGGTTATATTTTCACACCAGAAGGGTTCCTGCTAACACTGTTAGTTGCTGTTCTTTCTTGCTACTAATGTGTTATCTACCCTGACACACTTTTGTGTATGGCATATTTAACCTAAGAATCACGAATAGTCTTAAAATTTTTGTTTAAATAATAGTAATTAAAATTATTTTCTCAAGTGTTAGCTTGCCAGATTCATGCCAAATCATTTTTACTTTCATTTACTGCATTCCAAAGGAATCTAACATTTGGTAGAACCTGGCTGCATTCCAAAGGAATCTAACATTTCGTAGAACCTGTCTTTGGCCACCAGAACAAGAAGCTTAGTCACTCACCCTGAAAATTTCAGTTAATATTTCTCTGCTGTAAAGTACAAAGTAGAATCCTTTTCTCTGTCAGGCCTGGTGCATTACTTTCACTGTCACTAAGAACCTACATATGTGTAGCACAGAGTTAAATGAGGCATAAAAACATATCCAAAAGAACTCTTGATTTCTTTCTAGACAGGAAATAATCAGGCCTGTAAGGCACCTCCAAAGATATGCATGTGTTTCAATGAGAAATGAGAGGATGGGCATCTTTGGCAAAGTGTAAAGATGTCACATGTTATTTGAACTATATGATGAGCAAAGAGACACATTATCACCCAGGAGGTGCTCAGATGTAATATAGTATTCATAGGCTTTAGCCATGTAACTTCATTGTCACATTCCATTATTTAGAATTACATGTTCTGGGTTGGGTTGGTTTCTTGGTTTGTGGGGTTTGCGGTTTTTATGTTGACGAGTCAAAAAATAAACTAATTTTGTTTGAGGAAAAAAAACTTTGAAAAAGCATCTCTATAAAATAAAGAATTGTATACAAAATATTTCATGTGTATGATACCTCTGTACTTCCATGCATTAGTGTATGCCCTATGTCTCAGCATTATATGATGTGGTATTTTGTTTTCTACCTCATACTTCTCATAAAAACCAGATATAAGACACAGTTGTAACATGACATTGTCTCTGGCCAGAAGAAAAAAATCAGTTTGGTGTGAGTTTCAGTTCCACGTTTCTTACTGCCTCTTGGAAAATACTCTGGATTTTTAAATTTAAAATTACCTATATTTCAGGACAGCCTATACAATAGTGAAAAAAATAAAACCCCAACAAAACAAGCCCAGATTTTGCTAGGTGATCAGCAAAATGTAAAGCATATTCCTCCAGAATGTTATTTTTTGAAAACATGCAGAACAATTAAAAAAAAAATTGTCTGAAAGAGAAGCATTGTAGAGTCATTGCTTTCTGAAAACTGGCTTCTTACACAGCTGTAACATCACACTCATTAGCCTGGTGCTCATAGCCTGCTGTCCTTTGATGTTAATTAATAAACACCCTTCTATTTCTATTACTTTGTTTAATTCTGAATATGTCTTCAAACACTGCTATATTTTTGTCTCTTGTCTGTCCTGAAAAACAAAGGAAAACATTTTTTTTTAGGTTTTCTCAGGCATACATAATAAGTCAGAATATTCAGAAATTTTCTTCTGGAATCTTCTTGTACTTTATGTTTGTATAATTCCACATAATCCTTCACAACATAGTTATTTACACAAAACCAGCACATCATAATAAATTAGATTTTCAAAAGTAGATCAGGTGAATTTTTGTATCCTTTTTCTGAGAAACATGTTCTTAATTTCTGACACAACAGATATACATAAATTGATTTTTTGGAAACAGGACTAATGGCGACAGAACAGTTGAGAGGGAGCAGGGCAGGCTTCCTAAGGCAGCCCCAGCTGAGGCATAAGGCACCTGCCTGGGGCCAGGACAGGTTGAGGCCAGTGCTGGGGTGCTGGTCAGGTCCAGTGAGAGAGGAATTAGGGTCAGACACAAACCTGGGCAGCTGAGGGGATGGCTGAAATCAGGCCAGGATGTCAGTGTGTGGGTGAAGATCACAATCTGAGTCCCAAGGCTGGGTGGGATTGGGCTGCAACATGGCAGGAGCTGCAACTCAGAGGAATCATGGCCAGGACCCTGGCAGGACATACCTTGTAGAAGGCAAAGCCCTCCACCTGCTGCAACCAGGTTAGTGACAAGTGTCTTCCACTTTCTAACGCTTTGATAAACAAGTACTAAATGTTTCTTCTAGTGCCTGAAGCATAGCACACACCTGGTCATGCTGTGACCTGGATTAGAGTGACCTAACAGAAAAAACTGAGGAAAACAGATGCCAAAATCAGGACACATAATTATCTTCTTACCAAGTTAGCTATAGCAGCATGAGGTGATTCTGCATGAACCCTTTGAATGACTGCATTTGCCATCTGCTATTCTCTTGCAAAACATTGTGCTTCTGCTTAGCACTCCTCAATGCACGCAAGCAGCATCCAGCTACCTTCAACCACGCACAGGAGTGGTGTGGGCTATTCCTCTATAAAAGTAGCTCTCTTTGGGAATATGGCACAAGCATGAGATAGTAATGAGCAATTATTATTAAAATTGGTAAAAAATATCTATTTTGACTATAGTTTTCCAGTGTACAGAAATCACTGGTGTTTTGTGAACAAGATTTTCTTGTTTGTACATTTAGACTGGTGAGGGAAATTACATTCATCAATTATCATAATTCTAGCTGTTCTTTGGAATATTATTTGTGGCACTTTTCAAACAGGTGTTAGTCTGCTTGAGGTTTGAGATCTGTCAGCCTTTATAAATGAAGAAACCTAAAGTTTGAAGACTCTGTGTTGATCTGAAGACTGAATGCAGAAAAAGAAGCCTCTCTGCTCCCTTGACAAGACATGCACTTGGATGGGATTGGTTTACTGAAGCACAGATCAACATTCTGACTTTTCAGAATGTATTAAAAAGGAATCAAACCTCAGGGCAATTATAAGCATGCAACAGTAGTTCCCTGCTGACTTTCAAAGTATAATTTTTTCCTGTCAAGAAAAAAAGAAAAACAGAAATAACCTACATAGAATATTTTTTTGGTACCTTTAAACATGTTTTTTATTACAGAGAATGATTTTAAAAATAAAAATTATTCAACTGCTTGCTAAAATTCCTCTTATACACTACCCAGGCTTCTTCTAATATATATCATAATGTATGATTTCAATATAAAGTTTGTATTTGAAAACATTTAAAACATGTTTTTTATGTCGTTTTTTTTTCCCCTAGGGCTGATTTTTTAATCTCTTTTTTCTCCTCCCAGCAACGTTGCTTGCAAATTCAGATGTTAAAAATAACTTCATAGCAACTGATTTGTCTTCACGTCCTGTGGAAGACCCCTCTGGAAACCATTACTGTCAGTATTCTAGCAGTCTTGTCAACAACTAACTGCTCTCAGTTGCTGATGAAGCCATCTAGAGGAGTTCAGTTATTAGAGTTTGCATGTAATAATGTTAACACTGTGGATTTTTATAAATAGAAATCTACAAGGTAGAAGCCAAATAGTATTTTCAAGATATGGTTGCATTTAATGTAGAAGAGAAACTAGCAAGCTCTAAAATGCTTCTTTGAAAAATATGTTTTCCAGAGTAGAATGATACTATAAGTGATTATTTAATTTTGAAACATAGGAAATAAACTTTTGGAGTAGATTTAGAAAAATCTTCCTGACAGTTTTTGAGTCAAATAGCAAAAATATATAAGCTTCCAAATGTTTTGTAATAGAGCTATTCTGTATTTTGTAATTGAGCTATTCTATCTATTACAAATATTTTGTAATAGAGCTATTTTGTAATAGAGCTGTTCTGTGAACACAAATACATTGGTACTACTTTCCCTTACTGTTAATAATAGTGACAACAATGGCAAGAAAAGTAAACATATCTTGGGATATAATTTTGCAATAAGTTCTTTGCTTTTTTAATGGAGGATGACATTTGATATGACTTTGGTAGCTTTCCTCTAAAGTTCAGGATGCCCACTTTATGAAATTTAAGTATACAAAACTCTTTTTAAGGGGAATTGCCTTCATGCCTCTATCCTGTAGCAACATTCTTCCCTTCATCTGATTTACTGCTGGATTTTAATAGAAGAGTCTAGATGTAAATGAGGAACTCAATAGCATTAAATTATTATTAAATAAATGGAGCAAATATGCTCAATTAAAACAAAATCAAATTAAAAATGTTTTTCTCAACTGTTGATGACATGTCACTTTGATACAATTTTTTGGGGGGGTTGCATATTCATGTTATTAAACCAAAGAGTTATTTTCTATCATATAGGCTGTAAATCACCTTGAGTTGAGTTCTTGTTTTACATGTTTTTCTGAGGTCTGCAATGGGAGAAAAAAGATATGCACGTATAGTATATTGGTTACAAACTAAATTTGCCTTCGAAACCAGATGTGAAGTTTTATAGGAAAAGTGGATTCATGAAAAGGAATGAGGATCTTTAAAATTCGGGTAGTTTGGCCAGGTCAAAATTCACTAATTACTTTTTACTATTCTAGAAGTTAATTGTAAACTCATTCTGTTCCTCCCATTGCAAAATGTTTGTACTACTTCCACATTTTTTCACATTAAAAAAAAAGGCAATATTACATTTTTTTTTCTTGCAAATTATATTTTAAGATAATGCAGATGTGCGTAACTTTTTTTCACCTCCACCCTTCCTAGGGTAGAGTTCCCTAGAAATCATGGAAAACTAAGCTCTGACTCTGCTGAATAACTGAACACATAGTCAGCAAAAAAAGTGAGTTTTATGACTTTGGTTGTGCAGACTAGGCAGCTTTCAATGGAAGATGAAATGTGATTCAAAATAATCTTTCCATCTTGCACCTTTTCATTTAAATAGTGACTGCTGTAAATTTCTACTTGCATAATGGAATGGGAAATTTAATTTTCCTACTAATTCTTGATACTGAAGTTAGCATTTAACAGAGGTTTCCCTGCCCAACCAATTCAGTGACTAGAGGACAGGCTTTATTATTAAAAATATATCTTTACAAACAAACACATGGTTCTGAATATTTTTGTATCGCCTTGGTTTCTTAGTTATTATTTGAATCTGGCATAGACTCAAGTAATTTTGAATATACCTTCAGGTAATATACAGATGAAAATGAAGCTAATACCTGATCTAATGATGCTTGTGGTTAATATGTCATGGGTAAAGTGGCAGAGTTGCACAGCTATTATATAATCAGGAAAAAAGAATACGCTTAGAATAGGATGTGACCCATCCACAGTAATACTGAATTACCAAAATGGGATATGAAAATGATTCTGCATTGAGCTATATGACTATATTTTTTCCAGAGGGAGATAACTAACCAAAGCATAAATATAATGATGCTTTGGGACTGAGCACAGTATCAGCCTGATTTAAAATGAAGGCACATTTGAAAGGTAGGTGTATATTAATAATTCCATGTGGTAAATCTGAATTAATAAACCTAGCTCCTCAGTCAGGGGAGGATTTTGTGCAAGAAGACAAATCCAGCAATTAATCTACTGCTCTCTACCAGTAGTGGCAGTTGGGTCAGTTTTGAGAAGAAGATACAAGGAGCCTATAAATAGACTCAGTTGAGTCAGTATTTTACTTTGCAGTTATACTGAGATTTCAACATGCTACTGGGTCTATTCCTAATATAATTTTGGAGTACTTTCCTACACGTGAGTAATGTATGGCATTACAGTCCTTTTACTGTGAAAAACCAGGTTATCATGTCTGTTTAGAGTCCATAACAAAATGGGAAACCTTGTATGCCTTATTTTCACCAATCATAAGGAATATCCAAAGTGTCAATTTATTTCTAGATAAAAGGAGTGACAGCTTATCTGTGGAGACAATAATATATTATCAGTCTACTTAAAGTGTAAAGAGTTTAATCAAAATAAAAAAGGTTAATAGTAAGAAAAATGCAGGTGATTTCCAGTTACAACATTCAGTTCAAATGAACTTAGGAAAAACCTCTTTAATAACAGAGTTAAAACTGTAAAAAAAAAAAAAAAAATAAAAGAGAAAAAAACCTTAACAAACAAACCCAAACAAATGAAAAAAAATATATTTAGTTTAACCCCTTTTTCTTTGTGTTACTTTCACTTATCCAGTGTCCTTCTGAATCTCCACGTTAACATGTTTAAAAAAAAAAAAAAAGATGAGGGGTTAAAACCAGGTTAAAATAGCTCAGGAAAAGAAAAATCCAGAGAGTTCATGCAACCCAGCATGCGTAAGTTAGTACAATGTCTGCAGAATTTTCTTAGGAGGGGGACAAAAAATCACATTTCGTTGTCTGTGTTGGGAAAGATCTGTGGAGTTTTTCTTCTCAACATAACAAAGTAAACTGATGATAAAGTGAGATTTCATGTGAGATTCAAAGAGGGATCAGGGAACTGTATTAGTCTGTGAGTAGGAATGTGGTATACCAGTAGTTATTTCATAATTCAGTTAAAATGTAAATACAGATTTAGTCTTGATGGAGGCTTCATTTGACTCTTTTATACAATTTTAGTCAGGACTGGCCAAATGTACATCCTTCCCCAAGCCCCAAATCATTCATTCATGCATGTCATCTCTTGCTAACTTGAGTCTCAAGTTCTACATCTTTCACAAAACTGTAAAATTTCTTCTGGAAACTATAATATATTTTTATGTGTTTAAACTCACATCACATATGTCAGGTAAATGTGTGTGCATATGTATGTTCTTGTTCTTGATATGGAAATTTGAATTGATATCACTCTTTGCCAGTTGCAAACCTAAGATGACTGCAGCCTTGAGCTCCATGTATTTTGACATCATAACTCTTCTTAATGGTTTTCCATGTGCACAGTAGAATATATTCCACCCCACTGACAGCTGCATGCATACCTAAAATCTACTTTTTTGCATCTTATCTATCCAGGTAGTTTTTTTTGGCTTATGCAAATCAACTATTGTCCCGAAGTGATGCACCTGAAATAATGAGGCAATGAAGTCTCAAAGGAGAGAGCTTCTTCAGAAAAGGGGGAAGGTTTTCAAATAATTTGCAGAGTAACCATCTAAATGCACATTGTCTTGGCAGATATCTTGCACTGAAATGGAAAAAAAAAATCTTTTACAGGCACCCTGCCACTGGGAATATGGACAAAAATGTAATTAGGCAAAAGATGAACTATGAGTGTACTGTAGGTTTATTAAAGGTAGGACAATCTTGCCGGACCTTCACAGGGCACCCTGAGGATATTGCTTTTATGAAGGACAATATGCTATGTCTAATCAAGCTTCTCAATACATTGTATTTGTTATTGCCAAATAAAAAATCGCCACCAGTGTCAATATTTCTGACTGTCAAGATGTGTTTGTTTCTGAGTCATTGTTATATGCTGTGGTGTAAAGCTGTCATTTAAGAGATTTTACCTTAATGTTATATATATAGCCATGGAGTTCCTTGAGGAGTAATAACTCCTCATATATATATTACAGTGTAGATTATAAAATAATTATTATAAAATTATAAAGAATGAGAAACATATCTGTGATTTTCATATCTACCTTGAGGACTTAAAACACTAAGCAAATGACAAAAGTCAACTAATGACAGTCTCTGTTGCACAACAGCTCATTGTCAAAGTGTAGTTAACCAAGTACAGTTACACAGCTCGCAGGTACATATCAGTGTGAGCAAAGAAAGATCATTTGGTAAATGGCATACTCACAGCTTACCTTCGGAAGAACAGAGAAGTTTCCCCAGGATTTGATTTGAAAAGACACTGAAACCTGGTGAATACACAATGAAGGAAAAAGCATTTTTTGACTAAGAAGGAAAATGGTTGTATTAAATCTGTCCTAGCCATAAGTTTCAGTGTGTTTAGGTTTCTCTGTTTAATGAGTTGCTGTGCTCCGTTTGAATTTTTCTGCATTATATTAAGCATGGTGCTAAACAGATGACTGTAAACTTTATTAAGCTTCCTTTTTCATCAAATGTGTGTGTGTGTGTGATATATTAGGGGTCGGAGGGGGGGAAATTTTCATGGCAAGACCTAAAGATCATGTCACAAGGCCTTCATCATTTAGGATTGTGGAGAAACATAAGATACTAAGTTTGTGTAAAATTTAATTTTTTGCAATATGCCTTTGATCAAAAGTAGGTAAAATTCATTATAAAACATTTCTGTGGGCAAGATATTTCCTAGTAGCTGCTTAGTCAAACTGATCTTATTGTCAATCTTTTTGCTGCTAGAAGAATTAGGGGATCTAAGAGAATGCTGGTTTTATTTAGCTTTTTAGAAAGTTCTAACATTGATGGCTAATTCTGTGAATTTAAAGGAAGCCACAGAGTTTGATCTGAAGTGAGCGGCTTAGTAAATTTGGCAGTGGAAGCTCCAGATGGGTTTTCCTCAGAGATTTAGAGATGAGCTAAGCTCCAAATAGAACATGAATTCTCAGGGCTTTCAGATGCCAAACATCAAAGGAGACTGCTTAGGTTACAGATATCCAGGCTTGGAAGTAGCCAGTGGTAGAGAATTTTAAGAAAGTTGTTGCAACATTTTGAAATATGAAAAAAAGAATGCATTGCCCTAAATGCCAGAGGAATATACCCTTTAAATATGAAAAACTTCCTTTGGGTGAGATAATAGAACATTCTGTTCTATTATACAGTCTTTTTCTCGGCTATAGATTCAAAGTTACTAAAAGCCTTGATGATAAAGCAGATCTGCTAAACTCTATTGGATATCGTTTCTATTACAGACCTGACATAGGGATCAGCATTTTAGCACACTGCAGAATTTGAAAAATGATTCTGGGCTTTGCTTTAGGACAGATCCAAACTGTGATGCAAAGGAACTAATTAATGTAACATGCTAGGTTGCAAAGTAGTTATTTTCTTATCAAAATGTTTGAGATTTAGTTCTAATGCGTTCTCTTAGAAGTTAAACTAGAAAGAGAAAAAAGTTAAGTTTTTACTTGTCTCAGAAGCAAAATGCCCACGTACAGCTTTCTTATTTAATCTTAAGGTATTCTAAGAACTTGAAATTCTGCAGAAATGCCTAAAAATATGGATATGTGTTACAGCGGGGATTGCTCTAACAAGCATATATCAAACCAAGAGTCCCATGGAAAGGAAATATATATGGACAGATTCTTGATAGATGTTTCAGAGATGTTTATTTCTCCAGCCACATGGCTGGGGCTCTGCTGAGGAACTCCCACAGTCACGGGACCCGAGGGTCCTTCCCCCATAGGGGAATACAAACCAATCCATCGGGAATGAGGCTGACCAGGGGCAGGGAAACCCCGTGTCTCCCCCCCAGGGCCCATCTCCCAGGGCTCGATGGCAGAGGGGGAGACCCCAACAGATATGTAATTCCTGATATGCTGCATTATGACCTGAACTCAGTTTTAGATATGTCTAATAATTTTTTTTTTGTTGTTCCTGAGATATAGCTAATCCACAAAGCATATTCAAAGCATAACTGAAAAGAGCTAGACCTCTTTCAATTTGTCTCCAAATACATTTTCCCTGCAATTATTGTCTGATAAAGAAGTTGAAACAATGCAGGAACCATGACTACCAAAAACTCCACTCTGCCGTTCAGTGGCATGCACCCTGCTTGTAAGGCACCTACTCACAGATGTGTAAGGACAGCCCAAGGACTCAAGGCAGCAGCACTCAGCGTGAAGCCTGAAGTGTCTCAACTGTACAGAGCACTGGAGTTTGCATGTGCCCTTCTTGTGCACAGCCCTTGGCCAGTGCTTGGTAGCTTATCTAGGCTTAGGGCAGTAGAAAGCCTTGACACAGCAGGGATATTAGATAGCAGGGTTTATAGCAGGTGAGAATTTATGGGAAGGAATGGATTACATAGAGAATGCTAGTAATAACCCAAATTTATTTTCTGGATTGGTTTGAAGACTGTTTGGGAGGTTTGTGTTTTGCTTTGTTGTTGGTTTGGAGGGGGTTCGGTGGTTTGTGTGTGTTTTTTTTTTTTTACATTCTCCCTCACTAGAAATGACTATGTGGAAGTTTTCTAAAGTTTCAAATGTCATAGAATCTTCTAGCAGAACTCCATTCTAAATACTGTGGAAAATTATTTCATTTTTCTGTCATGTTAAAATTCACTACATTAAACACACATAATCTTTATTAATATAATAATAATTTACTTCAAAGAACTCCAAACCTATAACTGAGAAAATATAATTACCTTTTTTCCCTATAGGTGAAATATGCTGAATGACATAGAAAAAAGAAATCCAGGCAAAACTTAGAAGTTCCCAGTTGAATTCAAATTTAATTTACAGTAACACACAAGCAATGTCCTTTGGAGGGAGAAAATGAAAATTTATTTTCACCTAATTAGCCCACCTAAAAATAAATTATCAAAATTAATCCCTTTCAAATTAGCTTTTATAGAGGCATTTCATGTTAAAGTTCAACAGACATAATGAATTAAATAGCCAGGACCACATACAAGGAAAATCCTGCTGTCTTTATCAGCTTGCTCATAAACAATACAATCTTGGTAAATCAACACAAGACCTCGTGGGTTCCATCATGTACCACTTAATTTAAATTCTCTTTACTTCAACAGTCCCTCTACAGTGAGCAGTTCCCCCTTCATTTATCAAACATGGCATACATCCAGCACCCTAAATTAAGAATTAAATTAAATTATTTGTATTTTAGAGACTCTTCTTTGTCAGGATGTTAATTTATTTGTATAGAATAAAGCATGTTTAGCAAATAAAAACTCTTTGAAAATTCTAAAAATGTTATTAATGACATTATTGTAGATAAAAATAAAAATATTATTTTATAGAATCCTATCATATTTATTTTCTGTCTTTCTGAGTGATTCAGAGAAAGTAAGGAGAAAAATAATTTTAAACTACCTTTGTGGACTTCTTTTTCTGGGATCATGCAGCAAATTGCTTAACATATAAAGAATTTTTAAACACTTTCTCAATTGTTTCAACAATTGTATTTCAGGAAAGAGTTCATTAAGGTCATTCCTGAAACTGTATTCTGAAGATCTTGTTCCATCTTTGAATATGGAGCAGGATGTGGTTGTGTCTTGAATCCTCTTTTTGCCTGAAAATTTATTATCACAGTACATTCTCAACAGATTTGTTTTGTTTTGTTTTGCTTCTTTTAAGACATTTTTCATTTTCAAAGAATGTGAAAGGCTCTTGTTGAAAATAGAAATACAGTTTTTTCATGTCAAAGACATGTAATAATATTTTAGAATTGCTTTTAAACTCTTTCATAGTGGAAAAATAGTACATGCAAAATTTTATGTAGTGCAGAGACAATGATAAAACTCCTATTGAAGAAAACTTCATGATCAAAGTATGGATGGAAATGTTCTTTGACATATCTGCCAATGGCATTTCAGTTACTATCTTCAGAGAAAGCCCCATGAACTCCATGTTTTAAAATGCTTTTGTAGTTCATTGACATTTAAGCACAATTGTGCAGGGCACTTCTACTCTTCTCTTCTTAAATGTGAAATAAAGACAAACTTCATTCACTGAAGTTCTTTTCACACTGGGAAAAGGTCTATCTTTATTTCTTCCATAAGATATTCCAGTAAGAAATTAGTGGGAAAAAAAGTGCTAGTCTTACTTTTACTTCACTTTTATGATTGAAAGCAAAGCATCTACAGCCTCAAAAATAAATATATATATTTTTAAGTCTCTCCTCCCAAAAATGAAGTGGAATTGGAGATAGATTTTGCTAATACCCATGCTGAACATTGTAACAGAAAAAGCTAAATAATCAATGCTACGTTTATGGTTGAATGTGTCATTGAATTTTTCATGTGCGATTCATGATAATGGTGGATGAAAAAGAGGTGGTGCAACAAATTCTCAGGTAACTGGAAAGCAAGGACAGTTCAGTGGTCTGAAAACTTTTAATGAAAAGTTCTTGCCTCATTTTCCTTGCAAAAATTGCAAGGAAATGTGAAAACCACTCTTTATCTAAGAGTTTTGTCAATTTCATTAATTATGGTATCACATTTTGCAAGAATACGTAACATCGTGTGTTATAGAGTATATTAAAAGTGAAGAGAAAAAACTGTCTTCTTGTGACTACTGCTCAGTGATTCCAGCTAAGACACAAACGTGTTAGTTGTTTATGTTATCAGGGCTTTTTAAGAATTTAAAATAACCAAAAATTTAAAGGGCCTCCAGACACATTTAATCAGCATTAGATATTTCTGTTATTTAAGTTATCTACTTAAAAGACATGAACAATTTACTTATGGTGTCTTACATATCCATATAGATATGCAGGATGTTGAAATTTATTCAGTATACTTTATATAACAGTATCTTATCCATTTGTTAAAGTAAATCCCTAGAAAGGTTAGTTTCATAATATGACTATTGGGTGGGGTCTTGTTTGCCCCTTCTTTTTTGTCAGTGAAACAGGCTATGAATGAACAAAAAGCAAGTTATTGTATTAGAATTTCCTTCGGTGATACAGGAGCCTATTGGGAATTTCTGTGACATTCTTAGCACTTGTCTGTGTCTCACAAGACATGACTTATTTCCAGTCCCTGAGTGAAAGTGCCTGAATGGCTGACTTAAAGCCTGATTATTTTATTTATTTATTTTACATGAAACAAAATAGCAAAGGGAAAATAGAGTGGACAATTATTATTGCAAATACTTTTCAAACTCAGACAGCAACTATCCACTACTAGAATAAAAGAGTTTTCCTAACTGCATGATAATGAGTCATTTATTGTTTTGTGTATGTTGGCAGTAAAGGTGGAAAAGTGTGATTAAGTTAATGTTTTTTTTTCAAATCTTGGGATTTGAACTCTACCCTGGGAACTGGATTATCAACTCACTTTGTGTGGGTCAGGAGATAGCGATCAGTCATAATTTTAGGGGTCTAGTCAAAAGGAAAATGCTGTCAATTTAAGTCCAACCCCACTCACAACACAAATTTGAGATAGACAGCATCTACGCTTGTCTAGCCTCCTGTGGAATTTCTGGTCTTGTGCAGTAGATGTAAGTTCTGTCAAGAGGTATGGCCAATTCCTTGTCTTGCTACACTAGTCATATTTGATACTGTTTTTCATAATTCTGTGTTAGAAGCAACCATGAGTTTCTCCACTGTCAGTTTGTATTATTTTGTTGTCTTCATTTTCCTTTAGCTCTTTATATTTGCAACCCTAGTTTAATTATAGAAAGAAACCTATATTTCTTTCCAAATTTACATAAGAAATAATTTTAGACTCATTTTTTCCTTTTCTAAAAAGAATTTCTTTACCCTGTACTTTTAAACAGGCTTTTTCTGCATTTATTCCAGCTCAAATATATGTTTCTTAAATATTGGTTAAACAGCAGTCCATACTACACAGATGAGTTGCAATCAGTGCTTTGTACATTGACCGTAATATTACCTTATATCTATATTGTGTTTACTATATACAAACATTACATTTGTTTACTTTCAGACCTTCATAAGGTCGGTAGTTTACAACCACCTTATTATCAGTTCATAAATCCTGGTCTTATTTCTCCCCTGCTTCAGTCTAATGAATGCCCTGTTCTTATTAGCATCAGTTAAAGGACTAGGCATTGTTCTACTGAATTTCATACTTCTTTTTCCATCCCAAAAGATCATCCATCTCTTCATGAATAATATTCCAATTCTCTCATATCTTGTTCTTTCCTTTTAATTTTATGTTAGAAATTAAGTACATTGTCATTCTTCTTCCATCAAGAAGGCTAACAAAAACTTCTATATTAATATGAGTAGTCCCAAGACATATTCTTTAGGAGTTCACCACATTGTTAATTCCCCAGTGTTATAATACCATGACTAAATCAATAGATTTATTATGATCTCCTTCTAAAAGTGTCAGTAGCTTTGTAATACATTTATTTTAGTGTTATGGAAGGGAGGTTATGCTACTCTCTGAAATAGTGTTAAACAGAACACAGTTCCATAGGTACCCTTCCATTTCCACCAGCTTTTCTACTTCTGCCCTGTGTTTGAAATTATTTTTTCTGGTATCTGAATGAAGAATTCATGTAATTTTTAGGCAATACCTAGATTATCTGCAATTTCAATGCTCTCCGAGACACAATGGCATACATCTCTCATTGCATTTAAGGTTTGATAAATCATATTCCTCTTGCTTTAATTAAACTTTGTAAGATGTATTTTGAAAGACTTAGTGAAAGTCTTAAATTATAGTCTCATTTTCTACATTGTTTGGTAAAATGTGAAGTCAGTCTTTTTTGTAACTAAAGAAACTGGCCCAGATTTAAATCTCACAGTGAAATTCTATACCAAGCTCAAGCTCACCCTGCTATGTCTGTTTCCTTGGTCCTTGTTAGTTACATACATATTGAAAGACCCCTGTATGCCTTCTATGGATGTTAATATGAAAAAGAATTCATTGGCTGTAGAAAGCAGAGATGTTATATCCTTTGTGTAGTACTTTGATATTTGAAGTGGGATATGTTAAATTCTGTTATAAACACATTAATTTCCTCAATTCAGGGAATTAAAAATAATGTTCCAAGATTTTAACAGACCATAAACAGCTTTTGTCATCCTTCTAATACAGGAAATACAGTGTTAAACACCCAATTTAAGCACAACTCTTAATCTCCATTATTTAGCTCATGACTGACTATATATTTAAAAAATGAGTCTAAACCCATAAGGAAAAAGAAAAGTGAAATTAGCCTTTTTAGAAAACAGACAAACAGACAAAACTCAAACATCCAGCATTTCATTAGTTATACAACAACAAAAAAATCTTATGCGTGTTATTACTATATATTAACCAGTAAATTAGTTGTCATGGTAATACATAAAAACATCAGATCTTACTAATTTTTTCAACTCTGTATTCTAATATTTCATTTTGAGGTTATCTGAGTCAGGAAAATGTCAGTGAAGTGGTGGTTATTGTCTCCATGTGTGATTGATGGCTCATTTTAAATAATCCAGCAGCCTGGTTCTACTAGCAGTGACACAAGATATATCAGAATATTTTAATAATATACACTCTTGTATTTTTGCTGCTTTGAAAAAAAAAATGATGTTCATTTTATTTTTAGCACAGAGCTGAACATCATAAGGATTTCTAAATTAGGCCATGCCATTGGTATCTTTAACTTCCCTAGTAAATAGCAATGTATGTAAACAAAAAACTGAATTTCATATATAAAGTATGTGATTTAAATTTGAAATGACAAAATCTCTTCCTGCAGGTTAAATAAATATGGATGATTGACCAAAGTTAAGCTCCTCATGAAAAAAAGAGAAGACCCAGGACTGTTTATTTAATCTTCCTATATTCTCACAGATTACATATCAATGAAAATTTGAAGAACTTATTATATTATGGGCCTTTTAAAAAGTCTCAAACATTTAAAACCCATGAAACACATAGATATTAGATATGCAAAAAAACTCTTTGTCCACCTTAGTGAAATTTCTGTATCACCTATGTTGTTAATTATCCAGCAGTACTGCTTTGTAATCTAGCTGCTGATTTCTGAAACCCCTTCAAATACTTGAAGTAAAAGTGCTTTCTTATGTGTATGTTGTTTTTTATGCTTGACTTTAGTATAATTTTGAAATACTGGTGATGGAGCCTTATGAAACATTCAGCTAGGAATTCCAAGGAAGAGATTTCATCAATTTCTTTCAGTTCTTCAGGAAGGTAGTCAAAAATAGACAGAATCTGAAGACTTGCTGGTTGTCTACTGAATGCTTTTGAAGTAGTTTTCATGTTTCAAAAGGTGACAAACACATCATCATAGAGATTTAGACTTCCTGTCCCCTTTAGCTAGCTTAACTACAAGACTACTTCTCTTTTGTTTGTAATTACCTCCCTCCTACATATTTCACTGCATATTTCATGTTAAAAAAAAAAAAAAAAAAAGAAAAAGCAGGGAGAAGTCAAGAGACAATGTTTTTCTTCAAAACACATCTGTAACATGTTCAAAGTCATGAGTCCTGAATCATGAAGAGTATGACATTTATGTTGCAGCTTTCTTCCTCATTAGTCTTGGGTCACTTGGGTCCATTTCTATGCTTGCTGAATGCAGTCTGTTCATGTTGTCTTTCTTTTCTTTGTTTCCTAAATACTGAATTTTTCTGTTCTGTTTGTTATCAACAAAACTATTTTTGTCCGATTCACAAAACTGCACTGCTGCAGTGACCGGACACTGAGCGCAGTATGTGGGACCATCTATGACCTATGGTATGATCTCATTTCTCTGAATTTTGTTCTAGGGTCACAGCTAGTTCATTTTACAGAGAATAACTACTCTTCCTATAAACTCAACCGAACTAAAAACAATTAAGGCAGAAATTTCCAGTTTGCAGCACAGTTTTTAACGCAGATAAAACAAGTACAGATCGGCTAAATTCATAGCAGTCTCATGCCCTGGACTGTCAATATGAAATCTGTGGGCCTGTACTAGCAAAAAAGACTGGGCTGCAGGAGATGAGTTTTTCAGTCAATTTGAAAAGTAGAGAGTCCTGCTGGCTATATTATATTCATGTCTCAATGACCTTCTCAGGAGACATTTTGAAATATTTTGGTACACCAGACATCTGCCACTTTAATGCAGTAAATGAGGCTGGATTTTCCTCTTTAAGTTGAAGTATACCAAAAAGTTAATTCTATCTGTTTCACAATTGCTATCTGAAAATGAAATAGTATTGAGGCCTTAAGGTTTTGGACGTCACCTAAAATTTTACAGTCTTAGGTTCATCATTCTTTTCATCAACAACATAACAACTTAATTTATCTCCTTGTTCTTCTCATGACTGCTGTTCAACACCCCTTATCAACACCTGTTCAGATCATCTTGTTTTTCTTTCCTTGTGATTTAATCCTATGACCCAGTCATGCAAAATGTCAACCCTGCTAAGACAAAGCATAAATATTGCTACACTGACTGCTAATATCTGACTTCTGCCCAAGGGGATTTTTTTTTTGGCCACAGGTAAGTGTTTATCTGTATATGGAAGATTCATATTTTCTCATTTGATGGTCAAGGTACCTATATGCTTCTTTTATACTGTATTATACTCAAAGGATTCAATGTCTAGTGTTTGATTTGCCAGATTACTTATTTTATGCATGAGTTACATTGTGAGTTGCATCCTTTGATATGTCCATATTTGGATGTAAGGTATTCCATCAAGAAAGGGATTGACAGAATCAAAGACTTTTGGTATAAACTAGAAAATATTGGAATCCCAATCTATGTTGTTCTGGGTCAACTATTTATTATAAAAGTTGCAAAAATTCTTCAGAACTCCTTGTTATTTGGCTGGAAATCTCAACTAATGAAAATCTTACTGTGGGAATGTGGCAGGAGAACATTTGGACTTGGAGGCATACTGAGCTATGTAAGCTGCCTTTTTATATGAATTTTGGCTAAAACCACATAAACTGAGTAACAAATACCCCTCAATAAAACACCAAATATCTGGATCTGCAGCTAGATGAAAGCATGAAAAACTGCACTGGAGCTTTCTGGGCAATTAGTTTTCTGATTTTATAGAAACATTAATTTAGGAAATTCCTGTGCTTCTCCTGCCTGTGTTACTATTTCTCACCACTGCAACACAGATTGATGCTGTCCTGCTTTGCCAATTCTGTTTTTGCATGGGGGGAAAAAAAAGAGAAATCATACCCCCACCCCCCCAAAAATACTAACCCATTTTCTCCCTGGGTTTTGGTGTATATGTACATATACATGCATATGTCATTCATTAATCTAGCTCATGATCTTAAGCAGATGATAACATCAGAGTCCTCATATGAAAAAATGTCCCTCCTTTACACGTATTTTGTATTATTGCTGTCATTAGTTATGTTATAATAATTCGCAACAGCTGTGCACATAATATGTATATAAAAATTCTAATTCATACTTTACAATGAAAGGCAAAAACATGTACAGAAAGAAGTATGCTAGCGACAACACCAGTAATATAAAACATTAATAACTATCTTTAGGTTTTTTGGTTTGAATTTATGTTTGCTTCCTGAACAATTTAATGACTGTATCCTTTATCTGGAATTAGGAGATATAACTTTTTCTTTCTTTAAGTAATTGAAGTAAAGGAAGACCTTTCATACTGACTTCAGATGAACAGAGACTAGGATCCTCAACAAAGGTATTTTTGCTATTAAGAGGTAATAGTCATGCCCTTAGTCATAGGCTATTAATGAGATACCTTAATGTTATTGTCTTTACTTAGAGAAAACATAGTTGTCTCAATGCTCAAATGGAGCTCAGATTTTTCAGACAATTGTAAGAAATATTCTAACCTAGTAATTAAATGTGGATATTGAGAAAAAAAAAAAAGACCTGAAAGGCAAATGAACTACAGCAGAACTAACCATGTAAGAAAGAAAGATGGATTTGGGCCTCTGTGTTTCCTTTTTCATTACCAAGACCAGATATATTTTCCTGGACACTGTTCCTTCAGTATTCATTTGGTAATATTCTTTCTGCTGTGCTAGTGATTAGGAATTCATCTTTAGTTCTGTCAGGCAGTGTTTATGATTCGGGCTTTTTGTCAAAATTGCCCTTGCTACTCAATTCTAAATTTTGATGTGCTGTCAATTCTCTGATCTTGAAGTAATTAAACAGATAATAGTATTTTCCCATTATAGATATCTGCAATATAAAATTAATAGAATATTTAGAATAAACTATGTATAACCAATAATTTTCCTCTGACTCATTATATCCTAAACACCATTTATGGCTTTTAAATTACCTTAAAGAATATAGTCACCTTGGAAGTAACTTCTATTTGTACTAGATAGGCACCAAAAATTCTACCTCTCCTCACACTTTTTACTGGAATATTGTCTAATGTTTTATTAGCCAAGTTGATGCCTTAGGTTTTAACTTTTTTGTTTTTCAAATCCTGTACTGCTTAGTGTGTAACTGAAGTTTAGGGTGGCCTGTGAGCTGCCGTTCTCTCATGCTGGTTAGACATAACAAGCCTCTCTAGGTGTGCTCTCCAAGGACACCAGGCCTCAAAATGTGTAAACTAAAGCCTTGAGAGGGGTGGCAAACTTGGGGTAATTACATCATAACTGAGGTTGTAATTGGAGAATTAACCCTGATATTCAAATGGACCACACTTATAAAAGTGTGAAGAAGCCGTGACCCAGGGTCCATCTTGGGTGTAGGCTTTTGACTGCCCAGGGTGTACCTTTGAAGGCCCTTCAAATAAATACCTATTTTTATTCTCTTAATTTTGTCTAGCCTCAGTGTTTTAGGTGGCCACAGCAAGGCATCAAAGTTAAGTAATTTTTGCTAACAGTTAATGGAAAACTCAAAATTAATTTTTTATCCATAGCATCCAGGCCTTTAATATTGATTAAGCATAAACAAAGGCTTTGGTATTTGTCTGTATAATCATATTTACTAGTTTTTCAGTAACTCTTAAACCTATATAAATTTTAGCAAATGGATTACTGAATAAGTGTTTTTGATGGTTCTAATGTGAGAACTGAAATTTCACATTATTTAATTGGAACTGTAATATTAGTAACTTTACCTACAGGATATTATTTCTTTCATCCTGCATAATCCTTACACAAATGTCTGAAAACACCCCTTGTCATCAGAGACAAAATTCTGAACCAAGAGATCTATAATGTGAGATAAGACAGCTGAAGTATTCAAGATGGGCATTTTGCAATGAGAGTGCACTATTTTGTTTTAATTCTGCTTATTCAATCATGATATAAAATTTTAGTTTCTGGATGCCGTTCAAGGAATTACAGATATTAGAGGAAAAGAAAACTCTCACTGGAGACTGAAGGACTTGTTCTTTATTCTTGAAGGACTTGTGACTTTATTCTTGTTAATACACATTCTTCGAATTTTAATGTCCTAGCATAAATAATACTTCTTTAATTTGTTCTTTTTTTCCAGTATTCATGATTAATGCTGCTGAGATCTGCATTTCTGTATATAACTGAAGTTTTGTAGGGTGATCCTGCCTATGAAGAGTTGATTTAAATATGCAAGAAGGAATAAGAAAACAATAAGAAAAAAAAAGAAAACATTGAAAGAAATGCCAAAGAAAGAGATTGAAAGATGAAATTTCCAACAGTGGTGAGGAATCAGGGACTGGACTAGATGATATGGTGTCTTCTTCTATGAAAAACAAACAAACATCCAATTAACAGTGATGTTTAATGGGCTATGGGCTGAATTCACTAAAGTGAACATAGACAATTTAGTCTATTTTGTGTAGCACTATATATTTTACTGTGATTCCTGATGCTCCAGCTGGAAAACATGGAAAATAGGACCGGTTTCTCTTTCTCTCCACCCATCTGCTGCTAACAGTAAATACCACTGGACAAGAAGCTTCTGCAGTTAGCCTCCAAGATTATTGAAGCAGCCCTTACTATAGAAGCAATTAAATGAGGTTGTTTGGAGAGCAGTTAATATCATCCACAGGCTTCAGAGGGAGCTTTCCAACATTTCTTAAATTCCAACGTTCTACGTAGTACACACACAAACAAACAAAAAAACCCACATAAGTAAAGAAAACTCTCAGAAGATAGAAATGGTGACTAAAGAAATCCCCTGAAGAAAATATAGCAACATCTTAAAAGATTGAAACGAAGGATTTAAACTATCAAAATCTCTAGGTATTGCAAAGAAACAGCAGAAACTTAAGAGAAGAAAAATATATAACAGACACAAATCTACCCAACATCGCCCCAGGAGCATCACATCTTGTTTGTAATATGCTGAAAAGACCAAAAAAGCTCACATACTTCTGCAGTGTTAATTTTGCCTGAGGTTACAGCAACATGTAGAGATTGGTTAGGGCTTTCTTTCTCAAAAAAATCTCAAACTCTTCAAATGATACCATAAGCAATGGAATCACTAAAATAGCAGGAGACATAACAAATAATTGAATGTATGAAATGAGTGAAATATTTCTCAATATACTTGCTATATATTGAGATGAAAATACTGCTGATGATTAGTTCTTGTGGTACAGGAAGGATACTTTTGCAATGGTTATATATGAAATATGACATCAATTAACCAATCCTAAGAAGATATTATTTCATTCTTGTAAATGAGAGCAGGACCCTATCTGCCTCTTGTAACTCTTCATCACAAATACTTGAAGGCATTTCTTTTACCATTCTTGTTTAATATATCAGTACTTTGGCCTCATCTCATTAACATTGTGCCTGTTTTATGTAGTCATTTGCTATTTCAAAACACTTCAAACAGAGCAATTTAAAGTATTAAAATGTGGTGCTATCCTCAGTAAAACTTCAAATCTCCTACACAGTTTGTCCAGATGATAAAAATTTTAAGTATAATCTCAAACTTTCAGAGACAGATCTATACTAACTCCATTTTTCTACCCGTGGGATCAAAAGTGCAGTCTGCTTTTGGGGATTTTACAACATTTCTATGGTTCTTAATGTGCAATTAAGAAACTATCTGTCCATGAAGATCCCTTAGACCTCAGGAGCAAGAGCTTTGACTGCAAGGACAGACAACTTTTTATTGAAATGTATATATTTTATTTAGAAAATACCAAAACATATGGCCTGACAGGAAAATACCAAATTTGAATCTGTTGTAAATAAACCTAACAGACTGAGTATGCTAAGTCTGATTTTTGTTGACACAAAACTTAATGAATGTAGCATGAATGAAAGCCAAGGGAAATTCCTTCCCATATCAGGTGTAAGGCTCCACTGGCTGACCTGACCTAGAGAGGTTTCCTGTTTGCCGGGGCTCAGACCAAGGACAATCTAGTCGGACGATTCTTGTCCAGACCTCAGAGCATTACGCACTGCTCATCGTCCATGGAGGTGCTGACACTGCCATGGGAAAACCTGGAGAGTATCAAGCTTGCTTGCATGTCTCTAGAGGTGACAGCAAAGGGCGTAGAGGAATCACACATTTTTGTCCTCAATCCTGTTGACAAAGGGAAACATCTTGAGATTCGACAGAGTTCTGCAGGTCAACAGCTGCTTGCACACTTGGTGTTGACCAGAGTGTAAGGGTATAAGAAATTTCAAAGCATCGGGTTCTTTTGGTTATCTGTAAAAGGACTATTCAGTACAACATAAAAGCAAATAAAAAGGAAACTGTTTAATTAAGCACACAGACCCACAGACTCACAGTCCCACAAACACTAAGTATTGTGTGGCAACAGGGACATCAGAGAAAATCAGAACCTATCAGCCACTGAGGGGAGAAGCTCAGACACTGCCTTGAAGAGAGTTGGCCTAAATTCATCACACATACAAAGGGAGAAACAAGAGTGACATGAGTATTTTGTTATATTTGCTGTGACTTCTGGAACTGTATAAATCTTACTGTTGGATATTTGAGGGGATTTGTGGAATATTCAGGTGAAGAACAAGTATGGTAAAAGAGGGACAAGGGGCCTAAAAGGGTTAATGGTTTGTAAGCCTGCAGCCAGCCAGTAAACCCATCTGACAGAGCCCTACTCCTGAGGCAGCAGTCTGTCCTATCTTATGAAGTCTTACTATTTCTTAAATTTTTTTCTTTGTAATCCCATTCTACCCTACATGTGGGAGCTGCAAAGTGTGTGAATAGTAGGAACTGGAAGAGAGGCCTTAAATTAGATGTCTTGTTATCTGTCTGGTATTCAGCTTAGAAGACAGCAGTTAGTGATCCAGACAATGGCTAACCCCGAGTCATGTATCTGTGTGGTGGATAGCATCTGACCACTGCTTAATCAAGGTATATTCAATCAATAGTATAAGTAATTCTTGTATGCATAATCACTACATAATTAGTCAATGTACATACAATGTGCATTTAATCATAATTATGCATAGAGTATTGAATTGTCCTCTTGAAATATTGTAGGAACTTGTTCATGACCTCAAAATTTTATAAGAACATTAGAGTGTGTTGTCCAAGTGAATGTTCAAAATTGTGCCCACATTCCAGATTTGATTGATGTCTGTGATTGATGGATCTGTTTTGTGAGTGAGGACCTATCAGAATACTAGTAAGTTTAATGAACAAACCACATCACAGATGGAATCTGTGCAGCATACCATGCCCTGACCAGACGTACACTCAAGATTTTATCATCTTGGGGTCCCAGCGTCAGAATCTACACTCAAAGCTTAATCACCCATTTTCTCAGCACTTCCCCAGTGTGAAACAGCCTTGGTGTTAACAAATGGAGGGACTGGGTTGTCAATGTGCAGTGTAAAATGTGTTAAAAGGTATGAGTTCAGACAGCTGGAGACACCATAAACCACAGAACTCACAGGCTTGTGTGCCAGCACTGAAGAGGACAGGGTGTATATGTATGAGAGGTTTAAATGCCAAGAGCGAGGATTATCTGGAAGTATGTACATTTCCTCAGTGAATTCAATCCTGCGTGCATTAACACACGTTTGAGAAAACTCAAACAAGAACTAACTGAAGAGTGGGAGAAGACCTGTACCTGGAAAGATGTGATGCCTGAGCCAGTGGTTGGGTGAGTTCAGTCCCTGAGAATGGATATTAGGCAGACTAAGGTTCTGTTCTACAATGTGATTACAGAAGTGCTTCTGAGATGACTCTGCAGCATCAAGCTGGACTATCCAAAAAGTAGAAGACCTGTGTACTGGGTAAGGAAGCCCAGCTTCTGAGCGTGGGTATTAGATGAAATTTCTGTGAAATATAAGCAAGATGCTTCCTGTCCTATGAATGTAGCAAAATTATTCAGTCTTTAAAGCACAAACAGGTGACACTAAGTCCTCTAACAGCAAAAAGTTATTGTAGTTAGAGAAGTAAATTGATAATTTATAAATTAACATCTACTCAAAGCAAAAAGAGGATTGTTCTTCCTCTATTTCTTGAGGAATATATTTCTAGGGCTAAGTCTGAACAATTCCTAAATCGTTTATTAGAACAGGAGTAAATATTTGATAGATACTATTTTTATGCTTAATAGAGCTATCAACACCAGGGACACAAAAGTGTTTGCAGGATGCACATACAAGAGCAAGTAGGGAAAATATTTTAAAATCAGATCCTGCTTTAAGATTATTAACTAAAATATTGCTTAAACATGAAGTTACTATTCTACATATTCTAATTTAGTTATAAGTACTTTTAGCAGTTTGATGTATTTAAGTCTATGTTTTTGTAATTAGGGTCCAAAAGAAATATCTTCTACTAATCTGAGACAGTAAAAATAGATGTGTTGATGTCTCACATTCTTCACAGTATCTACTATGGGTCTATGGGCTATGGTTTGGATTTGGGCTGAAAACAGTATTGATAACAGAGAGATGTTTTCATTATTACTGAGTGGTGTTTGCCCATCACCAAGGCCTTTTCTGCTTCTCACCCCAGCCCACCAGTGAGGGGACTGGGGGTGCACAAGAAGATATGAGGGGACACAGCCAGGAGACCTGACCTCAGCTGGCCACAGGGATATCCCATAACGTATGGTGTCATGCTCAGTATATAAAACTGGGGGAAGGAGGCAGAAAAGGAGGGATGTTTGGAGTGATGGCATTTTTCTTCCCAAGTAACTGTTTTGTGTAATGAAGCCCTTTTCCAGAGCTTTCTTGGAAATGGCTGAACACTTGCCTTCCCCATGGGAAGCAATGAATTAATTCCTTGTTTTGTTTTGCTTATGTGCACAGCTTTTACATTACTTATTAAACTGTCTTCATCTAAGTCCATGGTTTTCTCACTTCTATCCTTCTGATTTTCTCCCCACCAGAAATTTCCAAAGCTCCCAACATATTAAAAGGCAGAAAATTCCTGTAGTCATACAAGTGCTCAGAAATAGAGCAATGTTGCCTTCAGTGAATAATTTCTTGTTCTTTTTAAAGCTGTTTTTACCATTGTTCATACTTTATGTAAATTGAAAGAGCTTGTATAGAGACTTGAATATACTCTATTCGTATACTTATTTCTAGTGATTCTACACTAATTTATATGTTGATAATATAACCTGTTAAACTTTTAAGTTATAAGATGTAATCTCAATCATTAGAGATATTTGAAAAGAATTATTCATGTTAAGTTCTTTCATATTCACAAGAACACCTACTGAGTTGTTCTCGACATTTTAATGAAAATCGTATTCTGATCATCTTCTGAAGAGTACTATCTTGTATCCTGACAATAATTATCTGTAATACCAAATTCCAAAGCCATTGATTTTAAAACTTAGTTTTTAAAAAAATTAAACCACTTGTTCCATCTCTTTTCATTGGTTATATTTGAGACATGCTGTAATTCATCAGTCTTTACTGTAATTCCTTCAGTGTTAAGTAGTACCAACTTCAAAGGCTACAGAAGGTCAAGAAAAAAATTCTGAGATCACAAAATTTATATGTAATTTTGTTTACTTAAAATAAAACACAAGGTATTATTGCATCATAAATTTTTACAATTTATTTTTAATCTATGCAATATTTCAACAGTTTAATAAAAAGTCCTTAACCAGTTATGATGGTGCTAGCACTCACAGTCTGAAGTAATTAATACAAAATGTCTCTCTTAAACATTGCTGCAGTGAAAAGTTTACTGTCTTAGTATCTCTTATGTTTCCTTTGTGTTGCATTCACACTTGGACTGTTTCTGTGTGCTGATAGAAGATTGTGGAGCATGGCTATGACAAGTTGTGAGCCTCCTGATGTCTTTCCCAGGAATGCAATCATTGTCATAGCAAGAATTTCTTCCCTGTCTTTGTCTGGATGGCCATGATGTCAATGATGATAATTCATTCTTCTTTGCCCACTTAAGTCCATTGTTAACCTCTCTTCATAAATATTCATCTTTCTCCATCAGTTTGCAGCTCTCTGTAATTTTCAGCTTTACTGTATGCACAGATTTTAATATGTGTTATATACTTATCTTTTTTTTTATTGCCCCTAAAAATGAGTTTTCCCACCTCCTGAGTTTACACTGTTACCACTAACTTACCATGCATGAGCTCTTGATAATTCTGAAGCCCTTCTTCATCTCTGGTATCATCTGGCCCATAGCTTCCAGGTGTCTGTTGTCACCCTGGTCTTGTATTTCTTCACATACATCATAACCCGTGTAGAGGATAGGGGAAAGAAAGGCTGTGGATGTTGTTTGCTTAAACTTTAGTTAAGCTTTTGACACTGCTTCTCACAAAATTCTCCTGGAGAAACTGGCCACTCATGGTTTACACAGGTGTATTGTTTGCTGGGTAAACAACTGGCTAAATGGCCAAGCCCAGAGAGTGGTAGAGAATGGGCTTAAATCCAGTTGGCTGGTCAACAATGATGAGTTCTCAAGGGCTCCTTACTGTGGGCAGTCCTCTTTAACACCTTTATCAGTGATCTGGGTGAGGGAATTGAGCACACGCTCAGTAGGTTCACAAATCAAAGGAAGTTGTGTGGGGATGTTGATGTGCTGAAGGGTAGGAAGGCTCTGCAGAGGAGTATGGAGATGCTGGATTGATGGCTGGAGGCCAACTGTAAGAGGTTCAACAAGACCAAGTGCTAAATCCTGCACTCGGATCACAGCAAACCCATGCAGTGCCCCATTCTCTCTTGGGGCAGAGTAGTTGGAAAGTGGCCCAGAGGAAAAAGACCTGGGAATGTTGGTTGACAGCTGGCTGAGCATGAGCCAGCTTGTGCCCAGTGGCCAGGAAAGTCAATGACATCCTGGCCTGTGTCACAAAAAGTGTGGCCAGGAGGACCAGAGTAGTGATTTTTCCCCCTACTCACCACTGGTGAGGCAGCACCTCCAATACTGTGTTCTATTTTGGGCCCTTCTCTTCAAGAAACACATGGAGGTGCTGGAGCAGGTCCAGAGAAGAGCAAAGAAGCTGATTGAATGGTCTGAAACATAGGTCTTAAGAGGAGTAACAGAGGGAACTGGGGTAGTTTAGCCTGGAGAGGAGGAGGCTCAGGAGAGATCTTGCTGTCTATGACCACCTGAAATAAGGTTGTGGTGGGATAGGTGTCTGTCTCTTCTCCAAATTAACATGTGATAGAACAAGAGGAAGTGACCTAAAGGTGCACCAGGGGTGGTTTAGGTTGGATATTAGGAAAAAATTCTTTGCAGAAAAAGTTATCAAGCTCATTACAATGAGCTGCTCAGGGAAGTGGTGAGTGTCCATCCTTGGACACATTTAAAGGAAATGTTGACATGGCACATGGGATGTGGTTTAGTGGTGGACTTGGCAGTGTTAGGCTAACAGTTGTATTCAATGATGTTAAGAGTCTTCTCATGCCTTAATGATTCCGTGACCCTATAATTCTGTTACTCTAGGACCACAGACAGTTCTTTCTACAAAGTGTAACCCATTGCTATGTCTATCACAAAAAAATAAGACATAAACTACGCAATTACACAAAGGTTTAAAAATCACTGCATTCAACAAAAATGCAGACTTGAGCCCCTGTTGAAATTCTTGACCTTTTATAATTATCTTCTGTTTTCCTCTTTTCCCATCAACCACAATACTAAGGTTTTTTTCACCAAATGCATTGGCACAATTAACTTGTCAGTACAGCCGTCTGAAAGAAATGAAGGCTCGTTAATACCCTGTTTGACCTCAAAGATTCGCATCAGAATACATTACAGGACAATTTGACTCTCTGATTGATTTTGTTTGACCTTGTGTAAATAACAAGAAATTAAAATACTAAAAAAGCCCACACAAAAGAAAACACCCCACAGTGCAATTCTTTCACTATTTTCTACATCATGCCTGTCTGGTTAAGTCAAAATTTTTTTGTCCGTAATGCAAGATAACAGCAAGTTTTTAAAACTGACTTAAGACACTTTTAATATGGCAGTTGAATCCTATAGAGACAAGAACTCAAAAATATCTGAACACGGTGCAGATTCAAAGGAAAAAAAAATTATATCATTTTACTGGAAATAGGAAAGTAGAAGATAGATAAAAATCAGGACAGGAAACTGTCTTGAAAAAGACCATGCAGGAAGTCTGCAGAAAATCAAGTAAGATATCTTGTGAGTAATAATCCTACAGGCATCATTCCGTTGTTTCTTTCTATTCTGTATATTTTTATTTCCTCTGCATTGACACCAAACATGTCCATCCTAGCTTAGACTCATCAACTTTTATTCCCAATTTTCTGTATGAAGAAAGGATTTTCTGATACTACTTTCACAATGACATAGTTCTTCTACCTACAGTTTAATTAGATCGATGTCATTCATTGTTTTCATTCTTCCTCAAAAAATAAATGTTTCCATTTTTTTTTCAAATCCTCCATCACAGTAATTGAATTCTGCTAAATAATTTTCCTGTCTGTATCTGCAATCTTTCCTTAAGAAAAACGAAAAAAAAAGAAAAAAGAAAAAAGAAAAAAAGATGTGCCTGCCTCACTCTTTTCGGTAGATATAACAGAAAAACCCTTAAGGTGATAATCAGCTTTGTGCCAGGCTGAGTTACAGAGAAACTGCTACTTCTATATCTTCTTAAAATATTCCAGGACTTAAATGGTTATCCCTGAAACTTTTCATGCAATTAAGCTATTAATTTTCTTTAATATTAATGTTTTCAGCTATTCTGTTGTAAGCACATTTATTGTAAAATCTGTTAATGTCAAAGAAGATACGTGTATTGGGTTTGCATGGCCTGGTTTTGGTAGCAGGGGGGGCTACAGGGGTGGCTCTTGTTGGAAGCTACTGGACACTTTATTAGTGTCCAAGTTTCTTAGAGCCAATCCCTGGTGGCTCCAAAGATGGAGGTACCACTGGTCAAGGCTGGGCTGATTAGAAATGGTGGTAATACCTCTGAGATAACAGATTTAGGAAGAAATCAAAACAAAAAGTGCTGGCACAGTTTTAATTTCAGCCAGAAAAGAGCAGAGTGAGATCATGTGAGAAGAATAGCTCTGCAGACACCAAGGTCAGTGTAGAAGGACGGGAAGGAGGTGCTCCAGACACTGGAGCCGAGATTTCCCTGCAGGCCTTGGTGATGACCACGGTGAGGCAGCTACGCACCTGCAACCATTGGAGGTCCATGGGGATGCAGAGGTCCACCTGCAGCCCATGGAGGAGCCCCACACTGGAGCAGGTGGATGCTTGAGAGGAGGCTGTGACCTTGTGGGAGACAAGTGGAGAGAGGGGCCCTGCTGCCATGCTGGAGCAGCCTGTCCTTGAAGGACTGCACCCTGTGGAAGAGTGACCCACACTGAGCAGTTTGCTGCCCATGGGATGTATTCACATTGCAACAGTTCACAGGGAAGGAAGGAAGGTTGGGAGGAAGGTGTTTTTAAGGGCTTGTTTTGCTTCTCATTATCCTGCTCTGATTTTTTTAGTAGTAAATTCAAGTCATATCTCTAACCAAGCCTATTTTTCCCATGATGGTATTTGATGAATGATCTCTCCCATTCTTTATCTCAGCTCATGAACCCTTTGTTAAATTATCTCTCCTCTGTCCAGCTGCAGAGGGGAGTGAGTGAGCAGCTTTCATGGGTGCCTGGCATCTGCCCAGTGTCAACCCACAATATGCTGGTTTTGCCTGTAGAATGCAGAATCAAGAACAAAGGTGGAAGATAGAAACATTATCTAACTAGGGAAAAACTCTCTGTAGCCTTGAACCAAGGTGTATAAAATCAAGTTCCTAAGTGGAAATTTTGGAACCAAGATTAATAATCTGATTTTCAAAAATGGAGATAGCAGTGACTCCCACTGCTTTTCTGTGAAAGTCTATGTTGAAATTCTGCCTCATATAAAGATGAATACCTGCTATAAAGTGAATAATGCGGTCATTAACTCATCCATCTTTGCCCCAAATCTGAAATGACCACCAAAACCAGCACACATTCGTCCACATTTGCATTGGATCCTGTGTTTTTCTGTTTACACTATAGTTACAGAGTTGTTTGTTTTGTTTGTTCAATGCACATCAGATACAGTGGGATTTATCTGGGCTCGCCTTAGCCAGAGCTGTTTTTTCCTCCTTTGAAAAATTTTCTAATGGCTAAGTGACTCTTGATTAATTTGTCTGAAGTTTCTGTCTCCGACTATCAAATGTGGTAAAGTTCAAACAAACCCAGATAGTCACTTCATCACAAGTAATAGGCTTCCAATGTTACTTGGAGTTGGCAGAGGCTCTTGTGCAATAAACAGTTCAGTCAAACTATAGCTGGGGATGAACAAAAAGCAAGCAGGCTGCGATAAGGATGTCCATGACAGGAGCTCCATTGAGGAGATTGAGCAGCAAGGGACCTCACCATGAAAATCGTTTCTATGAAGTGAAGACTTCAGGACACTGAATACTCCCTCTGACATTCCATCACCTCTCTGCATGGGAAAGACTGTTTCCATTGACCATGAAATCCAGAAAAACATTGGAAAGATGCACAATTAGAGGAAAAGGGTAGCTATTAGAAAGGAGATTTTTTTCTATAAAAATATTCATGTTGTCATTATTAGTAGTATTTTTGTATTAGTTTGAACTCTGAGTGTTTGAATTACTGTAAGCAGACTAAGAGGAGCTGTTTCTTGTATTTTGATTTATATGTTAAGATTTTAATTAGTCCGAAAATAAATTTTTGGCGTCATGCGTATATGACTTGCTTCCTTAGTGTGTTACCAAGAGTAAAAGTGCAATTGGTGATTGCTGGGCTAAAGTTCAGGTATTTTTCTAATTATAAAACTTTGCATATCATGGAATGTTCAGAATTTTGGCCAGGGTCAATCTGATAATTACTTAGAAGAATGCTAGTTGTGATTAATAATTAGTTCCTCTTTCTTTTTGTGTATTTTTACATCTGATAATTCCACTGCCATTTAAGACTATCTTAAATAGACTTTAACTAAGAAATATAATTAATTTATTATTAGTTTTGTTTATCTCTAAGTGATAAGATAGATTTTCAAGGTTTTGACAGCCCAAATGGAAGTGAAATTGACACTAAGAACGTGCAGTGACATTCACTTAAACCATCTGCATTTCAGTAAACTGGAAATAAAAGAAAGGACAGAGACAGGAATAGCCTGGGAGAAAGCATATAAAGTTTTTTTTCTTCTTTTCAAAGGAAGAAAATAAAGAGTTGGAAGAGCTGAGGAAAGATCTGGTGATGTAACTATATCGAGAGGGAAAAAGAATGGTAAGGAAGAGTTAACCTTGCATGTAGAAGAATGTAACAGAGAAAAGAAAGGGAAGTCTTCACATGAATAAAGTAAAAAAGCAACAGGTGAGGAAACTGATATTATTAGTGATCCTTATTATGATTACGATCCTTAAGTTCATGGAAAAGTCAATAAATGCCACATGACTGAAGAAAAGGCATTAAGGATGGAAAATGCTGGAGTTACACTGAATGTAGAGGTAATGGAATTTAGAAGAAATTAAGGGAAGAACAGTTTGACAAGGAAAATCAAAAGTCAACAAAACATTGCATCACAGATCAAGTACAGAAATTGAAAGTATTTTGTGTCTATTAAAACTGAGTTTACTAAACTTTAATGCAGTTATACAAAAAGGGACAGACCCCCAGGTGTTTAACAGAAGCAAATGTGAAGTATAAATTAACTCTTTTAATGAAAAAAAAGGAAGTACTGGAAAATAAAGAACTAGGCACTGATAAAATAATGGACAGGACAATAATTAATGGATAAAATAATGGACAGAACAGTTAAAAAGTCCTGGTTAGAGTATTAATAAGAAGGAAAATAGCAGGAATGTATGAATAGAATGAGCTACTGGTCAAAACTAATCACCTTTTTAATAGAAAAATCTGAGGATGAAATGTTGAAGAGTGGAATAGATGAGTATGACTAAGAATCATACAAGAAAATAGGGACAAGGAAAAATGGACTGGAGGGACATTTGTGACGTGAATATGAATGTGAAAATCACCATCAATGAGGATGAAAGATTAGATTCTTCACTTTTGTGCTTTCTCTCAAAGTCCTCCCATATCCCAGCTTGGTTGGACAAACTAAGTGCTTCTTCTTGCAAAACTTTGGCAATCTAGGCAAGCAACTTTGTTATGTGTAGAACTTTTGCACATCACTAAGGGGCAAGTGTACACTCAGATTCCAAAAATGAAGCTGATGTAGGAAAATTAGTTCAAACTGTGCCTGCATTTAAGATCTTTAAGTTCAAGGGTCATAAACAAGAAAGTTAAAGTTCAAATAGTCAATAAACACAGATATGCAGATAACCATATTTATGAACTCAGAGACATCTTTGATAAAAACAAATTCAGGAACATGGGTATACAGGAATAAATATTTTGTTATAGAGTTTCTGGAAAATACTTGCCGATATGCTGGCGTTTTGGCTGAGAACAAAAGAAACCATATATTTTGTTAGTCCTTTGTAAACCTGGCAACTTCATCAGAGAGGCAATAATTCAAAAATTTCACTAACAAATGGGCCTCCTAGAATCTGGAAGGTTATCCAATTACAATTTAAAGAAATTTATAGTAAAGATGATTGACTAAAAGTCTCTGAAATTATTAGGAATAGAGAAGGAAGGAGCACTTCACTTTCCAATGTGAGTAGAGTGAGGAGAATTATATCTGTCCTTCAGCATTATGTTGAGTGGAAAAAGTTCCCTTCTCTCTCTCTCCCTCTGCTCCTTGCCTTCCCTCTCTCCCCTCCCTCACTCTTCTATGTGTCAATCTCATACTTATATGAAAAATTTTATATTTACACATTAAACAAAAAGTTCTCTTCATGTAGAAGCTCTGAGCGCTGTCAACAGAAAATTAAAAATTGGTGTTAATCCTGGCCTGAGTCAAGGGAGTGGCAAACAGTTTCTTCTCCTGGGAACAAAGAAGGATTTCCAGAGAATGACTACTTTGAAAATCTCATCCAAATCAGGATTACCAGAAGCTAGCAGCTCCTTATGATCTAAGAGCTCTTCCTAGCTCTGTCTAGGAGAGCTGTCCACATAAGGAAACAGAGTTATCGTGCCTGAACGGAAAACTGCTTAATCATGCATTCCCATCCTATATACATCAAAGCTATTGTGAACTCTGAACTAGCAGAGAGTGTCCAATTGATTCAGAAGTATTTAAGATTTACTGCTGATCAAACCCATTTCTTCTTTATCACTAATAGCTCCCATCCAACTCATCCTTAAGCATGGATGGAATAACCTTTCTTTTTAACACTCACAGCTTCAGATCTGAACTTTTATTTCAGACACACTCTCTACAAGTCAGTGGATTCCCTGGGCACAAGCAGGGAGCTCACCCTAACAAACTCAGTCATGATTCAGTTGTTGAAAGTAAAAATTGTTTGCATTCCAGAATTTATAAAATCAATGTAAGAAAGGACATACCAGTGGCCTTTGAAAGCAAGATCCATATTTTACATACCTTTCCTATAACATATTTTCTATAGCTTACAGAAAGTTTTGATCTCTCCAGTATCTGGCATATTGCCCATACTTGGTTTGAACCTTAAGATGCAGTCATTAAGCTTAGTACACTGTTCAAAAAAATGTCAAGATTATGTAGAATGGAGAAAGTATTCTGAAAATCTGCCATCTTGAGATATGTAAAAGAAAAGCCAAGATTTTTCTGTTCTACATACCCAAGAAAAAAGTTAATATTTTATAATCCTCTTCCTAATGTATGCCTTTTTATTCATGTTAAGTTTCTGAATGCTGGTCTCACCAAAATGAACAAAATTTTCTTTCAAAGCAATTTACTATCATGTTTAATGGCTGAAACATGGTTTGGTGTTTCTTGAGAGAAAGAGGAACCTAAAAACTTTTAGAAGTTACTTTAAGATTCCATTTGTTGAAGTTGTATTTGGTTTTGACACACTTCAATTTTGATCCTTGAAAAAGATTTATTTATTTTTTTCTTCTAATCATTTGGAGAGAAAGGCAGACAGAAGTTTTAATGGTTTTACTTGTTGTTTTTTTTCACCAGTAAACCAAAAGAAAATAATTTCTTTCCGTGAAATGCAGCATGTTTCACAGTAAATCACAAAATAAAGTATCTCTCCTTCAGGATATTTAGTCCCTTTGAGTTGATAGTCTGAACCAGCACTTGGAAGTAGAAAATATGGTCTGCCACTCTATTTAAATAGCGAAAATTCCAGCAATTTCCATCACAATGGAAGTACTCCTTCACTCTCTGTGTTTCAATAATTCCAATAATTAAAAAATAGTCAATTTCCTATTAATAATGCTAACATTCAGCTGGCATTTGCAGTTTAAGCTGCTTACCAGTTTTCTACTAAATATGTTGCAATGACTTATTTACTACCTTGTTCAAATCATAATGTACAGATGTATGGGGATTACTCATTACGCCTGCTGAGATATAACAACTTTGGCATGGAATTTAGTGTCTCTTCTAAGCATTCTGTCAAGGAAGTAGATTAGTTTAGGGACATGAAGATATTTAATTTATTATTAGGAAGTACAGAAAAGAAAATAATGTCATGTCATCTATGAAGTTTAAATAGAGGTATATCAGGATATTTCTTTTGTCAGGGTCTGATCAGAAGAAGTAACTAGAATATAATATGAAACCTTCATCAGTAAACTTGAAACAGCCATCTCAAGAGGGAACAACAATTATGAAAAATCTTCCCTTACTTGGCATATTTTGGGTGTCAGTATGAGATGAAACTATGAGTAAATTTAATCTTACAGACAAGACCTCACTGTCATTAGCAGCACATGGAGAAGTGCAGAAGCTCACTTTAATCTCTCACTGTCAAATGGGTTTTGCTACTTCCATGTTCTTTTGCAGTTTTGCGAGTTAATAATCTTGATTACTTCTACTCTACCAATTCCAAAATGTTTGCACTGATTCTTCCTATTACAGGAAATAATCAAAAACATGTAAATGGCATGTAAATGTCTGCAGTGGTTATAACATACCTAATATATACAAACAAACAAGTTTCCTTTTAAAAAGATGTGAAGAATAGCTGTAAAAAAGAATGCAAAACAAATGGAGTCAGCTGTTGGCACTGTATGAATCTTTCCCTTACTAATAAAATATACTTCTGTATACTTCAAAAATATTAATTAAGAGATTATTTTTTTTCCCCAGGCAGTTGACAACTCTTACCTGCACTTTCTTTTATAGAAAATTTGCTTCATGTTGAAGGGGAAACTGCCATCATAGTAGTCTGAGTAAACATGAAGATGAAATTATCTTTGAGCTTTCTTTGTCTATTGTACCTCTAAACAGATAGGATGTATACGTATTTTTTATACATTTAATCATTTGGATACTCACATTTATATAAAAAATTAACTGGAAGAAAAGTGAAAAGCAAGCCTTTAATTTTCACATAATTGAACTGCAAAGGAAATTTAATATAGGAATATAAGACCTACAGATTTTAACTGGAGAAATCAATGTGTAAGCATTTTCTTGCTGACTTCAATATCTCACATGGGGGTCAATCTAGCTAGAAAATCTTTCATTTCTGAATTACTGTACTTCCAAAAAGCCTCTGATCTAGAGAAAAGCCACCTGAATCAGCACAAATCTTAAACCTCTGTGGAATTTCCCTCCCTAAAGTAGATAAATAAAAATTTAATGTATTTCAGAATCAATATTGTTGCAAACTATAAGCCACCTAGAAGATGGGCTTAGGAAAAGTTTTTTTTTCTTTTCTGTCCTTTGTGACTGAAACTCCCAAGATACTGCTAGCAGTTCAATTCCCAATCTCCCAGCAGGTCCCATGAGAAACATGTGCTGCATTCCAGCTCAAAATCAGATTTTCCACAAGACTGCTGCCCTTTTCATATACGACAGAAGGAAAAGTCAAAACTTCAAAGATGGCAGAAGCAGCATGTAGTTAGAGTACTTTCCTGTACTTTTATGACTTAGCTGGCAGAAATAAGTTGCTTCCAAAAATTTCCTAACAAATGTAATGCTGCCTGATATTTGAAGAAAAGAGCTTTGTTTTAGTTTATGCCATAGGACTATTAAATAAACCATTAATAAGGTTAAGTTTAAAATATTTTCTTTTTGAAATGATTAGTGGGCTTGAGTATTCTTTGTACCAACAGAGCTTTACTTCAGAGCTTTTAGCAGTTATAGTAAGGCTGATGCTTTTCACTTCTCTTACTTTCACCTCAAATAAGTTTTAAATTAAATTTTTTCTTCTTTTAGGATTACAAGGGCATTTCAAGAAATTCCTTTTTATTATGTCATCCTGATAGGTCTGTGTTTATGAAGATACAAGATGTTAGATACAATACATATGTGTAGATCCAGCTTCTGACCTGGAATTTCCATTCTCTACTTTGTTTTAAGCCAATATCAAGTGTCTTAAGTGCCGTAGTCAAAAATTGGTACATTTCAATACAGTCAAAAATTGGTACATTTCCAATACAAGCAATACAAGTCAAAAACCCAAAGCCTGACATACCTTTTATATTGCTTAATTTTTAAGGTATTATAGCTTCAATGCCAGAGAATCACACACATACAACAATAAGGAATATACAAAGTCCTAGCATTTAGGAAGTCTTGCAGAAAATTTTGATAAATTCAACCAGAAATACCTTAGGTATTATTTGTGCAGATATGGTTATAGTTACACTGACTACAGTTGCATGTATATATGATCCGCCTGTATCATTTAAATTCAGCTGTAATTAAAGGTTTTATAGGTGTAGGAAACTGATAAATAATGATGTATCTGGTGGTGCTCATTGAAATTCTGACTGGAGGAAATGATAAGATAAATTAGGGACATCTGGTGCGATATAATGAAACTTGCAGAGAAGTATTTGTGAAAGCAAATAATTTCCATTATAGTCTTTATTGATTTTTCATGACAAGAGAGTGATTTTTTCCCAAAAAAAATATTTAGAGAGTGAAAATCTTAAGAAACACCATAAGAATGTGAGAAAATGGAGAGAAACTTGATTACTGAACATTTGGTCGGCCACATGTGAGGGTAGGAAGGTATTTATTTTTTCCTTGTAGACTTAGGAAAGTTTCAGTATCCATCCAACTGCAAAAATAGTGGAACTATTCAAAACTAAGACAACAAGCATCAGAAGAGTCAAAGGCTATGTCAAGATGATGGGCAACTCATGAAATAAGTTAAAAGCAACAATTCTAAAGCCAGAAAGAATGTATTATTTTCTTAGACATTTTTAAGTCTGAGGTTTAGAAAATTTTAAATATTTCTTATAAATTATTTTAAAGTGATAATGTGTCAATTGTAAATATATATATATGATTGCTATTACAAATATAGATCACTACACTAGCATTTTTTGCTGTTAAACAGAAAGTTTGTAGCTGAAACTGTTAGACTTTATTTTTTGCAAGATTTATCATATTTGTAGGTTTTTTCATATTTAACATTTTTTTCTTTTAAATTAATTTGGAAATATTAGTTCAATTATATCTGTATTTAGGATGTACTTTATTTTTGAACTTCAAAGAAAAACAGAGAACCAAACTCTATGCTGAGTATATGAGACAACTGAAAATTTTGAAAAGCACTAAACATGCAATCAGTACCACTTTCAAAATGCCCAGCTGACTTGAGATCAAATGAACAAAACATGGTAAAGGAGAATAAAAGCTTCTTATGTTTAAGGTGGTAAACATAAGGCTTAAATTATATTAAAAAGTGTCTCAAGACTATACATTCCAGTAATGAACTTGAACTAGGTTTCAGAATTAAAAAAAAGTGGATGTGGATTCATCTGCCAGGAGAGACCTGACAGATAAAGAACAGTCAAAAGCAAAACAATGAGAAAAGAAGATGCAGGGGAGTCAGGAAATGCATAAGACATGCTAGCAGGGAAAATTCACAAGAATAGTAAATCGACTTTTGATGGCACTTGAGGGCTGTGAGACTACAACTGACTGCAAGATGATAGCTACTGTTGTTAATAAAATAACATCAGAATTTTAAACAGCAAAAGACTGTTTAAATTAGTCTGAAAAAAGTCTGAAAAAATATCATGCCTGTAATATAACTTGTGTTTTGTGTTTACTGTCTTTAAAATCAGAGCTGCATTATAGAAAAAAAATTTTAAAAGAGAACATTCCTCCTCCCCCAAATCATAAACAAATCCCTTCCTCCCGTGTATTTATGGAAGAAAAAAATTATAAGCAGCAGCATAAATTCCTTCATGCTTTAATGCTGGACTTGCATCAGAACAGATTGTCAAAAAAAACCCTGAAAGAAACCAGAGAGGGAAATATCATGTGCTACAGATGTACAAATACTGGAGAAATATGAAGCAGAGCTGTGATAAAATAAGTAAAGTTAATTGGCCACAAATGAAATAGAGAGGAATAAAATAAAAATGAAATAAATTTAAAAAAAAAATTTAAAAGCTCCAACTTTTCTGCTGGCACAGGTCAGATATCATTTAAAGAACTTAACAAGATGGGAGCAGCTTTGAAAGGCATAATAACAAGAAAAGAGGAAATCAGACAGGGGCAAATAAAGTCATCGCCACCAGTGCCAGAAAAGTTGAGGTCATAAGTATTACTGTTAAAAACAGTTGCAGCCATATGTGATGACAACAGTAGAAACTGCTGACCCTTCTACCTCAAAGAAACCCAGTCTTTTTTTCTGGCTATTCATCCGAAGCTTCGCTACTCTCCACTTCTATCCTTACAATTTTGAATTCAGTCAGTCTGTCATATTACCATATCTATCACTTTCACACAAAGCTAGAGCTCTCATCAGAAGCCCAATTATTTTAAAACATCCGATCCAAACCAACTCATTATCTTACCGCTGCCCTGAAGTCCAAAAGTGAATGGGGCTTAATCCCAAGGTCATCTTGGAAGTTCTTAGAATTTTAAATATTAGGGATACTGTCTCCTATTCAGACAGATCCTGCATATCCTCACCTTTTCTCTTCCTACTGTATGTTCAGATGCTGCAGTGACTGACCCTCAGTGACAAACCCTTAAAGCCCAAAATGAGATGTCCCAGTTCAACTTCTGGTGTGTGACAAGAAATAAGAATCTTGGGACAGAACTAACACCAGCTATTTCAGTGAACAGTCAGATAGTGACACCAAGCAAATATAAAATGATTCTGAAAAAGGTTTGACTGAAATTGCTTTTTTCCCAGTGAATTAAAAACTGCAAGAGGGACTATTTGCATGGTGTCTGCAGTAAGAAACAACAATTCTGGCAGTCAAAGCTTCTACACTATTTTAAACAATAGCAAATAGAAGGTGCTTTAATTACACAGGAATTATAGCAATCTTTGAGTTTTGTTTGTTTGTTTTCCAGGATAACTAAGGACTAGGAATATTTGTTCAAGAAACAGAAGATACCTACTAAATTTCTTTTTTATCTGCAAGGACCCAACTCCACATTTTTTTGTTGTTATTCAATCCTTTTTATATGGATACATTTAAGATAAAAATAATTCCCCAAAATTGAGTTTACTATGAAAAAATTTATTATTGTTGTTGTTGTTGTTGTTGATGATGTTGTTTTCACTGTTGTTATTATTATTCTTATTATTATATAATGATTGTATTGTGTAGTTACATATTGGAAACTTTAAAAAATATATGTTTTTACTTCACAATTGAGATAGCAATTCTAATTTATTTTTTCAGATTATTCCCAGACAATCGCAAGATTTTCAAGATGTCACATGAATACCAAGAGAAATCAGCAGGAAAAAGAAGTAAGCTGAAGCAGTTACTAAAAAAAGAGGAATATACCAAGGTTTCAGCCCTCCAGCACTCCATGTCAAGAAAAGTCTGATCAAGAAAGGGAAATGAATACTTCTGACCTCCTGAGAATCCATTTGCGAACATTCCTCTTACACTGCTGAGGAAAAAAAAAAGAGAATAAGGTCCAACACACCTTTACTGACACCATTTGGTTGTATGTCCCATTTCTAAAGCAGTAAATAGTAAATATTTCTTTTTTTTCTTTTCTTTTCTTTTTTTTTTTTTTTTAAGATGAAAAAACGATGTTTTTATGTTAAGGCCAGCTATGCTTCAAAATGTTTTTCTTGTGTAACTCGTCAGTTTACACCTGGCACATATCTATGTGGTTCAATTGCTCTATCAGCTGAGTTTGAATGATGACAAGAAACCTGAACAACTCATTATCTGCCTATGCAATCTGTCTTCTACAGTGGCTAATCATTTATGTAGCAGACAGGCTTTGTATCCATTTTGATGATACATCTGTACGTGTTTAACAACTAGAATGACAGGAAGGTCAGTGAATCCAGCTATCCTTTGCCAGTTTCTCATCACATACAAATACTACCTGTGATTCAAGCTGAATTTTTGTGCCAGCAAATGCATGCAGAAAAATTGAAAATATGCCAGCCCTTAAAGGTATGCAATCAGGTGTATAATGAACACTAACACAGGTAGTGCAGTAGCTACTAGAATTAGTCACATAAAATCAAGCAAAAGCAAAGACTTTGGGTAGTGCTTTATAGAGTTGATATAGTGATGTTCCCAAAGATAGAAAAGGAAGCACACATACAGAAAAGAAGGAAAAATCTGCCAAGCAAGGACATAAATCATTGTTCTGAAGTGAAACTACACATACTCAAACTTCAGATTATGAGGCAAGAGAAAATTGACCTGTAAAGGTACTAATTGTGAAATTAATCCTGCAGTCCTAAAAGAAAAGTCAAAATGATGGAATTGCTAAGTGAAAATCTTGACAGAAGTTGTGAAATACTCCTTGAAGAGCTGGATATTTAGAACATCTGCATAAAGTAAAGAAACAACATTATGGTTTCAAAAATTAACTATTAATTACTCCAGGAAAAAAAGAGTTACTGGGAAACCCTAAGTAATGTGGAGAATTTATGCTTTCTTTGGCCTCTATGTCTCACAACTGATAAAAACATTCTGTCTACAAAAGCAAAAAAAGGGGAAAGCAGTTTAGAAAAAATCATTGTGTCTTGGGCCCCATTTTGTGCTTTTGGTAAAGTTAATTCCATGGTGTCCTAATTGGAATTGGTGTCCTGATTAGAATTGCTGCAATTTTAATACATCTTCTTGCAATCTTGAAATAAATCAGATAAGATTCTACTTCTTACATGTAGGATGTCATTTTATACTTTAATATTAATAAAATATGAAATGGTTGTAATTGCATGCAACATTTAGCTCTTAGGTAGAAAGTAATTTGCATTGAAATGTTTGTCTTTCATAAGCACCTAGAAATAGTCATGTTCATAATTTATATGATTGATATTAATAAAAAGATAACTCAGCTTTTAAAATGCCAATAACCTTTTTCACAGGGTAATAATATTTCCTGCATCTATAATGTTAGTAAAGTCTAATAGATCAATAGAAGTTGCTGATGCAAGATTTGCTCTGAGTGCAAGTTCCATTCCATTCTTATATTATATATTATTCTTCTTAAAAAGAAAAGTCATTTGAGAAGACAAATTGTGTGTGTTTTTATTTTTTCCCCACATACATATCATATCCTGCTTGAATATATGATCAAACAGTGCAACTCTTAATCATTTTATATGAGATGAGATTGTCTCACAACCTGTTCCAAATCATTTAAACATATTTAACATATATTTACATATTCAAACATACACACAGAATTCAGTGGGGTTCAACTGTTCTAGTACTTTGTTAAAAAAATTATTTTAAAGAACCACAGAAGGGTTAAGGGACCTTAAAGATCATTTGGTTGTAACCCTCCTGCCACGGGCAGGGATCCTTTCACTAGACAAGGAAGAAGAATTTAATTGTTTTAAATTTCTTAAAATGCTATAGGAAAACAAGTCTTGGACTCTTTGAACCATTTCATGCACATTAATTATTGCTTTCTTCCATACTATTCCTTTGACAAATTCAGAGAGCATATAAAATGCAGAAAGCCTCACTGGAAGAACATAATCTGTACAAAGTTTATCCATTATGACATGGTAATCAGTATCATGATTTCCAAATAAAATTATCAGGAAGGATTTATATTCAGTTTTCTTTAATTTCAAATGTGAAATTGAGATTGGGACTTGTTCACTTATATATTTGAGTCATAGTCTATCAAAAAACATTATTTCAATTAGAAGTTGAAAATGTGACATCTGCAAGCTGGAATTGTTAGATACGCTAAAGCATTATGGAATCACAGGATGGTTGAGGATGGAAGTGCTGTCTAGATGTCTTCTGATCTAATCCCTTTGCTCAAGCAGGGGCACCTACAGCAAGTTGCCTAAGACCATATGCAGATGCCTTCTTTATCTCCAAGGAGGAGACTCTGCAACCTCCCTAGGCAACTTGTGCCAGTGCTCAGAAACCCTTGCAGGTAAACAATGTTTCCTGATATTCAGACAGAACCACCTGTGTTCCAGTTTGTCCATCACTGGGCACTATTGCAGCTGGGTTGGGGTCTGTGGCTCAGACCAGGAAGCTGTGACTGACCAGAGAGAGTGTCCTGCAAGGGGCAGTCTGCCAGAGGTCTACGGCGTTCCCTCAGCCACCGCGGTGCCTCCGCAGAGGGGTGCCTGTCTCAGCAGGCTGTCAGCTCTCTAGTGATTTCAGTGAGAGGGATGTCAGCTCTTGTTCTACGAGGCAACCCCAGGCCAGACCAGGAGGAGAGACATGAGAGGCTCATTTAGCAGTTCCACAAGGGGCAGCTTTATTTATCCCACACCGCGCGAAGGGTAGGCCAGGGACGAGCTCTCCAATCTCTAAGGGAGAATAGGGTAACTCTTATAGGGATACAAGGGTGGGTGTGAGAGGGTAGAAGCCAATGGGTTACAAAGAATCTACATAGGGTCTCCCAGAGGATCATGGTTCTGTTTTCTCTCACCCTCACCGAGACCTGCTGCCTTTTCCAAGGGGATCTTTCTGGGAGGTTATGCAATCTCCTTATCTCAGCAGGCCTCCCTCCAAGGCAGAGGCTGGGCATACCCCACAGGGCACCACAGAACACAGTCTGGGTCTGTCTTCTATACAGCCTCCTTTCAGGTATTTGTGCACTCTGATAAGATCCAAGGTTTCTCTTCTTGAGGCTGCATAGTCCCATCTTTCTCAGCCTTTTGTTGTATGAGAGTTTCAGTCCCTTAATCATTTTCATGTCTCTTTATTGGACTCTGTGCAGTATGTTCACAACCCTTTTGTACTGACGAGACCAGAACTGGATACATTACTCCAAGTGTGGACTTATCAGTGTTGAATAAAGGGGAAGGATCACTGTTGTGCTCATGCAGCTCAGGATATTATTAGTCTTTTTTTGAAGCAAGGGCCCATTTTCCTGGCTTAGTTCAATCTTGTTCACCAGGATCTCCAGGTCCTTTTCTGCCAAGCTGTTTTACAGCTGAGTGACTCACAGCATATAGTGGTACATGGGATTGTTCCTCCCCAGGTGCAACACTTTGCACTTCTCTGGCTGAACTTCCAGAGGTTCCTGTTAGGCCATTTCTCCAGTCTGTCACGGTCCTTCTTCATGGCAGCAGCACCCTCTGGTGTGGAAGTAACTCCTCCCACCTTGTTGTTGAGGGCACACTCTGGGCTGTCACCCAGATCATTTATAAAGAAAGTAAAGCAGGTCGGCATCTAGTATTCATCTATGGGTTACATCACTAGTCATGAGCCTCCAATTAGACTTTGGATCACTATCACCACACTCTGGGCTTGACTACACTGCCAGTTTTCAATTCTTTGCTGTCTGCTCCTCCAGTCTATACACCAACAGCTTCTCTACGAGGTTATTATAAGAGACAGTGTCAAAAGGCTTGCTGAAGTCCAAGTATTCAACATCTACTGCTCTTCTCTCATTTACTAGGCCACTCATTTCATCATAGAAGTTTATCAAATCATCAAGCAGATTTCTGCTTGCTTGTCACACTTACCCACCCATACCGAGTATTTTCTCATCTTTAATGGGCATGGACATGCTTTTCAGGATTAGCTGCTTCATCACCTTCCCAGGGAATGGGGTGAAACTGACTGGTCTGTAGTACCCTGAGTTCTCCCCAAACTTGCTTTCCTTCAGTTTTCTAGCACTTTTCCCAATCACCATGATCAATAAAAGAGCAGCTCCCTCAACACTCATGTGCATTCCATCAGGGCCCATGGAATAAATGCATATCCGTTTTGCACAAGTATTGCCTGATCTGGTGCTCTTCACCCAGTGTATATCTTTGCTCCAGCCTTTTCCCTTTGTCTCTGGGATCTTGGTTTCTTGAAGGACAGTCTTGCTAGCAAAGACTGAGGCAAGTAAGACCTTTTATACCTGAGTCTTTTCCAGGTCCCCATCTTGTTGAGCAATGGGCTCACATTTCCCCTTAGTTTATTTTTAGTCACCTATGTGCTCATACAAGCTCTTCTTGTTTACTTTGATATCTCTGGCCAGATGCAATTCCGTTTGGCATTTAGATTTCCTAATTTCATCTCTCAGTGCTCAGACAATGCTTCCGCATTCCTCCCATGTTATCACACCCTGCTTGCTTCGTACCCCTCTACAATTCCCTTTACCTGTTTGAGTTTGATGAGGAGCTCCTTGTTCATCCACACAGACCACGCGTTATTCTTGTCTAACTTCATATTTATTAGAATTTTTGGACACCATTAAGTATCAGTTACTATAAGCATGCAAGCTGCAAGTGTATTTTTTCTTTTATTCCTTCTGGACAACATTTTGTTCATCTGGAACATTTAGAAACCTCTTTTCCAAAGTTCAGATTTGTGAAGCTGTGTGGCTTTTTTTTTTTCTTTAATAAGATTTTTCTGGCACAAGGAGAAGACTGCTCTCAGTAGTTTATTCATACTTCCTTCAGATGTGATTCATCCATTTATTATGAGGTGTTGCAGAATTAAATGCAGTTTGTGCTAGGTGTACGATGACTCAGAATCCTGCATAAATTAGAGTCTATTGTGCTGTGTGTTGTCACAGGGAGGAAAAGGAGCAGTGAGTTTTCATGTGCTTTTAAACATTGTTTGTTCAGCATGAAAGAGCTGATATAAAATGCAGTGATACAGTGTTGCTTGTATATTTTTGTCTTTTGGAAAAGATAAACTGTATACAATTATAACCTTGCCATGATGTTCATCTTCAAACAAGGCATGAAAATATGTAACCACAGCAACATCAGTGACAGAGTGAGTAGTTTAACCTTTGTATGTGTTCTCCTACACCCACATCTCAGAACAACCTGCTGGATACAAGATACCTTAATGCCCTGCAGTCACACTATAGATGTGATACAGAAGAGCTTGCAGCAACAGCATCTCCAGTGAAAAAAACTCTCAGGACTTTTGACATCTCTCCATTTAAGGCATAGTGTTACAAGGAGGTTTGGAAGAGACAGCCTCATGTATTAATAAGGCTTGTGAAAAAAAGCTATTCCAATCCAGGAGACATTTTTTCCCTTTTCCTGTCTGCTATACACACTGTGCTTATGTCTCTCGTAGAAAGAATAGAAACGTTAAGCTATTAAAAGTATTTAATTTTTTTGAGAGATTGTTCTACCTACTCCTAGAATCCTCCATATAATTTTCTTGGAAATCTTTGACAGGAAAAAATGAGTAGTTGGAATCAAATTTTAAAATTAGGAGAAAAATAACTTTTACATTTTAGTTTTAACTACATATGCATGACAATGGTTTTGGTCAGCATCCAAATCAGAAGTAAATGTTCCATCTTCCCTTTTTAAAATGTATGTCCTAATGACATCAGCTATGAGATATTACATAAATTTAGCATTTTTCACAGCAGGTGCTTCTGTCTGGACTGCAACACAGTCAACATAGGCAATAAAAGATGACATAATGTAGACTAATATTTATATAAATATCTTGACTAATAGGATCTTCTCCTGGGAGTTAGAAGAGATTCATTAGCACCAGGTTGATAAAATAAGCCCCTTTTCTCTCCTTAGAAGTTTTTAATAGGGACACAACTTCTGTTTTGAAGGAAGGGACAGTCCTAGAGTCCTAGAGTTTGTGTTAGAGAGATCCTAAACCTATGATTCAATGTCTATGGCTATTTTCCAGCGCTGGGAAAGCACTGTGGGGGAAGGAGCTGTGTATGCAGCCAGCTGCAGATATATTTCCTTTCTAGCTCTTTCATAAGTGGACTGATCACTAATACAGAGCCAGTGGCATTTGAATTGTGTTTTCCTGAGACGTTTTTCATGTGCATTTTGCAGTTCAAAGCACTTAACATAATGAAAGAGCGATGCCTTTGATGAGAGGGCAATAGCACCATGTGTTGCCTTAGGGCACAGTGTGAGGGTAATGGTGACATGAGTGAAGTCCTGTTCAGAGCTCTGTAGAAGGTGCAAGAAGTCATGTATGACACATTCAGAGTATATGTTTGAGACAGACTGTGGAAGTTATAGTGCCAATTCTGCCATGATTTTGTTTTGGAACGAAATTTTTGGGTCAGTCCAGGGGAGAACCAAGGCCGAATGAACATGTACTCACGGGTAATTAAGGGATCAGGGCCCTAGACAGAAAAGGGGAGCAAGGCAAGCAGGCAGTGAGAAAATATAGACCATATCTATACCGCTAAATTAAACACACTAGCTCTACATGCCATTACTTCATATTATCAGGTTCTCTGATAACAAATGCCCTGCTTATGTAGATTATACTATGAAGAAAACTAACTCTACCCAGGCCAAAGCCAGCACTGACAGAATGTGAGACAAGTTTATTTTATATAATAAGAAAAAAACCCTAAACAAAACAAAACTGAGAACCCCCTCCCTAAATCCTACAATATTCTCAAATATGAATGAAAAATAAGTTAAATAGTTAGCTCATGTCATACATGAAATCCCTATTTGTGCTTGGTCTTTGCATATTAAGTGCCTTAATTAATTTGAGCTTAATATTTTTAAATTGAATGTTAAAATTAACCCATCAGCCCAGGTACACAGATCAAGTTTTTATGGTCTTCCTGTGTTTACTGTATACTTTTACAAGTGTTTTAAGATGTGTTGGATGTATTTTTTTATGTTTTACTTGTACCTTGGTTTCAAGGCAGATTTTAAAAACCCCAGTTCCAACAAACAGCCCAGCCCCCATAGCCATACCCCCGTCAGCTCCATGACTCTTATCTCAACTAATACCACCCCTCTGACAAGGAGGAGCCATTGGTTGACAGAGGTAATCTGTCAAAGGGAAAACACCAATCACCTTAAACTGTGGGCAGACTGTGGGCGGCGCAAAAGCTATAAAGGTGCAAGAGAAAGAGACGCCCTCTCTCATTTCCCCTTCCCCTCCAGCTTGCTAAGTTCAGTGCTGGAGAAACCTACTCCTTTTCAGCGGCCTTTAGAAATATATATATATTTCTTTTTGACCAGCCTAGCACTGCAAGTTTTTTTTTCTCTACCTGAGGTTCAGAGCTGCCTAAGCCTGAAGCTCCTGAATCCCTGCGCTCCTGGGGCATACCTCCTGAGCCACTAGGATCCCAAATTTTTATATTTTGTTAATTTTTGCAATTTTTCAATTTTTCTGTTTTAATAAATTGTTTTAATTTCTACAAAGAGTTGTCTCATTCCTCACAGCTCATTTTTCAACTATAGTGATAAAATGTTCTTCAAAGAGGGATCTCCTCTAACTACATTTGAATTGAAAATTTTCTGCTCTATAGGCAAGAAATTATGGTTTCTCTGTTGCCGTTGTACATCTTAAGCAAATGAAAGAATCCATTTTGTGTTTTTTAACAAGCCTATTAGTTGCAAACCTTTTCCTACATGAACAGAAGCATTATATATATACCAGTATTATTATTATTATTATTATTATTATTATTATTATTATTATTATTATGTATATACCAGTAGTATTCATGTTTTCTAAAAGAAATAGAAAGATAAAGCTGACTAGCTAATGACAGATTTTGTAGTAATTTAAAAACAATGACTGTCGGAGGCAGTATTTAATGTATTTGAACTTTTCAGGATTTGAGGGTTGTTTAAAATCAGTTAAAAAGTGATGTCATAGGCTAAATTTTCACCTAAGCACAGGGACACCAAGTTGTAGTCCAAGGAAAGAAAAATGCTTCAGTCTCTTCTCCAGTGTAATTGCAAGTGGAATATTTTGTACCTGTCTTTCACAGGAGAAAATTACTGACTTTTCCCCAGGCTTTAGTAATAGTATCAGGTATTGATAAAGAATAAAATTTTGGTTCCTCTCTTACTACTGGTCATTTTACCTGTGGTGTGAAGGTTCACAGCATATGTACAAATAAAAAACCAAAACAAAAGCACAAGAAACCAACCAAACAAATACAAATAAACAAACAAACCCCAACCCCCTCTTATTTGAACAAGTTACCTACAGGGATATAAAATTTAATTCACCATAATTCAGAAAATGACCAAACAGGGAAACAAAGCCAAGACAACAAAATTTTGACATTCCAAAGGTCACTGTAGTGAAACTGCAAGTTTCCTAAATCTAGGCCAATATCTGTTTGAACTTGGCTGAATTTTGGATGAAGTTTGGTTGTAGAGCTGTCTTTTCTTAGTAGACATAATGCCCCCTTTTTAAAAAAAAATTTCTATTTTAACGCTGTCCACATCATTAATTGTTGTCTTCCCTGATGGGGGAGACATTGAGATTTTTGCCAGGAGAAAAAAGGAGGCAAATGGGACTCCATGCTTCTCAGTCTCCAGATAGGTGTTTATTAATTCTTATCTAAGGAGTACAAGCCACTGGCATGGCTTAGACATAGCACAGAGCAGAGAATGCAGCAAGAAGACAACTTATCAAGATTTCACAGCCTTTTTAAAGGTAAATTACCCAATGAAAACTTAAAACACAAGATATTTTCACTTTTTTTACCAATATCCAACAAGTTCCTAAATCACATAGACAGGAACTGCAGAATTCTGTGTCCAATCATCTCAAACCACTATTGCTGCAAAATATGGAGTTAGTGAAGAAGGAGAAAGAAGATTTTAACTACAACTTATCCTCCATTTTGAGGTTTTCTACTTCTATCTATTTACTATGCAAATAGATCTAAAAACTCTAAATTTTTCACCCTGTGATAATCTCACATAATATTCTCTCACATAATATTCTATCACCTAATTCACACCATTGTAGATTCAAATTCTTCCCAGAGGCTAGGCAAATTTTCCCATGGACAAAGGCCAAAACCAGTACTGTCCAGGGGAGTAAAACCTTTCAAAACAGGCAGAGAAATATTTTCTGCATTCTAGGTTCCCACATATTTCATATTTTCATTTTATTTTGTTGCTTAAATGGAACTTTTATTTTAACAGAAAGAAGCATAGCTAAGGTATCATAGGATCACTCCATTTTAAATAAAAATTTATAATCTTATTTTATGTCATTTTATACATTAAGTACATTACTGAATTGACACACCTCCACTTTTATTAGCTATTACATTTGGTGAACATTAGAGAAGAATTGACCTAATCCAAATATCTAGTCAGCCAGTGACTTCAGGTGAGTTCATTAGTCAAAGACATGATAAACTCTGTCTTTCCTTTGTAAAAAATTGGAAAGAAACCGATTATAATTTCTTGGAAAAGATTTTCCTTAATATTTTCAGTAGTAATTAGTATAGTTTGTATATTTCTTGTAATTATTTTAGTATTTTTCTATTCAGTGCATGATTTGACCAGGCTTTCTGCTCTTCAGGAGAATTTCATACTCATTAATCATAACTTAATTTTTCTTTCAGAAAACCCTTCATTTTTGTGTACACTTCAATGTTTGAATATTATTACTGAGACTTATATGGTAGAATACAGAACAAACCCAAACTTGTTTTATCTTCAAATTCTGGTTCCAAATTAAGAACATTCCTACCTTTATCCATCATTCTAATGCATTTTGTTGTACTATAAATAAGTGAATTGACACTGCTGTGAAAATGGTTTGGATTATGGATGAATTATTCTTCCATCTGGTCCTTTCAAACTAATTTTTGTTTTCTGAGTTCAGCTACTCTTTCTTTCTGAATACCTTTTAAAGCCTTTTTTTACAAACTGCTCTTGAACTATTTTTCCATTCTTTTCCTGTCTGGCAACACTCATTGCTAGATCTGGTCAAACAGTGATATACCTGATGAATTATGAATTTCAAAAGCAAAAAATACTGCTTCATAATGTTATCATTAATTACTTTGTAGAGAATTGCAATTTTGTGAATGGGGAATGAATGTGAATATCTGGACAAAGGAGCACCAGAAGAACAGACTGAAGCTTATAACAATAACATATATTGATGCCAAATAGACCAATAGGTCAACAAGATTGCAACACATCTTTGTGCAGCTTCCTAGGACACACAGACTGAGAAACAAAGGACTGCAGTTGCTGATGCAGAATGGAAAGACTCAACACTGTCATGTATCAAAGATTACAAAAAAATACTTCCAAACCCAGCACATTATAATCAGTTTAAGAAGAACCAAGGAGATATGATGAGAACTTGATCAATGCCATCATCTGCCCTTCGCTTCATTGTGAGGTTACATGTGCAGACTGCACAAATACTTAAATCACACTGCCTGAAGGCCAGACAGATCACTTTGTTATTTGTATCCTGGAGTCTGAGTACTGAGCAAACTACTTAAGCACATGTTTCTTGGTGTTTATGAGTGTGCAGATATGAGAGTGAAAGCAAGTTAAATGATTTAAATAAATAAAAACTGTAATACTTCAGGTTTTTTTCCTAGAACTTAAAGGTCTTGTCTGCTCTCCAAATTGTAGACTCATATGATGTTTCAAATTCAGGAGGTCTCTAGTCAAAGCAGAATCACTCATGAGGTCATTCCAGGTTGCCATTTATGTCTTAATCACTTACAAGGATGGAGACTGCACATTGTCCCTAGAGAACCTGTTTTCAATGCTTGACTCTCCTGATGATGAAAAAAGTTTCCCCTTATATCCAGTCTGCGCATCTCTTGTTTCCATTTCTGCCCATTAGCTTAATCTATGAATGTGGATTACAGGAGCTAGAACACATACTCTTGGTAGCTTGGAGATAAAGAGCACAGATCCTTAGATTAGTACAACAATTTACTCGCTGGTTTTGTAGTCTTTTGGATAGATTTATTGTTCATTAAATAGCTCTATTATGTTTCATACCTGGACCATTTAATTATTTCCCTTAGTGAACTATAAAATGGACTTGTTTTTTTTTTTTAGGGTCCATGTTCAAACATCGTTGTATAAGCCCTTCAGGAAAATAATAATAATTTATTGACTTTCTCTCCATCTGTTACTTAAAAAAATCTACTCTTTAAAGTACCTACTTTTGAAACACAATGCCAAGGTAAAAGTATTTTGTGAGTGTCAAAATACCTGAATATTACAACTTCATTAACAACTGTTAAATATGTGTTCTTTAAATAATTCTGTCATCTATATTATTAAATTGTTATATTATTAAAATGCCAGATGGATCCATGGCACAGATTTGGGCCACACTAACATCTGAGAGTTAACACAGGGAAGAAAACATTTCCAGTAGGCAGTCTGAGTGCGGGGCCAATGTATTGGAGAGTAAATGAATTATCCAGTAAGAATATGGGTAATTTTGTGCTGTCCACTTCAGGGCTAGAGGAAGGTCAAGGCATGTTTAATTTATGCAGCTTCTGGATCTAGTAATTTGGCAACCCTTTTGGTAAAAATTGTTCCAGAGAACATGATGAAAGCAATGTCAGACATCATGTGAGAAAACATGTTCTCTACCACAGTATACTTTCTTTTGACACAGAAGACACATCAGCATTTTTCTTTATGTCTGGTTACAAGAGGACCAAGAGTCTGATTCTGCTGCATTCAAAAAGCTCCCTGTATTGACTTGATTGTCATTCTTTTTTTTTGCTGAATCAGCTAGCAGTACTTCATTACCCATATTTCTATGACAAATGTTCCTTACATTTTACTTCTTTTCTTGCATCTCCCCTTTGAAAAAAAATTGAGAGATCAGTTGTTCATAAAAATATAAGGACTGACATACTTATTTGCTTTTGGGTATAAAGATATCACATTCATGATCAGGCTAGTTTTGCTCAGGAGTGGGATTGTGAGGTATTTCTCCCAACTGTATTAATTTGATGCAGCATCTCATATTTGAATATCAAATAGCTTTGAATATATTGTCTCCTAAATGAATTTCTAGTTTTGGAAACTGAAATCAATATTGTTTATTATAGACCTTCAAAGAAACTTTGGATAGCAGGAAGAGGAAAGAGGGAGAGAGAGAAAGAGAAGTCTTCCTTGGATCTGGGTAGAAAATATACAGTATTGTGTACTGCTGTCCAGCTTTTACATCTACTACTTTCACCATAATTTTCTGATTTATTAAAATTAAATTAGTTTTTTCCAATATGCTCCTCTTTCATTTCCCGCAGCTTTCTGTCAGATATTTATTTCAGATATTTATGTCAGATATATATTTTTCTCTACCTGTCTGCTTGTCCCAATTCTCAAGTCTCCAAAAGCTCAGACTGTGTCACACACTTATCTGAGGCCCTGAAGGACCTAAGCGCAAACATCTACAATGCTTAGTTTCTTAGAAGGTTCTAATAGTCCTTTGTATGACACTGTGCTTTATGTGCATAACAGTAACATGGAACTGGGAAGCAGATACAGAAAAAAAAAACAAAAACAAAAACAAAATCAAAAGAGAATAACATTTTATTTATGGCTATTTTAAACAAAATCTTCTGGGATATAAATTGGGGTCAATCCAATCAAGGATGAACCCAAAGAATTTGCAAAGCATTCCTCAGGATGTCTTTAAAGCTCATTTTGTTAGCTAAAATAAACCAACATGTGGAAAAAAGTGAAGTCATGATTTGAATATTGTTAGAAAATGGATATCGGTATTGTTAGGAGAAACAAGGGAAGAAGTTTGTCTGTTCCCTTTAGCTTATATCAGAACTACTTTACTTCCATGGTTGGATGCCTAACAGAGAAGTGTGGATCCTGAGCAGTTTTCTGGGCTTTTCTCAAGTGTGATGGGCTTTCATTAGCCTGACTCATCAACCATCAAGAAGAGCAAAGTTCATTTTGTTCCCATTTCCCTTAAGCTCTTTTGCTATGAGATGTCCGTGCCTGAGATGTCTGTTAACTCCTGCTGCACTGGAAGCTGCTGTAAGTGCACACCTTGTGCTCTGTTTGGGAGATTCTACTCTGCCTCAAAAAAACCATTAAGGCTTTAATTGCATCCAGAATGTCTATGAAGAAGAAGCTTTCTTAGTTCAATTATGTTGTGTGACTTATTCTGTTAAAGCTTGCCATCCTTACGACGAGATCTATAGTTATGTGTTTTCGGTTTTTTCAGTATTGATATAAGTAATTAAAATTAAAAATATTTTAAAAATCCAGAGCAAACAATATATTAGTTTTTTTATGAGAAAACAATCCTAAAATACTTGGAATAAAACTATCTCCATCTATCTATCTCCATCTTCTATTTTCCCCTTTATGAGCAGACAGCTTCATGCCCTTGGTTTTTCAATCTACTAAGTACTTGAGAGCTTCTATTAAAATAACTTCTGGTTTATGGAAAATTTATGGAGAAGGTTTTGTACTATAACTGAAAAGAACCTTCATTTTTATTGGCATTCCCATTGCTTATTATCATCGAATCACAGAATGGTTTGGGTGGGAAGGGACCCTTACCTCTTGTCAGGGACAGGGACACCTTCCTTTAGATGAGGTTTCTCAAAGCCCCATCCTGGCCTTATTCTCTAAGCTTCTTATTCTCCTATCATGAACTCTCAGTTCTCCACAATAAGATCTACCACAGTCATGGTTTGAAATGTAGGTGTCACAGAATATGTTGCAAAATTTAGTTCCTTCATCCTTCTTGCTTTTATTTTATCTGAGATTATGTCAAAAGACAGGATGACCAATAGTTGCATTCTCAAAATGTAGTCACCATTTTCTTGTCCTTCTTTAACATTGTTTTCTATTTGTTTGCCTTCTTAGAATTATAGAATTGTTTGGGTTGGAAGGTACCTTTGAACATCATTGAGCTCAAACCCCTGCAATGAATAGTGGCATCTTCAACTAAATCAGGACACTCTTGAAGAAAATTCTCTCACTGCAGAAAGGGCAGCTTAGACTTCATGGTTGTAGTTTCATATGACCCCAGTTAGTTGTCTTAACCAGCACACTGACTCAGCATCTGTGCAAACAGAATATTTATAAGAATACTTGCGTTTTTATACTTTTCCTATTTTTCATAATGGACAATTTTCATTGCCTTTGCATCCTCCTTTCAACAGACTGTTCATTTCACTATTTTGTTGACTGCTTTCTGGACTGTTTCCATTGTTTAGGATATTGTCCTACTGGTCCAATATTTTAATGGCCATGATTTGGTGGAATAATATGAGAGGTCTTTTTACCTTTCTAAATTACGTCTGGCATCCAGGAGACCTTGCATCTTGCAGTCCTTGCTCCTACTATTATTGAGCACAAATGAAAATTCCAAAGAAAATCTTTATGTAGTTCTGGAGTTCTAAATCCACCATTTTGTTTCAGTCTCGCAATTGCTATTGCTACTGGTAATAATACTAAATCAGAATTTTCTCTGTGATTTACATTCATACTGTGAAGCCCAGATGTTAGACTCTTTTTAAGGTCCTCCACTCTCTGTCAGATGATGTGGGACAAAAGATAAAGATAATTAAAATAATTAGAAAATTTCAAGTATGAGATTTGTATTAAATATCACAGAAAATCCCAGTCTGTAGTAGGATATTGATATGTTAATTAGCTTGTACTTTCATTAAAAGAAAATATTAAATTTCTCCACACACTTTATAAGCAGGACAGCTTGAACAAGGCTTATCCTTAATCTAAGAAATATTTTTATGAAATAATCCTTTGTGCTTATTACCTCATTTTTACAGCAGTATAGTCTTATATTTGACAAAGGTAAGTAAAATTATTATTAAATTTAATATTTGAATATAAGTATTTCTTTTTAGTTTTATAGGGTGTTTGTCATAGTGCTTTGGCTGAAAAAGGGAGATAGGAATTTGAAAATAATTTAGACATGAGGCCAGGAATGTCACACCCTTGCTTATTGAACTTAAGATACAAACCAAGTTTCAAGGACTACCTTTTGAGCTGCCACTTTGTGCTGATCTGCCATATTAGACATTTGTCTGCAATTGAGGCAAGAGATAAATTTATAAGCAGTCAGTTTTGTTATTGAAAATAATGCATCCATTCTTGTTCATTTAAAGAGGAATTTAGAATGACTTTTTTCTGAAAGTTCAGAAGGAGACAGTGCTCATATCTATGTACACAGCTACTGTTCCAGGCAGGAAACAAAGTTCTAAAATTATCCCATGATATTGTAGTTACATTTCTCTTATTTATTTTGTGTCTTTAATGTCTTTGTTTCTGCTTATTGTTCCCTTTCAACTTAGTCCTTTGGGTCTTTCATATATAAGAAAATTTCATCAAACAATACTCAATAAAATATCTATGACTAAATATGGTTCACGGATTAATTTTGTTTATTGATTTAACATATGCTTGAAGATCCACTTCATTATCAATCACCTTTGTAGCCGGTTACCTGGTATGTAAAAAAATCAGATATGTTTTTGCAATTAATTGAATAAAAGGGTGCTTAATTATCCCACACCCACAGCAGAACTTATTCATTAGACAATATGATCTGCATCTTTGATTGCACAGGACCATGTGAATGGAGCCTAACAGCCTCGGAAAGCAGTACGTAGTTGGGTGGGAGAAGAGGGTCCTTTCACCACTGCAGCAGCTGCCACATATACTGCAACCAGCACGCTCATATCCTTGGACATACACTTGTATGCCTTTACCCTGTGACCATGCCATTTTGCTCTAGGAAAACACATAATCTATGTCTGAATATCTCCTCTATGTGTGAACCTATGCTCAGGTTGGCAGAGGGGTTACAAAACTAAGCAAATTCCAACACCTTTGATTTAGTTTTTGGTTTTTATTTATAAATAATCCCCTGAGAACTGCAATATCTGTGGACTCATTCAGCTCTGAAGCAAAGCGGCAGCTGCTCTTGATTCTAGGAATAAATGTGTTCTGAGATATTTCAGTATTATAATATCCCGATATCCCAATACTTCTGTTCAAAGGAAAGCTGGACCTAATTGATAAAGATTTTTTCTTTTAACATGGCTGTTACCATATGTAGTGGTTCGGTCCAAAATACTCATTACTGTTTACCTTCTGTGAGATAAGAATTAGGAGAAAAGCAAAGCAGGCTCCAAACTTGAAAGAATATAAAGAAGTTTATTAACAGACCTAAAAGAAGTGAAAAAAATGAAATCATACCACCCCTTCAGAACACTTCTCCTCCCCCCACCTTTCTCCCTTCTCCCACTGACAATGTAAAAAGACAACCCTTGAGATGTTCAGTCTGTTTACCACTTCCATAATAACGTTGTTCAGTTCATTTAGGAAGAGGAGTGTCTCTTGCTCATGCTATGGAGACATTATCACAACAAGACAGCCGCCCAGGCTGGTTCTCTGCTCGCATCATGTGAGAGTCCCCTCCCACAACTTGCAGCTTTTCCCACAACTGCTTTCGAGGGTCCAATCTTGAGCTACTGGGGTACAGTTTTAAGGCTGAGCCATTCAGAAACAAAAGTTCTCTTCACCCATCTCTGGGAGCATTTTCTTCTCTGAGAATAGAGGTCCTCCCCCTTCCCTGGGAGAAAAAGGGTGCTTCTCATCTTCATCTTTAGGACTATCTCTGGGACCATCTCTCGGAACTGAGGTCTTCTCCTTCCAATTTGGAGCAAGAGTCCTCATTACTTCCATCTCTCCCTGTTCAAACTTCTCATCAAATTACAGCTGCTTCAGCATTTGCTTATTCCAGCACAGGTGCTTTTGCTCACAAGTACAGTTTGAACGCTCCACCGCCCCATGCTTTCATGAAATTATAGCGGGTACTCTGATATATCATAGTCTATCACCAACATATTTTTTCAACAGATTTTCAGCTTTAAGCATCTCCTCTTTCTCCTCCCTCAGGTTTTCAGCTCTGCACAGCACTAAAAGGGTTAATCTCACCCAAGCCTTACAGCTGGAATTTCGCTTATTGCTGTTGGTCACGTGATCTTTGCTGGGCAGCAGGAAGCTTCAGCTGAATCTTCATCTTTGGCTGCACTGGAGAGGGGGTTGTGTCGTCTGCACGTAGAAGGGCTGTGGGGGGGCCATGGGGGAACAGGGCTGCACGGCCTGGCCCAACCCGAGCAGGTCCCAGCAGGGCCAAGCAGGTCCCAGCAGGGCCCAGCCCGGTTACCAGTCCTCTGGCCAGAAGCAAGAAAGAGAGCTTCCCAGGGTTTGTCCATTCTTAAATGTGGACCACAGAGGCAGTCAAAATTTTAAGTGGCTTAAAAAATTGTCCATATTCAAACTAGCCAGCTGATAGGTTCTGTCACGTCATAGAGGAGCTGTAAGCACCCCTTCGCAAGAACATCACTTCCGGGACTATGCTTGCTAACCCATGACACCACATCTCTTTCAAAAGGTAGCACCAGGTTTTCTGTGACTGTGACGACAAACATATACAAAAAGATGCTTGAACAATTCAGTAAATGAGAGAAGACAGCCAAAATTTTTCTTTTTTTACCAGTTCAGTTCCTCAAATTCCACACTTCTGTCTTTTAAAATAGGTATACTTTTATAAAGGTATGATAAAAACTGAATTTTCAAATTTCAAAAATTCCAATAAATTTAAAAAATCTGAAACTCAATAAATGTCATTGGCTGATCTAGATCAAATAACACTAGAATATAACTTGGTTGTGTCACACATTGCATCCACTTTCGCCTGCCCCCAGCCTTTTCACCAAATCTGGGACAGGTTTTGCCTGATTTGATGAATTTGTAAGAACCTCGAGGGTTTGGTTTTTTACTCTGTCTCAAGTCACTCAAAATAGTAACTGAAATGTGTGATTCACTTCAAGATTGATTGACAGTTTTGCTGACAGGTTACAGAGTGCTAGATGGTGAAATAGAAACACCTAAAAGTAAAATCACAATATGATAGCAACTTTCTTGAGAGCACTATAAGACAATAACAGAGGGTCCAGGGTAAAAAATAGTTGTGGTCAATTATGATCATTAAAAGAATACAACCCTGGGAGATGGACATACCTGTTCTCAGGAATAGCAGCAAGAAGCAAATCTTTAACATATCTAAAACACTCTCTGGGTAATAAAACTCAGATACAGCCTGGAATTTGTTGAGCAGTTGACAGGGAAAGTAATTAGACAGTGAAACAAACATAAAAAAAACTCTAAAAAATTTCATGGATATACTGTTCTTGGCTATCTTTGGCTGAAATTAAGAAAAGCTGCCTCAGGGATCCTGGAGGCCTCACCCAGGCTTGGGGAGGGTTACTTTTTATGGATAGATTTCTTCACTTGGAAGATAGGTTTCTCAGGTTTTATGCAAATTAGCTATCATGTGCAGTCCATTCTTTCACGCCATTCTGGAAATGAGTCAGATGGCTTCAAGGTCCTTGGTAGTCTTTATTCAACCCTACAGTCCATGCCCACTTCTTGGCCTAATTCTTGTGCTTATGCTGTAGTGTGTTGTGCTTATCTCCAGGAATAACAACAAGGATGTTTGTCCCAGAAAAGTGCTGCTAGGCACTTGGACCCCCTTTTCCAGCCAAATCTTGTTCTTTTTTATGATGTGTTAATACCAACAGTCCTTGGTTGACTCCACAGCCATCCAGTTATCAGTGTTAGAGATATACACATTGACCCCCTTATCTTCTGGGAATTGAGAGCTCAAAGGTGTCACTATGGACCACTGTTTATAGGGTCCAAAGAGTGGGCTTGTTAGTAATTTTCCATCCTGGCCTCAATTTGACTCAATAAATTTCTTTGACGGTTCAATAACAAAAACATTATTCTACTTTGGTTTTTAATCAGGCAAGAAAAAGTAAGTTTTCAAGGCTGTTCATTGAAAAACAGGTGCTCATTAAGACAGCTGTTCTGGGACACACGCATACAGTATTTCAGTTAAGTTCAAGAGGGTCTTAGCCCAGAGGTCCGGCAGGGGGAATACACCACCATAATCTACCCCATGAAAAAAGTTAGCTTCTCTGGACCTCTGCATGAATTGATGCTTTGAGAGATGCTGAGAAATAAAATAACAGCCTATTTTGTTGTATTTTATAGAACAAGACAGAAATTGGTTGTTATACAGAAGAGATCCTGTTGACTTTCAGATGCTCACAGGTTAGAATGGAAATTCATGATTACCTAAGCAGAACACTATGAACAAGTTAAAGCAATGCTTCACGACACTGAACCATTTTCCACAATTTTCATACAGTCAAAAAGCTGCAAATTAAGTTCCATACAGATCAAAGGTCTGAAAAGAAGGTGAATCCTGAAGGGAGTTCACAGGCAGAAGAGAACAGTATCCTTCGTAGGATCTTAAATGTCTGTGTTAGTTCCTGGGTACACAACTAATTACCAGATAAATTTGGCCTCTATGTCCTCTGCTAACTGATTTTCTTTTACAGCAGGTTGTTCAGATTAGCTGTCCATCAGTGCCCTGCCAGTTCAGTGTGATCACATAATGTATCCCAACCAAAAGCTGACTTCTTAGTCTTAGCATGTCATCTTTTTAGCAGGTTCTGTCGCATGTGATGAAACAAAATGGAAATAAATCCAGTTTAAAACACCCTTACAAATGTGTGAGAATTTGAAAGAGCTAGGCTTTTATAATTCTCTTTTCTCATCTCCCTCCAACAATTTTAATTATAGATCTGACTGCATTGTTTCAATTAGATTTTATACTTTTAATAATCTACCCATGCTTTCATTAGGATTTTCAGGCAAGTACCTAAAAATAATATTTATCTATACCATAATTTTGCCCTATCGTGATTACTAATGCTTGTTTTACAATGAACTTAGTGCTCAAACTGCAAGCCAGAGAAAAAATAATACATGAAATCTCAATTTATTCTGTGGAAGAGCTGCAATAAAATTATGCTGTGAAACGTTCCCCATGGCACATATGCCCAGTGTCAGAAATATTAACACTTCATAACATGACTTTTATGAAGTGAGGACTGTAAAGGCTTTGCCTGCTTGTTTGCTCAGGGCGAGATAAATACTTAAATCTCCATTTCTAATCAGTCCTCATCTATTTGGAAGAGCTTGTCTGGAATTTTTTCCTCCTTTTCTTCAGTGCTAACACTTAGCATTGCTATATATGGCAAACATTAGTAAATTAAAAGAACAGCCTTATTCCTCAAAAGTCTGAAAATTTCCTCAGCTCAGTAACAATATCTGTCACCATAAATTCTAACTACTAAAAGTGTGGAATTATGAACAAACGAGCAGGGAATACCAGTCTTGGATATTTTTGATGCACTATGGCTGAAGTCCAGTTTAAATGGAAATATGAATAGGACATCTCAAGGTCTGCATGAATAGCAGATATCAAGGTCTGCATGAGATTTTATTTCTTTCTGCCATCAGATCCTATGTGCCACCTTCCTCCTTTAGTCTGGCAACATGTACTAATATTATAGAATCATCGAATCATCAGGGTTGGTTGGAAGAGACGTTTAGGATCATCAATTACAACCATGAACTCAGCACTACCACTGTAACCCCTAAACAACTAAACCACACCACCTGGTGCCTGATCCAAACATCTCTTAAACACCTCCAGGTAAGGTGACTCCAGAGAGTCAATGATCCGGTTTGCCCAAATTTAGAAATATATCCTCTGAGAGAAGGCACAACCACCCCTCCCCCACCAGGTTCGGGGAAAATGAATTTTCCTCAAAGGAAAGTGAAAGAGATAAAAGCTATTTATTTAACAAACACACGGGAAAAGGAAAATAATGCTAAATAATAAAATCTCTCGTTGTAGAGAAAAAACCTGGGAAAAGTGTTAGAGTCCTCCCTTTGGTCTCCTCGGAGCTGGGGCTTGGCCCAGGGCCAGGCCCTCTGTGCTCGGTGGAAAGTTCTCCCGATGTGTTCTGATATTGAAGCAGTCCAGTGGAAAAGGGAGAAAATCTGAAATTCCAGGGAAGGGAAAAAAAATTCAACTCTCAGTCTCTCTCTGGAGAAAAAGAAGCTGAAGAACTGGCCAAAAACTGACCTGGGAGCAGCAATCTGGGTCCTTCCTTGCTCCCCTGCCACAGCTGGAAAAAAAAAATTGCTATCTGTGTGTGACCTTGAAGAAGCTGCAAACTGCTTTGAAAAAGTTTTGCTCAGTTTTTCCTTCCCCCTCTCAGGCTCAGTTTAGAGGCATAGAAAGGCACAAAATATAATTTCTGGGCATAGGGCAGCGATATGGGATACGCATCATAAGGTCACCCCAAGACAGTCAACAACCTCCCTGAGCAACCTATTCCAACGACTGACCACTGCAAGAGTGAAAAAACTTTTTACCCAGTATCTAAACTGAATCTCCCCTTTCACAGCTTAAAGTCATTTTACCCGGTCCTCTCACTGTAGGCACAGCAGAAGAGACTAGCTACAAACCTTGCTACATACTCCTTTCAGGTACTTGTAGAGAGCAGTGAGGTTCCCCCTGAGCCTCCTCGAGACCAAAGAAACCCTACTCCCTCAGCCATTGCTCATATGACATGTTTCCTAGACCCTTCACAAGGTGTCCTTGTTGCCCTTCTCTGGACATGCTCCAGCACCTCAATGTCCTTTTTAAAGTGAGGGGCCCAGAACTGAACTCAGTACTCCAGGTGTGGCCTCACCACTGCTGAGAAAAGCGAGATGATCACTTCCCTAGTCCTGCTGGCTGCACTATTCTTGATACACTCTGTACAGCACACACTGTTGGCTCATATATCTTTACGGAGTTGCTTAAATTGCTCATCAGGAGCCTGCCATATCATTACCTTACAGTCCTACAAGCATTAGGTGTATCGTCACACTTCATTTCCTACTTGAAAGGACGAATTATGAGCACCTATCTTATGGAATGGGTCTGCAGGATGGTTTTCACTGGTGGTATCAAAGCACCTTTCTTTAGTAGTATGAAGTACAAGACTCAAGAGTTTACAAGATTCATAAATCAGTCTTAGATTCCCATTTTTTGCTGTTGAGCTCTAAGACTTGTACAAGCTGAACTTGCCTATTTTGAGTCATACACCTGTCCTGAACTTTTTGCAAAAGAGAGATGCTGAGACTTAAACCAAAATAGTGTGAACAGTTCCTACAATTATTGCTCAATTTAGTTTCAGTTTTTGAAAATTTTCAGGATTGTTTACCTGAAGATTTAAAAATAGCACATTTAGTTTTATAGTCTCTGTCTGTAAGGTTTCTATATTTAAAATTTATAAATTAAAAACAAATTCAAGAATATGAAGAATCCCTTTACTGTCCCTAATTATTTTGGTTGGTTGGTTGGTTGGTTTGCCTTGGTTTGCCTTGGTTTTGCTTGTTTCTGAGGGGGTTTTGGAGGGTGTTGTTTGTTTAGTGTGGTTTGTGTTTTGTTGGGGATTTTTTAAATCGGTTTTTAGTTTGTTTGTTTGTTTTGGTTTTGTTTTGGTTTTATTTTTAATTTTTCTCTGAAATACATTTAGGTGTCTAAGTCTTATGCAGTATCTGGTCTTCTGTTTATTATAAAGTTTGGTGAAATCCAAGACTTTTGAAGAACAAAATAAATAGCCAAATGGTTGGGGGATTTTTTCCTTCTCTCTATTTATTTATCACTGAGAGAGACACATCTAGACGTGTGTTCTTCTGCCAATCTCTTGTGGTTTTGGGTTTTTTCAAAATAGTTCCTATTTTGAAAACTGCTCTATAAATCAGATTACAATAGTCTGCATTGTGATGAATGAAAAATAAATGCTGTAGCAGTAGGAGTACCATGGAGTTTAAAGCAAAATAAATAATTCATTTTTCAGTGAAATAAATGTTAACTTTTAAAGCTCAGTTTTAAAATCAAAACCTTGCTCATTTGCATTACACCCAGAAATGCTACTTTTTTAAAAAAGTTAATTGGTTATTACTTTAACAGTATCAGTAAACTGGTTTCCAGAAGAGAAAAAAAAAGAAAATCACACTGTACTATAAGATGTACTTCTAAGAGATTATTTTCTTCAGACTTGATTTCTTAACACAGCAACTTCTTCTTGTTGGTCTTTAAAAACATCTTAATTTCTTTCATTCCTTTAAAACATAGACCAAAATTCAGAAGAGTAAGTATGCATAGCCGCACACAAACACAGAGATAAGATACTGTTATCTCTTTTTAAAATTTGCTATTAATATCCAGTAGCTCATTACTATCAGAAGGGCTACTGCTGGTAATTAACTCATTCTGAAAATATACAATGACTGGAGATACTTCTATTATGTCTTAAGAGGATCTTTAGGTCTCATTCTAATTCTTGTGATCTGTAAAATCTGCCATATTAGAACACCATAGATATTTGTTCACTATGAAGCACTAGCAGTCGCACTAATAACTGCTTTAATATTGCAGATTATTTGCACCCTTAATGTATAAAAGTGCTTTCAGTTTTATGCAAATTGACACTTAGCAATAGTGTTTGCACAGTATTGCATCTGCGAACATCTCAAATCAGTCTCAGAAGCATTGGGAAAGACATCATATTGTAACAACTTTGACTTATTATTCTAATGGAAGTCAAAGAAATATCCATGCTCAATCCAATAAGATTCAAAATAGACCATGAAAACTTCATAAAATTCCCACTTTGTTGTATGCGGCATTATAACTCATATTTCTTTCATGTCACAGTTTTTGCTCTGAGTGACAGTTAATTCTACAATTACATTTGCTTTTGTTTATTATGAACCACGCCCTGCAAAGAGGTGCCTTCAACTTAGATTGACTGCAAGGGAATAATTCCTTACAGATTGCTGTGGTGTCTTAGAAACACAAAGATGATTACTATTTTTTTTCTCTGTTTTCCAAACACTATCCTGCTGGCTTTATGACCTAGAACCTTCTGGTAGAATTTTGTGTCTAGAACTTAATGATGCTGTTCTTTGTAATAAAATATAATCTTTCCTCTTTTTTTTTTGTTGTTGTTGTTGTTAGTGTTGTTGTTGTTGTTGGGTTGTTGTTATTGTTGGTTTTGGGTTTTTTTTTAATTTTAGTTTTTATTTTTTCAATTCCAAAAGTGAGGCTGAGACATATTTGAGAGAGGATAAACTGATATTTATTGATGCATACAAGTGAATGTCTTGAGGAATCATGTTCTGGACCAAACAAGACAATGGTTTCTGTGTGGCCATGGTTAAATAAATTCTGTGGGCATGCAAGGCTGGCATTAAATTAGGAGAAGGACACTGGTGACCTGGAATAAATCTAGATTAAGTGGAGAAGATAACTACTGAAAAGATTTCTATAGAGACACAAGTGAAGACATTGCTCTGTGCTGTAGGAAAAGTTCCAAAGTTTTCTATGAAAGAGTAGAATGTAAAAACATCAATATTAGGCCAAACATTAAGCTTTTCATAACAGTCTTAAAAAATGGAAGTCTTATATTAAGTTGCTGTTGTGGAACTCATTAAAAAGAGCTTAGAATCTGATGTAAATGTATGCTTTCTGTCTAGTAAATCTATCAGGTGAGGGGATTCTGTATAGAGAGTTTTATTATTATTTTGTAATTATATGTTTAGAAAAAAAATTGAAGTAACTTTTAATGTTGTATTTCTGGAGCAAAAGTAAAATTAGTAAGTTAATGGTGTCCAGCATTATGAGTGAAAAGGAAAACTTAGATGAAAACTGTATGAAAATACAATTGCTCTAAAATATAAATATGTATAACAAGTGACAAAATTTTAGAGTGATTTTTAAAAACAAAGACAGCAAATAGGCTTTCCTGAAGTGCAGAAATCTGACTTGACTTTTTTTGCTTTCACTCAACTTATAACTTCACGTGGGTGAGTCTACTATCCGCAAATCTTTGCTTTAAACCTTTAGATGCCAAGAGGATGCTGCTTAGTTTCGTTTAAGGCAGATAAGAGTCCAAAAGCTCTCAGGGATATTAGCACTTCTAATTACAGGATGTGAATCAATGAAATTTTCCCCTTGCTCATGTTATCTATGTGCAATATTCAGGTTCAATGCAGTACTGCTTATTTCTAGACATGAGGTAATCTGGATTACAGTCTGGAATGAGAGAACTGAGAGATTTGGAATGAGAGAAATGAGAGCACTGTGGATTTGTTTGTAGACCCCACAGAGGGTGAACAGATTGTTAACTCTGTAGGTCTGTCAGAGGTGTGAAACTTTTCCGGTTTGGCCAAATTTAGAAATATATTCTCTGAGAGAAGGCACAACCACCCCTCCCCCACCAGGTTCGGGGAAAATGAATTTTCCTCAAAGGAAAGTGAAGGAGAGAAAACTATTTATTTAACAAACACACGGGAAAAGGAAAATAATGCTAAATAATAAAATCTCTCGCTGTAGAGAAAAAACCTGGGAAAAGTGTTAGAGTCCTCCCTTTGGTCTCCTCGGAGCTGGGGCTTGGCCCAGGGCCAGGCCCTCTGTGGCCGGTGGAAAGTCCTCCTGATGTGCTCGGAGTTTGAAGCAGTCCAGTAGAAAAGGGAGAAAATCTGAAATTCTGGGGACGGAAAAGCAAAGTTCAACTCTCAGTCTCTCTCCAGAGGGAAAAAAAAAAACAAAACAACTGGCCAAAAACCGGAAAGCCGCAAGCCAGGTGCCTCCTCCCTCCCCTGCAGCAGCTAGGGAAAAAAAAACCTGCTATCTCTGTGTGACCTTGAACAAGCTGCAAACTGCTTTGAGAAAGTTTTGCTCAGTTTTTCCTTCCCCCTCTCAGGCTCAGTTTAGGGGTATAGAAAGGCACAAAGTTAATTTCTGGGCATAGGGCAGCGACATGGGATACGCATCATAAAGTCACCCCAAGACAAAAACAAACCAGAGTTCTTTGCAGACTATGTGACACCATTTTATGAACACAGCACATTGAGCTGTAAAACATAGAATTGGTTCAAATAAAGGGGAATACTGTCCTGTGACCAAGGGTATGTGAGAAGGACTAAATCATTTGCATGTTTCAAATTCCATAAATTCATTGAACCTGATAAATTCTGTATGATATTTTTTCTTAAAGAGAATAAAAAAACCTGTAGCATGCATAACGACTTGAATCTTCCAAGTTTGGAATCAATTTCAAGATACTTTCTGTTGCACTAGCTCGGATAAGGGCATTCTTATTAGCCATAGAAATATTTTAGCAAATGGCAGGGGCACTTTATGGAGGATTCATGGGATGTTATCTGTCGGGGTCCCTTTCCCCCGTGCCATGTAGCCCTGGCAGAGGGGCCCTGGGGGCGAGACACAGGGTTTCCCTGCCCCTGGTCAGTCTCATTCCCCATTGGTTGGTTTGTGTTCCCCTGCATGGGCAAGGACCTTCAGGTCCCATGACTGTAGCAGTTCCTCGGCAGAGCCCCGGCCATGCGGCTGGACAAATAAACATCTCTCTAAAACATCTATCAAGAATCCGTCCATATATATTTCTTTTCCACGGGACTCCTGGTTTGATATAGGCGTGTTACAGTATCCGCACTGTAACAAATGGTGCTTAATGTGGGCAGATCGATCCCCGATCCCTAAGCGACTGATTTGTGTGAGTAAACCCTAGAAACTTTGGATTCCTCTTCTTGGTTTTGTTTTGCTATTCCATATCTAAACTATGGAGGAACCGTGGGAAGACTCTTGGCTTTCAGAGCCGCATATGGACATTTATCTTAAACTTGAAATGATTCTTGAGCAACAATTTGTAAATTTTAGCTTGATTCAAGCTCAAAAAGAACTGAAACACTTCCTGGCATGGTTGTTTAAGAACTTTTTCTATGTTTCCTGGGATTTAATTCTTACCAAGGGCTTTTGGAAGACCGTTTGGACACAGTTAATGTCTGAGTCAAAATATATGCCGATGGAAGAATATTTTCGTGAATATTATTTAATAACCGAGACTGTTGAGCAATGTCAGCTGTGTCCTGGCAAAGGGAAGCCTGCCTCAGAGACCGTGCGACCCAGGCCATGTGGACCGAGCACTCTGCGAACAGCAGTGAGGCAATTCCCACGCGCGTGCGGAGCCACGTGAGCCGCAGTGTCGGCAGCAGAGTGAGGCGCGGCTGGAGCAGCGGGACCCAATGGTGCCCCCCCGGCCCCGCGCAGCGCGTGGTGGAGCAAGCCCTGTGAACGCCCGACTGAGAGGGGCGGCGTGCAGGCGGCGGCTGGCAGCTGCGGCGGTGGAGCGGAGCCACGCCCAGCCAAGACGCGCGCTGGAGCAGAGTGCGGAGGGGTCGTCGCTCGGGGGCCCGGCCGAGATGCAGCGCCTGGCAGCGGCAGCGAAGCTGCGACCAGAGGAGGCGATGAACGGGGAACTGAGCCCACGCAGGTCCGAACATGACCCTGGGAAGAGCGCGCAGGCATCAGCAGCCCCGACAATTCCAACAGGGGAGCAACCGAAAGAGAGAGCAAAGACGCAGTGAGACAGAAAATAGCAGCCACTCAGAAAAAAGGAAAAGATCATAGTAGCTAAGATTTTCGGGATTGTGAAATGGTATAATGTTAAACAAAACTATGGTTTTATAACAAGATGTGACAACCAGCAAGACATATTCGTGCATAGAACTGCTATTAAAAAGAATAACCCTGAAAAATGCATCCCAAGCTTGGGAGATGGAGAGGTGGTAGAATTCAAAATTATACAAGGTAGAAAAGGGTTACAAGCATCAGAGGTCACTGGGCCTGATGGTGTTCCTGTGAAAGGCAGTATACATGCAAAAAATCGTAGTCATGTTAGACAATATCTCCATTATAAGCCCCCCCTACAGTCTCCCTTTCCTAATCCCACCTTTCCCTTTTACCCTATGTCCTATTACCCCCAGCGTATTCCCAATCCATTTTTCCATCCATGGTTTGCCAATTGTTTCCCCAAAAATCCCTTTCCAATGCCGAGTGGGGGATGAAAAGGGGGAGGGAAGAAATTAAACCCTCTCAGAGAGTTCTGTCTCCCTTCTGTCAGCCCTAAGATGTTCCACAGAATCTGTTTGGACATTTAAAGACTCAGGAGGGTGGCTTCTTTTGTTTTGAAACTGTTCTTGTGATGTTTATCCAGTTGTTTTCATTCTCCTTTTATTAAAATACAATGGGTGAAATGTCGGGGTCCCTTCCCCCCCTGCCATGTAGCCCTGGCAGAGGGGCCCTGGGCAGGGGGAGGCACGGGGTTTCCCTGCCCCTGATCAGCCTCGTTCCCCATTGGTTGGTTTGTGTTTCCCTGTGCAGGCAAGGACCCTTGGGTCCCGTGACTGTAGCAGCTCCTCGGCAGAGCCCCGGCCATGCGGCTGGAGAAATAAACATCTCTCTGAAATATCTATCAAGAGTCGGTCCATATATACTTCTTTTCCACGGGACTCCTGGTTTGATATATGCGTGTTACAGTATCCCCACTGTAACAGTTATCCCCTCTGCGTGTGTTACCCCTGAAATTAAAACAACATGAAAACAACCAGAATTTGGAAAAAAAATTAATTTAAGTGAACTGAATAAAATTGAAAATAAAAGGGGAAATTCATATTTCTTGAGCATCCTGTGCAAAGAGTCCTTGATTACTGAGGGTCCTGTTCTATCATAGTCTCTAAATACAGCATTTATGTACAGTGCATTGGTAAATCTACAGAACACATTTAGAGAAGGAAAAAAACAATAACATATAAATATATCTTGAGTTTTTCTATACAACTTTGATATCTAGCCTTGCATCCTGTTTCCATCAATGGCTATGTAAGTCAATTCCCAGGGAAATGTATCATTTTAGAATAATAGAATGGTTGGAAGGGACACCTTCCACTGGACCAGATTGGTCAGAGCCCCATTCAACCTGACCTTGAACACTTCCAGTGATGGGCAGCCACTTCTGGACATGTTTCAGTGCCTCACCACCTGTAAAGGGTTTCTTCCTAGTATCTGATCTAAATCTACTCCCTTTCAGTTTAAAGCCATTCCTTCTTGGCCTATAACTCTGCTCCATGATAAAGAGCCCTTTGCCATCTTTACTCTAACCCCTTTTAGGTACTGGAAAGCTGCTCTAAGGTCTCCCTGGACTCTTCTCCAGGCTGAACATTTCCAGCTCTCTCAGCCTCTCTAGAAGATCTGCTTGCTTCATGGCCCTCCTCTGGACATACTTCAACAGGTCCACTTGTTTCTTATGCTGGGACTCCAGAGGTGGATGCAGAATTCCAGGTGGGGGTCTCATGAGGGGAGCAGAGGGGGAGAATTACATCCCCCCCCCAGCCTGCTGGCCAAGCTGCTTTTGATGCAGCCCAGGATGTGGTTGGCTTTCTGGGCTGTGAGCATTGCAGGCTCATATTCAGTTTTTCATTTATCAGTGTCTTCAAGTTCTTCTGCTCAAGGCTGCTCTCAATCTGCTTTTTACCCAGCCTGAATCCATGTTTGGGATTGTGCAGAGTCAGATACAGGACTTGGCCTTCTGGCCTTCAGAAACTTTCTGAGGTTCACACAGACCCGCCTCTCAAGCCTCTCAAAGTCACTCAGGATGTCATCCCTTCCCTCTAGAGTATAGCCACAGCATAAACCTGGTCATCCCCTTTTCCAGTCAGTGGAAACTTCACCCATCTATCATAGCTTTCCAAACATGAAGGAGAATGGCTTAGCCTTTGGCAGTTTCCTCAGGATACATTTTACCAGATCCCATGGACTTGTGCTGCTTCCAGTTCCTTAGGCGTTCTCAAACCTGGTCTTCTACAGTGGGCAGTACTTTACTCTCCCCATCCCTGCCTTTTAATTCTCTGAATTGGATAGTGTGGCTAGAGCACTTGCTGGTGAAGACTGAAGCAAAAGATTTATGGAGTACCTCAGCCTTGTCTATGTCAACTGTGTCCTGTTTCCCTGACCAGGTTGGGTACAATTTCTCACATCTTTATTTGTTGTTCTGTGTACCTAAAGAAACCCTTGTTATTTTCATATCCCTAGGCAAGTTGAGCTCCAACTGATCCTTGGCTTACTGATCCCCATCTCTGCACTCTAGAGCTTTAATATTCCTGGGGTGCATATCCCTGCCTCCATTGCCCACATTTTAGTTTTGTGTTTTAGTTTGGCTAAGAGGTCTTAACTTAGCCAAGATGGCCTCCTGTGATGAACTGACCTTTGCTTGGATGAGCTGCCTGAACACTGCTGGCCTGGGACTGATGTCTTTAAAAAAGTGCTTTTGCAGCAGATAAAGGAAAAGGCTGATAAGAAGCAGATACTGTGGAAATGGGGAAATGCATTTTATTATGCCAATTTCCTCTATCCTGGTAAAGAAAACCTTTCCCCCAAGAAAGGTATCAGGACATTCACACATAAGCCTGAAGGTATTGGTATTCCTTCCTTCCTTCCTTCCTTCCTTCCTTCCTTCCTTCCTTCCTTCCTTCCTTCCTTCCTTCCTTCCTTGGCACAACTGGTACTACTACACTGTGATGAAAAGCAGGGTCAAACAGTGGTCATGTCATTAGAAAGGACCATAAACTATCAAAGACCTCTGAAATGTCCATCATCCCTAACTGATTTCCACAGAGTTGCATCAGAGAAAGTCAAACCCCTCTCCATTCCCACACAGGCCTGAACGTGTATAGCCTGTCAAACTATTTGTTTTGTGGGACCCCACCCCCAGCCCCAACGCATCAAGGCTGTGATCCCTCTGATCACAGACATCAAAATTGCAATGATCAAGTCCTGTGGCTGGATGCATAAGTGGTGATATCTTTCCTTTCCACTATCTACTCTTGTACTTTCCTTTTCTTTCTTTCTTTTCCTTATATATTTTCTTCATGATATTTTTATATTTGTATAGAAAATAACCAAAATTATCACATAATTCCTTTCTGGTGCAACAAAATTATTTTAAAATAAATCTGCCTCATATATACTCTGGTCATTCAGTGTCATTTCACTCTAACTCACCCCAAGGGCTCTATTAACAAGGACATTATTTACCCTTCATCATAACACCTCTTACATGCCCACATTGGGATTGAGAGCTCTTGCACACTAAGGAAGGTCCTTAAATATCTCCCATCTCTGGTTTGCTCCTTTGCCTCAGAGGGCAGGTTTCCAAGGGATCCCACATTCTAACCCCCTGAACAGTTGCAAGTTTGCCTTTATGAGGTTAGAATCCTGACTCTACTTCTCAGACTGAGGGTGGGGTTTCAGTCTAGCAGTGGGACACTTGGGATGCAGGGGGAGAACATTTTGAAAGCACACAGGACTTACTGGATGTTTACAGGAGAATACAAAATTGTGAAAAGATGATTTAGGCAAATTGAGGAGGGACAGAACAGTGAAATAGAGGCATAAGGGAATAATTGAAATACCTCTCTACACCTTGAGTAGGTAACTACTTTCACAGGGTGGAAGCACTAGAACCAGGTTGCTATAAGAGTAAGGCATATTGATAAAGGAGGCTTTAGAAGTTTATATCTAGAGAAAGTCAAATAAAGAATATTTTTTCACAGAATAGGTGATTAACTTCACAATAAAACACACAACAAAATGGTGCAAAACCAAAGTCTTTTCTAAAAAGGCATGCTGTAGGACAGGAGGAGTTATCAGGCAATAATTTGATTCAATATTAAAATTCAACAGACATTTGAACTAAAATATGCAATCTTACTGCTAAATATTGATTCTTTCTTTTTTTGCCATGTTGGGTGCTTTTTTAAAATTACTACAAGCTTTTAGAAAATACATCAATCACGTGATCATCAAAACTCAAACTTAGAAGAATACAAATTATCATTTTTTCCTGTACCTTAAAGACAAACTCTTTCTCAATAAGAAACTTGTGCCTATTATATAACAGGTACCCAAGCCAAAATATTGAAAACAAGTGAAATAAATATTTTTTAGAATGTTATGCCCTCCAGATGCAAATTAATACATTAAACTCCATTACTATTTTACATGTCGTGACTGTGAACTGCTATTGCTAAACAAGTACAACACTCTTATGGAACAGATTAATTGTTTAATGATTTATCTGACCATTGTTGCTGGTTGTCTTGTTTGAACTCAGTGAGCTAAAATGGCAGCTATGATCCTGATGGGATACAGACTCTGCATGGCATCAAATCTCACCAAAAAATGACAAACAAGCAAATTTGTAACAAAAGCTTGATGATAAATGAATGTGTCTTGGACATTGAGAATTCAAAAGAACGCAAACACTCACGTGTGTGTGGTCTTCCAAAAATTATGATGATATGAAGCAGTGACAAGCAAATATTCTTCATGAGTACTGACTATATGCAATTCTCAGAAACATGTTAGAAAAATTAACACAGAAAAGTGAAGTTCCTAAAGAAAGCCCTTCAAGAATAATTATTTAATTTTAATTAACTGATCAATTCTTTCAAGCCCTTAAAAACAAATTGGTGGTAATAGAATTTCAAACTGAGAAAAAAACACAACATGTATTCGCAAAAGAAAGATATAAATTGAAGGATGCATCAAAAAGTAGCAGCAACACCAGAGTAACTCATGAAATGAGTGGTGTTGCCAAGTTTGCAACTAAAGATAATTGCACTTAGACTTGTGCATTCAGCTATGAAGTCATTAAAATTAACTCAATTCCCACCCTGCTGCAGCAGTTATCACCTTAGCCACACTGCCATAAGATGACATTAATCCCTTTGAGCAGCTCTGAACTCTCAGCAGATAGCACACTTCCCCTGAAAATAGGACACTTGGATGCAAACCATGTTTCTTCTCTCCCATGAGAGGTACTGTAAACCTCAGGTCATAGCAGAGAGTAGGCTGTAAACAGTAAAGGAGGAAAGAAGAAACTCTAAACCCCTCTTGTTTACCTTTAGATATTGTTTGGAAAGAAATACCTATTCATGGATTCAAGATGTGATGGAGAATGATTTTATTGACTTTGTAAAGAAATTTACAAAGTTTGGGAAGGTGAGTGGCTTGACCCTGACCTGAAAGACATCTCTGAATGTTATCCATTAACCCTTACAGAAAAAGAGTCACCACAATGTTAATGAATTCAAAATGTAGATGGCAAGATTCACTGTGGAAAGAGCTGATCCTGTCTAGATATGGCAGATAATTTAGTGATACACTACTGCATTTGGGTTCTGAAGGTTCTTAAGTACCGCTGTGTCAATCTTCTGGAGCCTAAGTGAATTTGATAGAAGTCAGATGTCATGTTCCTGAGAATGTGAAAGTGGTTGAAAATGTAGAGATACAACCATTGAGGATTCCTAAGTCAAACTGGAAGATGTCTTTAAGACTTTGGAATAGTATGACTAGGTGTCAGCCATGCTTTTTGTTTTTACTTTATTGATGTACTAATATAGCTTCTGAAACCGTGATCCTCCTATGAAAAATACACAATCTAAAGAGATTGAGTTGGATGCAACATAAAGTAGAAATAATGACCAAATACTCAAATATATATATTCTTTAGAATAAAGTGAAATATGCAGGTTCTGAATATTAACTGTGGTTTTTAACTGAAATCTCTTACAAGGAAGCAACGACAGCTGAACAATAATGATAAATAATCTGTGTGATTTTGTAAAAATTGAGAAGGCTAAATTAATGCAGCTAATTTAATAAAGTATGCTATATGTATACACATATACATGTGTACGAAGCAGATGCAGCTATAATGGATGGATCCACACGGCCTAGTTGTTGCTCTGGTAAACTGTTGCATGTAAACTACAAGACAGATCTGAGACAGAAAATGAAGAGTTCCACAAAGAAATCAAGATGTGAAAAAGAAGACATGGATGGGGGTATCTAGAAATCCATATGACTATAATCAGTTTCATTTCAGGATAGGACAAAGATTTACTGTATTCTTTTTTTCTTTGAGTGTGTTCATTTGTAATTATGGAATACAAGCATCTGAAAGAAGATGTTAGAAAAATGTATAAATATTGATTTCAAAAGAAGAAATATTAAATTAGACTTGCTTTATATTTTGATCGTTTCGGTTCAGCTGTTTTGGGAGTAGAAAATGTAAAGAAGATGTAATTTTTTCACAATGCAGTTTGGTTTCAAAGCATTTGGGGCAAATTATTTCTTTCAAATTTGTAACTAACTTTAATTATTTTTGTTTGTTTTGTTCTATTTCTTTTCCCTCTCTTTTTATTGCAATGGTTTTTAATTATGCAGAAAGTCATGATCAGGATTTACAGAAAGATAACATGACAATCACAATGCAATTAACATCAGCTCCTGATGGAAGCTTCTCCACCTTTGATGAGGATTCTCTATTGCTTTCAGAACATAAGTTTAAAAACAGATTTCTTAACTCACTATTTGACTTTCATTATGTGAACACTGCATAATAGCAGTAGGATACCAATTTTGAGGTGACTAAAATTAGCCATTATTTCACACTTTTAGTCTTAGCAAAGAGAGACACGCAGTGGTGTAATAAAGATACAGACTCTATGGTTTCAACAATTATATGATTTTGTCTTTTGGAGAAAAATTAATAACTTAAAATTACATCTTATTAGAAGAATATGGTGCTGCTGTAACTTGATTACACAATTAATCGCTTCCACGTAAGTTTTGGGGAAAAAATTAATCTACTGCATGGAATTCATATGGTAAGTTAGCATATAACCATGCCCTCCAGGCACTGAATTTGTTTTCTTTTATCAGTTTTTAATTTCACTTTCAGTGAAGCTATTTGAAGGAACATATGATATACCAGGATGGTCAGCTTTTCATAAATGTAAGGTCTGTCATACCCATTATCTTGTTTTCTAAGCATATACAAAATTAAGATAATATTTTTCCCAACATTTTAGAATTTACTTTATAAACACATCCTTAGCTAAAAATAGTAATATGGCAATTCTCAAGTTTACTTCAGTTGTTCCATTGCAGTCATGGGTAGATGGTTTTGCTGTGTAGAATGTGTACTACAGACTGCAATGTCTTAAAAAAGAAAACGTTTGGAATTCTCACCTGAAATTGGATGGGGAAGTGTCACAGTGAGCTGCAAAAGTTAGGATTAGAACTGTTTCAAAGCATTAAAAATAAGAGTAGACTGTCAGTAGGAATTTATTTGGAAAAGGTGATTATACAACCCAAAATCTTGTCTAGAAAGTCAGAAACTGACCTTACAGATCTTTAGCCTACAAATATGATCTCAATTCTGACCAACTTTTCTTTACTAGAACTACCTAGCCAGCCAAAAATTACTTGATTTTTCTCTAAATATTACTATCTGTTATGTTTCTTTGCTGCAAAAACTTCTAGATGGTGTAGAACCTGTTATTTGACTAGTTTCTACCTTCACTGTGCAGAACACTGGAAAAATTTCCATCAGAACCTGCACTTTTACTATTTAATTGATTGCACAGCCAGACAGGTCTTTGGAAAAAAAAATCTCATTATTTCTATTGTCAATTTTAAAAAAAGATTTATATGTTCCATGTTTGCAAGTTATCCAGACCAAGAAGATGGAGTGAAACCTCTTGGAAGAAGCACAAGGAGGCTACACCAGCACTGGTTTCTGTTGTACCAGGAAATAACCATCAGATCATATGGTTTGTTAGGGTACTGTTACAGTGGGGATACTGTAACACGCCTATATCAAACCAGGAGTCCCGTGGAAAAGAAATATATATGGACGGATTCTTGATAGATGTTTCAGAGAGATGTTGATTTCTCCAGCCGCATGGCCGGGGCGCTGCCGAGGAACTGCTACAGTCACGGGACCCGAGGGTCCTTGCCCGTGCAGGGAAACACAAAACAACCAATGGGGAACGAGGCTGATCAGGGGCAGGGAAACCCCGTGTCTCCCCCCCCAGGGCCCCTCTGCCAGGGCTACATGGCAGGGGGAGGGACCCCAACATCTCACCTGTTTTATTTTAATAAAAGGAGAATGAAAACAACTGGATAAACATCACAAGAACAGTTTCAAAACAAAACAAGCCACCCTCCTGAGTCTTTAAATGTCCAAACAGATTCTGTGGAACATTTTAGGACTGACAGAAGGGAGACAGGACTCTCTGAGCATGCTTTGTGGGGAAACCGAGGCAGGAGAGGGTTTAATTTCTTCCCTCCCCCTTTTCATCCCCCACTCGGCATTGGAAAGGGATTTTTGGGGAAACAATTGGCAAAGGTATGGTTCTGTGAAGGAAGCCATGGATGAAAAGGCGGATTGGGAATACATTGGGGGTAATAGGACATAGGGTAAAGGGGAAAGGTGGGATTAGGAAAGGGAGACTGTAGGGGGAGTTTACAATGGGGATATTGTCTAACATGACTACGATTTTTTGCATGTATACTGCCTTTCACAGGAACACCATCAGGCCCAGTGACCTCTGATGCTTGTAACCCTTTTCTACCTTGTATAATTTTGAATTCTACCACCTCTCCATCTCCCAAGCTTGGGATGCATTTTTCAGGGTTATTCTTTTTAATAGCAGTTCTATGCACGAATATGTCTTGCTGGTTATCACATCTTGTTATAAAACCATAATTTTGCTTAACATTATACCATTATACTATCCCTAAGTTCTTAGCAACTATGATCTTTTCCTTTTTTTGAGTGGCTACTGTTTTCTGTCTCGCTGCATCTTTGTTCTCTCTTTTGGTCGCTCCCGTGTTAGAATTGTCGGGGCTGCTGGTGCCTGCGTGCTCTTCCCAGGTTTGCGTTCGGGGCTGCGCGAGCCGGGCTGGGCCGCGCTGCTCAGTTCTCCATGCGTCACCTCCTCTGGTCACAGCTTCGCTGCCGCTGCCAGGCGCTGCATCTCAGCCGGGTCCCTGAGCAATGACCCCTCCGCACTCTGCTCCAGCGCGTGTTTCGGCTGGGTGTGGCTCTGCTCCACCACTGCCAGCCGCCACCCGCGCGCCACCCCTCTCAGTCGGGCGTTCACAGGGCTCGCTCCACCACGCACCGCATGGGGCCGGGGGAGCACCTTTGGGTCCCGCCGCTCCCCGCTCCGTCACCAACACTGCGGCTCACGTGGCTCTGTCCGCGCGCGGGAACTGCCTCACTGCTGCTCACAGAGTGCTCGGTGCACGTGGCCGAGGCCGCACGGTCCCTGAGCCAGGCTTCCCTTTGCCAGGACACAGCTGACATTGCTCAACAGTCTCGGTTATTAAATAATATTCACGAAAATATTCTTCCATCGGCATATATTTTGACTCAGACATTAACTGTGTCCAAACAGTCTTCCAAAAGCCCTTGGTAAGAATTAAATCCCAAGAAACATAGAAAAAGTTCTTAAACAACCATGCCAGGAAATGTTTCAGTTCTTTTTGAGCTTGAATCAAGCTAAAATTTACAAATTGTTGCTCAAGAATCATTTCAAGTTTAAGATAAATGTCCATATGCGGCTCTGAAAGCCAAGAGTCTTCCCACGGTTCCTCCATAGTTTAGATATGGAATAGCAAAACAAAACCAAGAAGAGGAATCCAAAGTTTCTAGGGTTTACTCACACAAATCAGTCGCTTAGGGATCGGGGATCGATCTGCCCACATTAAGCACCATTTGTTACAGTGCGGATACTGTAACACGCCTATATCAAACCAGGAGTCCCGTGGAAAAGAAATATATATGGACGGATTCTTGATAGATGTTTTAGAGAGATGTTTATTTGTCCAGCCGCATGGCCGCGGCTCTGCCGAGGAACTGCTACAGTCACGGGACCTGAGGGTCCTTTTGCCCGCGCAGGAAACCACAAATCAACCAATGGGGAACGAGGCTGAGCAGGGCAGGGAAACCCCATGTCTCCACCCCAGGGCCCCTCTGCCAGGGCTACATGGCAGGGGGGAGGGACCCCAACAGGGTACTTGAGTTCCTTTACATTTTGCAAGCAGTAATTGAGGTGAACTACTGAATGGAGTTGAACTGCATACTGTAAATAAACAAGAAATGCTTACTTTCCAGGGAGTAGTGCTTTAGCTTGTTTTTAACGTCTGCTCTGCATGGTCATGAGCACATTTTAGAATATGTGTTTCATCAGCTGATCAAACCAGGACCAAGAAAGTGAAAATTATAATTCTGAAATATCTGACTTGAGCTGCTTTCTATGTTTAGTTAGGTTGTTGGCATTGTGGTCATTTTCAGTAGCAAACACATCTTTTCATTTCTGATGATAAACTGTTCTTCCTACCAGGATGTTCTTTACAACTTTAACAGGATCAGAATAATAAAACAGTCAATCCTTTCTGAATGAAGCCTACTGACAGATGAAGTTGGCAACCCTCAGTGCTTAAATGACTGTTTCACCAGTATTCTAAATGGAAGCAGATGGCAACTTCCCGGAGAATGTGCACATTCCCCAGGGGAGAGGAGAAATGTTACAGCACTCCACCACTGCACTGAAGCAGATAATTAGGCAATTAGATCTATTAAAAGCTGACAAAAGGAAAAGTATAGATGAACCTTCTCCTTAGGCTTCAGTATGGCAGCACTTGTAATAGGCTAGAAAAATTCAAAGTGAGCACATGATTTGTGAATCTTAAGACTGATTTGTTGCAAATTACTTATGTCTAATACCATGCATACTTAATATATACTAGGTATATTTTACATATATCCATACGTGTTTACATATATAATACATGTGTGATTACAAATAATTGTCTTTTTTTCAGACAATGGTGAATTTGTTAAAAGTCCAAGGCAAAATTAGTTTATGCTAAAATTTTCCCCATTGGACTTGATTCCACACAGATCTGTTTCAGGATGCCAAAATGTGAAGACTGGGAAGTATTCTGTCCCTCATGGAAGCCAGTTGTCTTTTCCAGTGCATCTGGGAGAGACAAATGTTTTCAGTGTCATGAGTGGAGAGAGAGCTTCTCCATTTCTTAAGCAATAGATTTGCTAGGAAATGAACTGATCTTCAGCATGGACTCTGTGTGTGTGTCTGCACACATCCTTCAGCAGTAGTCAGATAAACCCAACTTAAACACTTGCACCACAGGAAAAAAAACTGTTGTAAGGATTTAGTAAGAACTTTTAGTTTTGGGATGTGGCATAAAGCTACTTAAAAACCTGTGAAAACAAGTAGATTTTAGGAAAGGGGATCCTTGTCAGTGATATGTAGGATAAATTCCACAAATAAGATCTGATCTATGAGACAGTTATGTCATCAATTTCCTCGTCATATGATTTTGGAGTTAATAAAAAGATTGGTGGAACTGAATCAAATTTCACTCTCATATTTGTTGGGTTAAATGCTAACACTATCAATGGTGCAAAATAATTGTATCAGTTAGACCTGATTACTTCTGGTGTACTACAGCTGGTGACGGGGGTCAGCAGCTCTGACCCAGGAAGAGGTGACCGGTCCAGGGAGATGGTCCCGAAAGGAATCGCCTTCCCGAGGCCCAGTGTCTTCCCTCAGCTGCTGGCGGGAGGCCCTTGCAGAGACTGTCAGCTCTTTAGTGATTATCAGCTTGTGATTCCAGCTCAGCTCTGCAGGGCAGCCTCCAGGCCAAGCCAGACCAGAGAGAGACGAGAGGCTCGTGTGGCTGGTTCCGCACGGAGGTAGCTTTATTGTTGGTCCCCTCCAGCAAAGGGGAAAGCCAGGGACGAGAACCCTCTCTCCCCAGGGGCCCCAAAGATCTTGCTTTTATAGGGGTACAGGGGATCAGCAAAGGCCAATGGGTTACAGAGGATCTGGGATGGGAACAGACCAATGGGTTACAAAGGATCTGCATAGTGTCTCCCAAAGGATTGTGGGTCTGCCTTTCCTCGCCGTGACCAAAGTGGTTGCCTTTCCAGGGAGTTCTGCTGGGTGATTGCAAAATCTCTCATCTCAGCAGACGTCCCTCCAGGGCAAGGGCTGGGCATACCCCACACTGGTGTATGCGTACAAATAATAGATTTCACAATTTCTTTCTTGTGTGTTCCTTCTGGTAGAAAGAAAAAGGCATATTTAAAGGCCCTTCCCAATCTGCTCTTTTATTAGCTAAAAAATGAAGATGTAACTATAAATTTCTCTGTCTCTTTCCATATATTCAGGTATACATAGACATTTTATTAAAAATATATGGTATTAGATAATAATATACTCTCTATGTCTTGTGGTTGAATATACTATATATACTAGTATATATACTTTAAATGTATTATTTGGTAATATTATTAAATTAGAGTTTATTTATTTAGTTTATTTATAATATTTTAATTTATTATATTTAGTTTATTTATAATATTATTAATATTATAGTTTACATGTCATGTTATGCCATGATTGAGGAGTCAGTCATTGTGCAAGGTACTATGCAAACAAAAAAAAAGTGGATTAATCCACACTTTAAAAAATCTATACTGCACAGTATTTTAAGACATACATGTAGCTATAGGACCAAGAATAATAAATTAATTATGGATCATATAATAAAGTAAATTCACATCAAATAAATTAGATAGATCCTGATCACAAGGAAGTTGAAAGAACCCAAAGTTAAAGTGACATCATGCCAAATATACCTTTTGATATCTGATGCAGTGTGGCACAGAAGGAAGAAATGAAAATACAAAAAATAACACAAAACCTTAGAAAGATAAATAATAAAAATAAATAATATAAATAAAAGTAAATTAAAAAAAGTCAAGCAACACTAGAAGAAGAGATAGCAAACAGTCGCTAGGAGACAAAGCTATGGATAGGCAATATCATCAGCTTCTTAAGACATTTCAGAACTAAGTTAACTTAAAATAACTTTTCTTCCTAAGAGGCCTATAGCTTTTAGCTTTTATGTTGCTTGAATACTTGGTTTATTCTTACATCAACATTCTTCCTCTTGGGTTGTTCCTCTGCAAGAAAAGTGAAAAATTCCTTAGGTTATTTCTCTGCAAACAAGGAGATCTTTTTTCCTAAATTACTTTGCAGTTTCATTTACTTTTTAAAACATGGCATCCTTGAACTATTCCTACCTTGTTCTGAAAAGTGACAGTTTCACATTCTCTTCCATTAATTTCTGGACAGTTTCCAATTTCTATGACTTATTTGTGAGGCCAAGAATGCAAATATTCTCTCACCACTGCATTGTAATTCTAATGCCCAACTTTTTGCAGGTTTCAGAGAGATAGTTCACATGCATGAGCACACAAGTGGGTTTCATATATATATGGTTGTCATTGAGGAAAGAAATTAGGAAGATCTCACTGTCCTCCTTGTCCTCCTCCCTTCTTCAGTGAAAACTGTTCATTGCATTGGCAATGTCATCATTAATGCAGGAAATCTAATGTTTCTGTACTCTCTCAGAGTGCCTTTTGAGAGTTTGATTTCCTTTCAAGCAAGGAGACTAGATTGACCTTCATCAGATCAAGCTAGCATCTTTGAAGTTTCCTTATATGACTTCTCATGGGAAAAAACAGAAGTGATAAAAACTCTAAGACTTTACAAGTAATTGGTCTTTATACAGATTAACTAAGAAAAAAATTAAAAAGTAGTTTAAGCCACACAACCCAATGATTCCTTCTGGTATTTAATTCAACATACCTGTGACATTCTTTAACTATTTCCCCTTTCTGCCTAAGGATTATGAATATATTACTGAACAATTGAAAAGACACAAATGGAGTGAAAAGTCTGTGTAAAAAGTAACTAGGTCAGATGTTGCTTTAGTATAATTAACACATATTTCTTGGAACTTGTACCAAAGTTATAAAAGTTGTTTGTCTATTATATGGAGGGCAATTTATGAAATTTTTGGTAAAAGGATAAGTTATATTTGAGATGCTGTAAGAGACATAATGGATTTTGAATCCAGGATATCAAGATAAAGAGACTTTCAATCGGGTTGAAATGAAATAATGCGGTAGCTAGTTGTCGCGGTTTAGCACAGCTTGGGTTTTAGTTAAGGAGAGTTCCACCAGCCATGGAAGTGATTTTTTTACAAGGGGCTACAGACAGCTTCCTCTAGACTTGACAGAACCAATCAATTGTCTACTTTGAATATTGACAAATCTGTTAAACCACTTAAGAAGCTTGACACGCCTCTGCGAATACCACATTTAAGAATGAACAAGCCCCAGGAAAGCTCTCTAGCTTCCGGTTTTTGAACAGGCAACCGGGGGGCCTATGTGACCCAGCGGGGCCAGGCACAGCCCAGCTGGGTTGGCAGCAGCGTGGCTTGGCTGAGATCTCAGCGTCTTCTGCTCACTGGACACCCGGCGCAGCCCCCTCAGTGCGGCCACTGAAATGAAATTCTGCACTGCAAGAGCTCCAGCCACCACCAGGCAGAGATTAGGTGACCAACAGCGAAAGGCAAACTCCTGCTGCAAGGCCCAGGTGAGATTAACTCTTTTAGTGCTGTAAAATTCTCCAGAACAGGTGAAACCTACAGACATCAATCCTCTCCCGAGTCAGAGGAAGAGGAAAGGTGAAGGCATGTAGAGAAAACACATAGAGACACCAAAGTCAGTGAGGAAAGAAAAGCTGAAGCCCAGAGAGAGGAGAAAGAGGAGATGCTTCAAACCTAGAAGCTGAAATTCGTTTGTAAAGCTATGGAGATGGACTATGATACATCAGAGTACCCACTGTAATTTCATGAAAGTGTGGGGGGGTGGAGCGTTCAAACCCCAACCATGAGCAAAGGCACCTGTGCTGAAACAAGCAAATGTTGAAGTACCTGTGATCTAATGAGACGCTTGAACAGAGAAAGATGAGAGTAATGAAGACTGTTGCCCCCAGGGAAAGAGAAGACCTCTGTTCCCAGAAATGAAGATGATCCCAGAGACAGATGAAGAAAACCTTTGCTTCTGAACAGCTCATCCTTAAAATGGTGCCCCATTAGCTAAAGATTTAGCCCTCAAAAACAGTTGTGGGGAAAGCTGTAAGTCAAGGGAAGGGACTTTCACATGCGAGCAGAGAACCAACCCAGGTGGCTGTCTCGCTGTGACACTGAAGCCATGAGAGAACTGTTTCTTGTGGAGATGTCTCCATAGCACGAGCAAGAGAAACTCCTCTCCCTAACTGACCTGAAGAAAGACTAGCATAGAGGTGGTAAAATGACTGGAAAAATCTCTTTACATTGTCAGTGGGAGAAGAGAGGAGAGGTGGGTGGACGAGAAGTGTTCTGCAGATTTATTCTGATTTTTTTTTTCCTTTTATTTCTGTTAATAAACGTTTTTATATTCTTTAAAGTTTTGTGCCTGCTTCACTTTCTCCCGATTCTTATCTCATAGAAGGAAAATAAGTAAGTAATGGATTTAAAACTAAACCACTACACTAGTGTAAAGTATAAAGTTAAAATTTTGATTATTTATAGAAAGTCAGGCAGTTTCAAGTTACAGAGTAACATGAGTAGCTTAAAATACTATAAGCAATTAAATGGAGACTTTTGTATCAAGTTTAAATTTAATATTCTTAGAATGAGAAGAATTCATGTTAGTTCTGTCAGCTGCTACTCAGTTTAAAAAGTTACATAAATTAAATAAATAAATTTATTTAATTTATTTTTAAAATACACACTACTTCTGTCATCATATAGAAGCTTGGTTTGGAATGGTTCTTTAATGCTACTAGAATATTTCTTTTTCTGTTGTTTTTCTTCCGTTCATAGAATGTCTGGATTGGAAGGGAGATTATGAACATATCTAACTCAGTTTCTGTTTAAGTATCTATAAGTTGTTTTTGGCAGATGTTCTTTCTACTGTTTTAAACAGTGGTGGTGGAGGCTCCACAGCCTTGACAATATAGTTCAGTACTGTTCTATCCTTACCACTAGATGTCTCATCTCTTTAATTTCTTGGGAATGATTATTATTGATGCTACACATGCATACATAAAAAGAAGGAAAACTGAAAAATATGGTTGGTTTAATTACTTGTTCCAAATATTTTTCAACAAACATATATTAGCCAGGTATATCTATATCTAGTAATTCCTCTTTTCTGATTTTATAAAAAATAGGGACCATAGAGCTTTAACGAGTCTTTCAAAATCTCAACAAATTTCCCTGAATTCTAAAGAGATAAATGACTTAGACTCTGAGATTTCATTACCCGAAGTCTGTTTTTATATGAAATTAACCTATAAAAGGAAAATGAGTGAATTAACCCGAGCACTTTCAAAGTTCTTTCTTGCTTGTTCCAAAGATTTTCTTACTCATTGTAGTTGCCATTTGTGTGTTCATCAAGTTAGTATACTGTGATTTACTTCATTTTTGTGGCATTAGTACAAATTTCAAAGTTTCCATCTTGCTGTTAACCTAGTTGCAGAATAACTGCTTGCGTAACTTTGTTCCATGGTATATTTAATTTGTGAAGTGGATTTTCTGATTTTGCTCAGGTCAGTTTATGCTTAGTACCTTGTTCTAGGCTTCAATTTTTCTACATAATCTCTTCTGTGTTTGAGGTTCATGAAAAAATATCCATATTTAGCCAACCTCATTTTTTTTAAAATATGCCCAAGTTTTCCTGGAGTAGGACTGTTTATACATGTATTTTCAATACCCAATCATTAAAAAAAACCCCAATATTGTAAAACTTCTTTACCACTTTCTGACCTAGTTCTTAGGATGTTTTACAGGCTTTCAGAGTTTATGAGTTTGTTGGGGTTTTAAGAGGTCTAGGGTTTTTTTTCTGTTAAAGGAATTTTCCCCCATTCTGTTACTAAGACGACAAATCGCTGGGTGCTTAAGGAAAGACAAAAGAGCTGCCCACTGGGGGTGGGGTGGGCCTGGCTACTCCTTTGTTTCATCTGGGTGTGGGGTCAGTTCGCTCTCGGCGAGAGAGAAGCTGCTGGTTCTTTTCGGCCGTTCTTCCTTTTTCTGTGGAGAAAGATCCCAGGATCCCCAGCCCACCTTCCCTGCCCCACTGGAGGCTGGGCTGTGGCTGCCCTGATTCGAGCCTTCGCTGCGCTGTAGCCGTGCTCACCCTGCCTGCCCAGACCTCCAGGGGGTTCCCTGCTTGGATACATCGTGTCTGCCATCTGGGATTTGTGCTCATCCCTGCCGCTCCAGCCTGCTGCTCCAGCCTGCCGTTCCAGCCGGCCGTTCCAACCTGCGGTTCCCGAAGGTCCAGCCGGACACTGAGATTGGCTGCCCAGGGGTTTGTGAAGCCTTTGTTCCATCCCTCCCCGGGATCCCAGGGCCCCAGTGCCGCGTGCTCCCCGAGCTCGCTCCGGAGCGCCCCCTGCAGCCGCGGGGGAACCATCGCACCTGCCCTGCTCACCGGGAGCCGCCAGCGCCCCTGCCGGCTGCGAGCGGAACTGCACCCGAGGGGAAATAGCCTGACAGCCGAGAAGGCTGGGACTGGGTTTGTGATTGTTTGCTGTTACTGCCATAGTTATTGTTGTTTGTTTGACTGGTTATATATATAATAGTAAAGAACTGCTATTCCTATTTCCCACATCTTTGCCTAAAAGCCCTTGATTTCAAAAATATAATAACTCGGAGGGAAAAGGGGTTACATCTGCCATTCCAAGGGAGGCTTCTGCCTTCCTCGGCAGACACCTATCTTTCAAACCAAGACACAGTTCAACCAGTAAAATGATGTAACATTAAAATACAAAATATTTATATTTCCATAGTTCTAATAAAATAATGTAATAGAAACAAAAGTATTTAAGTTTTTCATACAGTATTTTTTTTTCTTTTTTTTTGTCTTAACACAAGAATTATGAACATATTCTCAATATTCCAATTTTTTGAATGATATGTAGGACAACCTGTTCTGGAGGTGTTACATTTAACTATTAAAATAATTTTTCAGGGATTCAGTTCACCAACTATTACCTCTTTGTCAATAGCTACTACAGCTTCATCAGTCATCTAGGTTACATTTATAGTCTGTAAAGAAATGAAAAAGACAATTTTAATGTTGTCAGTGATGTGATCTAGTGTAGGGTTTTTTTCTCCCCAGAGCCAGTTCAGCTGATAAGCACTAACCACTCATGCACTCAGAATTGGGAAGGCAAAATCCTACCCTATATGTCATGCTGTTCTACCACTCACAGTACCATACCAGGTAGCTAAAGCATCCCAACACCAATAATACCAAACCTTCACATGATTCTAGCAGTTTATTAAAAAAAGCTGCATCTCCCACCCTTCTAGAATTGCCAGTGAAATCTTGTTATACAGTAATTTATTAATTTTCTTCTCAAATATCTATTTTTCTATATTTTACATTCCAGATGACATGTATTTGGCTCAGCATATGAGCAAAACACTAATTATTTATGAAGTCAACAAGGTCCATGCATGACCCAGTATTGGACCTCTTCATCTCCACTATTTTTGGTGAACTTTTCTTTATATTCCTTAGGCTTTTGTTAACACTATTTTGTTACTTACATAAAAGAAAAAGTATAATTGCACTGTGTCCTTCCATCATTCTTTCATAGGAATGCTGATTTTCTGCCTCCTTCTCTCATATGAATGATTATGTCTGTCATCTCCTCCATAACTTCATTTCTTCTGTATTGTATTTCCTCATTCAAAACTCCTTTTCATCTCACTTTTATAATGACAGCTTTTTTCCAGCTTGCCTAGATTTCCTAAAGCCAAAAGGTATAAAAATGCAATGGATGAATGTATTAGTACCTGGCTACATTTCTTACTTTGTGATTAATATATATGCATAAACATATAAAGCCTAAAGTATTTTTTAATTTCATATATATTATATTATTTTATAGTTTTCATACATGTGTATATATATATATATATATATACTTACACATGCACACATACACACATGCTTTTGGCCTTATCTGGCTTTTTTTTTCTTGTTTTTCAAAAATTTCATATCTTATTCATTCATTCTTTCACATTTTAAAATTTGGATTTCATGAACAAGCCGTCTGTGCCTCTATCAGACAGTAAAAAAAGAATGAATTGGAAATACACATTACTTTTCCCATAAACCTGTTTACTGTTAAATACTCTGATGAAATCTAGTTTATTACTTAAACATTTTCATGCACCTTTGAAATAAAAAGTAGTCTGATTTCAGGAAACTAATGCTCGATAATTTGAAATAAAACGTAGTCTGATTTCAGGAAACTAATGCTCGATAATTCAGAAATAAACTTCCATTCTGAGGCAATGATTCAATTCATGGTAAAAATTGAAATTGTCTAGTTTGATCCCACTTATGCCATTAATGTATGTTCTTGTTTAGAAGTTATCAGAGGTGTTAATTTAAATGGAAAAGTTAAAGACATGAGAATTTTTCTTACTTTAAGTATAATTCTTTTATTTTTAAGTTAAAACTGAAGTTGTTAAAGCTATAATGTAAAATCATAACTTAAACTGTGCCCTTAAGGATCTTTTCACAAAAGCTTACTAGGTATTGTCTGAAGATCTCACTCTCTAATCTAAAATTAGACATTTTCAATGTATTTTCACAAATTACTCAAAAAAAACTCTAGGAAAAAGTGCTGTCTTTTACAAATACTGATTCATCTACAACAATATTTTTTAAACATATATAGGTTACTTTTCTGAAAAATGGGAACTATCCCAGTTTTTAGGGCATCCATTATTTTTATTATTTTTTTCTGCTAATAGGTTTCTATAACTGTGTGTCCTAATCTGTCATCACTGGTGCCTTAACAAACTGCTACAGAAAACGTTAAACAGAATGCAAAGGCAATGCTAATGTCTCTCATGCACTGGCTTCAAAATGCGAATGAGGCACATGATAAAAGCCTCATATTGGCATGTTCTACAAATCTTCTGTTAGCAGCTTTACAAGAGGTAGCACTTTCATCCATATAGCATGAAAATGCTTCATTTTCCCCAACTTGTCACAGTACATTAATCGACTCAATTATCGTTTGCTGGCCTCATTTGTTAGTTCCTGGCATTTAAACAGAGAATTTTTAGCAGAGAATTTTGTATTAAACTAGAGTTTGTTTACTGTATACCTTGATGTTTGGTTTTTATGATGTAAGTGAATTGTTTATCTAAGTATACACAAATTTCCCTTGATCAAAGTATATTATTCACTTAAATCTGAAATTGCAACATCAACTAATATATCTAAAAGCACATGCATGTATATGCACATATACCTATGATGACTTTAAACATCAAAATTCTATTCTTTAAGTTCTTAACTTTACAAATTAAGCCCTCAAAACTTAGAAAATGAAAAAGGAGTTGTTACTGCTTTCATTTTTTTTTCACTTATTTAATTCCTTAATTTGCTTACATATATTCTTTGCAATGCCATATTAATGAGATCATAAATGTATATTTTCTACAAGACCTCTGTCTTTTTGCCTGCAAAAATACAATTGTTTAGTATGTGAATCTTGATAGTACCTATTATTTGGAAGAACACAGTGTTCCTTTGTTACTGAATCTTAAATTGAGTGGTTAGAGCCAGGACATTATATATAAACTTTTATAGTTAGTCAAATATCATTTTGGAACTCTATATTAAACTTGAATTTGAGACATATTTTGCACATAATGCTGGGCAAAGCAGCAATAAAAAACTTTGTGTTTGGAATTTTGTGAATAAGTTTTTGAAAACCTGTAAGAGAAGACAGCCAAGTTATTTGTTGAAATGCTATATTCATAGCTTCCTCTGAAGTCTAGAGAACTGCCTACATTTCTAAAAATATACTAAATTAAAAATCGAAGCATAAAATTGTTATAACTGGAAAAGATCTCCAAGATCACAGATCATCGAGTCACACCAGTAAAATACCATTGCCACCTTCACCAATGAACCATGTCCCCATGTTTTGAACACTTCCAGGGATGGTGATTCCACCATATACCTCAGCATCTTGTTCCAATGCCTGACCACCATTTTGGTGAAGAAATTTTTCCTAATATCCAATCTAAACTTGTCCTGAAACAAGTAAGGCCATTTCTTCTCATCCTAATGCTTGTTACTTGGGAAATGAGACTGACACCCACCAAGCTTCAACTTCCTTTCAGGCAGTTGTAAGAGAGAGAAGGTCCTCCCAACCCTCCTTTACTCCAGGCTGAACAAACCCAGCTCTCTCAGGTGCTCTTTATGAGACCTGTGCTCCAGTCCCTTCACCAGCTTCATTGCCCTTCTCTGGACACTCTCCAGCCCCTCAACATCTTGTTTGTATTGAGGAGCTCAGAACACAAATTTGAGGTGAAGCCTCACCAGTTCTGAGTACAGGGGGATGATGTCTGCCTTCTTACTGCTGGTCACACTATTTTTGATACAGGCCAGGATGTCATTAGCCTTCTTGGCCACCTGGGCACACAGTGGCTCATGTTCAGCCACTGTTGACCAGCACGCCCAGGTCTCTCTCTGCTGGGAAGCTTTCCAGACATTCTTCCCTCAGCCTGTAGCACTCACTATTGTGACCCAAGTGCAGGATCCAGCACTTTGCCTTGTTGAACCTCATAAAATTAGCCTTGGCCTATAAATCCAGCCTCTCCAGGTCAGAACCTTTCTACTCTCCAGCAGGTCAAGACTCCCGCTCAATTTGGTGTCATCTGCAAACTTACTGAAGATGCATTTAATCCTCTCATCCAGGAGGAGAGATATTAAATAGGACTTGCCCCAATACTGAGCCCTGGGGAACTTGTGACAGCCACTAACTGGATTTAACTCCATTCACCACCTCTTTTGGGGCCCCATCATCCAGACAATTTTTTACAAAATGAACATTGTACCTGTCCTAGCCATGAGCAACCAGACATTCCAGAAGAATGCTGTGGGAGACAGTGCCAAAGACTTTACTAAAATCTAGGTAGCCAGCATCCACAACCTTTCCCTCCTCTACCAAGTGGATCATTTTCTCCTAGAAGTAGATCAGGCAGGTCAAGCAGGACCTCTCCTTCATAAACCCATACTTTCTGGGCCTGATCCCCTGGTTGTCTTGTACAACCTATGTGATGGAACTCAAGATGATCTGCTCCAGGATCTTCCCTGGCACTGAGGTCAGGCTGATAGGCCTGTAGTTCCCCAGATCATCCTGCCCAACTGTCTTGCAGATGGGTATCATATTTTCTAATTTACAGTCAGCTGGGACCTCCTCAGTCAGCCAGGACTGCTGGTAAATGATTGAAAGTGGCCCAGTGAGCAGTTCCATCAGCTCTCTCAGTATTCTTGGGTGAATCTCACCCAGCCGTATAGACTTCTGCATGTCTAAGTGGTGTAGCAAATCTCTGATTGTTTCCTCCTTGTTCTATTGGGGTTTCATTCTGCTCCCTGGATTTCAGTTCATGGGGCTGGGCAACCTGAGGACAACCTGTACTGTTAAAGACTGAGGCAAAGAAGACATTAAGTATGTCAGACTTTTTCTCATCCCTTGTCACTATGATTCCTCCCCTCAACATGTGAAACGTGGAGATTCTCCTTAGCACTGCTTTTGTTGCTGACATATTTCTGGCATTTTGTTGTTTTTTCACAGCTTTAATCAGATTAAGTTCTAGTTGAGTTTTGGCCATTTTAATTGTTTCCCTGCATAACCTCATGACACCCTTCTTAGTTCTGACTCATGATAGTCCTCCTGAGTTGACTGTCTGTTCTTCCAAAGGTGATAAAATAATGAAAACAAGAAATATTTCCAGACACTGGAGCTTGATGTCTTTAAGTTGGGAGAATTTTCCCATTTACAATACGGACTAGAAATTTGCACTTTAACCAGTTGTAACCTATGAGCCTCACTTGGGGCTTATCAGAGAAAGGTTTTGCAAATCCAAATCAGAGTTAGAGATAATTTCCAAAAGGCAGTTTTGACATGATAAAATGCTATTCTGAGAAATAAGATGAGTTAATTTAGACAATGGATGTTCTCCAGTAAAAGAGAATAATCTAAGGTGAACGCAATTTTCTGTTGTAGATACAGGATATAGAGCCTTTATATTTACCATTTCTTGTTGTATAAGAAGCGGTCCAAAGCACACTTCAAGTTGAAAGATATTTTTGGTCATGAAAGAAAATGAATGCTTATAGTCACAGAATACAATTTTTTTTTTTTAATCTAGACCAGCATAAGTTTCTTTCCTTCTTCTGGATATGATAAGAGGAAAATAAAATTCTCTAAGGAAAGACCTCCTAAAAAAGAGTCAGTTTTCATGGTCTGGTTCAGCTGCTTAACAGGATGTTCATTACCAGCATCAATATTGTCCTGCTGTTATTATCTCCCTTATGCTTAAGAGTAAAAAGATGAGGGGCTCATAGCAAATTTAAGAATATGATGCTACAATGAAAAAGAAAACCACTCCAGAATAGCCAGCCTCACAGTCAGAAAATAGTGTCAGGTATATTGAATTTACAAGTATGGATATAGATACATGCTGCCTAATAATGCAAAATACTTTTTCCCAACATTGAATCTTCAAGCCTTCAGACCATAAAATAAAAGATACCTTTAGTGTTAATCACTAAGCACACAGATACAGAAAAAGACTTGTTCAGGCCTTAAATATAATAAAAGCTGAGCACTCCCTCTGCTCAGTAGGTCCTTGCACTGAAATTACCTATACACGTCACTGTTCCCTGCTTCTAGACATCTGATCTTCTTTAGCGCATATATATCTCAGCAGATACAGGCTATGTACATCCAGTCTGAGTTTCAGAAGACAGTAATAAACAGCTAAGCAGAGGAAAATGGCATTGTCTCAGAATCCAGATTTTTAAGATATTAGAAGAAATATACAGCATGCCAGAAGATTCAGAACATTTCAGAGATGAATTCAATATTGTATTTGCTTGTAAATGCAGCTCATTGTAGAGGAGGAAAAAGAGACGCTTTTTACAGTGTCCCAGTGACCCAGTGTTTAGACCCTCTGTTCAAGAATTAGGAGAGCAGAAAATTCAGTGCCCTTCTAGGTGCCAGAACTGTACATCTTCTTAAAATATTTTTTAAGCACTTTAACAAGGTCAAGTGCATCTGGGACAGGACAACCCTGGTTCTTTGTGTAGACTGGGGAACAAGAAGCTGGAGAGAAGCACTGCAGAAGGGGACCTGGGGGTCCTCATCGATGGCACATTTTACGTGAGTCAGCAGGGCCCTGGCAGCCAGGAGGGCCAGCCTTGTCCTGCGGGACATCAGGCACAACTTTGCCAGCTGGGAAAGGGAGGGATTGCCCTGTTCTGCTCTGCTCTGCACTGGGGTGGCCTCATCTCGAGTGCTGGGGGCAGTTTTGGGTGCCACAATATAAAACAGGCATGAAGCTATTAGAGAATATCCAAAGGAGGGCAACAGAAATGGCGAAGGGTCTGGAGAAGATGCATGAGGGACAACTGAGGACACTTGGTCTGTTCAGGCTGGAGGAGACTGAGGGGAGATTTCATTGAGATCTTCAACATGCTCAGGAGGGGAAGCAGAGGCTACCGACCTCTTCACTCTCATGACCAGTGACTGGACTTGAGGAAATGCCACGAAGCTGAATCAGGGGAGGTTTAGTTTAGATATCAGGAAAATGTTTTTCACCCAAAGAGTTGTTGAGCACTGGATCAGGCTCCCAGGGAAGTGGTCATAGCACTAAGCCTGTCTGAGTTCAAGAAGCATTTGGACAACACTCTTGGGCACATGATGCGACTTTTGAGTTTTCCTGCACCACGCTAGGAGTTTGACTTGATGATCCATTAACAAACCATTATATTTTGCAATACATTCTTTTGCAAACAGTAAATTTTCAACAAGACAAAAAGTGACCATAGGCACAATCAACGTAAATTTAGCCGATTCATTGTGAGTGTTTTACAAGATAGACTTTTTATACTAAAATCTGGATTAAAAAATACTAAGAATATAAGATGCATATTAATGAAAATAGGTGAAGTCATCAGAGAACCTGCTTCAAAGATTTAGAAGTCAACAACCAGATTTTCATTGACATCAGTGGATTTTGCATACAATTAGAAGCACTGTTTCTCTCTTTGTCATGCTTATTCCCTTCTCTCAGACATCAAAAAATTTGTCTGTCCCAATATGTGTTGCTCCACATACATATATTGGAGATATGCAGAGCAAGAGGGAGTGTAATATATTCTAGGTCAGAAGCCATTAGATAGTTTATTTTCTAAATAAGTTAGCTACTATGACTGAGAACCAAATAAGAACTTAGGTACATCAGGTTAGCCCAGTTTATTTGTTGGTATCTGAATCTTTAAGAAAGTTTCCTTTAAAAAAGGTTTAGATATAAGATATAGACCAAAGAAGCATGTAGAATGCAATATCATGTAAAATTTCATTTATTTAAACTTAGTTGGGACACAAAATTCTCTTCATTAGCCATTTTAAGCAACATCATGCTTTGATATTAACAAGGGTGTATTTGCATCACAAATTGAGGTGGTCCTCTGTCCAACCCATCAGAGAATGTTGGTGGTACTGGATGCTGCAAAAAATATGAATGCAGCTGCTCTAAAATTTTGCAGTGTAATTCCAGAGGATGCAATTGCTTCAGTTTCAAATCTAGGTAAGAAAAATACCAGCTTCTATAACACTGCTTGAAGCACATCACAGGCCCTTGCATAGAAATGCTATTTCTGTGCGTGAAAGTCATCTTATATATTCTAACATTAAAAAGTCATTGTAAAATAACTTAAGACTATAAACTACTTGAAGCAAGTCTCTGCCTCCTACTCCCGTGACTCTCTGGACAGCCTAGTGGAATACCAGATATTCTTTGCCTCTCTGTCTTTAATTATGACATGGAAATGTAACTGCTTCCATGTTAATGAGATGATAGAAGAGTGCTTTATAACATTACAATGAATAAAGAATCTATGAGGAGATATGAAAACTGGCTCAGAGTTCCTGCAGGGGCAGAGTAAACAAAATACTTACTCAGGGTCTAACTGCTCTGTAAAATCCATCTTACAGTACCTTGAAGAAAAAGAGAGTTAGTAATTATTCCAAAATTTGGTGCAGGTGTATGTAATTAGAAGAAGGACTGAAATATGAATATGGAAGTATATGACTAGGATGCTGATGTGTTTAGCTCTTCCCTCTACATTGTTTAGGTAGCTACCTGTTCTAGTTTGGCCAAATTTAGAAATATATCCTCTGAGAGAAGGCACAACCACCCCTCCCCCACCAGGTTTGGGGAAAAATAAATTTTCCTCAAAGGAAAGTGAAAGAGATAAAAGTTATTTATTTAACAAACACACGGGAAAAGGATAATAATGCTAAATAATAAAATCTCTCGCTGTGGAGAAACAACCTGGGAAAGTGTTAAGAGTCCTCCCTTTGGTCTCCTCGGAGCTGGGGCTTGGCCCAGGGCCAGGCCCTCTGTGCTCGGTGGAAAGTCCTCCCGATGTGCTCTGATGTTAAAGCAATCAAGCTTCCTCCCTCCCCTGCCACAGCTGGGAAACAAATTGCTATCTCTGCGTAACCTTGAACAAGCTGCAAACTGCTTTGAAAAAGTTTTGCTCAGTTTTTCCTTCCCCCTCTCAGGCTCAGTTTAGAGGCATAGAAAGGCACAAAAATTAATTTCTGGGCATAGGCAGCGATATGGGATGCACATCATAAAGTCACCCCAAGACACTACCTCATGGTTTTGAAGTCAAATATGGACATTGACTTCTAGTGAAATCATATTTTTACAATTTCAGCCTAATTTTCTTTTACTTTTAAGAACCATCTTCCTAAGACTTTGTTTATAGAAGACATTGGAAAAAATTAAAATCATCATGAATGCATGGCATGTCCAAAAGATCCAAGGGAACTTATCCACTATCAAACTATTGAAAATACCAGGTTAATAATTCATTTCTTTCTCCATAAGGCAGAAATATTTAGTTGTAATTACTTAGTACCATACTTGCAAAGTTGTTTAAAGAACTAACACATATATGTAATTATATGATCAAGAATATTAATAATGCTGATTGATAATTTTTGTGAATACTCACATTTCAGAGCATGATTTGATGAAGTTTTTTCAGGACAAAAAGAGCAAAGCTGCAATTTATGCTATGAAAAATTTAAGAAGCCAAATCAGTTATTTGATTTTCATGGTGTTTTTAAACTTATTTTACGTCACCTGACATTCCTCATGATGTAGTAGGCAGTCAGCAAAGAGCACAGTAGGACAAATGGCATCAATTAGAATAGAGTACAGCAGAAAAACAGATGTCATGACTTAGCCCTTTATAAAGAATTTTCACTACCTATAGGTACTTTAGAAGCTGCATTTCTTTCAATATGTTATCTATAATTCTTCTCATATGTTTTGGGCTGAGGCCAATAATCTTATTTTTCTATTTTGTAATGTTTTTGTGTTCTTAACATGAGTGAATGTAGACAATAACATATGGATTCTGTATTATTCTGTTTGACAAAGTGAGACTATACTGTTCCAAGTTGAAAATAAATATAAAAAAGGTATCCTTTATAAAAAAAGCAAATAATGGAAAAAAAAAAAAAAAAAGGATGAGTAGCTTGTTTTATAAGGTGGTACAGACACATCCAATTACAACATATATTAGATGCTGATGTCATTCCAAAAAACAAAGTATAAGCCTCAGGAGTAAGTTCAAGTTCTGTTGCTAAGGTACCTACTGGGATAGTGCAATGTCCTGGCACCGAGCAATCTTTTGCCTGCCCTGAGCGGGGACAGATGGAGTCCGATCGCGGTGCGGGGAAACGGGCGAATCACCAGCTCTGGTTCGCCTCGCTCTCCGATGTCTAGTGCGTGCGAAGGAGGTAGGATAAAGCAGAGGGACTCTCTTGGGAGAAGAGGGTTTATTTGGAGCAAAAATCCACAGAGAGAGACCCTGCCATGTGCCTGGCAGGACGGTTTTGTACCTCAACAGAATGGGAGTGAAAAATACACTAACCAATGATGCTTCAACTAGGGTGTGTTACAGGGGCAGGGAGAAAGGATTACAGCAAATGGGGAAGGGGTAGGCGGGGAGGAGTAACAGAGACCAATTATCTGCCGAATAACCTAGATCTCTGTGGAAAAGCGGCCAGATATGAGAAATATGGGGAAGGGAGAGCTGCAGCCACTGGTAAGGCACAGATTTATGTATTTTTCACAGCTTTTTGGGTGTTAAATTAAGGCTTTGGGCTGTAGAAGCATCAAACCACTGGACCTTTCCTGGCTTTGGCCATGGTTCACTGCAACATTCTGTGTGTTAGTCTATAGCCTAATCATACAGTATAGTATTGCTAGAAGCAGTCTGTGAATGATATACCAAGATTGCAAGAATAAGGACTATGGGTGGCCAGGCTTGCTCTAAGTGAATTCATCAGCATCCCCAAAGTCCTCCTTCCTAGGGCTGCTCTCAACATATTCACTGCCCAGTCTGTATTGATACCGGGGATTGGTTTCCCTCACCCAGATGTAGGATCTTGCATTTGGCCTTGTTGAACTTCATGAGGTCCCTATTTCCCACTCCTTAAGCTTGTTCAGGACCAGCTGGATGCTATCCCTCCGCTCAAGAATATCAGCTGAACTACTCAGCTTGGTGTCACCTGCAAACTTGCTGAGCATGCCGTCAATCCCATCATTTATGTGATGAACTAAGCTATTAAATATTGTTGGACCCATTATGGAGACTTGAGAAACACCAATGAGTGTTTTCCATTTGGACATTGAGCCATTGAGTGTATCCATACAGCCAATTCCTTCTCCATCGAATAGCTCATTATTCAAATCCATATCTCTTCACTGTAGATGTAAGAATGTTGCGGACCACCATTATCAAGACAGATGACACCATTTGCACTTCCCTTGTCTACTGATGCTATTCATTCCACTGTAGAAGTGATGTAGGCTAGAGAAATACAGGCCTGATAGGAAAGCACAATCCTAATACTGTCCCTGCCCGGCTCCCTGGGGTCCCGCATGCCCCCACAGAAGCACGGGTGGGTTCAGTAATATAGTCGGTAGAAAATAGTCGAGAAGAGTACTTGTGTGTGTTCCGGCAGGAGCATTTATTGCTGCTACAGTGTCAAAGGTTGCAGAGGCAAATACAAACATGATCCTGAAACTCACAGTTTTATCCGGGGGCGGGGAAAAGGTGGGACTAGGGAACAGGGACCAATGGGGAAGCTCTGGGGGAGTGACGAGGGGTAGAGGTTAACAGCCAATTGGGGAATCCAAACTGGGATAGATTAACATAACAGAACAAGCATCCTGGGAGAAGCCTTTTTGGTCACCCTAACATGAAGTGGTTCTTGTGGTACTAGGGACTTCTCTTACTGAAAACTCTCTGTCCCTTGTAATGTATGTTCACCGGCCACCACACGCTCCTTGAAAAGTGTGGAAACAGGATGCAGCATGGAGGAGTATAGGCATGGGACATAGGCTTTCCACTAGACCACCCTTGGCTGTAAACAACTTATCCATGAGCAGTTAACAGAAACTGATTCTGAGGGTCCCAAGGAAAACAGACAACATGTACTAACATACCAGCACATACAGCCAATTTGGAGGTAGTCTGGAGATACAAGACGCTGAAGAAAGATCATGCTACCAAACATGAAAATGACTCCTTGGGGAGTGTAGAGAAAAAACTGTCTAGAAGAAACTATCAACAAGAACATCACATCTTTCTGTCTTGGCAATGTACTTCAGATATTAAAAATTCCCAGTAACATTCCATCACACACGCCAACACCAGAAAAAATCTTAGGACATAGGAGCAGGGGGAGGATAAACATAACACCAAGAGAAGTAGTAATAGCTGAGAAATGTGTATTTAACAATTTTAAGGGTATTAGTATTTTTTATTATTCTGTAAAACTTATCTGGCCAACAAATACTAGATTTCAGTTATAACAACACTATCTGCTTTATATGTACATAAAGTGACCTTTTTCTTTGCCCATAAAAAAGATTTTGAGTTTAACAACCCATGCATTTCTCATCCTGGCATTAAAACTCTTGGGGATATTTTTAGAGAACTTTTTCAGCACGTATATTCCTTAAAAGGGACCCAGACATAGTAGAAAATCTGGGAGCAGGAGAATGACTGGGTGAGTCAGGAACACATGAAAGAATAGCTTTGTTATTTGCATGCTATAGTGATGTTGGATAGCTATATAAAGGATAATTTGACATGTACCTCTGTGCCAGAAAAGACACTTCAGCAAGTTCACACCATTTATTCAGTGAGTTTCTTTCTGAACTGAGTTTAGCTTCACAGTATGACATTCCAGTGCCTGGACTGGAGTTACTCTTGATTTACACTGTGGTAAGTGTGATTACAATTTGCTCTACTGCTTAAAACAAGCATTTAAGGAGGAGCTGATCATGCAGGAATAGATTCAAGTGACATCCAAAATATCATCCATGTTATGCAACTGGAAAAAGCAACAGTTAACAAGCCCAGTGAAGCAATAATAAACTGGGACTTGACATTCCTCCCTTGTCTCCAGGCTGTTGGCTTGTGCAGTAAAAAGAACTAACTGTCCATTCACTGAATTTTGTCAGTCTGATTATCTTTTTTTACCTGCAGGGACTATCCAGTGTAACAAGGCCTTAGAAAAAGATCATCGTTCTTTTAGCCTTTTAAAGTAATTGAAGAGACAACTTCTAGATGGTTTAACCCCACTGCCCTTTTGCAAGATGAATACGTGGATGCCAGTGGGTCTCTGGAGTTTGTTGCTCTTTTATTCTGTAGCTATAACTCAAAGTTGAAGCTCCCTGAATAATCATTACTCTGTTGTTCTTTTACTGACAGTAATTTTAGTGTTCTTATTATTCTCTTCAGTATCTGTTCCTCTCTACACAACAGGGAAAGTATAAACACATAACAACACTTCCTAGTCATCATCTAGTATGGAAAATTTGTATCTGTTAAAATACACAGTGTCTGTGCGCTGCAATCGTACTCTGAAATCTAGGCTGCAGACCTGGTCATAAATACCTTGATAGGTAAAGCATTTGCCTAAAGGCCATATTAGAATGGCCTTACCAATTTCCAGTTAATGGCAATTCATCTGAGGTTCCTCAAAAGACATAGCTTTAGTCTAACTTTGGTCTCAGTCAATATCTAGTTAACAAGTAATATCTCCCTTGAAGCTTATGAAGTCACTTATTCACTTGTCTTTTTTAACTGTTGCTTACCAGGACCTTGGACTCTTGATCTCCTTGCCTACATTTTTCCCTATCTTATTTTTCTGTTGATAACATGTTGGTTACTAGCTGAAGATGATCACCAAAAAGAAATTGGGCAATTAATAGCTAATAGATTCCCAGGCTTGTGTTACATTTTCATATGTCTGCTAAACACTGTCACCTGTCCTATAGGTGATTTCTAAAGAACTATAACATTTGATAGGACAAGGTAGTTAAAATGAACATCAGAAAATCTGATGCCATGCTGTCAGTTCTTTGTAAGCCTTTCTGTTACTTTCAACAGTGCTGTAGAATGTATTAATTGGGAGGCAAATCGTGAATTTATAATAATTATATATCCTGTTCTTTTCAAATAACTTATTATTTACTTTATTAATTGACACTGAAAACTGAATTGATGTTCACATGAATAATGTAATAATAGATAGCTTTTATATCCCCAAAGTTTCCCTTCTCATTATTAATGATCACATCATTTAAATACATTTATTGATTAGTTAATTCATAAACAGAGAATCATAGAATCATAGAATCATAGAATCATAGAACAGTTTGGATTGGAAGGGACCTTTCTTATAAGCCACCTTTGTGGACCCAGTACTCCTTGTGGGATTAAATGTGAGAGGAGTGAGGGGGAGCATCACTGCCCTCGACCTGCTGGCCACACTGCTTTTGATAAAACCCAGGATATGGTTGGCTTTCTGGATTGCCAGTTCTTACCCAGTTTTTCATTCACGGTATCCACCTATCTGAGTAGTAATCAGAGACATCAGTGTCTCCTTTAAGTGATAAATCTAATTCATCTTCTCCAGGACTCATGAGTGGCAACGTAGAAATTTTCCAGCCCGCTAAACATAAATGAATGAACAGTGCCACCTTTGTCTTGTTACCTTCTGCGTCACAAAAAGTCTTTCATAATCCTTAGCAATCTAAGTTGTGTCACTTGAGTGTCCTTTTGAAGATCATCCTGGATAGCATTCAAATCATATTGTTCCAGGAAAATTATATGGAATGCCTTTTGGCATTTTAAGGATGAAAAAAGCCTGCAAAACTGATTGACCATATAACACTAGTTTTCACAAGCAACTTCTCTAGGAAAACTGAAATTTTATAGGCAATTTCACTAGGCGAAGATGTGAACATGTGCCTTCAATATGTCACAAGAGCCTTGTACAACATATTTTGCAATGGTTGACAAACCAGGTAAACTATGGTCATGGACTCTGCAGGATATTTTGCCTCAGCAAAATATCCAATTTATGATTTTTCTCTATGTTCCCCTCTTCTGCTTAAACTCAAATGCTGAAAAATGCTCTGCTCTACTAGCAAATCTATTGCAGGATTGTATCCATATAAAATGCCTAATCCATCAAATCTAAGATGTTCCCAGGTATTTTTTTCACTATTTGGATAATAATGGGAATGCAGTATTTTATAGTACTGCTATACGATCAAGGATCTGAATAAATCCTTATCTCATAATCACTCTCACACTATAAACATTTATTTCTGCTTGCCTGGAGTCAGTAGTCAGAATAAATTATGAGCACAAAATGAATTGCTAGAAAGATGCGTATTATTTTTAGCATAATTTCATCTCTTCCAAGCAAGCTAAACTGGACTGAATATGAAGGAATTCAGATACAAAACCCCCTTAAATTATATTTTTTTAGTCTATTGAAATTTGAAATTTACCTTCTGAGCTAGATTTGTTTAAAAGTGTTCAGGGTGTTACTTTACCCATAATCACTCAATGAGCAAATGTCTGAAAAATCTTAAATAGTTTTCAAATTTTATATGTAATGACCAGAGAGAAGTTGATTGATTACTGATTTTCTGTTTAGGAGACTATAATTCAAATCTTTGGGACCTCAACCAGTTTCATAGCTCTGACTGTATTTTAATAAATTGTCTAATTGTCCAAGATGTTAATCCATTTCCTGTGACTACAATCATCCTCTGCCTCCTTTCTCAATGGTAACTCATTTTTTTATTACACTATAACATAATATTTGGAACTTTTTAATGCTGTAAGGACTTAAAGAATACTGTTGCCTCTCTCAAAACACTGTCAAGGCCAAAGAAGGAAATTGCCATAAGATAAACCACCACAGTAGGAACCTGAGATAAACACAGACAGGAGAAATTTACAACACGAAGGTACTAATGTCAAGCCTGGTGAGGCAGATTTGGTTAGCACATAATGGTTAATGCATCCAGACAAAAATTACCACTGTGGCAAACTGGGAAAGGAGGCAACTGCTTATACATATATCATCAGTCAAACAAAGATCACCCCAAGTTATGGGAACAGCCTCTACATAAACTTGGAACAGCCTGAGAAGAGCCTCTCTGCATATCTAGAACTTGGACTATGTAGAAGTGGTACCCCCAGAAGAAGAACTCTGGGACCCTCACCACCTAGAAGCCCAAGGCAAAGGAAGACCAAAGGGATCCCATTGGATCCATGGGTGCTGACTATCTTCTCTCTCTCTCTCTCTCTCTCATTCTCTCTCTCCCTTTCCTGAACCGTCTCTTTTCTATTTCTTTCTATCTCTCTACCTCACATTTACTTTTAAATAGAATCCACATTATTAACTTCGGCATATGAAAAAGTTGTTCATAATCCTTAGCAATCTAAGTTGTGTCACTTGAGTGTTGTTTTGCAGACCATCCTGGAAGCATTCAAATCATACAGTTTTAGGAAAATAATGCTGATTGCCTTTTGGTATATTAAGTGTGAAAAAGGCCGGCAAAAGTGACTGACCATATAACAATATTATTCATGGGCAACTTCACTAAGTAACACTTAAATTTTACCCTAACTCAGGAAGATGCACCTCTCACTAATTGGATCATAACAAATGTACTCTTTTTTCCTAGCTGCAAGTAACATTTTAGACAAGACTGCAGTGACAAATATTTTAAAAAAGAACTTTATTTATTCCTGATGTCTTTTAACTTAAGGAATGCAATGTAATGCCTCATAAAAATTCTAAATAAAGTCAATGACAAATTAAGTCTAATAACTTTAATCATATGCAACTATTGTAAAGCAGTGTCATGGATTAACTTCAGTCAGTACCTAAGCACAAAACAGCTACTCATTCACTTTCTCCTTCCATGGATAGGATGGGGGAAAGAACTGGAAGAATAAAAGTGAAAAAGACTTGTGAGTTGATGTCCTGGTTTTGTCTGCAATAGTTGGGTTTTTTTCTAGTAGCAGCTACAGTGCTGTTTTTTTGGTTTAGTAAAAGAATGATGCTAATAATAGACTCATGTTTTAGTTGCTGTTGAGCAGTGTTTGCACTGAGTCAAAAACTTTTCACTTTCCCATTCTATACCAGTGGGGAGTTGCACCAGAAGCTGGGCTGGAGTATGGCCAGAACAGCTGACACAAACTGGACTATTGATATTCCATACCATGTGACGCCATACTCAATCTATAAATTAGTGGGACCTGGCCAGGAGGGCCTGATCAGTGCTTGGGGAAAGGCTGGGCTTTGGCCAGCAGGTGGTGAGCAATTGTACGGTGTATCACTTTTTTTCCCTGTGTTTTGTTTCTCTCTTTTTTTTTCTTCTTTTAGATTTTATCATTTTTATTCTGATTATTCTTCTTATTATTAAATTGTGTTTAATGTTCATGGGTTTTACCTTTTTCTGATCCTCCTCTCTGTCTCACCAGGGATGTGGGTGGAAAGTGGGAGAGTGGCTGCAATGGTTTAGTCACTGGATGGATTTAAACCATGGTGGTTGAGATAAAGAGAGCTAATAGGTAAAGGAAAAGCCAAGCATAAAGCAAAGTAAACCAAGGAATTAATTCACCGCTCCCCATGGGAAAGCAGGTATTCAGCCACCCCCCAGAAAGCAGGGCTCCATCATGCAGAATGATGGCTTGGGAAGACAAAAGCCATCACCCTGAATGTCTCCCCCTTCCTTCTTCTTCCAGCTTTATATGCTAAGCACAACACCATATGGGTCTGGATTGTCCCTTTGGTTTGTTGGGGTCAGCTGTCCTGGCTGTGTCTCCTTGCAACTCCCTTTTACATCCCCAGCCTTCTCGCTGGTGGGGTGGGGTGAGAAGCAAAAAAGACCTTGATGCTGTTGAAACACTGCTCAGAAATAACCAGACCGTACTTGTGTTAGCAACACCATTTCCAGAAAAAGTCCAGAACATAGCCCCATACTATGTAGAATGAAGAAAATTAACTCTGAAGCAGCAAAAATCAGCCCAGGCAACAACTTACTGCCTAGAAAATTAGTCCCTATCTGTTGGGGTTCCTCCCCCCTGCCATGTAGTCCTGGGTGAGGGGCCCTGGGGGGAAGGCACGGGGTTTCCCTGGCCCTGCTCAGCCTCGTTCCCCATTGGTTGTTTTGTGTTACCCTGCACGGGCAAGGACCCTCAGGTCCCGTGATTGCCACAGTTTTCCTCAGCATCCTCAGCCATGTGGCTGGGAGAATACACATCTCTGAAAATATCTACCAAGAATCGGTCCATATATTCTTTTCCACGGGCCTCGTTGTCTGATACACATGTTGCAAGTATCTCCATTGCAACATTTGGTGGTGGTTAATGCTGGCAAGACACTAATCCCTAAGGACAGCAGTTGATTTGTGAGTAAACTCTGGATTCCTCTTCTTGTTTTCATTTTGCTATTCCATCTGTAAGCTGTGGAGGAATCGTGGAAAGACTCTTGGCTCTCAGAGCTGCATATTGACATTTATCTTAAACTTGAAAAGATGCTTGAACAACGATTTATAAATTTTAGCTTAATTCAAGCTCAAAAGGAACTGAAACACTTCCTGGCATGGTTGTTTAAGAACTTTTTCTATGTCTCTTGGGACTTGATTCTTACCAAAGACTTTTGGAAGACTGTTTGGACCCAGTTAATTTCTGAGTCAAAATATATGCCAATGGAAGAATATTTTCGTGAATATTATTTGATTACCAAGACTGTTGAACAATGTCAGCTGTGTCCTGGCGAAGGGAAGTGCGCCTCATGGACTGTGAGTCCCAGGCCACGTGCGCCCAGCGCTCTGCGAGCAGCAGCGAGGCAATTCCTGTGCGTGGGCGGAATGATGCGAGTTGCAGTGTCGGCAGCGGAGCGAGGCGCGGCGGGAGCGGTGCGACCCGGCAGTCCCCACCTGGCCCCATGCAGTGCATGTGGAGCAAGCCCCATGAACGCCTGGCCAAGAGGGGAGGTGCGTGGGGGCTTATAATGGAGATATTGTCTAACATGACTACAATTTTTTGCATTTGCTCCCTTATGATAACAGCATATTGTACAGTTATGACAGTCTAGCTAAAGGAAGCATGACTTTTATTTGGGGAACCATTGTGACATGGTGTAATTAAATTATTATAACTGATAGTAATTGTATATAGAAATTCTACATGGAAAATCAGAAGAATAACTAAAAAGAAAAAAATTGAGTTGCGAAAATTATTTTAAGAGCAAGTGTTTTGTAATACATTAACGCAGTATTCCATATTGGGCTCCCTGTGCTGAGTGTGATGCAGTTGTTGAATATGTACATTACACATCATTCTCTGGAATGAGTGACTTTGTAAAATCTTTATACAAATTATTACTTATTTTGTCTCTCTTGGTTATAAATGCTTACTACAAAAAGTGATGAGTACTATCATATATTGTTTTCCTGTATTTTTTTTAACTTGTTGATACATTATTTTTGTGATTTTGAGTATGTACTCAAATAACTTTGTATTTGGATAGTTTAACAAATTTTGGAATAACTTTTGCTAATATATCTAGAAACCACAATCATAGGCTACTCAACAGTAATTGAATAAAAATCAATATTGCTAAAAGGTCAGGTGTAACATTCCTTTATTACAATATTCTCTGATATTATTTACATTCATACAAACACAATAAGTGTTTTGCAATGAGGTTAGATAGAAATCTAGCCATCGGTTGGCATGCACATTATATCATTTTACTTTCCCAGTAATGCATGGGACAATGAATAGCCTCTAAGCAGAATGATAATGTTGTACATGCTGTTTTCACTGACACTAGTTTATAATTTGAAGCCAGAAGCTGTGATGTAAAACTGGGTATTATCTACTATAGAGCAAGAAACTGGCGTTTACATTTTTATATAGCTTGTGAAAGACAGTCTCTTTTAACACTGAAGTGTTGCATTGCCTGAATCTGTCTTTTCAGCAAGACAAGTAATTATTTTTCTAGGATTCAGTATATTGAGCATGATAGCATTCATTTAACATGCTTCATTGTCTTTAATTTTGAAGTTTCAATGAATTTGGATTAGCTTCTTAAAGAAGACTAGACTGATATGCTAAATTCAATAACATAAGGTCTGGAAAATAAGGGTTTCTTTTCTTACATTCTTTTCTTTGCAAATACTGTACATGCTTTGTAAGCAGTGACTTTTTTCTAGTTTAGATTATACTGTAGATTCTTATTCATGTTGTAGCACACCTTTCTTAAACCTATTTTGAAATCTTATAATTAAGTTTTCATTTTTATTGCTACCAAAGAGAGTTGAGCCAGACTTTCTTCTATCCTCCTTAAGTTCTTCGAGATTTCTGATTTTGCATCCAGAAAATAAGTCAGAAAGATAACAAGAAATAGTCCAGAAGCCATTAGGGTATGACACATCAATGATGAAGATGTTTACGGGCAAAGTGAGATTAAAAAAATTCTGTATTTTCTGCTTTGTGCTAGTGATTTGCATATCAGTGTTAATCATTTTACGGAAGCATAGTAGCCATTGATGCAGAATGATGTGGAATAGGAAAGGCCATTTCCTTTGCAAGAGAGGAAAGACCGATTATCTTGTTACTTTCTTAATCACTGACCTACAGCAATCTTGTGCTTTGGCTTTCTCAAAGAAAGAGATGAGATTCAGAGTCCTTTTAAAACCTGTCTAACAACTTCTGTGTAAATATTAATGGTTTTTCTTTTGGTAACACCATCAAAAATAAAAACTAGTCTGTTTTCTCATTACCTATAGAAATGTTGATGCTACACAGGAACTCAGGATAAATCTGTAGAAAGATAAATATATTCTCTTCTAATTTTTCATATATTGTGCTTTTGTGGTGGTTTAGATTAGGAGGTTTTAATTTATTTGAAATGAATACATTTTACTTAGAAATGCATTTAAATGTGTTGAGATTTCTCATGAGAGTAATGGATTAACTTTGCAAAAGGATTTAGTTTGTTGAAATATGGTTCACAAGTTTTGTAGAATCTTCCTTTGCAGAACTGATCATTTGTCAGGGCTGTGAGTGTTTCTCCTCAGGAGGGGTTTGGTAGTGTGGGCTGATGACCACCTCAGGCAGGTGCAAGAGGCAGTCTTTGTGATGCTCAGCAAAGTTCAGTGCCTCTTCTGCTTGGGACTTGCTTTAAAATTCAAAATCTTCTCTGACTAACTTGGCAGCTTTGCCTTGAAAGTGGTCTCATATCTCTGACCTGGCCACCAGACATTCCTTTCTGTCTTGAGCCTGAACCTGCCCTGCATAAAGGGTGTGTCACTGAAACTGGGCGCCAGTCTACCCCAGTTGCTGCCTCCAGAGCTGCCCTGCTCACCTTTTTCAGCCACACAGGACAGCGCCTTGCTGGCCTCAAGCCTTCCCTCTCTGTCCTATTGTGAGTCCCACTCCTCAGTTTCCTGGGTTTGCAGAGCCACTTTGCTCTGCTGCTCCTTGATGGAGCTGTGGGGAAGTAGAAACAAGCATGTGCATACAAAAATAAAAAGCCAAATTTCTAGATTTTCTTTGTCCACTTATAAAACCTCCAAACCTTTGTGTAGATAGAGTATGCCCATAGCATCATACTATAGGAGGAGGGAAGAAGGTACAGTCAAAAATACTATTTTGTAAAATACTGCACCTATACATGCACTTTCTTTTTCAGTACTGGATGTTAAGACAATTTAGAAGCATTAATAATCTGAACACTGGCAAAATAAGACTTCATCAATGATATAGATTAGAACTAGAACTCTATTGATATAGCTTATTCCTATTACTTTTTGCTTCCTAACATACATTTCTCCTAAGAGTTGTATACATTGTAATTAGTTACAAAAAGTACAATTACATTTTTTGAAACAACAATGCAGGTTATGAAAATGAAAAAAGAATTCAATTTTAATCAGTCACGCAAATGGTGTACAGCAAAAAAAATTACAATCTTGCTAAACCTGATATTTTATTCCCATCTCTGTTAGAAGGTGTATATTTTTGAAGAGTTTTTTTATTTTTTTACATAATTCCACCTTCCTTAACTAAATTTTAAGCAGCTTTATTTTGAAAACTGAAATATGTTTTTAGGGTTTTCTGGTTTAGGATAATCTTCAGCATAAATCTTTTACCTAACAAACAAAACTGATGTACTTCCATGAAAGATGCATCAGCTAGGATCTGGTTAGCTTCCACTACTATCTTTATATATAAAGACTAAAGGAGCTATCTGTAGTCTTAGTCTTCCCATGGAATTACCCTGAAGATTTATTAACTTTAAGGTTTGTTATAGGCTTCTTTAAGCATAAAGTCAAGAAAATAGGTCATTCACATTTTTATATTTTAATTTTAAATAATGTTATTAGTTTAAAATCCAGATGTATTTACTTGAAATTAATAGTTGTTTAATTAAAAATATTAATTCAAGAAAACCATCTGATATATAGCTACTATCAGTCCTATAGGGGTAATCAATATTTAATTCCATTCCACTTGCTGCTGTTTTATTCTGAATATTAATAATATAATATAAATAGCCATTTGTATTTTTGGATAAAGGTGTTACTAATGTTGTTTTTATTATTAGTCCAATTAGTCACCATGGCACAAAAGTTGGTAGTGTAGTGATGAAGTCTGCTGACAGCACTGAGTTGAGACATCAATACAGAGAAACAGGATATCACAGAAGAGGAAAATCTGGAGGATGAGAGAATAAGAACAGGGCAAAAATTTGTATTAGAAATGGAAATTTACAATCCTAGGTTCTACTAAAAATGCTACAAGCTCTCATGTTCATTAATTGGAAATAATTGAATTGTGGGGAAGCTTTTTGATGAAAGGGAGTTATTAAACCAGAATATTCCAAGAAAAATACTTACATCAGGAACCAATGAGTACTGCCTGTTTTATAAATGGGACCACTGAGAATTCATTTGAAATTCCATATACAGCTCTGGTTCTTTGTTGTGATGAAGACAAACTGAACTGGAACAAGTGGAGAGAAAGATAGGCAGGATGACTAGGAGAATGAAACACCCATCTTATGAGAAAACACTACCAAAAAAAAGTCTAAGAAGGCACAGAATATATACTATATATAATTAGTCAATAACTTGTTAAGGTAGGAACAAATTTTATGGCTTAAAACCTATATTAGAAACCTTAGGGAGTGATTTACAAAATCCTCTATTTCAAACATCATCTGCCTGTGATTATAGCTTAGATCTTCTACATTTTTTTTTCTATTCTACATAGCTGACTATAATGTCCTATGTGATAGTAATGTTGCTAAAATATACTGTATCAATATATATGCTCAGTCTCTTAAGCAACTTTTACAATCTTGTTTAGAAAACAGAAAGAGGTAAAACTGTATGAATCCAAGCTTGAGGATATTATTTATGATTTCCTGTAACTGATGGTCAAAGACCAGTATTATGAGAAAATAAATATCACTAAAAGCCCTACACATCCTCTATCTGCTTCAACACATCAAAATGAGTTATTCAGGTGCAAATCCTCTACATTTGAAGCTTTAAAGTTTCATTGTCCCTTGTTTTAAAGACATGGGATGAAATAAAACTTTTCTGAAGGTAGCCAGATCACAATCAAAACCAAGGGCAGTCAGTGGTTACAAGTCAATACTTTCACTAGACATTACTGTCTAATTAGTAGTATAGCACTGACTTAAAATTTTCACGAACTCCCAAAATTGGGATTAAATTTCTTTATATTTTCAGAAACGGAAATTCTCATTAATATTTTACCTATTTTCTTGCTAATTCTTTAATTGCAGTTACATTTCAATTAAAGGATTATGTTTTCAATAAGTAATCTGTCAGTACTTATTAAAGTTGTTAATATCAGGCCAAATCTGAGACTTAGGGGAGCTCTTATCCCCAGTCTGTTTGCTGTGGTTCCACTTTGGATGATCCCATGGCAGCAAGCCTAAGCATGTCCAAAAATGTAGATAGACATGCACACAGTGCAGAGGTACAGATGTATGAATTGACACAGAGAACAATGATCTTCCCAGCACTCCCATAAACCCCATCAGAACTCCCAGCTGTGAACAACTCAGCCAGATCTACTTCCTTTTCTCTACTTTATCATGTCAAGAGTTCCCCCATTATCACTTCCCCCATCCCCTAGACTCCCTTGATCTACTAACACATGCACATCTGCTGGTCTCTTAAATCCTGACTCGCCTGTGTCGGTCATATCTTCCCAGAGTACCCAGCCCATGTCTTGGGCTCTGTTTGTCCAGCCTTTAATCTTTACCCCAGCTTTTTCAGACTCTGAACAGCATTGACTTGCTGGGCAGTTTTGCTTGAGGAAAAAGAGCAAATTGCATAGAGAAACAGAATTCACATATGCAAACACATGCACTCACACAGAACAGAGCTGGTTGAACCTATTCATGTCTGTGCTATACCATTTCTTTAAAGTCCCAACTGTTACTGCACTAAGCTCTAGGGCACTAAGCCCTAGAGCTATATTTTCTTAAAAAATACACTTTACGTTATGGTTTATATATCAGGGCTTTTAAAATTTATTGGGTTTGTCTTTATTGTGAATAACTGTAACCAAGATATAAACCATACCCTTACAGATATATTGCTGGGTACATATTTTGGCTTGAAAGTGTTCATCATAGTAAATAAGTTTCAGGACGATTTTAGAGAGCAAATATGACACTCAGGGTGCAAGGACAAGTTTTCATCAACTGAAAAAAAGGTAGGAACAGAAACTTGGAATCCAAATGGCTACTAGAGCAGATAATTTTCTGTATCTCTGAGGACTGGCTAAAGTCATGACTTGTTTCAAAAAAGTAAACCCCATCAGCAGTTGATTGCTGGAGATCCAATTTAAAAGCATTACAAAATAATTAAAATATCAGCCTGACCAGCAGGTTTTGGACATCTTTTCCTTGTTGGTAATTGTACAAGAAAGAAAGGACTGCAGATAGTGAAAATCATACAGAAAAATCTCAGAGGCTAATAGTCTGTTAAGAGATTGCTCTTGTTTCCCAGAAAGAGACTTTGAATTCACTGCACAAAGAGAAACACTTGTTTTAGTCTAATAAAGAATTTTCTAACTTGCAAAATCACTAAGAACTTGTATATCTTATGCTCGAGCACATGATTACACTTGAGTGAAATTTTTATATTGGCCCCCTGAAGTTCTTCTGGAAAATTAAAAAAGCAGTTTAGTTTTCTTCAGTGTATCAACTCGTGAGTTTGTAAATTCTTGTTTTGGTAGAAGACTAGAGGGCATTTAGATAATCTAATGTTTTCTTCTGCATGCAAAGCTACTCTGTGTAGAGACACCCATCTTCTCCCTGAATTTTATATAAATAGTCACAAGTAAAATTTTTCAAGTCAATCTGCAAGATTTTTCCTCAGATGCTAACAGTGGCAGAATTTCACCCAGGAATCATTACTTGTTTTAAAATGATCTTCAGTTCTGAGATTTGGTATTTTTTTTCTCCTTTGGTCCTATAAACTGGGCTCTGTGTCATTTACCTTTGATATTTTTAAGCTGGTCAGTTGAATATGGTTACAGAGTTAGTAGATTACAACTTTGTGATTCATTAAGCACAAAATACCTTCCATAACTGAAGAAACCACATAAGTGACAAATACCAATTCATAGATATGGGAGAGAAATATCAACTGAGAACTGTACTCTAGGGTTTTATGATACATAACACTGATTGAAGCTTCCTTGTGTTTAGAGAATGATAAAACTCTCCAGTGAACTTGATGATGTCTAGTAAAAATGGACTTTACACAGAAAAAAGATCTATAAGAATATCAACAAAGAGTTTCTGAACAAGAAGGCAAAATATAATCTTTTGCATTCCACAGAGTTGCTAGTGCAAATCTACTTGAAAATTTTCAAAGTTTGCATGAACATGAGAACCAGAACTTGAACATTAGCAAACTTAAATGGCATCAAAAGCCAAGGGAAAAAAAAAGCGAAGAAAGAGTAGGACGTAGAAAATTCAGGAAGATAAGAAAAAACAAAAACAAGGGGAGAAAGAAGGAGATAGAATAAGCTGAAAGTGATGTACAGGCTTCTGTAATCGGTGGGGAACTACAGTTACCGAATAGGATACTTTTGAGAGACATACAGATTCAGTAGCATCATTGCCAGAAAATATGAAACTATGGCTAAAAAAAGTTGCAGTTTTCGAAAGTTTTCAGTACTATCTTTTGTCTATGAGTATGAGGGTTAATCAGACAGTTTTTTTCCCCCTGGTTCTTGTGAGACCTGTTAACAATGCAATATTTGTTATATTTGCATCTGTATATATCTGTATGATCTTTTTATTTTTCCAAAATTTTTTCAGTAAACATCTTTTTATTTTTCCAAAATTTTTTCAGTAAACATAGGTAGGATATTATGTAACATTAAAGTGTTGAATTTTCTTTGTTTTCAATATTATGTTTGATGTAGTACTATCTCGTAAAACATTGGTATACTTTAATATACCATTATATTTATAACTTCTACAATGTTATATTCTTTAAGAGGACATGTAGGCAACATGAAATGTACCATTAAATGTTTATGTTCAAAGTAAGTATATAATGACATTTGCTGCATTTATTTTTAATCCACAATCACGTAGGTTTAGATTACACTTCTTTTTAAACATTCTGAATTGTTGATAATTAATTTTTTCAGTAGGAACTCTATTCAGAGTTTGCAGTGATAAATCAATGTGTGTTCCCCACAGAATAAGATAACCTACAAAGCTGAAGGACTTGGGTTTAGAAAGATTAAATAATCTCTAAGTTTTTAGAAGTGAACAGATTGTCTTAGTCTCAATGGTGTGGATGCTTTTCTGGTTGTATGACTATTGGATTTTCTATGATTGCTTTCTTTTTGGGCAGAAGAAATATTTTTATCTGTTTGTACCACACATAAGAGCAAGGATATTCAGACCATGACTTCAAGCCATGTAGCTGTTGCTAGAATACACGAAATAAACCAACATCAACTGACAATAAAACCTAACCAAAGATGAGAGGTCAACAGACTAGGGGAGATGTCTCCAGCTGTGCATTGTTGCTATGATGGCTTTGTTGTCAGGCAGTTTGATTCAAATTGCTGTTACTCTAAACATTCATTTGCATTAAATCATTTAAAGCAATTTGTTCTTACATGTGGTTGATCTCCCATGTTTTTAGAATAAATCATATCTGTCTCACTTAAAAGATGCATGCAACTGGGACAAGCTTCAGTGTAATTAGTGTCAGAACTGTTCTTTTCCTCCAAGCTATTAAGAAAAATAAATTCAACTAAAACCTCCAAACAGAACAAAATAAAATAGTCTGTTTGACAAAAACTCAAAGTACTGCTACAATCAAAAGATTTCATGAAAATAGTGTAGAAAATCATGTTATGGAAAGGGAGATACCTCTTTTTCATGGCCTGGGAGGCATGAAGTAATGCATTATTCATTTTCACCTAGACAGGAGTGCAGCCATAGATGTCTAGAGATTAAAAAACCTAACCAACCAACCAACCACTCAAACAAAAAAACCCGAAAATAAAAATGGAGAAATTGCTTACATAAAGAAGCAGATAGATATCATATCCATTCTCATGTATTTCTGATAATTTCTCAATGCACGTCTTTTCTAATTAACTTACGGCTATTCTAGAACTCCTGATAAAACCCCCATCCCTTAGATACGCCATAATAAATCAACCTACACCTATTAAAAGAAAATCAAAACCAAAAGCAAATATACACAAAAAAAAAGCTACTTCACATTATCACAAGTTCATGGTTGTATAAACACTTTAAATACTTTACAATCCATTGATATTCCTCAGTGGCAGTGTCTTTTTGTGGTTAATATTCTGCTAGGATTTAATCTTTCATTTCAGTTTACAGAGGAATACTTCTGTTATTTTAAGACAACCAGGACCTAATGTAAAACACACCACAACTGGAAAACAAAGCCTGAGATGTGTAGTGTGTATCTCAATAATGAGGAGAATCCAGTCATTCAAGTTCCAGTACTTTGATATTGTCATAGTAGAAACTGATGAAAACCTTCTGACCAATCTTATATTCTTGAAGCTGCTGATATTGCAGTTATCTGTTACAGATCACTTATAAAACCTCTCTTCATATGTCCTATGTTAAAATGATTTCACCAGATTCTTTCAAAATGAAAAAAAACCCCACCCTCTTTCAGTGGTACCTTCCTTTCTTTTTCTGGCACACATAAAATATGTAATTTTGCACCTACAAGTTTCCAACAACAGAGCTGCATTTTCTCTGAGATATTTTGAGCACAAATGACTATAACCTCACCGTAGTTCTTTTATCACCAGCAAACCTCCATTTCATTTTTTTCTCTAATAGTGTGAATTTTTCATTATTTATATCCACAAATCACTATGAAATACTAAAGTTAAGAAGGCTTTTCACCTACACCACTGAATAGCTAAAACTGCATGCTAACAGAGTAGCAAAGAGCATTGGTAAATCAAATATGACCAATTAATCCTGGGATTTTAACTCAACTAACTAAGCCTAACTATATTTCTGATATAAAAGAGTAACTGAAAAGGTTAACTAAAGAGTAACTACAAAGGTCCTTTTTACTGAAAATGTTGATAATATTTGCATCAGTCAAGAAAAATAAAGAATGATGTAGAATTATTCATGGTATTAATGATATTTATGTAAGGAAAAAAAGTAAAGAAATGCAGTTAGGAAATGGAAAACTGAACCTGAGTGCTAATGGAATTCAAACTAGAAACATCTATGTCTGAGAAAATATCTCAAGAGAATCACTTGAGTTCAGTCAGTTGAGGTACATAGGGCTAGAATCTCTAAACAAAGCACTCAAAAAAATGCTGGGCAAAACCACACTCAAAGAAATATGACAAGAATCTGGTTTACATGTTTTTTTAATTGACTCATATCACTTAAATAAATACTACTACTCTGCTTTATCACTAAATTTTGTATGGCAATTAGATAAAGGATCCATTGCAGTGGCTACATGGTAGATGGCAGAGCTAGCCATATAAATTTTTCTTTCTTTAGCACATATGGATAATGTGTAAGTAGCAGGAATTGCTACTGTTTTTTAAACAAGTCTCAACACATATATATCATAGTCATATTCAGTTATGTGGATTTAAGTAATTTTTGGGTAAAATAGCTTGTCCATTACTCTAAATCTTTTCATTATTTAGAAATATTGCTAGACCAATAGACTCAGCTCTGCTGATTCATTTTCAATAAAAAGTTGCTTCTGTTCTGGAAATCTGGGAGATTTATTAAGGGATTCTTTTCATGTGCTATTCACATGCCTCTAGCATGCAACAGCTAAATTTTATGTTATTCATCTTGAGCTGTCCAAAAGCCATCCACTGTTCTCCCTTTGACACCTTGAAGTGGCTACCTGAAAACAGAGGCTACACAAGATTAAGAGAATAAAAGCAGGTATTTATTTGAAGGGACTTCAAAGGTACACCCTGGGAGTCAAAAGTCTCTCAGAGGCTCCACCCAAGATGGATGCTGGGTCACGGGTTTTTCACACTTTTATAAGTTTTGTCTATTTGCATATCAGGGTTAATTCTCTAATTATAATTTCAGGTAATGATGTAATTACCCCAAGTTTGCTCCCCGTGTCCAGAGGCTCAGTTTAAATATTTCAGGGCCTGGGACAACCACATGTCCTTGAGTTCAGGCCCAGAGAGGGTTTGTTATGTCTAACCAAATTGTGAGAACAGTAGGTAACTGTAGGCTATATGAAGTTTCAGTTACATACTAGGCAGTACAGGATCTGTAAAATATAAAAGCTAAATCTAAGGCATCACCTTCATCCACCAAGTCAGGCATGCCATTCTAGTGAGTTATATGGTTGGTTAACCACAAATTCACCTTTGTAATTCTTGATCACCTTCTTGTGTTTAATGTGTTTAGAAATGGTCTCCCGGAAGATTTACTACACCACCTCCCCTGGCACTGATGTGAGGCTGACCAGCTTTTAGTTCACTGACCATCTCCCCCCACCATTTCATTTCTTGAAGATAGGAATCATATTTTGTTAATATAAATTGTCTTCACACTACATGCAAAACATCAAGAGAAGAAAAACCATAAAAGAATTATAGTATTTTAGAACCAGAGAATATCACTAAATTCCAGGGATGGAAAACCTTTGTGCTCTGCTCAGGTTGCTTCCAACATTATAGCTACAGTATAATTTAATATTAAGGGAAAATTTGTCATGGCAATTGAAGCAGATCAGCATAAATTAAAGCAGTCCTGAATTTTTTTGATAGTTCTAAATGGCAAAAGGCAGGCTTTTTATTTCTAATGAAAGCAATCTACGCATTAAGATTGGACATGTTGCAAATCTTAATGTGAGTCATTACCTAGTGAGACAACTTCTTAGAAAATCTGGTGTATTTTCTGTCACTTCAAGCATCCCAGAACCACAGAGTGTGTTAAGGTTGACCAGTGGGTCAATCTCCTTGCTCAAAGATAGTCATCCTAGAGCACATGGCACAGGATTGCATCCAAACAGTTCTTGAGTATCTCCAGTGAAGAAGACTCCATGTCTCTGGGTCCAGTGGTCAGCCACCTGCGCAGAAAAGAACTTCTTCCTCATGTTCAGGTGGAACTTCGTGTCCATCAGTTTCTGTCCATTGCCTCTTGTCCTTTTGCTTGGCACCACTGAGAAGAGGCTGGTACTTCCTCTTGACACCCTCCCTTCAGATACTGATACACGTTGATGAGGTCCCCTCTCAGTCATCTCTCAAGACTCAACAGGCACAGTTTCCTCAGCCTGTCTTTGTAAGGAAGATGCTCCAGTCCCTTAATCATCTATGTGGCCCACTCTGGGAGTTCCAGGTCTCTTGTACTGAGGAGCCCAGAACTGGACACAGCACTCCAGACATGCCTCACCAGGGCTGAGCAGACAGGCAGAATCCCATCCCTTGATCTTCCAGCAATGCTCTTCCTAATGCACCCCAGGATTCCTTTGACATTCTTGGCCACATGGGCACACTGCTGGGCTTGTGAACAGTTGTCTACCAGGACCCCCAGGTCCTTCTCTGCAAAGCTGCTTCCCAGCAGGTCAGCCCCCAGCCTGTGCTGGTCCATGGGGTTGTTCCTCCCCAGGTGCAGGATCCTGCACTTGCCTTTGTTGAATTTCAGAGAGTTCTCTGCCATCTCTCCAATTTTTCAAGATCCTTCTGAAGGGTTCACAACACTCTGGCGTGTTGGCCACTCCTCCCAACTTTCTGTCATCAGAGGATGTCATCCTGAGGAGGCATCTGCCCCTCTATCCAAGTAATTGGTGAATAAGTTAAACAATACTGGGCCCAGTATGGAACTTTGGGGAATGCCACTAGTGACAGGCCTCTAAACTAGACACCCTACCACTGATTACGACCCTTCAGGATCTGATGTTCAGCCAGATCTCCATCGACCTCATTGCCCACTGATCCAGTCCACACTTCCTGAATTTGCCTATGAGGATTTTGTGACAGGGTTCACAGTCTTCCTGAGGACAACAGACATTGTTCTCCTCTTGTACTTCCTGGTAATTGTTTCATTGTAGAAGATAATAAGGTTGGTGAAACATAATTTATCTTTAAATCATGCTGGCTATTCCTGATCACCATAGAAATGGCCTCCCCAATGAGGTGCTCCATCACCTCTCCAGGGATTGAAGTGAGACTGACTGGCCAGTAGTTCCTTGGTCCTTATTTCCCCTTATGAAGACCAGGGTAACATTTGTTTTCTTCCAGTCCTCAGGTATGTCTCCTGATTGCCATGACCTTTCAAAGATGATCATGCAGGTATGGAATGTCCTCATTGAATGTATTTGGTGATGAAACTACTCAATGTGAATTTTTGCCCTATGGTCTATAGAAGAATGGATCATATGATCACAATAGAACTTTTCAAACCAAATGTCATTCTATTAATTGTTTTAAATTATACTTAAGAAAATTACACAAAACATTGAAGCATCTTGGATGAACTCTTGAAAATATATAACAATACTAATCTAAAGTTATTTAAATTCTCCAGCTGCTGTAGATGTATTTGCCCTAAAATCACTTGTTCCTTTCCATGCTTGTCAGAGACTGAAATATTATATTTTATGACTTAAACATTTTCTTAAAGGACTTTTAAAACGGTATTACAAAAGCTGCAGAGAAGACTACCGCACCCTGAATGGGGCCCTGACTGAGGCCTTACACTGCTCGCTGATGAAGATAAGATAAAGTAACAACTCAGGGCTGGGGACATTCACAAAACACAAGCTTAACACCTCCAAAGTGGAGAGACCGCCGCCCCAGGGCTATCAGCTGCCAGGCTCACACAAATCCTCCACTAAAGGGCAGGGGGAAGAGAGGCTTTGGGTATCTTGGAAAAACCTGTGGTCAGAGGTGCAGTGACTGCCCATCCTCCACTGTGCAGAGGAGCCCAGCTGAGGGGTCTTCACCGGGGCGGGGGGAAGCTTATCCACAGCAGAAGGGGGTGACATGGCCCATCACAGGGGCCCCCAGACCCTGCACCAGAGCCCCTGAGATGATGCAACAGACCCTCAGTGTTGCAAGGGACAGTGTGTCAAGCTAGTCCCTGCAAGAAAAACGTGGACGTTCCCACCTCACCTGAAGCGTATATTAATCCACGGAGTTCTGTACTCGTTAGCATGTGGTGTGGCGGCGTGACACGGCGTGTGGCAGCATGTACCGGCGTGGCCACAGCAGTGACAGGGGACCCTCACCACCAGCAGACCAGATGGAGGGGAGCAAAGAGACATCGTTGGGACCCTCAGATGCGTGATATGATTCCACCTAACCCCTGTCACCTCTCCCTGTTCCCCCAGCCCCCACACACACTTCTTTTTCTTTCTCTCTTTCTTTTCTCTTCCCTTCTCTTTGCCTCTTTTACTATTACATAAAATACGTCCATTTTTTGGAACAACATCTAACCTCGTTTGGTTTTAATCTCATTTCTGGGAATATTTTGAACCTTTTAAGTTCTTTCCGGTTTATGCTCAGAGACTTAGATTGCTTTGCTTTTCTGGGCCTAAACCGGATCATAACAATGCTCCACTGCAACAACTGTCTCTTTTTTCCACCAAGGCTACCCAGTATTCCTGATCAGTTCTTTCTCCTTTGAAATTTCAGGATCATCTATGAATCTTTAATAGTTCCTTACTAAAATGAATTAGTGAGTGTAGAATTTAGATATAAATTTTAGACTAAAATAGTGTGGGTCAGAGTTGTCCACTGAACTTTTTAACAACTCAGTTCATAACCTAACTTTTATAACAGTATTTTAAGTTATAGGGGTGGAGAAAGATACACAATTCCAAGACATTTTCTCTAGCCCTAATTTTTGATGATATTCTTACTTAAAAGTTCTTGTTCTCTGACCAACCAACAAATGCCTGAATCTGGTAAGAAGCCTGATCAGCCCAATTATTTTCTAGAATAATGTAACAGGAGTCCCTCAGCTTTTTCCTCCTATTCTTAATTCAGTTACTCACATGTCTAAAAAAGTGCTCTACATGTTAATAACACCAAAAACCATAGCAATGATAACAATAACAATAACAGAAACAATAACATGCATATTAACCAACATTATAGTGTAAATGTAATTTGAGAGTAATATTTGGTACAAGTTGTATAGAGACTAATAAGCACCTTTGGCCTTAAAATTTATTGCTCTAGACTATGGTTATTGCCTCATAAACAAGAAAAACCCCTCAAATTACCATAATCAACTCTGCCACTTACCATGAGCAGAATGCTAAAATCTCTAGACTGGTTCAAAGTAAAATGAAGCATATATTCATTCCTTTTGCGGTTTGGATTGTGCTTATCGTATATCTAAAGAGAAAAATATGTGTACCAAACACCAATTTATTGGAGCATTGCTAATTTGCATATCTAATTTCAAGCTGTACTAATTGCCTTTGAAAATGCCAAGCTTGTTTATTAGCCATTTCTTTTTTTTCCTGAAGGAAGAGTCTATTTACACAGAAGCATTCACCATAACTGGAAAATCATTATCCTGGGACTTAAGGGAAAAAATAAACCAACATTTCAAATGCATCATGGCTAGGTACAGCTCTTTTGTCTTATATAATGAAATTTTACAATTAAGTTAGCAGATGCCTTTAGGCACGTCAGCTGGGGCATTATTTCTCTTAAGCGTTTCATGTCTTTTAAGTATCATAAATTTGAGTGTTTCGATTGCTTTGCAAGCAGCACATAAATATTTTGCTTTTATTTTTTTATATGTGTCTCATTTAATGGTATAGGTCCAGACAAAAAACATTATGAAGTTCAATTCATGTGTGCTTATTCCATTTTAAAATAAATTGCATAATTACTAAGATGTCTCAGTCATGAAATGAATTTCCATACCTGCCCTCTGTGGTTTAACAGAATTCCTTTAGTCATTTACTTATTAAAAAGCCCAACCATAATAAAGTCAGTTTTACTATGTCTCCAATAGAAATAATTACATGTTTAATGTTTAAGGTTTTACTTTTTTTCTGTGATGAGAAGATATAAACTGCTAAATTTAGTACTGCTGGTACTATACTAGAGACTAATATAAAAATAGAAACAACTGTGGTAATAGGGAAGTAAAACATTTAATAGACAACATTATACTTTCTAATCAAACCTGAGTAAGTATAATACCAATATTTTAGGAGAATCTAGAAAGCTTAATCTATGCCTCTGGATGGAAAACTTGAAAATTTAATTTCTAATTTTTATAAAATTTTCTATAAAATTTTGTCCATGTTCTTAAAACTGTGAAAAGCAAGAAGCAAAATGAGAACAGTTTTTGTAGAGAATGTTGATATTTAACTTTACATAAAATTCAGAACAGATACAGAAGCCCATCCTTATTCACCAGTTCTCACTATTAGCACAAGATAAATTAACAAGGTGGTAGCAACTGGTTTTAGTTGGGTTTTTACTCCTCATTCTTAAAGCAGGATATTTACCCTTTCTCATTTTCCCACTCATGTGCCGAGAAGAGAATAAGAGGAAAGAGAAGGAAGGGGAGGGGAGGGGAGGGGAGGGGAGGGGAGGGGAGGGGAGGGGTGGGCAGGGCAGGGCAGGGCAGGGCAGGGCAGGGCAGGGCAGGGCAGGGAAGGGAAGGGAAGGGAAGGGAAGGGAAGGGAAGGGAAGGGAAGGGAAGGGAAGGGAAGGGAAGGGAAGGGAAGGGAAGGGAAGGGAAGGGAAGGGAAGGGAAGGGAAGGGAAGGGAAGGGAAGGGAAGGGAAGGGAAGGGAAGGGAAGGGAAGGGAAGGGAAGGGGAATACCATTTTTTTCATTCATAATACGAAAGTGATAGAGTTAAGAACTCAAATTCAAAGAACTGAAAAAGTTAGGTTTTACAGAGTCATAAAAGCATAGAATCATTGAAGCATAGAATCATTAAGGTTGGAAAACACTTCTAAGGTCACCAAGTCAAACCACCAACTTAGCGCCACCACTGTTCACCACTAAACCACGTCCTCAAGTGCGATATCCACATGGCAGTATACATTCATTCCCACAACTGATGGTTGAGGTACATGCAACGAAAAAATAAACATAGCAGAGATAGCTCTTATCAAAAGACAAATACATAATTGTCCTGATAGGTAAATTCCAGCAGCCTTAAAATTTGATTGAAATGTCTTCTTTCTTTTTTTATGGATCATAAATATAAGGAGTAGCATTAAAATTTCGTTATTCACAATCTATTGTGATTATGGTCTCAATCCTTTGCTCTGCAACATCAGAATCACAAGAACTCATAGAGATATGTGAGTTTGTGAAATCCAATCGTTTAATAGGATCCAGTTAATTTTGTCTTTAAAATCATACAAATTAATAGTACAAGAGGTACAAAAAATACCCTCAGGATGACTGAAACATATTGCAATTTTCCACCTAAAGTTTATAGTTTGAAACTTCATCTGTGTATATACTTTTGTACAAGAAACTAAAGTCTCACAGTTTGCAGTCATAGTTTATCTGTGATTATGGACATGGCACAAAAAAATAGCAGAAGCACTTGTCAGGTTTATGCCACTTTAATAACTTTATAGTAATAACGAACTGTAGAGGGAGAAGGAGAATAAATATAATGGGGGGGAGAAAACCAAACATAAAATGAAAATATAACTGAGTACTTGCCTCTGAGTCAGTGCTACAGAGTAGGAAAGGTTTGTAGTGAATATGGCTAAAGAAATACCTCACGCAACTGAATGTATCTCTGTGCTGTTATCAGAAGCTCAGTTATGACTTTTTATTTTCCCAAAGCTGAGCTACAAATCTCAGGACAGTAGAGCTTTACCTAACCTTCTATTGCATCACAGCCATTGAAAGTAATATACATATATAATACTTACTTTTGAAAGATTTTGTTCACAACAGTCTAGATAAATTAAATATTTCCAGGACTACTATATTGCTTTAATGCATTTAATCATGACATGATAATCATGATAACATATTGCGACATATCATATTTGTTATAAGAATCTTCTGAATTTTCCTGATAAAAATTTAACATTTTACCGCCTTTGGTGCCTTTTAAGACTAATACTTCATATTTTTTTTAAACTTTATTTTATTAGATGTCTTAGGAATAGCTTTGGTTCAGGAATAATTAGTAAATTGTGTGGCCTTTCCATTCCTACAAGAAAAAATGCTTACAGCTATTACATGCATTTTTAAATTAGTAATTTGAACCAGTTGAGAAGTGTTCAAGTTTTTTCAAATCTCTAAAGAAAAAAAAATATTTCTTCAAGTGCAGTATTATTGGAAATGAGGAATTTTTCATCAAGAACTGACAAGTTAATAACTTTTAAAATAAATATTCATCAGTATCCTTGAGATCTGAAGATATTTTTGCTGAAAAAATTATTTGACCCTGTACTCATTAATCTACAAAATTCTGCCTGGATTTTTTTTTTTTTTTTTTTGGGTAGAATCATAGAATTATTTAGATGGGAAAAAACCTTTCAAATCATTGGGCCCAAGATAAATCTAACACTTTCAAGTCACTGCTAAAACATGTCCCTAAGTGCCACATTTACATATCTTTTAAATACCTCCAGGAATGATGACTTAACCACTTCCCTGGACAACTTGTTCCAATGCCTCAAAAGCTTTTCAGTTAAGGGTTTTTTCCTAGTATGCAGTCTAAACTGGGACAGCTTCTGGGACAGCTTGAGTCCATTTTCCTCTTGTCCTGTCACTCGTAACCTTGGAGAAGATGTCGACCCCACCCAGCTACAAGCTCCTTTCAGGTATTTACAGAACACAATGTGGTCTCCCCTGAGCTTCCTTTTTTCCAGGCTAACCAACCCAAGATCCTTCAGCTGTTCCTCATAAGTCTTGTGCTCCAGGTCTTTAATAATCTTTGTTGCCCTTCTTTGGACATGTTCCAGTCATTGTCTTTCTTGTAGTGAGGGGCCCAAAATTGAACACAGGATTTGGCATCTTTCATTCATTCCGAAGTATCTTTCACATGCTATTTACTAAGCTAAGTTTTTTTTATATTGTGTTAATTAAGCTCTACTGAGGACATTCCTTAATATATTACTGGGGAAATTTGTTGCTTTAATGAGTTTATGATTTAATATTTTAATCATTATTGCCTGATTGATTTTAAGAGTGTCTAGAAAACAGTAGTACTATTGCTATGAGTAAAATCTGCAAGGTATTTTATGCTACACAAAAAATGCTTATAGCTTGTTTGCTGTTAAAAAAAAAAAAAAAAAAAAAGAACAATGCCATCTTCTTGCCAAAAAGAGCATAAGAGCATAAGTAAATTCTAGTTAATTCAGAGTCTCTTCAGGAATGAGGTACCTTTTCAACTGCTTTTTTTATGAGCTTTAACATCTTTAAAGAGAGATGTTTTCAAGAAAGAAAATGGCACACAGGCACAATACTCAAGGCAAATAGATGTAAAATGTTAAATGTGTTCATATTTTATTATATCTTGTTTGCATTTTTCAATTTTATTCTATCTTTCCTTTATTTACCATATTTTACAATATTCAAAATGGACTATATTTCAGAAATATTAAGTGTTAAATTCCAATGTATAATAACTATCTTTGTAGAGCAAAATGTCTTGAGAGTTCACATCTTTATGTGATACAATTTCATCTGGAATCTGTCAGTGGAGCAGAAATGGGAGGACCCTGTCTGTCACTTCAAGAAATATGATCACTTTCTTATTATTCACTATCATACCATCATAGTGCTGATCAGCACCATGTTTCTGTAAGGTTATGCACAATGAAAGAAACATCCATTATTTCTGTTACCTTCTGAAATTGTTTCACTTACAAAATAATTAATAATACTGATTATTTGACTACACGCGCTGGTTTTGGCTGGGTAGAGTTAATTTTCTTCACAATGGCTGGTATGGGTCTGTGTTATGGATTTGTGCCGAAGACAGTGGTGATAATATAAAAATGTTTTTGCTATTGCTGAGCAGGGCTTACACAGAGCCAAGGCCCTTTGTGCTTTTTGTACTGCCACACTGATCAGGAGACTGGGAGTGCATGAGAAATTGAGAGGAGACACAACCATGTCATGTGACCTACACTAACCAAAGGGATATTCCAGACCATGTGAGATCATGCTCAGGATATAAAGCGGGGGCAGGAAGAAGGAAGAGAAGGACATTTGGAGTGATGGCGTTTGTCTTCCCAAGTCACCGTAATGCATGATGGAGCCCTGCTCTCCCACAGATGTTTGAACACCTGCCTGCCCATGGGAAGAGGTGAATTAATTTCTTGCTTTGCCTTGCTTGTGTGCTTTGCTTTTCCTATCAGCTGTCTTTATCTCAACTCATGAGCTTTCTGGTTTTTATCCTTCCAATTTTGTCTCCAGTCCTGCTGGTGGAGGAGTGAGCAAGCAGCTGCATGGTGGTTGGATGCTGGCAGGGGTTAAACCATGGCAGTATGTCAACTATGGTTCAAAGTTTCATAAATAACAGGTGGTTATTCTTTTTCCCTTTGAGAACTGCTCTATTACCAGTAAGGTAATAGAGTAGTAGTAAGGTCTGCATATGCATGCACCTTGAAAATAGCAACTGTTCTGATGAGTTAATACAAGCACAAAGAGTTGATTTGGTCCTCTGGTCAATAGAGACACCAACTCATATATGTTCAAGAGTTTTAGATGAGTTAGAGGAGTTTTTTTAATCTCACTAGGTAAGGCATCCATGTTTCAAGAAGTGAAATTCATAAGTACTACTCGAGATGCTACCTAGATGTAGTTGCTTATGTTTTTTCTGTGTCTGAAACTGTGAATTCTTTTAAATATATAACATATTTGAAGTTTTTTCAGTATTCTTGAGAGTGTAAATGTTGAGGCAATTGTGATATTTAAAAAATCCTTCTACTGAAATCAAATACAAAAATACCTATTTTGATTATTCTATTGTCTGCTATAATTATTAAACATGTCTTTAAAAAGTGCATGAATTGCTTATTATGAGTGCTTGACAAATTATGATGTTAGCATTTAGCGATGGCATACATGAGCACTAGGAATGCTGCAGACCGACAGTAAAATAAAACTGATTGATTAGTAAAAACAACAGTCATTCAAACATAAATGTAGTGTTTTATATGATTTTAGGTTTTTTTTCTTCCTACTAAGCATAAATATTTTCATCCTTAATTTAACTTATATTATAGTGAAACTTGAAGACATCTATTTTTCATGGTAATGTTGTCTATTTGATAACGTGCCTTTAGTTAAAAATGTGATAATTGGGCTGAATGAGACAGTCTGTTTTCATAATTGGAAACAAAAAATAAAGATATGTGCAAAATTCACTTTGGTTAAGCTACTTGCTTGATTCTTCATTCTGTAGGTAGGTATTGAAAATAGTAAGGAATTTATATTATGTGGGGGTTTTTTACTAAAATGTAACACATCCTTCTAAAAAAGCCCTCAAGCCTATCACATCAAATTGCCATAATATATCAGCTTTGAAACTGTATCATGCATACTAAGTGAATCCTATGCATCAGTCTTTCCCCATGTGTCTGCTCAGGTTCTTAGAGGAACATCCTAGAATAACAGGTTAGAATAATTAATAGCATTTCAAAGTAACTAGGTTTCTAGAGTGTCTCAATCTATGTGCATCATTCCTGAGACAATTTAACAAGGGGCTAATATTAAGAAAGATTGCACCATACTTTCTTTATTCATCGCTACTGAGTATCTTGACCTTTATTTATTTGTCCCTGATTATTTTTTTACTGGTTAGCCTGCTTCAAAATTTCCATTTCTCAAAATTTGCTTACAAAATAATTATCCCTACAACCTGTCTTCTAAAGCATGGTGCAAGATACATTATTGCACAGGGCAATGCTGGGAGAAAGGGGTTGAAAATGGAAGACTGACTGAGAAAAAAAAGAATAAGAGTTGTTTTCACTCAAAGATGACCTTGCAGATGGAAGATATTAAGAATATTCGGTGTGGGAATTTTCACGTTGTGGTTACCTTGGGTTGTTTTCTGTCTGCCTTGGGGAATGGAATTTCTGCAGAAGATAACAGGATGTTGTAAAAAAGACCTAAAAAACATTCTTCACAGGCCTAGGCCTCTCAGTTGGGAAGGGGAAGAGAGATAAAAAGCTTGGATGCTGTAAAAACACAGCACAGTCTTGTGAAGGAATGCACATGTGCCAACTCCTATGATATGTTAAAGAAGGGAATAAGCATGCACTTTTTGCCCCTGCTAAGAGGGAATAAGCTTAGCAGCCCATTTTGCCATTGTGATTATGGAATAAATATACTCTTTAAGCACTTCATATGTGGTTTTTGGTCATATTGGTTACCTGCATATATTCAGTTTTCACAAGTATCTTCTTGTAGTTGTTACCAGAATGAAATCAATCTGCAGAAAAATGTGCTGTTTCCCAAAAATATTCCTTTAGTATGAACACCATTACTGTAAAGTGTATTTCTATTTTCCAAGTTTATCTTTTAAATGTTGTTGCAGTGTATATTTGAAACTTTTATTGCAATAATTGCAAGTGACCATGTTCCCAATATTTGCACATCAAAAATTCAAAGGGAGAAAGTTTTTAAGTAGGATTTCACACTCCTAATATCTAAATGTCATGGAGTACTGTGTGAAACTTTATTAAATCCCGTGTTCATTAATGCAAACCAGATCACATTTAAGAAGGAAGAAGGAAAGAATAGGCTATATTTCTGTATTAAACATAGCATTTGTGATGGCTAACCTTTTTGTCCTCCTCAATGTAGTCACCAATGGTAATTTTTCATTACATGTCACTTTGGGGATAAGTTAGACTCTGACCTTTTGTACATAACATACATTTTGGAGTGTTCTTCCCCCCAGTAGCTGCTGTATGCTAAAAGTTCATCTGTGAATTTACTAAGTTTTCTGCTCTTCAGGAGTAAAGAATGCCTTTAGAAAAAATCATCTACACACCCACAGAACGTCAATTATTCTGAAAAAAGGTACTGTGTATAGCATCTCTACATTAATTAAGAGAGTTTCCATAAAAAATGTGATGAAACTAAATCATAGTACGGTTTCATTGGAAGGGACCTTTAAAGGTCATCTAATCCGACCTCCAATAAATGAAGCCTAGATGGACAGGTGATAGACTTAGCTCTTCCTGTTTGCTATAACATGAATGATTAACAGTGGATAGCATCTCTGTAGGTAATGAATACAAGATTTTGATGCAATGAAATGCTTCAAACTCATAAAATTAGTAACAATATACTGCTCTACAGCAAAACATATGCACTGATCTATATTCCCACAAAACCAGGAAAGAAAAAGGAGAAAACCAACTTTCATTTTGATGCTATTCTCTACATTTGTAACATTTTCCAGAGTCTAGCAAGTAATTTAAATTATTAGTCACAAAATGGCAGCCTCTATTTCCAAAGATTGCTTTTGGTGTGAATAGTTTATAAAGTCCTCACACAATTTTTCTTCTGACATCTGGTTAACCAGATTTGGATTACAAATAAAGTAAGGATCCTATCTTTGTGTATTTTGTGTGAGTTTAAATCAATCTGTCCAAGAAAGAAGCCACATGTTCAATCCTAAATTGGACTGAAATAAAACACTTTTTATACAGAAGATAATCTCTAGTTACGAATTATTCCTGACATATATTAGCATTGAACTTGGTGTTCTAGTAATGACATTTTCTTTAAACTCCATACTGGTAGTAAAATATTGTCTGTATTGACACCTCTTAAGCAGTTACTAAAAGACAATTTCAAACGTCAAACAATCTCCACAAGCTCTAACCCTCTGTAGTGTAAAGAATTGCAAAAAGATCACTTGAGATAATCTCAATAATTGGTTTCAGAACTGCATATGCATGTTAGAAACATATTACAAGGAAAGTAAATCCAGGGCAGATGGATGAAGCAAAATTTTCATTTCTTGTTTACGGGAAGCTATATTCTCTCCCTCCATTCAAAATCAGGTGGAAATGTATATAATGCTGATAATAAATAGCACATGTAGAAGACTGTATTATTATTGGTCACTAGCTCTTTTAAGATTTGGGTTTTTTGGTTTTTTTGTTTTTTTTTTCCTCCTGTCTATACCAGAGAAGTGACTCAGCTTGATGTCATCATCTTGAGGGGATGCCTCTGGCTCATAGGTTACAGGTACCTGTGCTGCTCAACAGCTGTCAAGATGCTGTCTGAAAAAGATGGAAACAGTTTTCTTCATTTACTGTTTTAAATGAAAAATGCATATTTCTCCCCATTTCTATCAAAGATTGAATGTTATTTTCCGATGCACTTAATAATTCTTTTTTTGTACTAAACTAAAATAATTTTACTTTTTGCTAAAGATAGTAATATCCATTTTGTTTCTTTTTTTTACAAATGAACTTACAGTATATATACATATATACACATTACACATATATTATATATACACATATATATTACACATATATTTTATATATATACATATATTTTCTACTGGTTCCATCCTATACCATTATCTGTCTAAACTTTTGCTTCTTTACACTTATGATATTTAAATTTTAGTCTCCCTCAAGAATATTTTTCTTGCTTATATTGTCTAATAGTCATCTAGAATGGCTCACCCAGGTGAAATAGTACTATAAAACCAGATTCTGAACTGCTAGAATTAACTTGACAGCTCAGCTGAATGACTTCCAATACAAGGGGTCCCAATACTTATACCACATCTTGTATAATCCAGGGTGTTAGGAGAAGGGACTTCCTTCTTTAATTTTTTTATTTTGATAAATATAAAATGAAATTCTTCTTCCCCCATAGAGTGGTTAGTAGAATTTTTTTAAGTTATTTCTCAATGGGTAAGCTAGGTGTACTCTTAATCAGAAATATTAGTACTAGTCTGGATTATTTTCTACCTGCACATCTTATTAAAAGAAAGGGAGAAAACCCACACAATTACACCCATTACTCCAACTTCCCAACAGACTTCAGATCAACTATCAGGCTTCTAATCTCTTTCATTTAGTTTAGAACAAAACAACAAAATCTACATTTCAGCAGTAATTACTCAACTAACATAGAGAGTCGTAAATAGCTCATTTATAAATAATGTTTATAATAAGCTAAAAGATTTTCTAAAACTACTTTAATCTTCCTGGAAAAGCATACCTTTTATTTTTAATTTTTTTTTATCAGAGAAACCTCAATTTTTGGGCAGGCTAGATTAACTTCTTAATTTCCTATCTATTTACCAAGCTCTTCTTTCCATCTATTTGCATTAGTAAAAACACCTTTCTGATTATAGAGACACTAAGCCATTATCTATTACAGCAGCCACTAAGCCACAAAGCTAACATTTGACAGGTCTAAGTACCTACTTACCAGAATAGAAATAATATGTTACCTGTCCCGGTTGATTCTTGTTTTGCTAGTGCCATTTCTTATTGTCACACACATTTTTGCCTCCTTGTTCCTTGAGGGGTTTTTTGTCATGAAAGCAACAATCTGGTTTCTCTTGCTTCACAGGATATGAGGATTCTTCTTGTGTGAGCATTTCAGGCAAAATATCCAGTAGAAGAGTAAATAGTGAAGTATACTCAGAAGTGAAATAAATTATGTTTGCAGAGGTTTTCTGGACAATAATGAATCTGTACCAATTCAAGAACAGCCATGGGACCTCAAAGAAAGGTTAGGACCACTCCATGTCATCTGAAGAAAGGAATGAGAGCACTGGTGGGAACCACAGCACCAGATAAATGAAAAGAATGCAGGTGCTAGAATCTCTCATTGCTGATTCTGAATATCAGTTCGTAACTAGAAGGGAAAATTATACTGCACATTGTAATATAGTGGAAACGGGTTTTCTTCCAAGGTGATGAACATTCAGTATATGGTATCAACTTTTAACATTTTGTTTAATGGGGTAACATCAGACTGGAGACGTGTCACTAGTGGGGTTTCACAGGACTCTATCTTAGGTCCTGTGCTCTTCAACATTTTCACAAATGACTTGGACACAGGACTGAAAGGGATACTGAGCAAGTTCACTGATGATACAAAACTGGAAGAAGCTGTTGATTCTCTTGAAGCCACGGAAGCCCTGCAGAGAGATCTTGACAAATCAGAGGCCTGGGCAATCCCAAATAATGTGAAGGTCAGTAGGGAAAGCGCCAGATTCTGTACCTGGAATGGGGCAACCCTGGATGTACAGACAGACTCAGGAATGAGATGCTGGAAAACAGTGCTGTGGAAAGGGACCTGGGGGTCCTGGTCAATGGCAAGTTGAACAGGAGTCAGCAGTGCCATGGCAGCCAGGAGGGCCAACCGTGTCCTGGGGGGCATCAGGCAAGCCACGCAAGGGAGAGGATTGTCTTGCTCTGCTCTGCACTGGGGCAGCCTCACCTTGGGTGCTGGGGGCAGTTTTGGTCACCACAATATAAGAAAGGTGACCTGTCACTAGTGTAAACTATTAGAGAATGTCCAAGGGAGGGCCACAAAGATGGTGAAGGGCCTTTAGGGGAAGCTGTATGAGGATCGGCTGAGGTCACCTGGTCTGTTCAGCCTGGAGAAGAGGAGACTGAGAAGAGACCTCATTGCAGTCTACAACCTTCTTGTGAGGGGAAGAGGAGGGGCAGACACTGATCTCTCTGTGGTGATCCATGACAAGGTCCAAGGGAATGGCCTGAAGTTGTGTCAGGGAAGGTTTAGGTTGGACATTAAAGAAAGGCTCTTCACCCAAAAGGTGATTGGTCACTGGAACAGGGTCCCCAGAGAAGTGGTCATAGCATCAAGCCTGACAGAGAAAGAAAAATCCTTTGAAGTTGTGTCCTATACTATTTAGCTATGCAGTACAAGACAGTTCACGGTACTCTATAGCCCAACAGTGTGATGGCTGATTTAGCTACAGACAACATTGTCTCCTTGAGAAGAAATATTTCAGAGCCTAAGTTATAGAATGATTTTCCATATGAATCATAGCCGATGAAAAATTAAAGAGATATTCAGTCTGCTTTTGGAAGCAATTAATTTACTCCAACTGTGTTCATGATCATCAAGATCTTGATTGCAGGGTTACTAGAGACAGTGTGAAAAAAAAAAATTATTCATAAAAACTTGATTCCTAAGTTCATTCAGTCATCAGATGATACAGTATAATTGATTCTGCATCTTAATTTTAGTACAGAATGGCAATTAACTTAAAATACAAAGGATTGTTCAAAGATGTTTAGTGGATGTTAATGAAATAATAACAAACTTGAAAAAATAAGGAACTTTATATATTAAGCAAATTATTTTTGAAAAACTGATATACATTTTTTTAAATTTGTTAAATAATGTTTGGGTTTTATAAATCCAGAAATAAAAGTATTTTCATTTCATGTGGGGTTGTCTCTGGTTTGAATGTATGGGTTCTTACTGTTTCACAATATATGGCTGGGCTTATGCAAAATACTTAAGTAGTTACGACTTCTGTTGAAATTAGCAGAGTATCATGACTATATGTATAAATATCTGTAGCTATTAATTTATTTGGAGAATCTTAATTATTGAATCATTTTGATACATGATGGTGAATATTAAATAAGGACAAAATCATAATTCTATATTTAAAATTAGTCTGCTGTTCCCTGTTCTATAATTTTATTTTATTTCAGTACTAAAATCTGTTACTCCAAACTATATGATATATATATATTACATTCAATATAACCTCAAAAATCAATTACATGTAAAATATTTTAATGTCTGTTTTAACCTCTATTACCTTTATATAATATTTGAACATAATGTTTGAAAAGCTATCAGTGGTATAATTCACTGAAATCTGTCATATGAGGTTTGATCCATATCAGTTTCCATGTAAGTGTATTATGAACTCCCTTTGTGGAAAAAGTAAATACAAGAAAAAGAGGAAATATTATCTCTAGTTATATGTGTCATCCTGCCTTATCAATAATTATTCTACATATTAATTAGGGAAATTTATTAACAGCATTAAAGTATTGATTTTTTTAATGTAGCTAATTAGAAGCATCTTATATTTACTTACACAAATCATGCCTTTGATATTCCTAAAATAACACATAGAATGACTACTTCTTTAGACTAATATTAGTAATTTGCTGCTTTGGACAGAATTAGCACTTTTCAAAGCATTATATTCATGGAAATGATTAATTTTCTACAGGAAGGAACAGTTTTCATATGCAAAAATATAAAAGCTCTTTTCCCCAGAGATCTCTAATTGCTCTTCATTCTTTGTTTGATTTTTATGAAAGATGCAACCATTTCTCAATCCAGAATGTAATGATACCGTCAGAGCTCCAAACTCCATCCTCTTTCCATGTGTTATGGGTGAGGATAGATTGGTCTGGGTGAGTTTGTAGTGGGTGTCTCCTATGGGTCACCTGCCCAGGAACATCAAGCGGATCAGGCCCTCCGCAGAGAGTTGGCAGCAGCCTCATACTCACAGACCCCGTCCCTCATGGGGGACTTTAGCCAACCCGAAACCTGCTGGAGGGAAAACACAGCAGGGCACAAGCAAGCCTCCATGAGGTTCCTGGAGAACTTTGATGACAACTTCTTGACTCAGATGAGAAAGGAGCCAAAAGAGAAGTATTTTGCTGGACCTTGTACTCACTAACAAGAAGACACTTACTGGGCACATAAAGGTGGAAGGCAGACTTGGCTGCAGTGACCATGGGATGATGGAATTAAGGATCCTGAGAGGAGGAAGCACAGCAAAAAGCAAGATCACAGTGTTGGACTTCAGGAAGGCAGGCTTTGGTCACTTCAAGGACCTTTTTAGCACAGTCCCAGGGAATAAGATCCTAAAGGGAAGAGGTGCTTGAGAAAGCTGGCTAATATTCAGGAATAACCTGTTCCAAGTTCAAGAGCAGTCCATTACAACAAGGAAGAAATCAGTCAAAAATACCAAGCCTACGTGGATGAACAAGTAGCATCTATTTAAAGACAAAAAGGAGGCATTCAGAGCGTGAATGCAAAGATGAGTAACCTGGAACTAAATGAAAAATTCAAAAGAAACTAAAATTATGCAAGTATTCAGAAAGGATAGATAAAATGATTTAAGTAATTCTAAAACTAATTAGCTTAATACTTTATTTCCAGTATATTAATAGAAATCCTGATATAGAATCAAATAAGGTATTAAAGAAAAAGAATTAATAATAATTAGAATGGCTTTCTAGATAATATTTCTTCTAAAACTTGGCTCCTTTTTTCTGGCAAAGACACAATTGATTGGAACATTGGTCAGCTCACAATTCAATGTCACAATTTTGACATTTTGATTTCAAAAACCTATTATGTTTTAAGAAAAGTAGGGTTGTGAAGATGATCAAGGCATTGGACAAAAGAAGAAGTTGTGAGAATAAAACCTTGGAAGAGGTTGACAAGAGGTTGTGCAAGTTATCAAGTCTCCTCTCAACTTGGTGATGTTCAAAACCTGATTATACATGGCCCTGAGTGTTATATATTAAATCCACCAAATTGGCCTTCGCATGTTAAGTGCCCTGATTTTGCATGATAAGATGTTAAATGTCCTAGTTTTGCATTTTGCATATTAAGTGTTTTAATTGCCAAATTAGTATTTACATACTTTAAATGCCCATCAAAGTAGTTAAAGATATAAAGTTAAATTCTCAGAACCATTTAATCACACAGTTCCTAGTTAAAAATCCCTGTTGATAAAATATTCCTAAATTTAATTCCTTCCTTAAGCCTTAAACTTCCAAATGTCTTGTTTCCTGCACATACCCAAGTTATCCAAGAATTGTAAAAGATTCTTAAAGTGTTTATGGTTCAGTTTTAAAAGTTCCTTAAAATGACTGTTGATTGCTCTGTTTTAAAAGTTCCTTGAAGTGTTTGTAGTGCAGATTAATGCTTTTGTTAGTTGTCCTTAAGTTCTACAAGTTTCCAAGCCCAGCTCCAAGAAGCAGACTTCTAGCTGTCAAGAGCTATTTTTAGCCTCCTGTCCGTTAACCTGCAGCTCAGCTCCATGGCAACATGAATGTCAATGAGGACATTTTCCCGCCTTCCAAGCACCCGAGACAGAAGCTATCCCATTGGCTGGATCAAATGACCTCACTTCGAGACTCCACCAATCGCACCAGACCATGGGGCTGGATTGTGGGCGGACCTGGGCGGAGCATGGAGACTATAAAATCCAGTGCACAGGCCGGGAGCTTGCATTTGCCTCAGATTAGCTGTGGGCGAAGCCCAATGCTGGTGACTCAGGCCTCTATCTCCCAGAGGGACCATTTTAATTATCTAACTTTGGACTAGCCAAAATTAGCCCAGCGTTGCAGGCTTCCTGCACTGGGGCCTTGTGCCAGTTAGGCCTAAAGGTCTCTAATCGCTGCGGACCCGGGTTTTAGTATTTTTACTTGGGATTTTTACTTGTGGATTTTCCTGGACTGGATTATTTTAACTTTAATTAATTTTTTAAATTATTATTTTAATAAAACAGATGTTAATTTTTAGTTAACATCAAGAGTGCTGTCATTCTTGACACTAAGTAAGGTGCTCTAGTTGCCCCACTTTTAAGGAGGAGAGTTTGGACTATACAGTCTCTGAAAGTGTTTTCAAATATCGTCCATTCTGGGATTCTGTAAATACCAGAAGACATTACTTGAAATAAGCCTTATTGGAGTGATACATTTGAAAGCATAATTGTCAGAGGCGAATTATGTTTGAATAACTCTTTTCCTAGGGAAAGTCCAAACTGATTGATACTACAACCAAACCTGTTAGCACTTTAATCTGTGCTCTTGAAGTATCAGTTCAATGTTGATTACATTTCCAGATGGCTCAAAGATTGACAGAATCATAATTACACATGAGAGCAGAGTAAACATATAGCAAATTTTGTATTGAAACATGAACTCACCTTGTTCAAAGAATAAAGAATAAAATAAAATATTCTAAGAATAACATATGGAAATCATAACTGTAGATTAAGAAACAGTATCATGAAAAGTTGTCACTATAACAGGCTCTAGGGGTGATGTGATATCCTGTGCAGCACTGCAGAAAAGCAGACTGATCTTTAGAAGAATAAATAGAATACTAAGAACAATAGAGGTTAAGAGATTTGTGAATCAAGTTTAGTGTGCACATTTCTAATGACAGAAATAAAAGTTTTTTAAGAAATAAACAAAAAATTCCTCAAAAGAAATAGCATGGGTTCAAACATCTTGTGAGAAATAAGACAGCTTTCTGTAGAATTCAACAGAAAAAGTTGTGTTGAAAAAAACATAGTGTCCCGAGCTTAACTGAAAATCTCATAAACAAGTGAAGTCTAAAGTTGATTTCTTTGTTGGTTTTGGGGGGTTTTCCTGGGTTTTTTGGGGGGTTTGTTGGTTTTTTTTAAGAATGTTGAACTTCTCTAAAGAAAAACCACAAGAAAGGGTGAAATACCTGTGTTTTGGTAACTTCAAAATGTACAAGATGGTTTCATAAATGTAGTCTCACTGAAATATATGATCATGGGTTCCATACCCATACTACTGAACAAAATATAAGGCAAGAAGATACACAGGATATGGGATAAACAGACTTAGATGCATCTGCTTGCCTTATACTCTGTGCCTTGACTTAGGATAACTAGTAAAATCAAGGAACTTTCTATTTTCTATATAAATATATCTTATATGCAAATGTTGGGATCCTTCTGAAACCACAAAAATAATATTTTCAAGTAGAAGATGAAATATTTCTAATCAGAACAGAAAACACTTCAAGCATTTTCTAATAGGAAGAAGAAATAAAAGTAAGTCCTATGTCTTAAAAGCTAGTGTTACTATGAACCACTATTCTAGGAAAGATACAATACAAAATATATACTCAGTTGAAATTCACATCACTTTACTCATAAGTTACTTTACATAGTGTAAAGAACTCCTAAGTTAGTTTACACAGTATAAAGAACTTTATAAAATCCAGTTTGACTTTCTGAGTAATACAACTTACAATAACTTACTTTAATAATCTTATATTACTGTTACAAACTGTGTTAGAGTAAAGCTTAAGCTTCAGAAAATTTCATCTTATTGTGACATTATTAAGAAATGGACACCTTAGTGCAACAATTCCAAGGTCATTTTTTCAGGTATGTCAATATTGTATACTGTCTGTTTTCAGCTGGGGTAGAGTTGGTTTTTCTTCTGAGTAGCTGGTACTGTGCTTTGTTTTGGATTTAGAATGAGAATAATATTGACAAACACACTGAAGTTTTGATTGTTATTAAGCAGTGCTTACTCTGAGGACTTTTCAGTGTTGCACACTCTGCCAGTGAGGAGCTGCACAAGAAACCAAGGAGGACCAAGCATAGCAAGGACAGCTGACCCAGACTGATCAGAGGTCATTATATTCAGGATATAAACTGGTTTATACTGTAATATAATTTTTTAATAAATTAAACATAGCAATGTTATCTTAAGGGCATTTTTACAGTTCTTGTCTTGAACTTTTATTTATTAGCTATACCATGTTTATATGTACCAACCAGTAGAACCATATTTATTAGTTATTGCACCATCACTTTTACTGTCCTCAAATCTCAAATCTTCAGCGTTTTTGCTGGAGATATTAAAACTCAAAAGCTTAATATTAGTCTTAACATTTATCAGCCCGCTCACTACTTTTATATTGATTCAACTAAACAAGATATGAATTATCACTCTGTTATAGCATTAAACAGAGTCCTTATGGTTTCTTTGTTGTCCAGCATGTCATCTAAATCACTTTCAGAGCCTCTGCTCTTCAGTGTAACATTCAGGGTGCTGTTTAACAGGTTTCAATCATCTGATGTATTATTCTAGAGCTTATTTTATATGTTATTCTAGAGTTCTACCTATTCTAGGTAGGCAGTTGCTGTTGCTGCAGAGATCTCCCTGACCAGAAAGCACTAAGGGATCAAAGCCACATCTTCTACAGTACTGACTTCAACAGAATGATCTTAAAAGAATTAGACCTTCCTCTATCCACTACTGCTGAGGTACTGGGTATGCAGAAAAATTGTGAGCATAGAAGAGCATATGAGTTCAACTTGTTCCAAATAATTCTGGTAAATCTTGCAGTACCAAGGTATATGTTTGAAGTCTACAGTGTTCATTGTTAAAGAAATAATGATAAATTAATACATAAATTTAATAAGTATAATTATACATCATTACAAATTACTATCTTAGTTCCACAGATGGTGAACAGAGGCAGAGAGATTAACATATAAAAAGAACTCACTGAGGAAAGAGTGAAAAAACTTGTTCGTGATTTTTTTTTTCATTCAGTTAAGAGAGTACTGTGGATTTCCATCAGGTTCTCTGTCAGTAACAGCAATCCCTTCAGATCATTATTTTTGTTCAGCCTTGGGTAGCTCAGCGTGTGCTTCTCCAGTCTGCCTTGACTCAGGATTTCTGACAGTCTTCCACCTTTATACACTGCCTGCACCCAGCTCAGCCCATCTCAGAAATCTAATTCCCATTCTAACAGATTAACAGTGCAGAGGAGACAAAACTCCCTCCACCTTTTCTTGTGCAAAATTTTCATTCTCTGAATGAAGAAATTATACTGCTCATTTCCAGGGCAGAGGCTGCTTAGTCTGCATGACATCATGGCCAACTTATTTGTGATTTTCTATCAGGAACTATCTGAAAACAAATAAGTTCAACTTCTCCCATCCACAGTTAAGATTTTTATCTTAAAAAGAGAGACAGGAGGGAGAGACAACAGGGAGAAACCCCTTCTTTCAAATGTCAAATTGCAACTTGGAAATTCAGCATTGTTACAATTTATTAAAAACACACACAGAAGAAAAAAATAACCAAACCAACACAAAACTATGAAACCCCAACATCCCTATAAATCTCCTAAAAGTATTCTGTATGCTTATGGGTTGGTTCTGAATTTTTAGAAATAAGCGTACCTTACCCTGACATAGAAATGCACTGAAGAATTAAATCTAAATAAATGTTTAAAGAAAAGTTTATAATATAAAAAAAGAAAAATTGCAATAGCTTTATGCTGTCATTACAAAAAAGAAAAGTGTCAGAAAAATTCAGCAATGATAAACAGAAGTGATTTCAAATGCTAATAAGAACATTGAGAACATAATTTACAATGCTATGCTGGTATAACGGTATTATTAAGTAAATCATGAAATGCCACACAAGCTGTTTTCATGCTGAGACTATCTTTATAGTTACTGATGAGTTAGTATTTCACTTCAATTATATAGTTGAAAATCTTTAATAATTGCTAGCAATGACAAGAGTGAACTTCAAATAGCTCTAAATAAAATATTAATGCTGCAATTATTCAGAAGCATAACAAAAGCACCCTTTTAAAGTTCTCACAGGATTTATGCTCATTATCATCAAATTTATGATTAACTAAAAATACCACCACTATAAATTCATTATATAAAACACCTTATTTAAATGTCCAACAAAAATTTTGAATTCATATTTCATCCACGGTCATCAGCCATAACTTTCTATCATTTGTGCAGTTCTCAAATTACATTTTAATAATGAGGATAGTAAAAGCGAACTATAGTTTCAGAAACAAGCATTCAAGTTTAGCCAGGTATCATATAGCTAGATGCATTCCCCTTTCATAGAATTTGAAATGTTCAGTGTTTCAACCATAAATATGATATGGAAAAAAATGCAAGTCTTCTATGAATCTATTTTTTTTGTATTTTTAACAATAACTTTTGCAGGGAACTTGACACTCTAAGACTGTCTCTCAAAACATGCACCTTAACAGCATATTTCATACATATATTTATGAGCATTTAGTTTAACATTCTAACATATTTTAAGGCCCAAAGTTACTGAAATGGCAGTAAAATGCACAATAAAAGAGCACCACTTACATGAATGTAAATTAAAACATTTTCTCATAAAAATATAAAGCAGTCTTGCTTGAAGTCACAACTTAGAATAAGTCCCTAAATATTTAACTTGTAAGGATACTGGCTACAGCTGCTCCACAACTGTCTGTTACAGTGAGGAATAGTCCTACTATCTGATCTTTATGGATTTCTATGCCTAAATTCCCATGATCATCTAGTCTCTTCTCTAGGAGCCAAGGGTAATGCAATTTCTATAGCGGTTTAAGGGTAGTGTAAGAGATATAGTTAGAACATCACGAAGTTCAAATTAATGATCTGACTATATAGTGATACATGCTTGTCTGTCTTTTTTCCAACTGCTTCCATGTGGAACGAATTTGTATATGGTATCAGGTAAATTGTTTGGCTGAACAAGAATAACAAAGGGTAGTTTATTATAAGCTGAGTAATTCAAGCAAAAAAAAACCCCAGTAACAGCAACAGTAAAAGAGGTAACTAATAAGGAGAATTAAAATAACTGAGCAGTTCCTCACTGAGGGTTTTAAACAGTTTCCTACCCCAGAAACAATTATTTGTAACCAGCCATGGGCTGCCTTCTCTTCAGCTCCTACCAGTGTGTTCTTGTGCTCTTGACTTGAGCTTTAAGACATTTCAAAAGAAACAAACAACTCAAGCTAAATCACAGAAAAGGGTTCACCATAGGTAAAGGTTTTAAGCTCTCCTCTCTTTGTCTTTAGTAACAGTCTGGAAGATGAGTTTTTATTATTTCTGATGATTGTGTTAATCAATAGGGGCTGTGCTGTCAAAAGTATGTTTCATTTTGAAGTGGTTGTGGTTATTCCAATGAAAGTTGGGTTTTATCAAGTTTAAATTTATTAAAAACTTTACCAAGCACACTTCATTAAAAAGTTGCCTATCAGTTAAGGCAAAGCATATAATTTTCTCACAGTGTCAGACACACATCTTGAATTGATTAGTGCCAAAATAAGAGATCAATCTAGAAGCATTTGAAGTTAAGTAAAATACCCTGCTCCTTTCACTTGCATCTCTGGGTTTTGGTTTTTCTTTGTTTGTTATTATTAACACTATTATTATTATTAATAGTATTAATAATGATAATTGTTATTATTAATTTTCTATCAGATTATAAACCACAATCACTGACTTCCAATGGCTGCTTGAAGAGGTAAAGAATAAAGTTCCCTCATCTTGCCAGAACTCTATGATTATGCAACCTCCTGTCTTGCTTTTCTTATTGATCTCTTGTAAACTTTCAGCCTGAGATAGAATGAATTGTCTTTAGGGAGAATAAAATTAAACCATAAAAAAGATAAAGAAAGATAAAATGCAAAATATAAAATATAAATAAAACCAGCACACAAGAGCAATACTAGGAAGAAAGGTCCCCTACTTTCCTCCATCACACCTCTTTCCCACTATTACCATTTCCATTCCTGTTGAAGCAAGCGAAGACAAATGTATTTTAAAAAAGGTGATTTGTTCCAACTCCAGCATTTGCAGATGCAGTAGTCTGAGTCTGATGGAGACACGAATGGAGCCAATATTTCAAAAGGTTTTTGCAATGAAACACTTTTGAGGAATCGGTATAAGACTTCTGTATGTCAGAAAAAGAATTAAAAAATGTTGAGATAGGGTGTAAAACAGCAAAGAATAATAAGCAAAAATCAGTAAAAAGGAAAACTATTAAAACAAATTTGTTAGCAGTTGAAATGTTTCAAGAGGGTTTCTGTTTTCCAAATAAAAATTTAATTCACTTTATATGTATTTTATCTGGTATGTTACCATTTCATAGTTTTAAATCGAAGGTAATTTCTGCATGATAGCAATTTCTAAATCAGCAGCACAGAATATATGAGTAGATAGTAATTCACTATGAGAAAAAACTGACTCGTTGAATTTCAAGTTTCAAGAATAAAAATGTGATAAGTAAAGAGCTCATTAAACTGATACTGTATAGCATGTCTTTAGAAAAGGTGCTCTACAGCCCCAGGCTATCTGAGTGAAGATGAAAAAATTACTGTAGGCACATGTTTTGCTGTGAATATGTATTAACTCAGTATAGGATAGTATATTACATTTGTAATCAAAGTGTCAGATGATCTTATTTGTCCCAAGTACTTTACCGGGTAGAACTAAATGAGCTTTTGCCACTCTGGATAAGAAAGACGACAATTCCAAGTCCACTGGTATTTTGTACTGAGTAACTCCATTCTTTATACTAGTTTTTTCCTTAGTGTGTAGTTTTGAAAAAAAATCTTAAGGTGTCCAGCATTAGTGCTGCAGATGGATATTTGCAAGATGTCAAGGAGACAAACGCATCTAAGCCTGGGTAATGATAACAAAATAATTTAAATAATCTCTTCTTCATTTGACACTCCCATCTCACATAAGAAAACATATGGAATTATGGTCAAAGGTGCCACTGCAGAGAATTGTCCTTCCTCTGCTCCCAAGATGAAACAGTATTACATTTAGCAATGATTTTTATTGGAAATGACCATTAGACACAGACCTCCTGCTACCTACTTGGCTCTAAGCCACTATGTCTCCTGTGTGCAAACTGTGTAGGCGAAAGAAGTGTGGAGATATAGGGTGATTTCCTAATGTCTGTTAATTCACCCCAGAACCTGTCATTTTTTAAGACCTAAGCATCTCCAACCAACATTGTCCTGACTGCTCTGACAGAGAACTTTAGAAGAATAATGTGCTTAGCTTTGGGACATGACCATCCTGCAGAAGTAGCATAATTTAAATCCTCTAGAAGTTTTCGATTTGGGGATTTTTGAGTTTGGATCTTAACATATAATTAGTGTGCATTGTTCAGATACATTAGGAAGTATAGTATACATGGTTTAGATCAGTTAGTATATATTGTTCGGATCTACAAAATGTTCATCTCAAGCTAGAGATGTATTTGTATTAGATATTATCTGTTCATGATAAAAGAAAATACTAACTGTACACAACTAGATGAAGGGCTAAGACTAGCAAATTTATCTGAAAACTTGTTATGATGTTGATTAGTGTTTTAAGTGACTTTTACTTAATGATGATTAGTAGACTTTGAAAAATCCAAAGGGTATTATTAACTAGTATTAGCTGACATGAAAGCTCATTTTCTGACTAATCTTTTAAAGAAGACTGTAAACCTTCCTTCAGAGTTAAAACTGCCTGAGTATTAGTATCAGAAATAAAAGAAAGTGAAACAAATCTTAGCTTGTGGGTTCCCTCAGGATTTTGGTATGTACTGGATATCAATCAGATCAGAAGATGAATTTGACAGACATAAATTAATAAATTTCTGACAGTTGAATTTTCAATCTGTTGGATTTAAGTGAGAGATCAGGATCCTAAGATCTGTGTGCCTTTTAGGACACACAGATTCAAGACATACAGAGCTGCTGATCTGAAAATGTTTATTCCTGACAGACATCATCTAATAGCCTTCTCTATTGCGAGAGGATTAGAGAAATATTTTGTATACAGGAGAAGCATTCATGTCATAATGCTACTTTTCAAAACCAATTTTTTTTAACATAAACCTTAACATATTTTCTATTCCTGTCTAATAATTTACTAAAAGCATTGCTACAACTGCTTTCCTGATACAGGATTGTTCTCTTTCTTTTATCTAGTTAAAGTATCACGCGAGAGTAAACCAGTGATCCACAAATTTTTCAAGCCCAGGGAAAATGATGTTGAACAAGTAAGATGCTGTAACAATAAAATTTGCTTTTCCACAATAATCTTCCTTGTGGTTTTTGTTTTATGAAGATATATATATATATATTAAAAAATAGATAAAGATATATATGCATTTATATATACTAAAATTAGAGAACCTCACAGGTCCACCACATCTGAGCAACCAGATGCATAAGCAGTCAAAACCAGTATCCATAAGGCTACAGAGCCATATTTCTGTTCTCTCTGGCATAATAAATCAAAAATCCACTGCTAAAAGGTCAAAGAAATATTCTAAGAAATAAAAAAAAATTTAATCCTTTAAGCAGAGAGAACATTAATTTCAAATCTTCCATACCCTAGAAATTATTTTAACATGTTTTACTATGCTGTGTTTTAAAAGTGATAGGCACTTCTCTTTTTAAACTTACTTTTAGAAGAAATAGCTGAAATAGCTACCTCATTCCAAATCATTGGTATGTAGCTAAGGAAGGATGATGTGTATGTTTCTTTTGTTGGTTGACTTGGGTATCTTTCTATACAGCTCTATGGCTGTTGCAAACACCACTAAAATTTCCCCATGCACTTTGTGGAGACTTAGTTACATTTACTTTGGGGTGGGTTTGTTTTTTGGGTTTTTTTGTTTGTTTGTTTGGGGTTTTTTGTTGTTGTTTTGTTTTTAGTTTTGTTGTTTTGGGTTTTTTAAATTGCTTGGTTGGTTTTGGGTTTTTTAGTGGCTATAGACCTTAAAGACCAGTCCAGGGTTTAAATGGACCCTTAGATAAACTAAGATGCAAGTTAGTTAAAGTATGACTTCTTTTGCTTAGGGATCTAAAACTTTGAGAGGCACCTCCAGTCAAAGCTATTGCTGAACATGCATCTAATTCTTACCAAAGCCATACAAAATCCAAAAAAAAAGGTAGTCCAGCATTTAAAACCTGATTTTTGGAAAGCCTAGTCAGACTCATGGAATAATATAGGGTGAAAAGAACAGCTGGAAGTCATGTAGTCTGTTTTCTTAGACTAAGGCTAGCTTTGAAGTTAGTGAAGGTTGCCCAGGGTCATATCTAGCTGAATTGTAAATATTTACAAGGGTAGAGATTCCACAAACAACGGCCATCTCGTTGCAGTGACGTTTGTATGATTTACTCTTCCTTATATCTAGCCAAAATTTTCAGTGTTGCAACTTGTTCCTTACATATTTTATATTAAACAACATTAAACACCTTCTTTGGTAAGTAGTGCTATTTTCTAGTCACCTTTGGTGTCTATGAAATTTGACACCTTTTTTTGTAATGACCTAGCATCCGTGGGAAAGATTTAATCTACTTTTCATTCTGATTACAAGGTCAGCTTCAAAGCACACATATGGTAGCCAGTTGCATAAAGCAACAAAGTGCCAGAGGCCTGACAAGCAGCAATAACAACCCATTTAGGCCATTATGCACACCACTCTTTTAGATTAAAATAGCAGACAATGTGCCTAAGTCAATAACAACGTTTGAGATTCATTCCGTTTTCCAGGAAGCCACACAGCAAAACTGAGCAAGTCCCTTCTCTGTTGTTTTTTACAGGCTTTTAAGCAGCTGACAGATACTGGAAATCACAGGCAAAACTTTTTTTTTCTTTGCTGTTTTTTTCATGCAGAATCTTATGCCGGCTAACTTTTAATCACGTTACTTAAATGCATTTGCTAAATCTATAATTTTTTATTTAGCTTTGAGAAGGAAGGTTAAGACACATTTCAAGAATACAGCCAAGTATCAAAAATATGACAAAGCTAAGTGAACTATTTTCTGCCTTTTTTCAGCTGACCATTTAATCTGCATTATTGAGTTGGTTTATTTTGCTTTGTACTTGCTGATGTGCATTACACAGTACATTTCTCAGACCAAATTTTTTTTCCATTTACTTGACAGAATTCACTTTTGTACATCATAAAGTGAAATATTTTAAGCAAAAACCACGTTCCCAAAAAGCAGTGTAGAGAAGACGCAGGAGGAATAGTTTGATTCTTCTAACTGTATGGTGATAAATAATTTCCTTCTTTATCCTGTCGTCACTCAATGAGTTTTAATGGCTCTCATTTAAACCTTACTGAAACATAGCCCTTGCACTTAGATTTACTTTATTCTGCCTCCATTGGAAAGATTGCAATTGAGGTAGGTAAAACCATGAAATAATTTTTAAAAATAATTTATCTTTTCTGCAAAAATAATTGAAAAGGCTGACAGTAGAAGGTTTGTACAGATCCTTGTCGATAACCTGGTGAGAGAAGAATACCTACCAAACTTCTGTTCGATCATCTGGGAAATGCTGAGTGGTAATGAAGAACAAGACTCACAAAGTGCATGTATCTGCAAGACTTGTTAATTATGACTTGTGCTGCAAGATATTGCTGTAGCTGGGATTTGCTCTTTATTTTGTGGTGGGGGTTTGTTTTGTTTTGTTTTTTCTATAAGAAGTGTTTACAGGCAAGATGATAATTTACATGTTAGGTAGTCAAGCATTGAAACATTGCCCAGGAGGGTGGTGGAGTCACCATCCCTGCATGTGTTTAAGAGGTGTTTGGATCTGTCACTGGGTGATCTGTTTTATTCATTTAGGGGTTACAGTAGAAGTGGTTCTGGGTTGATGATTGGACTGGACTGATCTTCCATGGCATTTTTTAAGGTTTTAAAGAGCAGGAAACAGAGACATTATTTAATTGAAGTGCAGGATTGCTCATGAGTATGTCGCAGTCTCTGGCTTGTTGGTGCCAGATAGTGAGGTGCCGTGACCTTCCTAAAAGCATCTCCAAGGCGAAGCCGCTCGGTAGGACCACCGCACACTCACACACACGTGCACACACACACATGGATAGCTCCAGTAAATGGGTTGACAGCAAAGATGCAGGCAGGGTCTTCAAATGGAGTTGCACGGGAGGGGTTTATTGCAGCCACACATGTGAAGGGTTCCAGGGACTAAGTCAAAGAACATTGGAGGGTCCAGGGTTACATACGGGAGCTGAGGGAGCACCAGAGACTAATGATCTGAGGGCATGGGGGTGGTACACAGGTAGGGCTAGGGTATGGGAGCCAGTGGGGAAGCTCTGAGGGAGTGGCAATGGGGCAGGGCCAGTGGGGGAACAGGGAGTGAAGAATCTTCTAGATCAGGGGCATGTAGAGTTATAGGGGGTGCGGAGGCCAACAGGCCAACCAGGGAAGCAGAACTGGGGTACCTTAACATAACAGAACAGAGCATCCTGGGGGAAGCCTTTTCTGTCACCCTAACCTGGGGAGGATCTCTTGTACTTAGAGACAGTCCCATCAATGGACTCTCTTTGTCCCTTGTACAACAGTCTCACTGGCCACCGTATGAGTACAGTAGTATTAATAAGAAACAGTTTTTCTTAATCTAAAGAAGCATTATTTCTTGCTTCTTTCACGTATGTTTTTCATGTATTTCTAGGAACCTCCTTCGCAAACATAGTGTATGAT